>NW_022884930.1:0-1200000 GCF_011952205.1 Bombus bifarius | reverse complement strand
GTCGACGTCGTCGTCGTCGACGACGACGTGGTTCGCCCAGTAGAGAGAGCGACCATGAGAGGACCAAGAGGCTGGCTACGAAGGGTGAGTTCTACCGGCGAGAGAAACCATGACTCCGTAGGAGAAACCAGCAAGAAGAGATAGAGAGGGGACACATCCTAGTCCTCGAGAGCTTGTGGTTAGGGTTATTAATGGGCAGGGCGTGACATCCCGCGAAATAACCTCCCTAACCCCGTCTCCATGCCAGAACCAAGCACTCCATAGCCAGTCGGTTGTCTGCTCATAGGCGTTAACTGGGCCAAGAACTGCTCATTTTCGAGAACGAGACCTTTCCTATCTTCCTCACGCCTTAACGTCGTCTTCAACTTCTTTCTTTCTCTCTCTCTCTCTCTCTCTCTCTCTCTCTCTCTGCTTCTTTCTTCTCTTAGCCTTTTATTTGCCCCTTTTTGCTTTCGCTTCAACCGCTTACACCCGACTCTCGTTCTCCCCACTCGGCTTTCATTACGTTTTTGCTTCCATTTTTACGGCGACTTGCGAACCTTCCACCCACTTCCACTCGACTCTTCTCGAGCGTGTACCTCCATTCGGGCATCGTGGTGTGCAGCCGACAATTATCTTTACGAATCCGGCGTTCGGGAAACGGGTACCCGTGTTTCAGCAGTAGGACCAACGCCACGAAATGCAACGTGATAGACGTTTCTCGAGCTTTTCATGTTGTTCAGCTTCTTTTGTTGCGCTTCTTTTCAATGCTGCGCACGCTTCGCGGATCCGCTATTCGAACCTTTCTTTTTAAGCGAGGTTTCGTAGCGGGAATATCGTCATCGAGAATTAAAATCGCAGAAAGCGTCGTCGTAAATTATTGTAAAATAGGATTTTATTTGTTCTCGTTAAGAATTGTATTGTTATCGCTTGTGCGTTTAGAATAAAAGTTGCTAGAGATGCAACATTCGACGCAATGTTATTCGAAATTTAATTGCGAAGTTGAGAATTCTGGATGAAAGTTTGGTGCTTGAAATTTCCTTATACGCGTGTTAATTGATACGAACGTAACGCGTGAATTAAAAATAGTCGCGCGATTAACAACGAGCAACTGTACCAAGTATGATAATAAGTTGCTTTATATCGAAGTTATTTCGAAATTTCGTTCGCAAAACTTTAGAAAGATTCGTATCGAATTTATATAATCTCTAAAACTATTTATTTATATTATTTATTTGTGACGTATATTATATATTATAGTTTATATTTTAATGTAAAACGAACGAAAAAAAGAACTTATTGGAACGAAGTTTTGAAACGTGTTAATTTGGATACTTTGATAAAAGGAGTTCGACATATCTGTAATTGCAGTAATAAAACTGGAAACTCATCAAAACTGGTATCGAAATCATTAACAAGTTGAATATAGGTCCGTAAACCGTTGGAAAACAGTATAGTTGAATAGAGTTAGCAAGCGTTTCCATTTAAATCCGTAAATCGTCAACGAATGGCATTTACCCTCCTGGAATCACACGGGGAGAAACCGCGGGACGATTAAAACGATAATAATAATAATCGCAAAACGATTCATTACGAGCTCGAATGACGGTCGAATTCATTCGTTAAACGTGGCCCGCGGGGCACCCCTATTCTCCCCTCTGCCCTCGAATTAGCCCGTTTCAACCCTTCAAATGTTCCACCGGCAAATTAGTTTTCGAAACGACTCGAGGGCATTGACAACTACCGTGGAAAGTCACGAAATATCTGAAGGATACTTACAAAGTATGATTCCGGATGCGTCGAGATAACGAGGGATATTCATGTACAAAAATCTCGTTTGAAGTCAATTGTTGGGGTCGTAAACGATTTAGGTTTACGTTAGAAATTGCGTTAGTAGACGAACGGACGAGCTGACTAATCTTTAGCTCTATCTTACACTTTGTGTTTCTCAAGATTCACGAACCGAAACAAACGACGTCTTTTTCACGAGAAGTATATTTAAGTATATTTGAACAGACGTATATTTGAAGAAGTATATTTGAACAGACGCGTCTTTCCAACGCACTATCCAACCGCTTTGTTCGTATTTCTACGAAATTCTGTCAAGATACACATCTAATCTAAAACGAAACAATTGCATGAAAAGTATTATTGAAGTAATCGAAGCGTCGAAAATGTCGGTAGAATGCGTCCGAAGAACGGACACGAAACCTACGCTATTCCACGTCAAACAGATTACGTACAATGTTCTATGTATAAATAATATACGCAGATAAAAATTTATATAACATTAACAATGAATTTTTCACTAGGTGAAATTTATATAAAATAGGGTGATTCGAGTCATATTCTCGTTTTCGATATTTTTTCTTGCCGGACTTAAAGCACACGATTTTTCTCATTTCTTCGCTGCTGTATCAAAGATCGCTGCTGTTTCGTAATACGCAACGAGTTTGATTATTCCGTGGAAAGTTGGAGATTAAATTTCGAGACGTTGAAGGTTAAACGACTTAACTAAAAGCCACGCCCGTTTCGCGACACCCTGTATATACCGGTCACGATAGTTTCACGGAAGGTTTCCAGCAATCGAGACAATAGAATAAGATAAGAATCGAGGTTGAGAGAAGGGGCGAAATAGAAAGGGAGGTAAGGACAAGGGAGATTCGTCGAAACCCTCGGGCAGATAACGTCGACTAATGTGTTTCATCTGCAGCGTGGTTCACGTTTAATTAATAACCGCCACGTACCCCAAGGGTAATGTATATTAATTGTAAAGAAAAGAAAGAGAAGAAGGAAACAGTGGCGGGATGGCGCTGCATCGAAATTAAAACCATCCCTGACCGTTCTTTCCACCTTAGGATGATGCTCGCGGGCGCACCTGTACACGATACTCGACAAACAACGTATAATTATGCGCTGTAAATTATCACCGTTGTCTAGCGCGTAAAGATAATACTCGAGCGACGTGTATTATCGCGTAATTAATTTCGTTTCGCGGTTCATAGACGTGCTATTTACGGCCGGAAGCTTTTGTCGAGAAAACGATATTTCAATCGGTAAATTTGTTACAGATTTTATCGCGGATTAGTTCGGAGGTGATGCAGTTTCCTGCATGAAGATTTGCAGGTACTTCAACGTCGAATAATTAAAAGATTTACTGAGATTTTTGTGTACGAAGCTTTGGAGATACTCGCATGCTAAATAGTTGGAGGATTTAGCGAGATCGGAGCAATCTAAATGGAGATGCAGAGATGAATATTAAATATATTTGTGTATTCTAAATTAAAAGTGGGAGTTTAGAGGGCTTTACGAATTCAGTTACGAAACGACAGTCTAAAGCTTCGATATCTAATTCTCGGTTAGTTCGAGAAGCCCAGATACGAGAATATGGCAAAAACGATTTGCCAGAATGTAGCAAATTTTGAATTACAAGAAAGTATTACTAGCAATATATCTTATTTCCTATAATAACAAAAATAAACTTTATCGAATAATTTTGCTAACTATGACGAAACGACTCTTCCAACTTAATTCTTCCTTTTTTCTTCTTTTTTTTCTTTTTGGCTAATCTACGACGTAAAAGAACGGTCCTAATACATATATACCTGCATAAGCGGTGTATCTTCGTTTTGTCGTGTTCTCGCTCGATCACCAAAAGCGTTGGACGCGTTAGATCGAGAAGACGCGCGAGAGCGATGTGTATGCAAGACGCGGATAGCGCAGAGTTATTGCCTGAGGTGTTGTATGCAGGTAACTACAAGGACGGCCAGAATAATGCTGGAAGTAATGCGAATTTGCTTGACAAGTAGTCGAGCAGTCGCGAGTCGCATTCGAAATCAGTGTAGACTCGAAGCCCCGAAACAGTCTTTCGAGAATTCCGCACGTAGATTGACTGGTCTACGAACGTTCCGTCAAACGTCCACGCGTTCTACGTGTGTCCATCTACGATGACCAAGTCGCGTTTCTCGTGAAAACGACAGTTGGAGAACATGCGAATTACGATCGACCCTTCTGGCCGTGGCAAACGTAATCGTCCGAGCATTTTCGCGCCGGAAATCGAGGCACGGAATTTCCACGTCGTACCACTCTCTCGCGTTTTCGGCAAGATTCGTCGTTTTGTCGAAAGCAAGGTGCACGCGAGTAGACTGCGAATTCGCCGCCGTTGGCTGCTAGCGAATACGTTGGTACGAAATTGGAACAATATAATTCTTTAAACTGCGATGGAATATCGTTAAAGATAAGTTATGCTTTAGTTCCTTCGTAAAACAGGACCAGGTTACAATCCCAAGAAACGAGATTAATCACAGAATTCCGCGATTATCGAAAAACGGAGCGACGAGAAAGCGATACGGGTAATAGAAAAATTATCGCGGACCATTCTATTCTGTAAGAAATATTCTGTCGCTAAATTATACCTCGATATTTACTCCTCACCCGAAACAATAAAATAAGCGACTGTAGCTTTCAAGCGATTTGAAACGTATTAGGTCGTCCGAAAAGTTTCTTTCGTTTTGTAAGGAAGTAATGGATGCACAACATTTTCCGCTTTATATTATTTTAGCGAATTACGTATGATCCATTTTGTTCTATCAAAATAAAGATCACAACGTTCGACAGATTAGGTTTCATGTCTGTATAAAGATACGCCGTTGCGAAAGACGTGTCTGTAAAAGAAAGACACTTTTCCGACAACCTAATATTATTAACCAGCATCATATGAATAAGAATGGAAAATATCTGGGTGATTTTATAATTGAGATACAAAATTCGTCTGTCAATCATCCGTATCTCACATCTTTATACCTCCCTCTCTCCGCTTTATCCAATTTCGACTCGACGCTCTTAAATCACGGTGTTCCCCGTGACGCGGAAAAACTGTGGCGGAACAAATAGTCTCGTTTTCCAGGTCTTCGTTATTCGCCTCGTCTCTTTGAAAAAACGGAAGCTTCGCCGCGAATATGATCAGGTCGACTCGCTGACTCGACTCATGGTAATCCATGGTAAATAATGCACGATACTTCCGCGGCTGGTGTTCTGATACTTCCGGGCTGTCCGAGCCGCGAAAAGCCCCGCGAGAAGCAGTTTCCACCCTTCTTCGTTGGAAACTTCAAAAGCCACTTCTATCTTCCGATCTAAAGCCCGCGTTTAGCGGCGTATGTATCGTGTGAGACGGTGAGCCTCATCGATTCGACTTACACTCGATTTTCCTCCGGATACAAAAGTTACCGGGGGCTTACGTTGTTCCAAAAGCGGAGGAGGAAGAGAGGTTGAGAAATCTGGGGCAACGTCGTTCGATGCTGGCAGGAAGTCACTCGGATACACAGAGCCGCTCAGCTTTTTAGCTCCGAGAAATGCAACGCGCTCCGAAATGAAATGGAGTGGATGCGAGCATTCCGTGTTTTATTTTTATTTAACTACGAGATGCAGATTATTCGAATCGGTAATTTTGATAATGGATTAGAAAATTTCTCAACCCGAAAATGTTGAATATTATAGGAAATACGGAACAAAATTTTGCATCTTTTTCACGTCAAATATATTTCTGTGATACATTCAGTCTCGTACATAAGACCCGTACGTTACATAAATTCAAATATTCGCTGACGGGTATGTCGTAACGGTTTAATTGTCTAATTAGCACTGATGACGCGACTGTTGCCTTTTAAATCTCAAGAACCGACGTAAATTTGCGTATGCCGTTTATAAGTGGAATATTGTATACCTACTTAACGAGGAACATGAAGCTTAGTGTCTGTTCGTCTACTACAATCTACTGACGCACGTGGTGCGTCGATCCAGTCGGGTAACATCGTAGTACTACTGTTGCAATTTTGATCTCAGAAATCGTATATATTATCTACGCGTTTCGTTTCACGTAACGCGTGTTCCGACGAAACGATCTGGAAAGACAAAGCGTGGCGAATAACTCACGAGCAAGGAAAAGAGACGCGAGGAAACAAAGTGGCCGAAAAGGAGCAACTTACGTGCTGCGTCGCACAAATAACAGAGCGCATCGATCACCGGTTCGAGTACCCAGGTTGTAGAAACGCTTCGCTAGAGATACGAGATAAAGGCACTCTTTCTCCACTGCATCGATATCATCCGTCGTAAACGGAGAGACAAGCAACTTAGGGAAAAATGGATCGAAGTCGAGAGACAAGGGCTCCGCGTATACGCGATGATACAAAGCTTTGCGGATCGTGCGTAAAGCGAAGGATTCAAAGGTCGATCTGGTAAAAAGGGAAATCTAGAGAATCTCGAGTAAAATCGCGACGAAACTGGAAGAGCAAGAGGGTGAAAAGGAAGGGAGCGAAGAAAAAGCGCGGCACAGTCGAAAGGAGAAGACTCGGCGAGGGAAATGAGTCGGCCTGAATATCTCCGAAGAACTTTTCCATGAATACGCCATGCATGAGCACCGGTGACAGAGGAGGAAGGGGCCAGCCGCATACGAAACACCGTGGCTTCCTCGAGGATCGGAAACCGGAAGAGGAACGAGAAAGGACGGTTGACGAGGGCGAAGCGAACGAACGACAGAATAAATTTGAAACTTAGCGATACAAAGAGCTCGGGGCCTCGCACTTCACGAATCACAAGTTCTCGGATCTGTCGTCAGAATCGTCCTGTGCTATTTTTCCCCTCAAGCGGTGGTCAGAAAGTATCTGCTTGTTATCGTCGTTCCGTTCTTTTGTGGTGAGATAATATCGTACGATGATACCGATATATGTTTACGACAGAATTTTTTTTTCTTTTTTTGTATTATTTAATTTATACTTTACAATTTGTCCAGCTGGACAGTTGGTAAATTTTTCTAGCTTAATTGGTAAGTAACACGTGGATGGCTACCCCCAGTGAGATACCATTTTCGAACGACAGAAATTAACGGTAAATTGTAAGAAAAGTGAAAAGAATAATAGAGAGCTTCTTCTAACGCAAATGCTGAAGGTGAAGTACCATTACTAATTCCGAATGTGCAAGGATATATGCTCTAAAAAAGACGAATCGTTGATTCGTGCAGTCTTAAGTAGAGAGGATGTTTAGACGTGTTCAAATCACGTACTTCTATTTCGTGTGTCTGAGAACAACCATTCGAAGGTGGCTCAACTACATTTTCTTGAGTTATCACTATTTCCTCTTGGGACTCTGATGAAAGTATATCTACACCTTGCTTTTCAGTTACATGTTGCTCAGGCCAAGGAACTGTCAAATTCGACAACGGCATTGTATTCGACGTTGCGTTATTATCTGTGAAATTGTAGATGTTTTTGTAAAATATTCTTGCGTGCATGGTTGTCACAACGTACAATATGTGTGTCATAACATAATATACACATTCTACTCGCGTTGATGTAATTACAAAAGAAGAAGCAAAGAATCATGATAATTTTAACACACGACGATCATAGATATAGAAACAATATCGAAGTTGCTGGTCCATCGAATCAAGAAAATTCTCGTAGTGCAACGAGTTGACGTATTGCTTGCAGTTTAAGAAATATCTTTATACGCATGTATACTCTGCTGCAACTTTTATCAGCTAATTACAAAGTGAGTTCAATTTATATCGTTGAGGTTGACTGATAGAAGAACGGATGGATGAATTTGTAATAGAAAATATATTGAAATAAATAAAGGTATAAATATAATGTATAACTTTATGCTGATCCAAATCCTTACTTTCTTAGTGTCATAATACAATGGAAAAATAGGGTGTGCGTTCATATATTTATAGCGAAAGAACATTAGCAAAAATGTTAACCTTACAGCTTTAGCTAAAGGCCACAAAGAACATAAACAGAAATCTATTTATTAGTTCTTTTGTTCCTAGACCTTGTAACCCAAAACGTAATTTATATTCAAGGGCACAATAATACGGACCTCTCCTTATTTAGAATATTTTTATTTCACTAAATTCTATTCTCTTCGTAACAGCGGTCTCCAGGTCATGAATATACATAAATAAAGATATAGAGTTTTTCTGCAGGTAATTACTTCAGCATAAATGGTGGTAAAAAGGTTAATATTTTATTCACAGTTCATAAACGCGAATGTTTACGAAATCTAGAAAGAAATACCTGATCTTTCCCACTGTTTCTACCACTTTTTTCATTGTTACTTTCCTTGTAAATTAAAAATTTCCACGAAATCCTCGACGATCGTATCTCGAAGCAGCATAGAGATATTCTCGCGAGGATACACATGGCGATCTTCGTCCTATTCCTCGATCGTGAAACTCCGTTTCGCAAAACAATTACTCGCCGAAGCAGCTTCGCAAGAAGAAGCGGGGACTTCTTGAAAAGTCCAAGTCGGCGGTATAAACGATGAACAAGGAGTGGAACGGAAATTGCGCGACAGAGCTCGATCGGAAGTTGTTCGGTTGCATCGGCGAGTGGCTTTCCGGTCCGGCGTGCTTAACAGCAGACGGTAGACTATTTTCTTGCAGCGGCAGTTCCCCGTTGGATGACATGGTCGGTTATGTAAATGTCTCGAGGGAAATGAAAATCGAGATGAAACGGGTATCCGCGAACAGCAATCGAGCGAGCCGTCATTGGCAGACTCTTCATGAGCCCCCGTGTCGTGTTTCTCAACTTCTTCGATTACTCATCCGTATTCCACGGGCTTGGATTTCATAAACGGCACGAAAACGACGTGGGGTAAGAGAGAATGGAACGAAAAGGAAAAGGAAAGAAGAATAATAGACAGCGACGTCGTTGAGAAGCCATAGAGAATGAATTATCGACCGTGCACAAGCTTGGAAAATTCTATCGGTAGCGCGCGAGAGGTGGCTATAATCTTTCGTTCCCCTTCGAGCCTCCCAAACACCGTTATCAGTGAGAAACAGAGGCCCCGGCGTTCGCTCTAACCGAGACACACACCCGATAGATCACCTGCTCGATAAACTGCTAAACAAACGTGCTGTATATTATAGTTGTGCTTCTAACCTTCCATTTACTATCTTCGATGGATGCGTCGCTTCCACGGGATGTCGCAGTAATCATAGTGCAATTGACAAGGACACGATTCCTAGGTGAAAAAATAAATCGAGAATACAGGATATAATTTCTTTCGTACGATACTTCGTTGTCGACGTATGTGCTTTCCCGTATCATTTTCTTCGATATTGCTGAAATGTTTGAAATATCGTTTCATAGCTTCTTCGCAATTATGCGTAATATTTACGATAAATGATTGGCTTCGGACGTGTGTTGGTTGAATGGAAGATCGTTCCGGACAAAAGTGTCGTACGAAATCGATGAAAATATCGGAAGCAAGTACAAGGATTCATAAAGAAGAATTATAGAATTTGCTCACGATCGCAAAATAAAAACTTTAGGTTGAAACATCGTTTTAAAATTTGTATGATCCACGAGCCATTAACTCAAAACTCTTAAGTAAGAGCTTTGATTAGTAACGCCATAAATACGCCGTCAGTTACGAAATTACAAAGTTTCTTAAAACCAAAGTCCCCGTTGCAGGTGGAGACACGCCTACCCTCCACGTACAGTTTCCAGGATACTGAAGTTTAATATGAGTAAGAGGAAAAAGAAGATGGGAGAGGAAAAAGGACAGATGGTCCCTCTAGAAAATTGGACGCAGTCCAGAGGAAACGCTGAACAAGAGGAAAATGTAACGCAATATACAATGTAATGAATGGTACACCCAGTGTGTCGTTAAAATAATGTACACCCTTAACCCGTATCTCTTTTATAAATACAGTAACGCAACCTAGGTATCTCGATTAGCAACTTTCTCACATTTTTCTTATATATGTATGTCGGAGATGAAAGGACATCGGGGCCTTTCTTTTGCAATTTTTGGGAAGATTCCCAATACTTCAGTCCAGAGTATTTATTATAGCTGCACTTAAATAATAAAACCTAGAGGTAGTTGTTATGATTCAATCCGATTATGTTTGCCCGAGATTCGTTACAGTGGGCTTGGGCTCGAGGTGACACGACTGGTCGCCGAACGTAGCCACGGTCACGGGATGAACGTTTTTACCTAACAGAGAAGTGGGACACACGTTGTATTAACAATCAAACCCCGGGCAGGAGCAATGTCAGCTCTACGCGGGTCTGCCCAGCAACGGCGGCTGGAATTTTGTTGGTATCCCCGGCCAATATGCAACGAACGAACGCGATCGTAAGGAGAGGAAAATTTCCATCAGTCTTTTATTCTTGCGATCACCTTGCAGAGTTTTCGCATCGCCTTTACGCGCAGTATTATACCGAGCGTCACAGCAAACGTTACTTTGTGCTTCGAAATATATTCTACGTTTAACAAAGAGTTACCCCGTTGACCGTGGATTCGTTATTGAACCTAAGAACATTGTCTTTAATATCTCGAATGTCCATTCACCACGGTTATTTGTCAAACTTTGTAAAAATCAATATTTATACCAGTAAATATAATCTCTATTGTACAACAACGATGGCTAGTCCGAACGAGGATTCGTTACACGCCCCTAAACCTAACGTTAACCCGACATATATGTGAAAACAATTTTCCACATTGCTGTAAATATGGTATAAATATGTTGATTATCAACTTCGTCACATTTTTATAATTAATATGTGTAAACAATTTTCAATGATTTCTTGTCTTTCTGCGATTAAAATTCAAAGGCAGCATTATTCGTTCGAAAAACGGAATTCAGAACTTTAAATAGAACGTTAAATCAACGATTTCAAAATGTCTGTTCTGCGAACTATGAGAATTTAATTATATAAAAAGGCTGTTTCAATGTACGGTCGAAAAGCACAAAGAATTCGTAAGCAACAATAGCGAAACGAAACATTGTTATCGAACAGTGGCTTGTCTCGCGTTAGATTAAGCTCTCCAGTCTTTTCCAAGGCTGACCGTTGTAATCTCCGCAAATCGAGTTGCGGTAAACAAGTATCTGCCTGAAAACCTTCAATTACTACGTTCCAACCAATTAAACCATTTTCCAATTGAAACATTTACAGCGATTGTAGAAGTATGATACTACATGCTTATTAAATGGCTCGTATGCTTTGGAAAGTCGAATAATTTGTTAATTAATATCTAAAGTTCTATCATTCGAGTCTTTGTTGCGTTGATTTGATCTGTTCTTTTGTGCGAAAAGAACCACATTTATGAATTAATAAATAAAATGAAATAATAAATGAAATAATAAAATTTTTCTGCTTCAGACAAATGGAACGCTTTTAATTATAACAGAATCCTCTGACAACTTGTGCAAGATAAAAATCATCTATCTGCTGGACATCTGCTATCTAAAATCGATATCAAGATTCTAATTCCAAATATTTAATTTCAATTTAATTTCAAAATCTGTGTCATTTTCGTTTAAAATTTACACACCACGATCCGTGCTCCTCAGCTTTTCTAAATTTTCCACAAAGAACGAACAAGTAAAAGAATTATGTGTAATTCTGTTTTGTATAAATTCACACGGCTGTAAACGAATTTACAAATCCACGTGGAAATACCGCATAATTTCTGGTTCGCGTGTTTTTGTTCTGTTTACTTATGCGACATAATATTAAACGCGGAATATGCGTGGTCGTTGCGCATAATTTTCGGCTATGCCGCGTAATTCACTTTGACGTGTATTCAAAGTTGTCCGCAAAAGACACACAGAACCATTCGACGCGTCTAATACACAAAGCCAGTTTATTTCAAACAACCGCCAGTTCATTTCCAACACTCCGTCCTAATATTCGTTTTTGAAATTTCGCGAACGAAGGCAAATAGTTTGACATTGAAACGTCGACAATAACAGCTCCACAAATATTTTTTTTTCTTTTTTTAGATACAAAATTTAATTCCTCCTATTGCAAAAATTATTATAATTATTCGAATTTAAAAGTTCTCATTATTCTCTTGTATCGTATAACTGGAATTTTTGACACTTTCATCGCCGATGTTAAACTATGTGCAAGACAATTTGCTTTTGTAAATGTTCTTCAAAAGTAGAAATCTTAAAAAATGTAAAAACATAGATATACGAATAAAATAGTTATATTGAATTTGAAAAGATTATTTCAAAGTAGAAATTAAATTATTTAATCCATTGTAATGATGAAATTAGAGGCTTAATTATAAAATAGAATAATATATTGACGTTTATTAGCGATCGTAATCGTGCAATCGTCGTTAAAACGAATGTATCCTTCCCATATTTATATTTTACGATTAAACTTTGGAATTTTAATCACTTTATAATGACTTCGTGTCATGCACTGGTTGATTGTGTCGTTAATCATTTTGCTTCACTACTGTCATTCGGAATAGCGACATTTCACTAATACATCATGGTTAAATCTTCATTTCTGTCGACATTATGATTGATTGTGAAAAACTGCCTTAATGCTTCTGAATTCTGTACCTGTGTAATCGTATAAAATGAAGTATATCAATGTTATTTAATGGTAATAAGCTTGTACAATGTACAATTAGAAAGCGATCGAAATATCGTTAGTCGTTCTTATCTTTTACTTAATTCAGCAATTAAATAATTCGAAGATCGACAATTTTTTGAACGATCGAGTGATTTTATAAATTTTTGACACCTATAGCTATCGATTTAATTATTAGATATTCGTCTATAAAAATAGTGAAATTTACGGTACATGACCAAAACAGTGAAGGAATTATAAAATAATGAAATTGCATTCCGCGAGAAATAACTAAGTATCTAAGTATTCACAGGTATATTTTACAAATTTTAAATTATCTTTCTGCGCAGGAAATATTCGAATTTCAATAATATTAACATATTCGGGTGTTCGAAGGATATCTACAAATTTTCCCAACAGTTTACAAACTTTCACTTTCAACGAACCAAATTATCATAATGGCTGCCATTCTTATACACATCTGCTACTGAAATATTGACTATACAAACACGTATTTACATTTTCGACAGTTCATGCATGACGCACACACGCTTGCGAAAATGCTTAAACATCTATAGAAACATTTCACGAATATACAGGGTGGTTGGTAACTGGTGGTACAAGGGGAAAAGGGGTGATTCTACGCGAAAAAAGAAGTCGAAAATATAGAATAACAATTTTTTTTTCAATTTTTCCATCGAGACAACGATCTACAGTGAGATCCGTTATAACGTACCGCACGCGTACCGAGCGAAAATTCAAAGCCGATTTTCTCGGAAACAAAGCCTCAAACGAAAAATTTGTATTCTATACTTTCGACTTCTTTTTTCGCGTAGAATCACCTCCTTTCCGCTTGTACCACCAGTTACCAACCACCCTGTATATTGTAATTTCATAAATAAGTGTAAATTATTTGATCACATTTTTTAATAAGACAATGTATACATTTCATAATGTTCGGAAAACAGAAAGTAGAGAAAATTAATGAAATTGTTATGCATAACGTCGGGGTGAATCAAGAGCTTCGACGCTAAAGTATGAAAAGCTGGAGTTAACCAATTTGAGAAAGGATCAAGAGAATTTATATTAAGACTAAAAAAAAGAAGACGATAGAAAGTGGTACGCAACAGCGAATATAATGGTTCGAAAGTAATCGAATGTTGGCCAGAAACAAACGTACCGTTTAACACGTGGACGGAGACCGTGGTAGCTGCCGCGACATCCGCCAAAGCGCAACTGTAATTCCCGCTGTCTTTTTTATTCGCGTTGGCAATGTAGAGCCTGGATATCGCGCCGCTGGCGCCCATGTCAGTCTTCACGCTGAAACAGAAAGCAGAAACGATCTCACATAGCAACGAAAACCACAAAGTCGATGTGGTTTCATCGTTTAACGAAAAGCAGACGCGAATGGCTTCTTGCAGCTTGGTTGCTCTTTGCTGGCTTTTCAGGCAAACACGGAAAATGACCAGAGGTAAAGGAGTTTGCTTTGAGCGGAGAATAAGAAGGTAAGGACGAGCGAAGAGGAAACGGAAAGGTCGAGGAAGAAACGGAAAGACGGCGGGGCTCGAGGGCGGATAAAACCTGTGAAGAATGGCGGCTGGATGGATTGTTATTCTACTCGTGGGTCGTTGACCCGTTCCAGAGAATCGTCGTGGAATACATTCAATCTCCGCTCGTGGCTTTGAAGCCTGAGAACTTTGACTAGATTTCGTCGTTGATATCCTGTGCTTATGATGGAAAAAGAGATGATAATGGGAAGAAGGTTAGTTGTTCATTGGTCGCGATATTCGTATTTTAATGGACAAATATTCCTGGCCGATCGTACATCATTTTATTTATAGTAATTGGAAGAAGTACATGCGCACTATTGTATTTATTATGGTATTTGCAGAGTAATTAATCAGAACCAAGTGAAAAACTTCATTGAAACACGATTCATGCGGAAAATCAACCTCGCAACGATAATACGTAGCTGTAATAATATTTACTAAGAGAATAAAATCATTTCCAGCTTTTTTGTTCGTAATTTTATAATCAAAGCCCTGGGAAAAAATGTACTACAAAATACGTGTTACAAAATGAATGTATTGTTATATATTATTCCAAAGCTGATGGGTACATACGATACGTCAATAAAGTTGATCGATATAGCTATAACACAAGGAAATTCAACAGCCCCAAACCCACTGGAAGAAACCCAACGGAACGATACCAACCAGAAATGTTTCCGCAATTTTGTTACACAATGAAGCCAATATAATCATGGTCAGAGTTATCGAGAGTTTTCGAAGAGCTGAATGTACCACGTTCTGTCTTTCCTTAAAATCTCCAAGTAGTCCTCTTGTTCGTTGGAAAAATCGTTGGTTTTTCTTTGGCGCGCAGAGAAAAGAGAGAAGGGCAAGAAGAGAGTGTAAATCAAGTTGCACCCTTGGTGAAGCGTCTGCTCGTGACAGATCGACCGTTCTTCCAGAGTTCCGTTACCCTCGCCGAAGATGTGGAATGGAACAGTCGCGGACCATATTACGCGCCCTTAAAATACCGTAGCCTATCCAACAGGAAACACTTTCGTTCGATTTACGGGACGCACCGACTGGTAATGACGTAAACGAATTTACGAGTATATTTGAAACAGCGACGAGAAAACACTCGAGGAATGTTCTGTTATCGCGCGTTCTCTTAAGCGGCGACAATGTTCAATCACAGTATGGAAAAACGATCTATCCGCAGGGCGAAACAATTTTATTCTTAGCTATAAATAAAGAAGATTTTTACAAAAAATTTCTTCCAAATTCTTTTCCTCGATTAGCATTCGAACGCTCTTATAGAGAGTGGCATAGAAAAATTGTCGACTATGTAGAATTTCCATATTATCATAAATTCGAGAAATGATTATTATCGTTGAGATTATCAGATGTATGAACAGAGAAACGCGTGGATAAATTGTAAGGTAGAAAATATATTTTCATACAGAAGTGTAAGTACAAGTAGGAATACAACTCGAGCTGCTCCAGATCCGCACGCTAGCAGTGTTACCATATAACTGAAAACCCCGAAGCCAACGCCTATCTACTGTTTATGATCTGCCTTCGTCCCAGTCTTTCGTCTATACGCTGTCGATGGCTTCGGTGCTTGAGAAAACTAAAAAGACCAGATGTAGAGTTTTCTTAGAAGTGGTGACCACTTCAACAATTATTATTATTATTATTATTATTATTATTATTATTATTATTATTATTATTATGTAGCGGCACATGCGTCATAGGACGTTGTTTTGCGTCATGCCGTTGTTTTGCCACAGGGGATTAACACAGTTACGACGCACAAAATGTAATAAACAAATTCTGGACAAAGCAATGTCGCTGCTACGTGCAAGAGTCAACCGGAGACAAGTTCAAACCTTCCGGGAACCCCCTCTCCCTCGAAGAGTATAAATAGACGACCATGTTCTCCAGACATCAGTCGTCGAGATCATCAGTCGAGGGAGTAAGTATAACAAGTCTAGCGAATCAGCATAACAATTAGTTTCAGTATCGAGTATCCTTGTAACGAATAGCATCGAGCGAGCAACGCTTATGATTAACTCTGTATTTTACATTTGAAAAATATCTGTAAATCTATTTGACGAAACCAACTGGTCTCGTTATTAATTTAACATTAGAACTACCGATAGTTAACAGGAAGCTATTCCTACCAAAATCAGTAAAAATGACCGGACTTTACAAAATACGTAATAATAGAATATTTTTATATTTATCGATTTATTACTTTCTTACAAAAGGAATTCCATGTTATGTAGTACATTTTTGGTATTATTAATCCATCTGGGTCCATGGTCGATCTAAACGAGGGTTGACACATTTATAAAATTGTAGAATCAGTCATTTTCACTGGAGTGGTATTTCTGGCGTTAACATGTAGCGATCTAGCGATCGATCCGGAATTTTCCCGATATCTGATATCTGATAAAAATTTGAAAAACGCGTGGCAAGTTGTAGAAAACGAGGAAACTGATTAATCGGGGTTCGATAAACAGATCGCAGCACCCTTTTACGCTTTGACAAGTACCAGCCATTTTGACTGCTATTGGTACAAATAGCCTTGATACAAAATTATTTTCAGTTTGAATACATAAAAAACGAAATAAAATTCATTATATCATTCTTTTAGTTATCGTTGCGAAAGTCGTAACATCATTGTGGAAGAAAATATAACAGAAATTAGGAATCTTAAAATAAAATTATAAGGCCAGTCAATTTGACTGATGTGGTAGTTCTAGTGTTAACCAACACGTCTCATCGTTCGTCACAATTATTATTATATTACAATGCCTATAAATTATATCATCGTTACGTCATACAAGTATCTAATTACCGTTATGCCGTATCATTATGTTATTATTCTTACGTTATAGTTAGCGAATGTAAATATTTCTATGAAGGCCTAGATACATAGAGTCAGCGTTTGATACGTGGCGTTGACCTACGTAGATGTGGAAGATCTAGATATTGCCTCCCTCGGGCAATTAATTCTAGATCCAGAGATTCAATATCTAAATGGTCTAGATCTTGCATTAAGCAGGTAGCAAGATAATCTAAACGAGACCTAGAAACGTTACATGTCCAGCATCGAAATTTTCAACAAAAAAAATGCTTGAAAACTAAATTTTTCATACGGCAGAGAGCAACAATCGATGGGTCGAAAACAAATCATGTTATTTGGAGCTGCCAATTCTACGTATGCAAACCTAGTGTCTTTATCGCGTACAATTTCACTTTATTTTATCAATTTATTTGAAAAACAAACATTCAATTACGGCTGTCTATGAAATTGATGAAATGGATTTTTGCCGAAAAACTTTTTCACAACTCGGCGAGGACAGTAACCATATTTTCGAAATAAAATCAATCGAATGCCGCGAAAATATTTTTTCTGTTACGCGGGCGAATTCATAAATGTCGAATGAAAAGTTACAGAGAGCTCAATTAGCGTATTGTTCGATGCGTTTTGTCTCAATAGAGTCGTTTCATCGTAGTCGATTTATAGAACAAGAAACGAAATTAACGATGTACGCGTCGATACAGTAGAATGCAAAACTATTACGTCTATGCGTAGATTCATAAATTCTTTTATTTCTGAATTTCTGTGCGTGTAACATAGTTTTTAATTTACTTGCTCCCTGTAATTAAATATTTTATACACGCTATTTTACACAGATTATGTATCTACATATATTACATGCCTCAAGAAAGTTCGAAATATCGTTATCGAAATATTTAATAACACGAACTTTGTGAAAATTTCATGAATTATCTATATAACATATTTTACTTCGGACATACATATGTACACGTACGTCTTATATTTCGAAATGAGAGTAAAATTATTTTCATAGTGAAAGTTGCAAACGAGATATTTTCTTTCCACCGTGAAAATTCTAAATGAAAGATATTCCCTTTCGCAGACTATTCTTTTCACAGGTTTAGGAAGCTTTAGTTAGCCGAGCAATCCAAATTTAATATTGCACGTCGTTTTTCTTCGTGCCTGTTCCTTGACAGAGGTTATAACCGTGATACGCAATATACCAACGTTTGAGAAACACTTGGGCACTTAGATTTAGGGTTATATACCTCTGAAGATGGCTAGGGCAAGTGTTGTTACTCTCTTTCGATTATTTGCTCGAGAACTTCTCCGAGAGCTACCTTAAGTACGCCGAAATATTGCTTCCTCCGGCTAACTCGTATTTTCGAAAACGTCCGCGACGATGAATCAGCGTTTATTTTGCATTCGGTTATCTCGAATGACCAATATCATTTATCATTGCTATATCGTTCCATTGCATAAAAGAAATACTTGCTTCTTAGCTGCTTGGATTCGTCTAGTTATCTCTTAGCTGATGTGCAACAAAATTACAAGATTATACGTAAAACGATCAAAGTTGAGCTGAAAAACTTACTTAAAATTAACAAAGACATGACAAGGCTCTTGCAGATGCCAATTTCACTGCAGGTCCACCAGTCCGTTTAATTTCATTTCCACTTACGATTATGTAATCTCAACTTACCAGAAATAAGGAAGTATCCAGATACTGCAGATTTTGTTATTAATGACGCAATCACTTAATTGCCAGCCCAATATTTTAATCAAACACGCGACGCGACTGGAATCAGATCGGGATTTTCTCCCCCATTGCACGGCTGTAATGATCGAACAGGAAGATCGCAAAGGCTGGATTTCAGGAAGACGGAAGGGAAAGCAACGAGCAAGAGTAACGATAACGGGGTGGCAACAAGTGCTCTTAACGCCCTAACGGTTTCCCTCGCGGTGGTTCTTGAGGGACGTTGCCGATACGCCTCAAAGGTCTCGTGATACTCCTTAGGCGAGCAGGTTCCAACCGAGGAAACGGTTATGGGGCTAAAAGGAAGTTGCAGGATGGCGTCCGAATGAATTTTTAAACCGGCCCGATGCGCTGGAATGCGCGGCAACAGTCTCGTTTCCCGAGTTTCGCTCTCCACCCTTTCTTGCACCCGAACCACCATTCTTTCCCTTTTGCGGTAACTGTCATCCTCCCTTTTCTCCGATCTCTTTAACCTGCCTTCTTTAAATTCCGTTCCCCTGTGTCCGATGTCGCGAAAAAATTCGCTGTAATTCCTGCTTGATCGCTCACCCTTCTCCCATTTTTCATCCCTTCGGCTTTCTCACACTTTATTAAACGATCGGATGATGTAATTGGTTGGAATACGATGTTATATGTATTAGTGTAGTATCGGGTGAAAACCCTGAGTAATTAACTGTTGGAATACAACGATATCAGTCGCATGCGGATAGAGTGTTTGGTCGTACAGATTCTTCCATTCGTTGCCCAGCGCCATCCCCACCAGCGTGCGTTCGTGAGATGCACCACGGCAGTTAGCACGTGCATGCTTTTTCAAAAGGACGCCGGAAGAAGCGTGAGGATATGGATGGAACATTCTAGATGGGCACGTCGAGAAGCTACTAGAAGGTTCTGTGCCACATGTGACGCCACACAGACACATGAGAGTGGGGCTCTAAACCTTTTCAAGGGCCATGGGTCACTAAGCCAGTCTGTGAATAACTAGCCAACTGTCTACGTTCCAGAACGCACATTTATAACTCTCGAAATAATTGTTTAATAAATATCACATTATATTATTTCAACATAAACATTGTGTCTTCCACAGAATATTAATCCTAATTCCAAGATTAAATTCTAACATTAACACCTTACCGACCGCCAGCTCAGCTCTGTTTCGGTTTAGACTCTCCAATACCATTCTTTCGTTCATCGCGAACGGTAAGTTTTTCAAATTGGTATTCAACTGCGGGAGCTTACAAAGCAGCACAACTGACGCAACCGAGCAAGGTACCTTAGTACTAAATAACAAATTACTGCTCAAATAATGAGAAAGATTGTCAGCGACAAGAAGCCGATTAATAGGCTTAACTAGGTCGGTAAAGTGTTAAGAAGGTCTATTTGACCATGGGATATGTGCGTGCCAGGTATACAGTGTAGTATTGGAAAAAATCCTGGGTAATTGAGGTCTACTTGACCATGGGACATGTGCGGGCCAGGTATGCCGAAGCCAAAGTATAAAAGGTAGCCGTGAGTGAGTTCGAGAGCTCTTTAGCGTTGCCAGCGTGGTCAGAGAGTGTTGACCGCGTTGGGGGTGGTGTTGTCAGCGTTGTCAAGTAGTATGGTCTCGTCACGTTGTGACGAGAGGAGTTAGTGACGAATGACGACTGCGTGCACATAGACTGACGAAGCATCATACTTGATTTTGTGTTGGCATGAACGATATTGAAATAAATCACACCGTTACCAAACAAACTAGCACGCTATTCTTATTTCCTATATTAGTATCATATATATCGTAAAATATCTTTCGTACAATAGACGAAATACACTGACAGAATGTTTCTTATAAGAATGGTTCGTGTATACAGTGGCTGACATAATCCCATGGAAAATATTCCAACAATTACCATTTTTATGAATATGTTACGTGCATCGTGCGAAATCTTTCGAAATTTCTTCGCATTGCAACCACATCGACGACGAAATTGCGATAGCTTGGAGTGAAACTCGTTTACGACAGCTTCTACATTTGTAAAGATACGTCTGTCTCGCTAATTTGTCACAGTCATAAAAACGATCAGAAACGCATTATCGAGCCACGATACGAAAGTCCGGAATATTTCAAGTAACTACAAAGAGAGGAACATCTATCAACTCGGAAACGTTTTGAAAGGGGAAAAAGAAAGGGTCGAAATGAAGTGGTCAAAATGGTTTCTAATTCAGGTCGGGCGTTGTCGTTGGCCTTTGCTCGCGCGTCACAAGAGAACACGTGTGACGATAATTGTCCATCGGACTTCGTGTAACAAAGCTCGTGACATCGATCCATGCGATCCGACTCGACCTGGAATTCTCTCGATTGGCACCCTGGGACAGATATTCACGCCATTTACCATTCCACGATTGTTCTCCCCACTACGAGCGTAACGCGTACACGCTCGTGTTTCGCGCATTTTCGACCGGCCCATTTTTTCCTCGCGATGCCTTTTAATCCTATAAACGGCACAATGAAGCTGTCAACTTTCCACAAACTGCAAAACAAACATAAACGGAAGGGGAAAATCAAAACCACGAGAAACCCGTGTTCGACGTTTGCGTATTAGATGTTCGGAGCTTCGTGTAAATTGGTATCGATAAAAAGTTTAGGTATACGCGTTAACTTTCTGATGAAAAATGAGTAACGAGATTACGTGGTCTGATTATATCGTCCGAATTCGGTGATTTGATAAATTAGGAGTCCTGATATAAGATCCTTGTACACTGCTGCTTATTTTAGACTTTCTATCGCTTTAATATATAGTAACAATAAGGCTTTAATAAGTCCAGGTCGACCGTACACTTATAAACTTATAACACAGCGATTAATTCATAAACGAGAAGTAACAAGATTGAACGAATGCTTTGAGTAATCGTACTTTAAAAAACCAGATAAATCTTTTGCATTTAATAACTTTTCTGCTATAAAGAACATTTACAAACTTTAAAACCGTGGTAACACAGGTAGAAACTTTTTTACAAATAAATCAACTTTTCTACGTCTATAAATGTCTCGGTAAATCTACCCTTAAACATTCGTCATTGTTAGACGAGCGTTACGGTATCATGGCGAATAAAAAGCGATGAAAAACGTAACTAAATAGCTTTTCTTCTGTCCCTCTCATTACGCAAGCACGAAAAATAATCACCAGCTTTCACGTTGCTTGTCAAGAATCTTTTCTCCTTGCTTTTTCCCCTTTTTTCACCTTTCCATCACTTGGTAAAAATAATTGGCAAATTCAGTGAGCAAGAATAGCCCAATCGCAAGGTGAAAACTCGAAGCAATAGGACAATGCATTTTTAATAACATTCCCGTGTCAATCTTTCTCATCCCGTTTCCTGTCTTTAGTTCCGAATCCCAGTCCACCAGATCCACGAAATGGAGAACCGAAGGCACCACCCTTCTGTGTATTCACCCTCGCTTCCACTTCCGCGTCATCGCTTCATATTCGCAAGAATTTAATTTCGTGCGTTTTTCCTTCACCGGTGTGAATCATGTCAGGGAAAATCAACGAATCGCCCGATTCAATTTTCTACGATCCCTTGTCCGTTCCTGGACACCCGACTACGCTTTATGGGAAAGTCAGTCGATCGAATTGGAACTGTGGCAAGACGTTTGATAGAATAGAATAGGCAAAATATTTGTCCGGCGAAAAATCGTAGGGTAAGTTAGGGTTACGTTCTTAACTTAAGCTAAGGAATTTCCCTTGTATTTCAATATTTTCGAAATTCGATTACGAGCAATTTTTTTTTCATAATCTTCGCGATCGATGGTATTTGTTTCATGGATAAGGTACAATGAACGTTTACGAATATTAATTAATTTCAAAGTCACGGTAAAACACTTGGATAAATTTCTTCTTCGAATTTACGGTATAGAGACTGCAAGATAGCTTTGTTCGAATTGAGCTAACAAGTAAATTCTTGGATCGTAATTGTACACTGATTTGAGCGGACGAAGTAATCAGAGATGCCAAACGCATAACATACATTCCTTAGTCTGCAAGCTATGTGCTTGAATGGTAGTGATTAGAATTTTCTTTAGGAGAAGTCAGAAAATCAAAATTAATCTGTTTACGAGACTCGAGAAATTTTTCACACGATTCTTTTGTTACTTATTATAGCGAGAAAGCATAATCCATTGAATAACAATTGATACAATATAAATAAAAATGCCTAGTATTTGACTAATGTAGATTATCATAAATATTATTAAGGAAACTTTCCGATAATATCTGTCTGGCAATCGATAATAATTTCATAAATAAATAACAACGAAGAAAAACGAAGAAAAGAAAACGAGAAAGAGTAGCTAACATGGATGGATTTATTGGGTTGGCAACTAAGTGATTGCGGATTTTACCATTAGGTGGTATTGACAAAATCCGCAATCACTTAGTTGCCAACCCATAGAACGAAAGGGCAGAGAAACGCGAGGAAATCGATAACTTAGCCTTTTTTTTATAGCAGGGCGTGATATTCTCCGTCATATTTTTCCTTTTCACGTGCTTATTTCCGGGTTAATCGCGAATTACGAGGAAGTTCCAAACGATCCTGGCGGAAGCGACTTTTCCACAATCATAAAGCTGCGCGGAAGTTCGGGTTCGGCTCAGTTATGAAAGTTTCAGCAAAGTATTCGGTGATTAAGTAAATTGTCGAGAACCGATCGTGCGGATTTCTATAGAGCTCCGATAGTATCGAATTCCTTTTAGCGAGTAAAACTATTCTTGTTTAGTTCGCCAAGAGGGGACCTGGATTGGCACGATTTTTTAATGAAATTAAATTGAATAACGCTATTAAATTGGAAATGTCACGTGTGTTGTATGTATTTGGATTAAAATTAAAATTCTCCTCTATATAACGCGTTTTTTATTTTGTTAACATTTAAAATAAAATGTCACGCGCATTACGCATGTATTTGAAACGAAGTAAAATTTATGTGCATTATAAAATTCTACAGTCACGTGCAATGTATAATAATTAAATTTTGTCGCAAATACGAGAAAATGAAAGTTAATACGCTGTAACTTTGTTTTTAAGTAATTTTCATAGTGGAAACCAATTAACTTGTCAACATTGCTAAGAGATATGTTCAACGGCATAATTAAAATTCGTTACAGTTTAATTTTGGAAATGTTAAATCTTCATTTATCAGAGTCACTGCTCTTCATCCCCTTAGGAAATATCCGATGCGAATAAATTGACATTTTCATTTCAGTTTATTCGCTTCTAATATTTTAAATCGATTAGATCCTCTCATACTATAGACTATCCGCTTCGACGTCTCGACGAAAATCTCTCAAGTTTAATCGAAAGTTTAATTCAAAGAGTAGGCTACTATCGGGCTTTGAAAGCAGTTCCTTCTTTTCCTTGGTCACGTATCTAAAATATCATCCCTACAATTTCACCCCTGTGAGTACCTCGATTACCCATCCATAACATTCTTTCGATTCCAATTTCACTGGTTTCGTTTTGCTGGTTCGGGGCTCGTACACCATCTGAAATTCACTGTCATGCGAACACCGTCCACCGTTTCTCTATTTCGATAGAGACATTCTTTTAATATTCCTCGATTAAATAAACTGTGCTGTTCAAAAAAATTTGTTATTTCCTTTTTACTTACAAAGTCTTCGTCTAATCCAAACTACGAAGTTCCCGATCGCAACGTGTAATTAAAAATCTAATATTCTCCGTGCATTTTCTCAAAGAAGAAACATCAAAGCGCGAAGATCGAACATATTTCGAAATCTCGATGAAATCCAAACTACAAAGTTTCAGTTTCATCGTTTTCGAAACTCAGTGCGCGATTAAAACTCCGATCTTTCTAGTTCACGATATATCTCTTAACGTCGAAAGAACATCAAAGCTTGTGCAGTAAACGGTAGCTCTGGCTACAAACAAATGCACAAAAGGGAAAGGGAAAACACTAGAACTTCCAAAAAAGAAAAGAATACGAAGAAACGTATACACATAGACGGTCAGGAACAAAACGCAGCTTGCACCTTTAAATCTCCAGGCTGGGCCGCCGCTAGCGAAATTCATTGTGGCTGCGTAAACGACACGATGCGAAAAAAAATTCCTGGGTCGAACGCGAAGGAGGTGGAGCCGTGCAAGGGTTGAAGTCCACGGCTACGGGCTGCGCCAGGCTGCTGGAAGGGGCGAAAGAGCAACCGAGAGGGGGAGAAATTGCGGGTAAATTTCGTGGCAGCGCGTTGGAATTAAATTCCAAAAGAGCGAAAAGCGCGATGCTCGGTTTTGGGGATCGTTAGACAGCGGAATGTATCGTTCGGTATGCGATAAACTGACAATTCGGTTCGCAAGCGAGCTCTTCCCATTCTGGCATCGTGATCCTATTGATTAAAAGCATCGAATATCATGGTACATTTATCCACTCCACTGTTTCTCTTTGTAACATTTTCCAACGATATAATTTACGTTTTAAACAGTTTTCAAGTAAATGCAATGAAAAGGATTTTTGGAATTTTGCAAAACGAGAGTAGGAATCGTGGAAATCCATCTGCATCGAACGTGTTAAGGAACTGGAATTCGATATCTAACCTTTAGCTGACGACGCTAATTTAGTTATATTTTTTAACTGTCAGATGTAAATGGGGTATATTAATTTTAGAAGCGAAGATAGATTTGTATTAGGTTGTCCGAATTTCGTTTTATAAGGAAATAATAGATGCGCAATGTTTTTTGTTTTATATTAGTTTATTGAATTCTGCATGAACGTAATAGTAGAAATATACCGAAATGGATCATACCTAATTCGATAAAATAATATAAAACAGAAATTGCTGTTCATCTACTATCATCTTATGAAACGAAAGGAACTTTTCGGACAACCTAATAGGAAGAGTCGAATATCTGGAAACAATGTGCAGTGTTTAAGTATTCCATTTATCTATTATATATATTGACTATTGTGAACATTTCGATATGTATACCTCTGCTTTATTAGTATTTTGCAAGAATTTTGCTTTTGACATTGCCATTGATTAATATTAGTTCGCACGAGTCGCGTTTACATGTTTCTACCAACTCCGGTGCAGGTAAATTAATCCAACGATGCGGGTATAACAGAGAATCCGAAGGCCAGTACATTCGCTTCAATCATTTAACTAGGCGAAAAGGTTAAAAAGCGTGCGAGTAAAATGTTTTCAGGTATGCAAATGCATCGTGCGAATGCATAAATATGTGAAAATAATTTGCAGTTTAAACAAGCGAAAATGTATGAAATAGTTGAATTATAGTTCTATTACACAGTTTTTTTTATTAATTGCTACATTTATTGTTTGGTTTTTGTTACGTGCCTGTTTACAAATATTTCAATTGAACAGAGCTCATAGTCAACAAGTTCGACGCGAATATGCGAGATAATAAAATCGCTGAAAGAGTTCGCTAGAGGGAAAACGAACGAGATTATTAATTCAGAAACGAAGTACCATAATAACGAAAAACATGTTTCAAACGAAAGTTTTATTCGTATAACAGAAATTCTGCCCTCATTCGTGTTTCATTGGATTAGCTTCTTAAAAGCTACAGGACTTTCTATTTACTCTGTCTTCGCAATTTTTTCTTTTATAATCCACGTATCTGTATTTTAGAAATGTCGTTGTGCAAGACTTACGAAGAGTAGCTTTTAAATTTCCAAACGAAAATTATTATATTTCCAGTTTTTCCATTAATCACGATTAGACGATAAATTTCCAGTGTCTAAAAATCAAAATTACATATCAACGAACGAGATCATCCCCTTGAGACTCTATAGGAGGTCTCAGACAAACCAAAGAAACTCGACCAAGCGACAACTTTACGGAACTCGTAAAGACGAATCCGTAAGTACGATCGAGCCAAATATCGACGAATGAAAGCCTCGATAAAACCATCGAACCCTATGATACCTTCCTGACACGTTTGCGAAGTTACGTTATAAGATGGTTTGTTGTTCATAGAACATTCCTTCTTTCTTCTTACAAAAGCGAAAAGAAAAACAAATGGTAATTTCTCGTTTCCGGATCAAGGTGGTTACTCAGCTACTTGTCTTGCTCGTTTCACGCGGATTAAAAATAGCTTCTCATGTTCTTTTAATTATAGAGCAACCCAGCCCTTCTTTGCAATCGCAATACCATCTGAAGTGTGTACGCATAGAGAACGTGAAACGGAATTCGTTCTACCGTCTCTGTTTTTCCCTTTTTACTGCCGATTCGAGGCAATAGCGTAATTTTTCATTTCTTTCGCAGATCTTCTTTCCTATGCGAGCAAATATTCCGTCGCGGTGCCTCTTATGGTAATCTTCCGGCTCGAACAAAGATTTCTACGCTTGAGAACGAGATTCATTCGAATTTAGAACTCTGTATTTATGTTAGCATGGAACAACGAGATATCTTTTCTAGTTTCTCTTATAGGATAACGAAAGTAGCTGAAAGTAGAAATAGACTCATCATTGAAGACAGTCACTTGAGTCTTGTCAGCTGTGAATCAAACTCTGGATAATACTGAACAAGCTTTTACGTATGTGTCGTCCGTGATACTTGTAGCGCTGGCTGTAGATATCGCTGCTGGGGTACTGCTATTTTTCCCGAACGTCCCTATTGGTCCCGAACCTAACCACTATTGCTATATTATTATTATATACTAAACCTATTTGTAACCCAAGGCGCTAACCACTGCGCTGCCGTCGTCTGACACTAGTCAGTGTCGAGTGGTGGTATTTGCTGTTGAGTGCCGCCACAGATGTATATCATTCGAACTAACGTTTGAGTATTAGTCGTGTAAAGTGAATTCTCATCTGTATATTCTTTCGTTGTAATCGTTAGATCGTAACGTGCAAAGTTACTTGTAACAATACGCGTTTTACCGATCTCAGAAGAAGATTCGTTTATAATAGGTGGAAGTAAAAAAATTTCGAGAAGAGTAAGAAGTTCCTAATTCTTAATCTTAGAACAGTAACATATGAAGCGACGTACAAAGATAAAAATATTTGTTATTATTGAGATATGTATAATTACAATTGCTATATTAGATTAGTAGGAGCGACACACGTACGTGAGTATGTGTATGGAAGTATGCGTGTGCACAGCGTCTGGAAAAACAGATGAATGCAACTGTTCCGCTAGCGGTGTGGTATAGAAGATGCTGAGACGCGTGCAAATGTATATCGACGAAGATCCTGCAAATCGTTTATTAAATAAATCCAAAACTACCTTAATATAAATTCTAAGTGTAATCTTAGTGTTCCTTTATTTTTATTTCGGCGATTAAGATCCACAATTCTCAACAGTTATGAAGCAATTGTAATACATATGTTACAACTAACAATTGCTCAACGTTTGCACGTTGATGGTAAACTCGAAAGTATCCAACTCACAGACATTTGTATCCCACAATCACGTGGTAAAATTAACGAACAGCTACAACGTAATAGTTCGATTACTCTCACTATGCTTTAATCCTCGATCCGTAGGAATAAAGCAACGGGATACAAATCTGTTCGCAGTTTCCCGAGTTGACTCCGGGTAAAGCAGATTGCGCGCGATGTAGACCAAGGGGCAGAGGCGAAAAAGATGCGCATTACTCGAAACGCTACATGGAATTCGCGAAGGTCCCTCATCCCCTTATTTCCCCATGGAATTCCGCGGATTATCTTGGATTTTGTTGGCGCAATATCCCATCGCGTGTTCCTTTTTCATCGATCGGGGCGCGAGATGGCTAAGAGCAGAGTTGCTGTTGGAAATTCATTCCTCGAACGAAGCCCATACACAGCTCAAGAATTACATAGCATTCGAGTTTGCAATTTTTTAATTAAAACTTTAATCAAATATCTTTATTACCTAATGGTAATTTAGCACATTGTTGGCCGGTCATTTTTTCTCTTTTATGCAAAATCGACCATTAACTTTATACACGAAAACACGAGTTCACCCGCGATTGATCAAAACTGTGTTAAAATATGTAACTATTCTGAGAAAGTATGTTGAACGATGGGAATACCATTATCTATAGAAAATGTGGAGCTCATAACAGAAACAAACTTCTTTTTTTTATTATTTAATTTGTATTTTACAATTTATCCAGCTGGACATTTGGTAAATTTGTTTAACTTAATTGCCAAATAACACGTGGATGGCTACACCCAGAGGGATACCATCTTTGAGTGAAACAAGCTTTCACCATTTTTGTCTTTCTTCCACAAATATTTCTAATTCCTATTCGATATATCTCAATGGAAAATGTTCATTGCATTAGACAATTCTTACGAGTTAGTTCTTATTAGATAATTTAAGAAAAAATATCCATTCTTCCAAAAGAGCGTATCCACGGTATAAATGTTAACGTAGAAATATCAAAATAAAATCGAGTACCTCGCAGTGCATTATTTGAGTTATCGCGTGAAAACATACGTCTGGAAGAAAGTTGAAACTGTGAAAACAAGGTGTTCCGTAGAAAGAGTCACGGAATCTCTGAACGCACAAAATTTTTGGATGATACCCCGTACGTGATTTATATGGGATCCATAAGATTTTATATCTCGAACGCAGCTGGAACGCGTTAAATCCTTCGAAACGGAGCTCAGTATGATTTTCATGGCTCTCCCTGTTTTTCTGTCGCGCAGCCTCGTTCCTTCTCGCTCGGCACGATCTCCCGTTATTTACAAACGAACGCGATACGCAATTTAGTTACAAATTGAAAGTTTGATGGAACCACGAGTTTGGGAAACGGTGGTACGGCGTGGAATCATCGGAAAAACTGAGAGCGATCGTTGATGCGTGGAACAATTTCGAAAGTCTATCAGCTTAGGCCGCGAAATAGGATCTGTTTCGCTGGAATTTGAAAAGTCGATGAATGGATCCTATGTAAAAAGAGAATATGGGAAATACGAGATATAAAAATCGGCCGGTTTTTGCATCGGGAACAAAGTAGAAAAATGTGAAACCGGATGAAAAGAATCGAACGATTTACTTGGAAAAAAAATACAGGACATAGGAAAAAGGATGATCGCTGAGTAATGAAAAACGACGATCAAAGAACCAAATAAAAATCTATTTTCGTAGGAAATAGAAAGGAAAGTATGAAACTCGAGAAACACACAGCGAACGTTTAATGGTTGATAAAACAAAAATTCCAGATGGAAAAATCGAATTCGAAAGCTTAATAATCAAAGTAAAGGTAGGGTTACAAGGAAATAATAGCAAAGGGGAATATTAAAAAGGGATTTCTACGTTATTCTCTCTCTTGACATTCGCGAGAGCGATATCGATATATCATATCTATCGGTGTTTAGAATTTATTGTTATTATTATTATTATCAGATATTATTATTATTAGTCCCACTTCGTACGTATCTTAATTTCTTTTAAAAGTTATTCGAACTCGTGATAATAAATTACAGAAGCAACACTTTATACAACTTTTCCAAGTTTATAAATGAAAAAGTGGAAGAAAGTTCGATACTGCAAATATTGTTTCTGAAGATTCATCCTGAAACGTATCGTTTTCCACGGATAAATAAACGTGTAGCAGTATATTTTATTCTCTGGGAAGTTTAAAAGCCATTACGCATCCAGGTAAACGAATAGAAACGCAAAGTCGAACGATCAGATCTCTGACATTAAAAGTTACACGAAAACGCAAAGAAAGATTACAATACAACAAGAAGTTTCTCTAAACCAATTTCACATTTACTTTTATCCTGATTTTATCCTGTACTCTTTGGAAAGATTAACCTCGCTAAAAGCATAGCCGAAGAAAAAGAAAACAAAAAGCTCAGAGATGATAAGAAGAAATATAGGATAAAATTTTCCTCTCCCTTCCGTTTCTCTTCATTTATGGGAATCTGAGTAATGAGGTGGATACGAACAGTTACGTAATTACATTTATACGCGGCAGGTAATTAACTCTGCGAAGAAAAGGCAACTGTGAATGTGCTGTAACGGGGCTCGGGGGATGGTGCATTAAATTTAAAGGTTAGAAAGAGTGGCAAAGCGCGATCCTATCGTCGGTGTTGAATTTCGAAATAATTGCCCAACGCTGGAAAGTTAAATTTTCGCGTGGATAAACGATGATAATGCAGCCGTGGTGGCCGAGTACATATATTCTCACGTTACACGATTAAGCGAACGTTCCTCGAATTTATTGGCGAGAACACGTTGCAAGTGTGATGTAATTGCCATCGAAGTCGCTGTAAATTACCGGGATAATTACAAAACCGAAATGCTAGTGGTTGATAAACTCGTTTCTGGTAACTTACAGGTAGCTTCATCCTTGTTGTCATCGTAAGTGTTGCTTGATGGAAACGTGATTATACGTTTCTTGCGATTATACTAGGTAATTTGATATGTTTACCTAATTATTTGTTTTGGGAATTTGTAAAGGGCTAATTAAAAATTAATTTGTCAAGTTTTTCCACTTATCTGTTTATATTTTGATATCGAGCTTCGATCGCAGGAGCAATTAATTTGTAGCGTTGTAAATCTTGTCTAATTCTGAATTTGAATTAATATTATCTGTTACATAAAAGTGGCTATGCAGTATGAGAGTACGTATGTAGTTAAATTGTAATCCAATTATCTAATTATTTTGTCTAATCTAATTATTAATTTTAGAATATCGAGTGGTCCTATATAGAGACAACTTTCAATGACGAGCAACGTATTTCGATAGTAGAACGTTCTATCAATCGTGCGATATTTCTGATATATATTTCACATCGATTCAATCCAATTGCCACTTGTAACAAACACACAAGAACAACAAGCGAGTTTCCTCGTGCAGATAAAAGAATCTTAACTTTACTCCACAACTTTTACTCCACAAGGAAATATATACGAAATATTTAACTTCGCTGTAAGTAAACATTCGTAGATTACATCTAAACGTATCTGGAGATTCCTTAAATTTCAAATAAAACTAAAGTCTCCCTCGATCTCGGTTACCTCCGTAATCTTCCTTTTACCTTCCCCCACGTTTCGTTTCATTTCTCCTTCTTTACTACCTCTCTTCCACCTCTCTCTATATCTGTTTCCTCGATTCTATCGCTCACGAATTTTCTTCCTCGTTTTATCGTCCCTTCGACAATTGGTCTCTCCCTCCATGGACTCTCTTTGCAAACATATGCAAAGGGTGCGCGTGATTGCCGCAACCATCCACTCGAAAACTTCCACGGTCGGTTTCCTCATCGCGTATTTGTACGCTTTGCCGTTTAGATAGCACGTCACTCGCATCCTCAGCTATATGTATACGATAGTGTTAAAAGAAACGAGACGATACAATGGCTGTTGTTGGAAGCGTGAAATTTAAAACCGTTTACTAGAAAACGATTTTCGGGGCTGACGCAGCTGCTTCGAACAAGAAACGTGCTTTCCAGAGTTTGCCGACAACATTTTCGTCTTTTCGTTCGGTTATTGGCTGGAATTATTGCGAATGATCGAAACATAGCATGAGACATAGTTCTATGTAATCGAATTCTGCTTTGTAAGATTCTTAGAGAGAAGGTACAGGAGATAGTTCGTACAATGAAGCGAAGCGTACAGGCAGCTTTACGGATATTTCTCAGTTAAAAACATTTGAAAGAGACGTAGAATCTTTCGAGTTTTGTGCAATCAAATTTTGTTTGCTAAGAGCATTATCGATGGGAATTATCGAAGGCTTGTACCTTGAAGTTTAACTTCATCGAAACGAGTAGTTAGTTTCGTGAAAATCCCTCTGTGAAAAATATTTGTTACAAACTCTTAGATTATTATCGCAACGAAGAAATAAAGAATATTAAATAGCACGAAAGAGTTTGAAATTCTGTTTTCTCGTTCCTTTAATTTTTCCTTCCATTTTATCTCTTACCTATCTCGATCGTGTAAATAAATATGAAAAGACAATATTATTTTACAAAATAATATTTACATTTTGACAGACCTCCAAAGTTATCGGAGAAGTAGCTTAAATATTTCATTTATCCAGATTACAGTAATTTTGTGAACTATTGGATTGGCAACTAAGTGATTGCGGATTTTGTCATTGCCACCTAATGATAAAATCCGCAATCGCTTAGTTGCCAAGCCAATATTAAACCTTTCGAAATTAAATTAAGCCCATAGCATAGTACTTCGATCAGAAATAAGTAGATTGGTACTTGTAAGAAGGATTTTTGCGCTTCTTAATTAACCATGCTTTCAAGATATAACTTAGGAAGCTCACTGTGCAATTTACGGGAACAACTTAGAGAAAAATGCAAAGAATGTCACGAAATAGGAATTATATAACTGCATTGTATAAATTATTAAAAATTATCAAGTCGGGTGAAAGCAACGTCTCAGCAACTGATTTTATTATCTACCTAACATATTAAACGATTGATTCACTGGAACGAATGCATACAAGGGAAGAAATCCGATTCACGAGTAAGAGGTTTACGATCCTTCGTCGCTTTTATGAAACGGAATTAAAGCGCTGATTTATCGCGCAATTTTATAGTACCCGGAAATACTGAAAAAAGAACAGATAGGTAGAAGTGTGTCGTCGATTACATGCAGTGTTTCATCGATACACTCAATTTGTTACCGTTCATTTTTCTTTAAAGTTCGTTGCTTTATGAGGAGAATTCCTAGAACAGGTTAATTTTCGTATTTTACATCGACGTTAGAACGTAAAGAAACGTAGTGATTTAGAACGTACGAAAACTGATCTCGATTCTACATTGTGATAAATATTATTACTTCCAAAAAACGGAACGTGGTAGAATTGTAGTAGACTCATTAATTGTTATTAATAGCATCGCTTCTACCAAGGAAATTCTATTCAAACGTTTCAGTAGAATGGGTCAGTCAGTGTCAGACATTCTTCATTAATTGTAGTGGATTTGCATTGAGGTCATCGTTTCAGTTAGGAAAATTCTACTTAAGCGTATCAGTAGATCCAGACAATGGATCATTAGTTATCTTATCTACCTCGAGCTAGTCGCTTTTTCCAGATTAAAATAGCGAATTATTTTTTACCAAACAAACAGAGTTGTAGCGAAAAGCGAAATTGTATATTTTTAAATATCGAACTTCTAATATATAGAACTCGAATTCCAAATAAAGAGAAGACTACAGTGTCCTATTTGCCGATTTATCATCTTCACATCTCCGAACTAGCTGTCACAAGTTCGCCGATTACGATGTTAGTGTCTTAAATTTTTAAGGACTTGGGCTTTTCCCAAAAACTTCTAAACCACAAACTTAAATTGTTCATCGTGGTCTAAATTCTAAACAAGCGATCAAACGAAGCAACATAAAGCGCAACAGAAACGAATCACGTAAAAAGGCGACAGACTGGGAAACGATACCCAGTTCGACAAGAAGCGAAGTTAGGTTTGAACGCAAGCGAAGAGAGAAAAGTTGGATAAAAAGCAGTCTGGGTTTTTTTTTGGGAAAGGTGTGTCTGATCGAAGAAGTATGGTTTTTGATGGTGCGGGTCAGGTGCGAGCCAATATGCGGCATCTGGCGTTACATGCTTCAAGCTTGGCATAACAAGCTCGAAGCTTGCCGCACGTTGATGGGAAAAGTTGCAGGCTGCAAGCTCAGATGTGTCGTGGACTACACGTATCTTTCCCTCTTTCCTTCCTTCCTACCTTCTTTACATGCTTCCTCCGGCTACTTATATTCTGCTTTCCTCCGTTGCCGCATCCACGGCTGCAAAACGCGCTTATGCCGCGTTCTACGACAACGATGAAACGTGCCGACCGAACTCTTCACCTTTCCCTGCGCTACACCGCCTTCCTTTTTCTCTTCCATTCTTTTGGCGTGCGAAACAGGACTCACTTTGTACCTCAATTTTTCTCGAAGAAAAAATTTTGTGAAATTTATCGCGCCTGAGAAGAGAATATATAAAGTTTGTTGTGTTTGGGTTAAGTCTAAGAGAGAGATTGGTCGGAGTTGAAAATGTTAAGCGATTCCATGCGTAGTGTGGTCCCTTATTTCGTACTTTGAACTTAAATCTGAAATTGTGCGTCTTGAAAATCAACTAAAACTGATCAAATAATAACGAAAACTATTGTATACTTTTTCTTGGTGATAATTAGCGGCCAGAGTAAGCGGTAGTGGAATGTCTATCGTGGTTTATAAGACTGTATTCTGCTTTTTATAATTCATTAAGCGAAACGCGTTACTTCAGCAATGACCAACATCAAAATTTGCCGTGAATACCGAATAAGGTTGCCTTATCGCGGACTATTTATTTTGTCTGATAAAGGATAATTTATGGAGCTAGCTCGTTGTATTTCAAATCTGGTTGAAGCTGCATGTAGTGTGTGTCGTCGATGCGTTAACATCGAATAGAAACAAATGACGTATATTTATAAATTAAAATGTTTCCTTAGTTTCATCCGATTAAGACAAATTGCAATAACGACTAATTAATTCAAATAGAATTATAATTGCGTAAGAGGCGGACGTTTCTTCGTAGATATTCTTGGCAGTAAAAAGATAAGACAATCAAAGGGATCGTGGCGCGATTCCTAGAAATAATTACGAAAAATGGGAGGGGACAATGAGGAAACTTTATAACGGATGACTAAACTTAGTCTTACAGGGAGTTATCTAGTAGCCAGGATGTGACATTAAGTAGACTTTAATTTTTGAAAAAGGACACGCGGGAAACATGATAATACAAGTTGGCTCGGTAACTACCTTAAGCATCTCCAGAACAGTGGTAAACCGCGAAAAACTTTTCGACCATGCTTAAAACGAGTTAACGCGTCAAATTTATTTATGCATATTAGAACAATTTTTCTTCGCTAGAAAACGTTCAGTACAACTTTAATTTACATAACTTCAAACTGACACTTCCATGCGTATATTTTAGAAGGTTCATAGTGAGCATTACTGTAGGATTTTTTTATTTATTTAGAATGGATTAAATGGTTATTTAACGTGAACTAAATACAGTAATGTGCTATAACTAAGACAACCAAATAGTTAATTTACAACTCTCGTCACCACGATTCCAACTCTCACAACGCTGATCACATTCTCTGACTTCTCAACTCACGACTGACTGTTAATTCGTCTTTCTCCCTTAACACGTTGACTGCCACGCGTGTTTCACTAAAATCTTCGTCAGGCCACGCGTGCCGCAGTACCAAGCGTTCTCTGCTAGATACTCCCATCGATATTTTAGTAATACGAGTAAATAATTTTTTTAATAAACCATTTTCGTATTACTTTTATAACAATTCAATACCTAAGACGGTCCTTCGCAAGTAGTCAAATAAGCGCCACCCGAATACGGGTGATTTCCGGAAACTTTGCTGTCACCAGGATACGGGTGTCGTAGCAGTCAACGTGTTAAGCATCCCTTTGTCTTTTCTCATAGCCCCACCACGTACGTGTTGCGCAACCGTCCGTGGCCATGGTCAGGTAGACCTTTTTTCCGCGTAATTATTTGACCGAAGAACCTACGACACATTGATGAGCCTGCCAGCACTTAGGTTTTCTCACGACATTGTTCATGGTCAACCCGATATTTCTTAGACAATCTGTCCACGATACTACATTACGATCAGTCGTTTGTGTGAAACAATAATTGATTTCAAACGATAAATCCTAGCTTTTCGTGGCGTAAATGAAAAAAAAAAAACATTCGGTCAGAAATCGACATTCCATACAAGCAAGAATAAAGTAAAATAGATAAATCCAATAAAAAAATGGATGTGTCAACACAGAGCATTTTCTGAAAGTATATCCTTGCTCTTAATTAAGGATTGACCAATTAATCGGACGCTTCCTTATCGAATCCAGATCCGTGAAACGCGACTATCCATCGCTAGCTACCTAAACGAAAGCTAAGCGTTTCTTACACTCGTTCGTGTAGTTTATCTGCTTTCCATCATCCGGTAGCATCTTGCTTGCTCAGGTTGGTGCGTTATTAAAGAGTTTGCCGCCTACCGATACGTCATGTCAGCTGTCACGTCGCGAACCGGACCGCGTCTGCTGGGCAACGAACAATCCCTTATCAGTTCCTCGACGTCCACGTCGCGTAGAAAACGTCCACAGACTTTATCGAGCTTGCGCATTCTTCTGCTTTCACGGCACTTGATACGCTCGTGAGAACCCACCTTACTTTTCAACGTAGGAACTCGTACGTTTGCTTCCTGGTTTTTCTTGTTTTCGCGGAGGAAATATCGAAGGAATATCGAGAAAGAAAGCATAAGAACACGTAAGAAAGAACGTATTTGATAGAAAAGGAAATTTTAGGTTTACGAGGGCCGATATCGTAGAATCGATCGTCAGGCTTGACTCGAAGACGAAGAATAATTTGCTTTACGGTATCGTTCGCTTGTTAGAAAATCAAGAAATTTATTTTTGTGAATATAACAATTTTTAATCTCCTCGCTCCTATCTGTCTCTCTTTGTTTTATCTGCAAATAATATCGATCCTTTGCATTCTGAAAATTACTTAGTACCATTTGTGAACAATTTTATTAAGAGCGAAGCTTATCGACGCTAAGGATCATTTATCAAAAAGAGAAATGTTATAAATATTCGTAAATTTAAACTACAATAAAATTAACGATACGAATGTTTCATAATCCTCTTTGTTGATATAAAGAAAGGTATTATATGTTGCATGCGATTGTATAAGGAACATTTTTACACAAGCTACCATAATAAATTTATATGCATGTTTCGATACCAAAGCTTTTATGGACTGCTTTTATTCTCTATTTATATAACACGTGTTTTCAGCGAATTTAATTTCAGTACATTTCAAACAGCGAAATCTCTTCGGATAAATAAATTATATTTGTTAAACGTTCCAAGCTTTACGTTACAACCGAAGCAATGGTATGAAATCATCGTAAAAATGTTCCTCTCTCGATTTCATATTATCCTTTGACCTTCTAAATGGACAAAAGTCTCCGTTTGAAAATAAACTTTGTTTCAAGTCGATATCACAACTGGTTGCCGAGATATAACATCTAAAAGATAGCGTTGAGCGCGCACGAAAATAGTGAATGGCGGCTGCCATTCCTAAAAACGTCGCGACCTACTTTTTTTCCTGGAAATGCGTACGTCGCGTCTAGCAGGAGTAAAAAGCTGTTGACTCGGCGTTCGTCACTGACCACCGCACACGTGTCAAGCTTGCGGCAGTCGTGACGAGGTGCGAGCGAGAGATCCGAGTGCGCCAGTCAGAAAATCGACGCGACTGCGCGAGTGAAAGGTCCAACCGTGCGCGAGTGGAACAACAATAGCAGAGTCCTGGAAATACTTTTTACATCGGATACGTTCGTAACTGAATGTTGTATCAGTATGAAGAAAAAGCATACGTTTAAAAAGGAGATTTTTAAGAACAAATTAGTAATAAAATATTATATAACCTAATAAAATACAATATTATTAACAATGAATTCGCACGATGTTCGCGACTATACTTGGTTTCGGACTATGATATTAGTCCGAGAAGTGTCTTTCTTTTACAGACGCGTCTTTTACAACGACGCATCTTTAACATTTTTAACAAGACATGAAACCTAATATGTCGAACGTTGTGATCTTTATTTTGATAGGACAAAATGGATAAATAATATAATAATATAAAACGAAAAATGTGTGCATCCGTTATTTCCTTATAAGACGAAAGAAACTTTTCGGACGACCTAATACCTGTGCAACGAAAGGCAGTATCAATATTGAACAAAAAATATAGTAAAGCAAAAGGTACTAGTAATTCATTGTAATTAATAATAATGGGTTGTCGTAATGCATCACGATGTTATATCGAAGTAAAATTAGAGCTTTCAATAGGATATAAATCACTCCATTTTGAAATAGAATTACGAGTCATATCGATATCGATTCAGAGAAGAAGCGGTGTTCGTAATTATGTATATCGTATCAGATATTATAAATCAAGAATTTTTCACGAATAAAATTTACCTTCGATTACGTTCGAAATATGTAGACATTTAGAAACTGAAAGATACTGATTGCTCGCGTTTAACAGCGATCATTTACCTTGTTCAACGCGCTATTTTAAATGTATAAAGTTCGAACCAATGAAAATTCTATCACGGGCCATCAATCAAATCCGCATTGAAATTTCAATGAATACGTTGCTGATTGTCCATAGAAAAAGATTGCTGGCTTTTTGAGGATTTATGAGCGCGCGAACGTTATACGCTCGTTTATTCGCGTACGTGATTGACTCTGATCAGTATGAAGAAAACGTAAAGGCAGCATAGTTGAGCGATAGTCTATACACAGGCGCTCGAATTCTCGCAGGTCAGGTTAGATGGCTGGTACGTGTTTATCGGGTACAGTCGATCACGAACGATAAGAGAATCGACGTTTCCAGGCCATACAGAGTGTGTAATTTGTATCCCAACTGCTCGTCGACTATTGACAACCAGTATTTAAAGCTCAGATGTAGCTTCCGAGCTTAAGCAACGCGCATCTCTTTTTCCAGTAATTTTTACCTAACAATTTTTTTCATAAAGTAATCCTATATTTCAGGATAAATTCCATAAAATAATATTTGAAAGCTACAGACGAGAAACACGATAAATCACATTTTTCTGTTACTTTCTTTTATGCATAACAATATACATACATATATATCAATATGTTCATTCGTAATACTGCTGGCAGGATCTCTGCCAGGCTTTATTCGTTCTTTTATTTCTTTCAGCTGTTCGTCGCAGAAAAAGCATAATTTGCGCAGTCTCATTAAGCTTACTATCGCGCTGTTAGGAAATAAATAGATATAAATTACGCTGTGAGTCTCGATTACGATATATAAAGTCTACGTATAATACTAAAATATCTGTATAATACGTATATATAGCGTATAGTAAAATTTTGTTAATATTGAAATTGCTAAGCAGTAAAATTTGATACGTAAGTGTCCTTTCAGAAATTCTTAAAATAATAGAATTCTAATAAGCAGGTACCTCACGCATTCTAAAATATAATATCCCTTTACAAATATGACAATATACGATCATAATTCAACGCAACTATTTCATTCTGCATAACTTCCACTTGCAAGAAGGTCTCGCCTTGAGCCAAACCCAGCACCTACTACTCCCACAGTACCTATGCCCGACAGAAGCAATTACAAACAATTAACCATAGCTCGAAACGATCCCCAGGATTCTCACGCCGTGAGTCGTTAACAAAAACGCGAATACCATCCGAAATGGTAGCTCGTTGCACGCGACAGAGGTTTCAGACACGCCATTTCCACGCGAGCCTTTCCTTCCAGCCGTTTTATTTCCCCGCGGTGTAATATTTCCGATTTCGATGTCGCGCAAGTAAAACAAACGCATCGTTCCTGCAAAACTCGTACCCCTTCGTTCTCTTCTCTTTACAATTCCCGTCGTTTTTCTCCCATCTTCTCTTTTGCGACGCTGATTCAGTGGAAGTTTCGATAATCCCGCGACGTTTGCTTTTTTCGCGATGGTCCAACCTCGAATTCCTTCGTTTCTTTCTTTCTTTCTTTTTCGTACAAGAAAAAGGAAGAAACGGCGTCTCCTGGGTGTGATTCGTAGCAACTACCGCGCCGTAATCGCGTATTCGGCACGTTCGTCCTCATTTCGAAGTTTCGTTCGCTAAATCGCAGAGCCGCGTTGAAAGTTCTGGCCGACACCCGCCGGTAATGGAGGCCGACGCATAATTCCTGCAATGTTTCACGCGATGCGGCTGCCTGCATACGCTCGCTGACGTTCCCTGTCCGACCCATAACCCGATTTAATCGCTCATACTTGCCAAATATTATGTTTACACAGTCTTTTATTTTCGTTTTTCGTATACCTACGATAGCTTCCGTAAGTGTTCCAGACAATAGACAATTTTGATGAACGTTCTACTACACTGCTGTTACACGAAACTGCTTGGAATTTCGATAAAATAAATTACTAAATTCGATAAAGAAATTGGACAAAAATACCGACGAGCTATAGACTAGAGCTATAGGTTACATCAGAACGTCCAAGTGTGTTTATTTTATTGCCATAAGAATCGCGCAGTGTTTGAAACATACAAAACACCCTTTTAGAGGGAGGAGGGTAATGAACAGCATACTCTGTAGGATCGTAGTTTATTTGGCGCTCAATAGCCAGAGTTTACGATTGCTTAAGAAGGTATGATTTTTTTCTTACTTGGATGTATTTTACAATCAATTTTCATTGAGAATTATAAGTAAATTATTCTGACGTGGTATTATAACGCGAATAATAAATGATCATCGTATGTTTGATTCTAGCTTTTTAGCCTGCGGATCTGATCCATCGTGCCAAGTAATTAAGTAACTAATGGGTTTTGGTGGTCGTTAACTCTTATGTGATATCTATGTGGGATAGTGTGACGTCAGGGAAGGACGTGGCGCGAGGGGTAATTTTTTATCAGCATTGTCAAGATACGTTGACGTTGTCAAAGAGTGTCGTGAGCGCTACCAAGGTACGTTTGGGAAAAAAGCGAGCATGGAAAACACTGTAACGAGAGTCGAGAGAGTCAGAGTTAAATTTATCGTTGTCGTGTGAAGATCGTTGCGTTGTTGTGTCGTAGAAGCAGTGAGTAACGAATACGTGAAACGGGGTATTATATTCGATTTCTTGCGAGTGCAAACGGTATCGTATAAATCATACTGTTACCTACAAACTAATAATATAACATCTATTACTGAATTTGCATATTTCTTCTTTAACTGTACGTATCTTAAGGTCGCCATGTATTGTTTCGTTGGTGACATACCAAGGTGCATCTATTAAGGATCTTAGAGTTTTTCATTGAAATCGTTGGAGAACTTCTATGTTGCAATTACTCGCTGTTCCCCATAGTTGGATCCAATAGATCTAAACAGGTTTTAATATGGCTTTATATAAGAAGAAGATATTTTATTAATTTTACGTAAAAGTCAATTATTAATTAAGGTTAACATAATCATCATCTAGAAATAGAGTGACGATCAATCTCTGTATGTATAATCCCAACTAATTATGGGGATATAAGAAACGGCGAAGAAGCGTGGGGATAAAAGTAATTTCCGACGAGGCGATGTCTCACGCTGTTGCAACGAGAAGCCGTACAGTGTCAATAAGAAAGTAATATTCCTTTCCCGGAAGTTCGAAAAGCAAGAAACTTTGAAACGTTGATTAACGAAAGAACTCTTTAGTTTCCATCATGTTCTTCCCTATGTCCTTCTCTGTACCTTTCCACCCTGGTCCGTTTCCTTTTCCTCTCGTTTCCTCTGTATACCGGCACACAAAAAAGTAATTACGTTTGCCGTCCAGCATTCGTTATAACTTCATATCTTAGTTTCTCCAGGCAAGATCTTTTTCATCGTGGCCAGATCCGAAATTTCGTTTTTCATTCCCTTGCTTCGCGTTGGAAATTTCCCCGCTGCACGGAAATCATACTTTTCACGCTGTCGTAGCGTCCTAACATGGAAAGAGGATCGAAGACTTCGTGAACTTACAATCCTCCAGCAGAACGAAAAATATTTAATCAACATAGACGCGATTTATCAAATGTTTGGCTGGATAAATTGTAAAGTACAAATTAAACAATTAAATAAAAATAGACACTACGATTAATTATTTCGATATTAGTAGGCTAACGTATGTAAAATTTCGCATCTTCAAATAAAATTTTAACCACACATAGTTTCTCAAAAACATATTAATTTATCGATGTAACTCACACGATTCGATGCACCACCTTCGTAGTTAATAATTAGTTTTATTAACTCAGACCTGTAAGAATTATCAATTTTGAAATCGAAAATGTTTCACAGTGCAGCCATCAGAATTTCTTTTGCAACAATTCACACACTGAGAAAGTATCTAGAAAAGGAAAAGATTGATTTTAAGATTTCTATCGAGTGAGACTATATGCTCGTAAAATTTTGGATCCATCTTTCGCAGCAATCAAAGTTTCAAATGGATCTAGTTTTTTGAAAATGGGATTTAAGACAAGGAACGAACCGAAAGAAAAATCGTTAATACAGTCGCGGTGAAAACAGATTACTTGGGTAACTAGAGATCGCTTCAGGTAAATTTAACAAATTCAGTCTCCCTCGGAAATTTCATCGGAAATTTAAAGCGGAACTGCTGCGCGATGAAAATTGGGATCAGATTAGACCGACGTGTAAGTAATTTTGCGTGAACTATAGAATCTCTAATGCGAAATACAACACTAACTTCTGATGGAATCAAACTCGAGTAATTTAAATTACCAAACAATTTGGATAAAATTAAGGCAGTAACAACGAGGCAGTGTAATTAACGAGTTGCAGTTGAACAACAACCAAAAATCCCTGAATTCTGATAACTTAGAATTCGATTCGACGTTCGGTTCTAAGAAATGGAATAAATCGAGAAGTAAATTTATAAAAAATGAAATGCACGCGAGGTTCAAAAAACTGCGAATATGAGATAAAAACATATTTTTACACGATTTATTAAATTCTGACATTTATATCTGATATGTAATATCCTCGAGTCCCATAATTAAATCAATCGATTGCATATTCGTTATTCGTGTCAATATTAACAAATTTCTAAATTAAACATTTCTTTTTATTTTATCTCTACCTTATTTGGCACACAAAAATGGAGCGTTCACTCGACTTATCAGTAATTATCGGAAGCTCTGATCATTAACGAAATTCCGATACTAAAATTAGTCGGTTACTAATAAATTACGATTAATATATCGCGAAAAGCAAGTTCCTTATCTCGTCTGTACAGCGTAAACCTCTCCACAGAATCGATCTTTTCTTTTATCAGAGATTATACGGTATTCTTTCCGTAGCTTTCTAAAGGCGAATCGTTGGTTAATGTTCAGTGGAAGTCGTGCTTCGTGAGTGCATTCGAGTAACGACTCTTGTCATTATCGTCGACGTGATGATTATCGTAGATAAGAATTATCGAGGAGAAGACAGTCAGCTTACTCTCTAAGACGAAGAAACTATTCAGATACAAAATGCATCGAGACGTTACTCTATGCAAGAATATGCGATACATGTCTTTGTTTTAAAGGTTTTCTACTTTTCCTGTTGAATACGGGAGTAGTGTTATATAAATACAAGAAAGACGTGTTTCTTGGAATATTAATTTACATCTTGTTGAAACTAATTTTATTGAAATTTATTACGTTCTTATTATCGCGTAACTCTGAATATTTTTTAATTAGAACTATAGGTAACTTGTATAACATTTAAGTAATATCAATTTAATTAAACATCGAGATGACCGAATTAATTTTATTTTATGCTTTTTATATTTCATTGCTCGATTCTTGGAATATTTTGATTTCTCAATTTATTAACGTTAATTGCTCACGGAAATCTGATCGACTAAAATACTATTTTTAACTAAAATGTGTTTACGTATCGTATTTGAGCTTATTAACGATACACGTAAAACGCTTGTTCTAGCAACAAGCAGCATCAAGAAACGTCAGTTGGTTGGAATAACGAAGTCGAGCAGTCATTCGTTTTACTCTTGCGAAATATTTCAGATGACAGACAATTTCTCGAGACGTAGAAGTGTCAGACGATTTCATGCCCCAAAGGAAGAATACAGCAGTCGATTTTTCAACGTGATGTTCTCCGTAACACCGTCGTTTACTATCCGCCAACGTATCGTAATAAACGAACCAAGAAAGACGAGACACCGCGTTCTTGCGTTTCTTTTTTAAAGCTTCGCGTAAACAACACCACGAATGATCAAGTAATTCTCCCTCGATTCTTACCGTTCTGTCTTCACGGTTACGTAAAACTGCCGTTGCCAACGATAACGCGATATCGCGAACGGTAAAATAAAAATTCTGCGGATTTTGTTCATGACAATACCAATGGTTCTTCAATGCTGTTCCAAATGCTTGAAATTCGATGGAAATAAAATATTAAACGTGCAAATAGCTCAATTTACAAGACACCGGTTTCCACGAATTCTTCGCTTAAATATCTCAATATATTCAGAGTTTCGGAATTATCGAAAGCTGGTTTTTCGGAATTATCGGGAACTCCAATTTGGAAACTTTAATTTACTTTTAATTAAAAAGCCAATGGGGAGGAAGATAAACAAAGATACGTGGTATCTCGCAGTTTCTTCAGTTTAAAATCCCCAATGTCTTTAGTTTAAATGTAAATATCGACTTAGAAAGCGGTACAGTTTGGAAAAAATCGTAGCGGAATGAAGGATACGAAGGAAGCTCAAAGTTCTCGTGCGTTACCTTTCTTAAACGCAATGCTGGCTGATTTTCTTTTTCCTATGGTAGGACCGAACGATATCGCGAAATATGACGAGCCATTGTTTCGGACGAAATAAAACACGTCGTTTATTGCTAGTACGACATAAATATAAATCCTGCATGGTTATTTCGGGAAAAGGAAGGTAGAAGAATCGAACGAGATGCCTGACTTCCCGACCGTGCAATTTCTATGGCATGTGAAATAACACAGGTGTTCAGCTTCCCATCGTTCCGCTTTAATGGCAGAGGTATTAAAGCTATTAATAACATGGCTAAGTGGTGCGTTTCTCTTCCAGCCATGGACGATCTATGTGCCACTAAAGGTTAACAGGCAAGCAACTATTTCACCCTGCCAGTTACCTTTTTTTCCTCCTGAGACCTGCACACGCGACGATTGGCTATCTAATGCTACGATGTTAACCTCCCCAAGCTACCTTTTAACACAGAGTTTCCACGATAGTGGGCTGTTCTTTGAAACGTTACGTTCGAGACAGAGAGAGTTTCCACGATTGAAATTTATAATTTAAGAACGCGAAGAAAGCAGAATACTACGAATTATTCTAGAATAGAGAAAACTATTCTACATCTAGAATGATTACCTTGCAAGTATTTTTATTATTTTTATATAAGTATTAGGTTGTCCGGAAAGTGTCTTTCTTTCGCAAACGTGTTTTTTACAACAGTGCAGCTTCGTATAAACGTGAAACCAACTCTATTGCGGTGTTTATCTCAACGGAACAAAATGGATCGTACGTGATTCGACAAAATAATATAAAACAAAATACATTGTGCGTCTATTAATTTCTCATAAAGCGAAAGGAACTTTACGGGCGAGCTAATATATAGCCGCGCGTAAAAACTTTCTATGTATAGAGTATACAAAACATTTTGAAAATTCATTAGCACCCCAACGAGATACGACTGTCGCAATTATAGACGTTACAGGACATTTATTGGAGTTACATTAGGTTGTCCGAATAGTTTCTTTCGTCTTACGAGGAAATAATACACAACGTATTTGTTTTATATTATTTTGTCGAATTCCGTACGACCCATTTTGTTCTCTTGAAATAAACACCGTGACATTTCACAGACTCGATTTCACGTTTGTACGAAGACACTTTTCGGACAATCTAATAGATACACTTCGCAAAGATCATCAGAGCATTCGAAGAGTCGATTATTCGCAATACTAATTAGCCGCAATATACGGTAACGTCATCTATATATTTTTCACTCGTAGGCGTATCATTGCAGTGAATGTCTTGTAACTTCTATATATATTTTCGGATTCAAATTTTTACTATTATAACCACGATAGTCGTGTCTCGTTACAGTGCTAACGAAATTTCAAAGTGTTTCGTACACTGCGCGTAATATATTCATAAAAGAGTTCCATGGCAAGTGTTCGAATGCTCTCGTGCGCCGCGGTAAAATTTTCAAACATTGGTAGACCAGCATAGAACGAAGGGAAAATCGACGAAGAATACTTAGTCCTCAAACCCTTAGAGTGCTGAATACTCGCGGCCTATGCGGTCCGTACGGACGGCTCGCGACCAGCGCTGATGATCGCTGTGGACGGAGTACTTTTTCGCTGGACTGGACTCTGTCGATTGACTATTCAAAGCGCAAATCGTAATAAGTTATAGTAATTCTTTTGCACGAGATTAAATGTTTCAAGAGCGTTATTTTTTAGTATTAATTGTTTATTATAAACATTGAAATTTACGATAAACTAGAATTTGGAATAAACTAGAAAACAATAAACTAGAAAACTAAATTTACTAAGTATAACACAAGTTAGTAATTCAGTTGTGTGTGAGAAATTTCAAAACAATTATCGATACATAATCCGACATCGCATTTTCTGCTTTCGTATCGCTCCATGTCTTATTTTTCACACAAACAACGCATTTTCTTCTTGATAATCGTGTTGTGCCGGCACGATTAGGGCATTTTGATGGAAAATGCCTATCGATTAAACGAAATGGTAAATCCTCAGACTTTCCTTTTCCTCCTTCTACCATGCTTCTGCGGTGGAAATATTTTCGTAAAATGTCTCTTATCAACGCTAAATGAAATTCACTAAATTTTTGTTTCGAAGCAGTAGATTTTTGATATAAAATATGTGCATTACATATAAGGAATGCATTTATATTTATCTCGCACAAACGTAATAGTATTACTTCTGCGTAGCTGTTGGGAAAAATTGACAAACGCATATATGCGTCCTCAGTTCATGCCGGATACTTACAGAAAACGCATATATGTGTCCTTAGTCCACACCGATAGCTTTCGCCAGACGCATATATACGCGTCCATAGCACTCTAAGGGTTAAATTTCACGAATTCCTGTCACGACTAAAAAAATAGATTCCCTTGACGAAACATCTTCTTTTAAATAAGAAAAGTAGATAACGAAAGCAAGTTTCGTTACGTTATTTGAAAATTCGAAATCGATTTTCATAAAACAGAAATATCCAACGCGGTTGTTTCTCTGGCTTCCCATTCAAATTTCTCCATCATCGAACGTTAATTGGAGAGTGAGCCGAACAGACGCCTGCGGGAACGCGTTGTTCTCCGTGACCAGTGAGAACATATTAATGAGATTGCGTGATGCAATAAGCGGTAATAGCTAGCGGCTGAAAGGAGGAAAGTAGGAAGAAGCTAAAAAGGGCTAGCCATTATTCGTTTAGCTGGTAATCCCTCGGGGGACGTGACGACGTTTGCAAAGGGAGAAATGGTTCCGAAACATCCGTCACGCTGTCAGCGCGTGTCGCGGTGACAGACAAGCGGCCGACTGCTTTGTTACTTTATTAAGAATTGTCGTTTCCTCGAGAATACGCGATGACTCCTTTATGAAATTTCAACACGTTTCGTTCGTCCGGAGATGTTCTCTGTATTTGTTTGTTCGGTTTTTTACGAACGCCAGGCAGCAAGTATAATGAAGGGAAATGTAATCGAATTAACTTGCGTGAGTTTGGCTAGTTGACTTGTTTCGTATAACAGTTGCGGAATTGGGAGAAGCACGGAATTATGGAGCGGGTTAACCGGATGATAAAATAATTCTATCGTCGATTGACAAATTTAACTTGAGCATTCAGAGCAAGGTATAACGTACTTTTATAAAACATAAAAGAAAGAACAGCTATTTCGGCAAATAAAAATAGATTTTCCTATATTTCTGCGTCGCTTCTTTCCGTTATAATCCGATTTGTGACAGCTACGAAGAAACCTACTGTTGTTGCAAATACCTTGATACAACAGTTTCTTTTATCTAAAAACGTAGAAAATTCCACCAATTTGCTCAGCATCGAATCGACGACGCAAGCGTAAGATTTACATCTATGAAATTAAGTGGAACAACGTGTAGAGAAATATTACTCCTGGAAACGTTCTTTCTCATCGCACCGAACGTTCCGTAAGAAAGTTACTTCAAATATATTTCATTTAACGTTCCTCAAAACACCGTGCCCCCAAGGACTCGGTCAGAAAACAAAGCCGAAGCTCGACTCGGCGATCGAGTCAAGGGACCGAGAACGCCGACGAAGATCCTCCGCGAGTCCATATGTGAGAATCGAAAGAAACTACGTGGCTCGTTCGTAATTCACGGAGCATAGAGGAAAGAATTTTCACGAGAGACCGAACGTACCTTCGTTGCAACGATGTTTGTGCACCGGTGGAACGAATCGCCACGGATAGGTCCAATGAAATTATACGGCTCGCCTCGGGACCGCTTTGTACACGTATCCGATAAGGAACTACGTATTCCGTCTTTTCCTTGGATCGTAAGATAAATACACGAAGTAAAGGAATGGCAAACGAGCCTTAATGGTCTGGAGCGTGGATCTTTGTTACACGTTCTAGATATCTTGGTCGCGCTCCTTCTGGAGTTTCCTCCTGGAGTGCATCGTCTCGAAAGATGCATTGTCGAGGTTGTAGCCCCGACGGGCCATTAGTGCGACGCGTACAACTGTCAGTCTCTGCATTATTAGCGACTAAATAGCGGGCGTAGTCCATGCGAATACGTAATTTCGAAACGGCATTGTTTTGCCCCTACCGAAAACGAAACTCGTTATCCGCGGACGAGCGAGCCATCCTCTGTCACTCGTGTCTCCTGTGGCTTTTTGTCCGGGTTCTTCTCCTGAAAAGCGCTCAACGTTTGCCATTTGTTAACGTTAATCGACGCTTCTCTATCGTTACACGTAAGTCGCATGTATCGTTGTATTAACACGTTCGCTACGGATTCGATTTTCATCTCCTGCGATGCTGCGCTAACAAATAATTTTCATACGATACCTGTCTTTATATTACGAAATATACGTATGCGTTTAATATGAATCCGTCGAGTGCGATTAAACGTGTTGGTGTATATAGTGACGAGACGAGTTGATACTCGGTGCAGTCAAATGTATTTAACCCCTTAACCTACAACGACGGGGGTAGCCCGTAGTACGATGATTGGGCCAAATATAATATACAGGGTGGTTGGTAACTGGTGGTACAAGCGGAAAGGGGGTAATTACTTTAACCAACAACACGTCTCGCCGGCCACTACAATCTAAATAATCCAGTTTGCGTACCGCTGGCGCGTTATTTAAATAATAATAATTGAAATAATTCGTCGGTGACGTCTGTTCAACATCGTTCACTTTACATAGCAAGAAATCAGGTTCGCATAGGTATGTTGAATATCATGACCGCTAATCATTTGTGATAGATAGCTTTTACCCAACAATGAGCCAGAACACACGTGTTTGTTCGGTTATCGGTAAATACCTGTATATCTGTTTAGAGGAGGAGCATTAGAAATAGGAATAGAAAATCAGAAGTAGATTTCAATGAGAAATTGAAGACGCAATCGGTGAGAAAAAAATCTGGGATTGTGGGAAAATCTAAAAAATTTGTGTAAACTCATGTCTCGTAATTTATACTATTCGTATGTAATCCGATTTGCATCCCAATGAATGTTTTAAAAAATTCCACACATTGCTCAATTATAATTAATATAAATATTGTAATCAAAATTATATTACTTCTGAGATGAATAAAGATTGTTTTCAATGACTTTAATATTATTATTTACGCGTCGTTGTAGCATTTAAAATCTGACACTTAAAAGCTTGCAAATCGAAGTATGACGAATATAAGTTGGAGTTGCCGGTTAATATCAATTCTCTTAAACAAGAAACATAGCAAAAAATCAATTTTAAAAATAGAACGACACATCTCTTAAAAGTTATTAATAGGAAGAAGCATGATCTATTTATATTTGACTTCTGCAATAATAAATACTAAGAAATATATTTTATTTTCTATTTTGTCGCTATATATTTCCTATCTAAGAAGGTAAGATAGTTTTCACAAGGTTTCACTTCTTTCACATTTTGTACGCTAGACTCTTTTCACGATGCTGATTAAATCCGCCGTCTTCGTTAAGGCAGCCAATTTAGAACCATATAATCAATACACAAAGAAGGATAAAGAATTTGCATGATAACGCCACTTAACTATGCTACGTGTAATCATAAAAGTCAGTCCACCCAGAAATAATGATACACCACATCGACCTTCTTCATCTTCTACGGAATAAAATAACTATAGCGCACGTACCTAAGGAATTCTCTTTTCCTAAGCCTTGCTCTTTGCTTTCTCTTCGTTTTCTTAAATAAACCAAGCTTCTTAATCTTAAATTTCAAGTGTGAAAGTTAATTTTCATATATACTTTTTACTTATCAAATATACAAGCTATGTTACGTTTTAGAAAAATTTTTGTTTAAAGTTCAACTCGAAATCGTTGATACACGAACAGAACAGAAATTTGTTAAAGCGATATTCTCGTGTATTAAAGTCGCGCGAGAAATTTCATTCGATCGATATGGAAGATAAAATGATGTTTCAATGAATGATTTTCTTTAATAAAATAGAATATTTCAGGGATGAAATGTTTGTTTAAGCGTGCATATTTTAGCGGTCATATCGAATATTTATATCTCAATTTATAATAAAAAATGACAATCAATACCATTGTTTCTAGGTGAAGCAACCGAACGATGAAAATTATTACTTTGATATTAATATCAATATGGACGTTCAGAAGTATAATACATAAAAAACTTCGTTCGAAGCTAAAATAATAAAATTGTTAGATTTTAATAACCTTTACTCGTGAAACAGAACTTTCTACGAAATGTTGTGTTAAAATTTATCGAATTTTGAAAATGTATTTGAATAAATCATTTTACCATACAGCATAGAATATTAAAACCAATTTTCCTCTACGATGTTTTTACCATTTATAAATTCACATCGAGAGGTACCGTCATGGAGCGACAACTGAATAATATAACTTGTTATTTTTTCATTCCAAAACGAAACAAAAGGATAGTTTTGATAGCAAGAGATTTCTTGATAACGTATCGAAGTTCGAAATTTCTATCTTACAAAAAAAAAAAAAAAAAACCAAAAACATATATAATCCCATCCTTCGCAGCTATATTCCTAATAATATAAATTTGCTGTAATTGATACGATATATAAATGCACTAAAAATAACAGAAACAACAATCCTATTTCTCTCTCTCTCTCTCTCTCTCTCTCTCTCTGTGTGTGAAAGTCTTTTAAGCAAATGGTCCCTAATGGTTCGCAAAGCAGACTGAAGCGTTTACAATGGCCGGTTGAGTGACAAGCGGTGGTTTCCGATTGGCGACCGCTCTCCGGCTGTTTATGCCGGTATTTCAAACAAACGTTATTACAAGCGTGAAACAGGTTCACGGCCGGACATGGATTACGATGGTATCAGAATTTTCGCGACGCGTTCAACCGGCAGACGTACGCGAATTTAGGGAGTTGTCGTTGCACGCGAAATATGTCCCCGGTCCTTTGTGAGTCGAGATAGGGTGAAAATGGCATTTAATGGATGACCGCCTGTCGAACTATTTGCATAAAGTGTAACACGTAGAATGCTTCGTGGCAACACCCTCTTTCGAAGTCGGCTCTTTCCAACGCTAATTTAACGCCCCTTCCCACGAGAACATACCAGGTTTTTGTTCGATATTGCACTTGTGTCGCGCGGTATGCGGTTCCCCACCCCTTTAACACGCGCCATTCTGTTCTTCTTCCCTCCCTTTTGTCGTTGAAAGGTGGCAGAACTGTTGCTGACAATGTTCCATGCTGCACGTGTAAATCCTCATGACACACGAGCGAATCACCTGCTGTTTTCCGGATCGAACATTTCCGGCTCAGCGTCGCTGCTTTCGGACGAAACACGCATGTTGTGACTCTGTTTCTTTTTCTTCTTTTGTACTAAATTCGTGCGGATGGAACAATGGCTTTTGTAAATACGTGAAATTATTCGGAATTCAGTGTTCAGTCCAGTTTAAACAACTGGAAACAAAGCTCTGAATAAATTCCAAGATATCGTACCTTTATCAAACTTTCCCTATTCGTCGGGTACTTTTATAATCAACGAAACAGAGTTTCATTAATCTTGAATTTACTTTAGTATGTACAGTTTTGCCTGGAAATAAGCTTGCGCTATCCCCTCTTCTTTCGTTCAACTTGCCGATAGAGCGAGAGATCCGAGAACGAGCAAGAATCCGTGAAAACGAAAAGCCAGACTTTTGCGGTTGAACAACGATACGGTTTAGTCGGAGAGAGAATAGAATACGTTAAACACGTATAATACTTTGTCATTCTAATGTTGCTCGACTGATCACTTTTTGATTTTTTCGCTATTTTCAGCTTCTCGATCTTCTTCCGTGTTCTTCCTTGTCCTGTTCGAGGACCAAATCAAGTCAAAAAAACAGCATATCTGACTCGTAACAAACGATATATAGCGTCCTCGGTGTGTTGCTTATTTCCAGACCAAGCTGTATATTGTATACGTATAATTACATCTTATATTGTTGAAAATGACAACGTGAGTTCGTGCTCGCCATTCATACGCAGATACGTTAGTTATAAGAAATAGTAAATAGAGGATGATCCTAGTTACAATCGATAGATTTAATCGATAGGCTTAAGATGCCTTTTTGTTTTTATCCCCAGTTTTTGTAAGCGCGTGCAATAAAGGTTTTTTTGGCTCAGAACGGCGTGATAGATTTATCCATTCAATAAAATAATAATTATTCTGACCTTCTTACCTCTGAGTACAGAAATAACAACATATATGCTACAAATACTTTGAGTGTACGTTTAAATTGTATATTGGAGTAGCTGAGAAAATTAACATATCTCTATTTACCGAAGATTACTGATATTCATGGCGAAAATATTCCAGAATTCTTTGAATTCTTGGGATACATCGAGAAACCTTCGAGAGAGCTACGAGTGACGAATAAGTCTCGTACATTATTCCGAACTTTTAGGCGTTTGGAATATTCGGAATTCTTTGGAAACAAATATTTCGTGAACCTACCTTCTACATAGTCTCGGCAAGATTATTAGAGAAATAACGAAACTTAACTTCTTTCTCTGATTAATGAAAATAACATGATATATATTGCGCTATAATATAATACACTACGATTAAAGCGATAATTAAACCTTAATGATTTCTACTAAAAGTTGTAAATAATAAGTATTCTTGATAGTAATCGTTAGAGCACAGCAAGCATCAAACGAAAGGGAATTACGATCTGGCACGAAGTTACGATGACGATAATTGAGTTGATGAATCGAACGATCGCTTGTCAGTTGCCAATTGCTAATCGTCAATGATATGACAAGCGCATCAGCTACAATCACGAAGCCAGCATTAATTCTAATCAGTCAGCCTTGGAAACAATCAGATATTCGATAATCAATCGATGATTGAGTCACTTATGCGTCAGTCCGTTGACACATTGAGAAATCAGATTGAACATTTAAAAAGTCAATCGATTGTTATACATATAATAATTCTATGAATAATATTTACCAACAATAATTCTGTCTAAAATATCTTAGAACGAACGTATTACCTGTTAACGCACTACATGTAAATAATATACTTCGTATAAAATATTCATAATGACAATCGACAAAATTGTAAATATAATCAAAGTTTAAAGCGATTTTCGATATCGAAAAATGTCTTTCTTTTACAGACACGTCTTTTACAACGACGCATCTTTATACAAACGTGAAACCTAATCTGTCGAACGTTGTGATCTTTATTTTGATAGAACAAAATGGATCATAGGTGATTCGATAAAAAAATATAAAACGTGTGGTTTAAATGACGAGATAACTCGATGTCGAAACCGTCAAATATATTAAAAATAATTAATAAATACAGAGAATGTTCGCTAAGACGCTCGGTACTGACTGATTCGCTAAAGACTGTGTATTAATCGCTAATAAAATCGCTCGAGACGCAAACTGAAAAAATGATCATCTTACGATCGCGTTCGTTTATTTATACTGGCCCGGAGTTTATTTATTATTACATTATATATGTCCTAACGATGTTGATACTCCGAGACAAAACAAGAAGACGATTCGAATTGTCCTCTAGCTCATGCGCCGCTACAAATCGATAAATCATTATAATTTTCCAAATTACATATTATGTATTCATACGTTGCTCGAACTCGCTCAAATGCTCAGGAAGGCAAGCTAAATCTTACATCGAATCTACCAAGCAGAATAATATAATATTTCGTAAAATTTGACGGAATTCACGACTCGTGAAACACTCTGTGAACCGCAGCACGTCGTGACACGAAAACTACGTAGATAATTCAGAGTTCGACGTGCGGTGATATATCCGAGATTTTTGCCCTACTTTCCTATACTTGTATCCACTAGATCCAAGGTGACACGTGGAGAACCGATATGGCAAGTAAATGGCTGTTCGCGCGAGCGTTGCATCGAATTCCAAAAAGTTTACGCTACTCGAATATGCGCGCGTATACGTATGTACAGTGCACACACGTGCAGATGTCGCAATGGCCGAAGATTACGTTAGGGTGCCTTTTGTATGCAGTCCCACACGTACACCGTACGAGCCTGTACCGCGATATTTGACTTTCCTTTTTCGATTTCTCAGCGACCAGTCTCGGGGCTGGCCGACACCATCGACTTTAAATCGTTCTCTATGCCTGCATTCCTTTTTTCTGTATTTCCAGTTTCTATCCATTTATGCTAAGTAGACCAAACATTACGTTTAACGTATTTCCCATTTTTTTTTAAAAACCTACCTTAGCTGATTTTTCGGTTTCTCTTATCCTGGTATCGCTTATTTTACAATGCAAATAATTTTAGTCGACGTAAGGAAAATTCGAATCAGTTTCCCTTTTCAGAATTTTCAAATCATAGCAATGTTACACACGCTGCGTTAACGTATCTATGGTGCGATCTACGGTGTCTAAATGTTAATAATATTATCGATAATAGAGGTTCATCGATTCTTTAAAAACAACCTGCGAACATTTTAAAACGTTTAGCGTAATGGAACGTGGAAATTATCATCGCTATTAATAATTCTCCGGCATTAAAACCTATTTGGGGTAAGAGAGAAGCGGCAAGCAACGGTACAATTTTTCTGATCACACCTGCGACGAATTATTTTTGTCGTTTCCTTTTCCCGGTTCCCTTGTCACTTCAGTGGAAGAGAATAACGTCAGCTTGGCCGACCAGACAAATTAGAATATTACGTACGGGCCGTCGGTATGAGCGAGAATAATAATTAGAGACCGACAGACTGTACGCGCGAGAATAATTTTATCGCGAAGGAGTATAACGCGAGGATAGAAAATTCGTTAAAATTACGTTCTGGATCGCTGTATCGAAAATTTGTAATTCGTTCTCTCTATGCTTATTGCTCGCTGACGATGCATATTCATTTAGATTACAAGTATTAGAATAAATTTGATTATCCTACTCGCAAGTAATTATATAATACGATCCTTTTATCTTTTTATTCAGCTCGCGATGTAGACATTTCGTTCTGTTCACGTCTTGAAATTATTTTCTCATCTAGTCTTTTAATTATTATATTTTTAATAAAATATCTAAATGTATTTTCAATCATCGTTCGGTAATCTCAAGGAGATTGAAAATACAGCAAAGTAACGTGCAATTTTCGGTAACAATTTGTTTCATTTGTGTGAATTATAGTTTTGGACACAAAATAAGCAATAGATATTGCACAATGGCCTGGTTCCGTAAAATTACATTCTTTGAAATAACAATTGTACAAGACTTAATCGATCGAGCAAGAACGAGGGAAATATACTAAACGAAAATTTAACCTACAAATTCAAACTCTGATCAAACTTTGATTGAAAATGTACCAACTTAGCGTAACAAATTGCCACCCACCGAAACGAAATTAGCGAATAATTGCAGGACTAGCTTGGCGACGTGAATTACATCGGCCATTTGAGTAGTCTGGAATTGTTCAAGCCGAAAAAAAAGATAGCTACGAGCATTACGTAGAATCGTCGAATACCGGTGGTCCGTGTGCGATAATTAACCCCAAATTTCGCACGACGATATAAAAGTTTCGCGACAGCGTGTTTGTGTCGTCGGTCGTATAATTTCCTGGCAATGGTGCACTGGCTCGGAAAACACAGCCAAAGCTATTCGTTATACGAAGAAAAAGACAAAACAGGGGAAAAATAGGTGGAGTCGATACGGAACGCAAAAGTTTCCGTCGTGTCGCTACATTTTTCCGCCTCGCTCCTTCTAATTTAAATCTAATCCACCTACGATTTTGCTTTTAAAAGATAACTTTCGCGTAACTTGATGGTAGAAACGTAGATTTAACGCGTGTAAATGCTTCGTTTTAAGAGAAGTAGAATAAATCGAGTAAAGTTTTACCGCTATAAATCGTAAGATTTCGACGAATAGACGTTAGGACAACGACGTTAGATAAATTTTCAATAAATAACAGAGGAAAGCTTCGGTGCTGATTTACGCTGTAAGATAGTTAATCCGCGTAGCTATTCTTGTTCATTAAATTTATTTTGCAACGTAAATCTACAAAGTCTCGGTTATATTCTACACAAAGGATGTGGTTTACTGTTCGAGCAACGGAAACACACCTCGATCTTGTGCCTCGTAATAACGAGACGAACTTGCAGCATAAATTATACTTCTGATTCTCTAAAGATTGGTTGTACTTTTACGACATATTACAATAGTTCTTCCATTAGTAGTTTCATGAATTGGATCAATAATTCTATAGAAATCATAAATAACACGAAGCTATAAATATCGCTAAATACAAGTTATGATCAACTCAAAATTTTATATTTGACATATTGTTGCAACAAGGAATAGTCGGTTTACCGCTATTAAGAGATCATGAGACAGGAGGTTCAGGTAGATTGAAGATCTTTTTATCTTGGCGAAGGACGTCTTCAAACTTCAGCAAACATAAAATAAACGGAGAATCTACACAAAAGGTGTGATCTACTGTTCAAGCAACGGAAACACACCTCGATCTTGTGAAACATTTAGAAAGTCCTCGATCTTGTGCTTTGTAATAACAAGACGAACTTGCGGCATAAATTATACTTCTGATTCTCTAAAGATGGGTTGTACTTTTACGACATATTACAATAGTTCTTCCATTAGTAGTTTCATGAATTGGATCAATAATTCTATAGAAATCATAAATAACACGAAGCTATAAATATCGCTAAATACAAGTTATGATCAACTCAAAATTTTATATTTGACATATTGTTGCAACAACGAATAGTCGGTTTACCGCTATTAAGAGATCATGAGACAGGAGGTTCAGGTAGATTGAAGATCTTTTTATCTTGGCGAAGGACGTCTTCAAACTTCAGCAAACATAAAATAAACGGAGAATCTACACAAAAGGTGTGATCTACTGTTCAAGCAACGGAAACACACCTCGATCTTGTGAAACATTTAGAAAGTCCTCGATCTTGTGCTTTGTAATAACGAGACGAACTTGCGGCATAAATTATACTTCTGATTCTCTAAAGATTGGTTGTACTTTTACGACATATTACAATAGTTCTTCCATTAGTAGTTTCATGAATTGGATCAATAATTCTATAGAAATCATAAATCTATAGCTATAAACATCGCTAAATACAAGTTATGATCAACTCAAAATTTTATATTTGACATATTGTTGCAACAACAAATAGTCGGTTTACCGCTATTAAGAGATCATGAGACAGGAGGTTCAGGTAGATTGAAGATCTTTTTATCTTGGCGAAAGACGTCTTCAAACTTCAGCAAACATAAAATAAACCGAGAATTTCATAAAACACAGAAGAATCGAAAGACGCGGTTACCGTCTAATAGAAACGTTTTATTTTATTATTTCCTAGTCTCGCCCTTTGCATTCGTAGAACAGGAAGCACGGTGGAACGTTTGCAATAATGGAATGAAGGAAAGGCGATCCATGTGACAGAATTCGCGACTTCAGTTTCAAAGCGATAAACCGCTGGTTGTTTCGTGGCCTTTGACACCGTTAACATGCATGCAAATTCGCGCGCCAGGATGGATGTTCGATTGCTTGGAGAAGACGTTCTCGAAGCCACAGGCGGCTTCTCGAGTGCGAGTCTAGAAGAAGCCAACCCCTAGAGGAGGGATGCTTTGTCGCGTTGAAAGCGAAGAAGGAAACACTCGAGGGCCTTTCGAGCGAGGATCCGCCGCTATTGGAAAGCAACGCAGCTGGGGACCGGATCACCTCATTAAAACTGCATAAAAAGAGCCGAGGAGCGCGGCTTTGTCGAACGTCCACTCCGTGTAGAAGGTGAAACCAAGACGTGGATAAGATAGTAGCGTGGTAGAACGTACAGTTGCTCGCGAAAGTATTCCAACACTTGCGTTTTGAAATTTCATTAAAATCGTAATTTATTCTTTTAAACCATTCTACTAATAAGTCTCGATATTCAGTGAGATTATCTTTTACGCTTATTATTAGAACGCGGATATTTCGATAGAAATATTTTTATCTGCTAAATATCGTAAGAAATACTACGCTCTGGATATTTCACACATTTTTGCGTATTTCGTGGATTTTTGCTCGACTCGTAAATTTCCTACCAGCGCATAAAAATACGTGGTTCGTTTATCTGTTATATGACTAAGGTGATTGTCCATCTAATTCTTTACTAAACACATGTGCTTATGATATATATCTCGTAAGTTCTTCGTATAATTTCAGATTGAACTCAAAGATCAATATAATCGCGATAGTCGAGTCTCATTAGAGAATTAGCGAAATGTCTAAATGTTTCGTATAAAACACACGACAGATACGTACGATATTCCTACGGTGAGTGTCACGATAGTTTCGCAAGCCACTGTATACTCCTGACATTTTGTCTCGAAGCTACAGATATCGTTCGATTTGAGATCGAGTTTATAGGAAGACGAAGCTCTCACCACTGGGAGAAATCGTGTTATTGGTTGCCTGGTGACTAAAATACGCTAAACAACTTCTTGAATTTCAGACTCTCTTAGGCTGCTCTCGGATTACCTATATACATTGGCAATATTTCAAGGTCCTCAAATAAGAGGATCAATATGTATTGTCAATACAATATTGTCAATATTTATCGATAAACTATTATACATTTTCGTTGAGAATCTTCAACTATCGACGGTATTATTGATCGCCCAAAGGCAACTTTAGAAGCTGCTGATTTCCATGCTTTTGAGTTTCCTGCACTACGCTAACTTTGTTTCTTCTCGTTGTTAGAGGCATGTTTATTATTATTGTGTTAATATTTGGAAAGGCAGGCTAAGCGAATTTCTGATACGTTTGATTGCGTTTGCGAATCGTAGACATGAGTTTGCACCGCTTGGAAAGGTAAAGTATGCAGGAGAGGGATGATAGGAAATTTCAACGAGAGTTAATTTCCCTCGGAATTGCTTTTTGTGTTATTTCTGATTCGCGATTCCAGTCACACAAAGATTTTCTGGAATCAAAATCCTTAGATATACGTGTGAGAAACGAGTTACATTTATATCTCTTGTGATCAAAGAAATCACGTCGTGCGAACAGGATATCGTAGTGGTGTGAAAATTTTGTTACGATTTTGAGAATTTGAATTTACACAGTCGCGTACTTTTGAACGTACACCTTTTTAGTTTCATAATTAATCACGTAGTAACTTTGCTCTATGCCACGACACGTTTTCATAATTTGAACAAATATAATCAACCTTTCGTAACAATAAACAAAGTAGACTATTTTAGAAAAATTACCAGCGAGGAACTGTCTCACACCGCTATTGGTTCTCATCGTGTCTTTGTTGAGAAAGCATTAATCTTCCGAAAGAAGGAAACCATTAATTAATAAGTATGTTCAGCGGTGACATCGCGAGATTAATCTCCACGAAATCGTGTCCAGGTTAGTTTAAAACTTGGGTAATTGATCCCGAAGAATGAAATTCCTGCTCTCGTATAAATAATTCAACAGCCCTATTGAATTCCTTGAGACCAGGATTATTGACATCACATTCTACGGATTACGAATCGTCTGAATTGGTTTCCACGAGACCAAAGTCATCTTTATTGGATCGGTCCTCTCGATAAGATCTTGGATTACTAATTCCACATGCGTGTTCTACTGTATCACAAATCGAATAGTGCAATTGCGGTTCTAATTAGAACTTAGATTACCTACGGTTCTATATAATACACGTGTTTATCTGTAAACTTTATTACGAAAGACCAAACGCTTTCGATGTTTACAACATCGGATTCTTATTTAACAGTATATACATACAAATCGTAATTTTAGGTGTTATTAACCGTAATAAGTTGATTAACAATTTTTAACTGCCACGTTGGTCATATATGACCGGCCACGGTTTCTCCTGCGACGCCACGGTGGGTCATTGATGACCGGAGCGCACGAACTTCTTACAATCGTCAAAATAGTATGAAAATTTACAGTTAGGGCAGTTTGAATATAATCGATAAATAAAAGATACTATGAAATAAAAAGTGTCCCATCGAACGATTAAACATTTTTATTAGAACATCGATAAAAAAAATGAGAACAATTCTTGCATCTAACGGTGCACTGTATTAAAACACTTTAAACGTAAATGTGGCTCGTCGATACAACCTGGACGATAGGTGGTCACCTTTTTGGTCCGATTCTTAGCAATTTTTCATCCTAACTGTTTAACATTTTTTTTATACCACTCTCTGCAAAATTTTCCTGCCAGATACGCTTGCCCTTCTTTCTTCCGCGTTTCGCGTCGCGATCTTTGTCGAATAAGTATATTTCACGGCTCTGGTGAATGACACTGTGTAAGGTGCATTGCGATTGCCATTCTAAAATCCGATACCCTGATTTTTGTTTTTGTTGCTTGTTTATGGAGTATCATCGCGTTTGAAATTGATGTATTTAACGATAACTCTAAAGTTAATTTTATGTACCACTCGAGGGTTCTTCTATGTGGTGTAGAATACGCTATCGTTCGATCTGATAAATCTACAACACATGTTCCTCTGTTGTGATCTACTACTACCTTTGGTATATCGCAAACATAATTTTTGTTTATCCCTACCATTTCAGTCGAATGTTTCGTCGAAATCATAAAAATAATCCTAATACTGTTTACTAATATCTTCTACACGTTTCAACGATATATTCTGCACGTTTTGCTTGCGACGAAGTAACAAAAGCGAATGGTTTGTCGAAATAAACGAAGCCTCGTTATAATATGTCGCTATCATCTGTTACCAAGACGCCACGGTGGTCACTCGTGACCACCATTAAGATAAACGGTCCATTGGGGAAGAACGTTGTCTTACATCGTCGATTTATTATTATTTTGCCATTATATGCTTCGAATAATAAAAATACTCCCGTGGCATTTTGAGCGAAACGCGTGATTTCGGCGTGGCAGTCAAAGTGTTAAACCATCGAACAACCCCTAAAATTCAAAAATCAGCAAACATCAACTTACTATGCTTCTGCCTATAGTTTCGTATTTGCTGATTGATCAAAATGGTCGAGCAATAAATTATGTTCATCGAAAGAATTTACACCTGTGCCATTCTGGACGCAGATTTATTCTTATCCATAGTAGAATCGAAGAGTTTATCGTGTCAGTAGAAATTCGAGCGTAACGCGTTAAATGAGCCTGGACACAGCAAACAGCGAAGGATTAAGGATATTCGTCGTTCTCCGTGATCAGTATTCCGAAAGTCAGTTTAACTCGGCCGCGTTTACGTCCATCGAATAGACTGATTCGTTCTTGAGCAGTAAGCCGGCTGAGCTTGAATTTTATTGCCGTCTTTAGGGTGTTTGCAGTGTGACGATACGAGAGCCATGGCGCCACCATGTCCTCAGGTTCTAAGCTATGATAATTTTTAACGTAAATAGCGTTATTTATCTGCTCCACGACCTATACGATCCGTGATAGATACTTGTTCCGCTTCTAGATGTATTTTAACGTTAAGGAAGTTACACTTATTTAGCAGAAAATGGCGATTTTTGGGATTTGTTTTTTCTTTCGTGATCTTCCTTAAAAACCTCACACGCACAGACTTATCGTATCGTTGACATTTGTTCCTTTGACAAAGATTTATAATCCTTTTAAATTCCACCGTGTACTGTGCAAAATCCTTATCGTTAATTTTTCATTTACATCCCGAATTTGTTACGAATATTTCTCTCCTCTCTAGAAACTTTCCATCAAATAAGCAAGTTTGAACGAACAAGTAGTAAAATCAATATATATTTACCAGAGTTATTCCGCACTCGTAACTCGTCGAAGAAGATATCGCGATTTATCACGGCACATAATTCAAAGCGTCACGGCTATTTATAATTGTAGCGGGTAATTTAATTTTCCTAAAATTTTCGTTGCTACGTTAGTCGGGCAATAAATTACGCAAGTGGAAGGAATTCCTCGTTCGGGAATGGCCAAACTTTCTGCGTGAACGTAAAAACAGTTTTAGATAGGTAACTCTTATTTCAGCGGAATTAATTTTACAACTTTCCAATGGATGAATTCTACTCATTGTCGCCTTTTTTTGCGTAGAAACTGTTTGAAAATAGTTTCAATTAGTTATAGAATTGCAGAATAAAACGGTGGAATGTTTAGTCGATAATTTAACTCGTCGCAGATTCCTTTTTTTATCTAATTATTAAGGAAAAAAGTACGAATATTTATTAAAAAATTCATTTACCCTTTATCCATGTCGTATCTGTTAAAATCTTCATTTTAAAGGGAAGATATTTGCGGGTAAACGTTTACGAGCAATAATTTCGTACTCGCAGCAAGAATGAAAAATGAAGCATCGTACATTTGAAGCACGTACATTGTAAAGTCGTACATTTTCATCGCGAAGAGGGGGCAATTATTCTCCACGCGAATGCTCGACGCAATTGAAGAAATAGCGGTAAATATATTCTCTTCGGTTTGTCTCTTCAAACCCTTCTCTTTATAGCGTCGCTGTACTTTTAACGTTCCTGATCCTTAAGAAGCTTTCTCCTTTATAACGCGTGCAACAGTCTGATTCGCGTTTCGAAAATCGCGTAGAGAGAAAAAGTTAACCACTTTTTAAGAACGGTAGAAGGAAGAATAGACAAAGAACAAAGTTGAAATTACTCTTTTCTTTAATCCGTCAGCCACGGGCGATTTTCATATTTTCCTGCGAGAGATCCTGACCGAAATTTTTATCTTGTACAACGATACAAGAAACGCGATGTGATGATAAATAACGTAGCCGGCCGAAATTAACGCAATAAATAGATACGAAATAAATAGACGCGATTTCAGCGGTTGAAGAGTGAAGAGATCGATATTAAATTGCGTCATACCACGCTAACCAAACTGAAAACTCAGTCTAACCATTATCGGACTACAGACTATGGATAACAGTTTTTTAGTTGAACCGTCGATTATAACTGATGGTGCACGGAAGTAGAACAACGTTGCATAAGTTTGCTGCCTGTAGATGCAAATCCCAAGAGAGCTGAGATACCGCACGTACATACCGCGCGATATGCTCGAGTTAGCCATCTTCCCCTCTTCCCAGCTTCTGCTCCGTCGCGGAAAATTGGTCCGCGGCCACGTGTAATATCACCATAAATTTATCGCGACTAGCGTTAATGCACCGAAAGTGTTTGGCTAGTACGTTGTGTTTGCTTTGCGCACCCGTATTGCAAATTCATTCGACTTGTCGTTTTGCAGAGGCCACGTTTTCTCGCGATTGCCGCATTAACCCGCTTTGCGAAATGGATTTAAGGGAATCGTAGCCGGTTCTCTCCCCTCGTTACTCGTCTCCCGGATTACGCCCGAATCGGAACGGATTTGTCACGATCGCGCTGATCGATTTCTTTTCTCCGAACTAGAAGTGGAAATGAATTCTTCGAGTATCGTCGTATAACCCGTGCTTCTTCCAAATATTCTCCTCCAGAACTCCGTTGTACTCTTTCCATAGCATTTACAGTTCTGTCTTCGTTTACGAAATCACCAAGTTCGTAAAATTATCGCGTACGATTGAAACGGAAGAATTTGAAACGGAATTTGAAAATCTAACGCGGTCTGTGATTACAAATATCTTTTGCGTGTCCGCTGAAAAAAGCAAATCGAAGTTTCTATGAAAGAGTCCGAGGAACTCGATCGCAAAATGCATAACGTTGTTTCCATAAGAATTCACCGGCTTGTCGACTATTTTCCAAAGACTTACAGGAATTTTAAACGACATCTCTGAACCGATGGACTGTTTTTTTTTTATTTTATATCATATTACGATGCTTTTATTCGATCGCAATGTAACGTTGAAATAAAAAAATCAATGAAAATGTAGTCATATTTTTCCCGCGATTTGCATACGTAAATACGAAATTGCTTCTGGAATGATTCGATAGAAAGAAATAATTTTAATAAAAATATTTGACGGTCGAACGACGAGCAAATACATATATAGTTTGTAAAAGTTGTTCAACGCAGATGGCAGAAATATTCCAATTCAGAGATATCGTAGCTTATTCGTATTCCCGTGTAAAAACTGTATCGAGTTAGCTCGTTCTAGCGAGGGAGCGTAGGATTTTCCGAATCACCGATTCGTTTCTAAAATATTCAAGACACTTTCGTGCAACGTTATTTCCTCAGTGCTGCGTTCGCCCACTTTTCAACTAAAACTGCTATTGTTCTCGATTGCGATCCGTCGAATTGCAACGACGACGCGACCGAGAGTTTTACGCGGAATTCAAGCCGATTACGGGTCGTTGATTGCTTCGTCGCGATTCATTCGCATGGAAAACGCAGCACGGCACTCGTTTCCCTCTCCAATGACGAATTCATGGAACCCATGACAGCGGGACAATTATTCCGTGTACTCGATACGTATATCGTGGAAATCTTTGATTGTTTTCGATGCGATTCCTATGCGCGCGTATAATTGCCATTCTTCTGCATGCTCGTTGATTCTTTCGAAATCGGTAGCATTGTAAACTATTCGAAAAACTGTTGGGTGAAAAAAATTAGAACAACCATCGAATGGCATATAAAGTACGTTAGCAGGTTTTTTAGTTTGCCATACAAATTGGGAAATTTGTGTACGGCGATGACTCGATCGCGAATGTTTATGCAATTTCATGTTTTTATTAATTTTATCGAGGGTGACGTTGCGTCAACGCAACGCTACATTTGCGATCTTCTTTCAAATTAATTGTCGAATTTCTTTCCGCAATATTTTGTCCTTCGATATCTTTCGCGTTATGATTTCTTCCGCCTAGATTTTACAATTTTATGAAATTTAAAGGAACTCGAATATCTGTAACGTTATGATAAGTCATTGTTTCCAACAGATGATCTTTTGTGATGCACTTACAGACACTCCATTTCTTAGATCCAGTTACACTCGAAGATATTTCATTCGTAGCTTTGTTATTCTAGAAACGAAACATTAACGAATACACGGACTTCCTGGTGGCAGTAAGCCGTAAAAATTTGTAGCTACGAACCACACACTGGATACTCTTTGACCAGGTTATTTCACCTTCGTACCTTCTTCACGTTGGAATAAAGGAGAGACTTCCGGGATACCGGAGCCGTTCTTATCCCTTAAAGAATACACTGCGAAAGTTTGAATTATGGTCCATAAAAACTTTGCGAGCCCGGACGATTAAGTCGCGGATAATATAGTGGACTAGCGTAGTCTTCGCTTATACGTGTAGGCTAGCGTGCATCTGCTTGAGTGTATGTAACGAGAGTTGCATGGATAGATACGGGTTACGGGTTCGCAAAGTGCTCTAGTACGTCAGACTGTGCAACCAGCGTACGTGGCGACTCATCTATAATTCTACGGAGAGATCTCATCGAGTTCGTCGTTTGTAGTCAAGTCAATGGTCAGAAGAATCCCCAAAAAGGATGAATTTCCAGTCCTAACACTTGTATCGATGCTCGCCAAAATTTGTACGGTAGCTACAAAAATATATTTCCATTTGTCTTCTAGCGAGACGTTCTGGTATCAGGTTCTACGATTCGTTTTCATAGTATCAAGTTTTTGTAACCGTACTATCAAATGGTACAAAATTTAATATGAATGAAAAAAAAGTTTGATATCAATTCGTAGATACAAAATAGAATATTCCCAGATGGATCTTTCAAAAGCACGCAATAAATCGTCAAAGATTTGTTGGGAAAAGATCAAAGGCTTAACCAATGTGGCGACTGGATTGCGGATATTTATGCATTTACAGGAATTTTGAAAATGCAGCGTTACAAGAATGCACGTATGAGATGTAAAAGAGATATTCAAAGTATAACGCTTTGTATAATACTTGGTAAGTAAAGCAGTACAATTACTGCTCTTTCTTTAAAAAGATGGTAGCACTTGGTATTTTGCCATCGTTTGTAGTCAAGTCAATTATTAGAAGAATCCCAAAAGGGATGAATTACCAGTCCTAGCACTTGTATCGATGCTCGCCAAAAATTGTACAGTAGCTACAAAAATATATTTCCATTTGTCTTCTAGCGAGGCGTTCTGGTATCAGGTTCTACGATTCGTTTTCATAGTATCAAGTTTTTGTAACCGTACTATCAAATGGTACAAAATTTAATATGAATGAAAAAAAAAAGTTTGATATCAATTCGTAGATACAAAATAGAATATTCCCAGATGGATCTTTCAAAAGCACGCAATAAATCGTCAAAGATTTGTTGGGAAAAGATCAAAGGCTTAACCAATGTGGCGACTGGATTGCGGATATTTATGCATTTACAGGAATTTTGAAAATGTTATACTTTGAGTACTGATACTGAAAGTGTTATACTTTGTATAATATTTGGTAAGTAAAGCAGTACAATTACTGTTCTTTCTTTAAAAAATGGTAGCACTTGATATTTTGCTTGTTTACGTCTTTCACACGCAAGTGGGGTATTATCAGCGCGTGACAAAAGGTCCTCATTTTCCAGAGAATAAACTCTTTGGTAATCCGAAGGATAACGTGTATTGTGCATAGTGTGCCAAGCAGTGCCGGCTCGAGGGTTAAGGGATATTGTAATTAAACGTCGATCGGGCCGCGTAAATACCAGATAAATGCTCGGAATTTATCTGGAATTGTAATTACACGAGCCGGGGTATAGTTGGCCATTAGCGTGATTAGTTTCACCGATGCGATCATGCGAATTTCGTACAACGAGGCTTTCCAACGACACGAGAAACCAGATTATAGTTTCATCCTTCTTTCATCTTATTCGCCGTTCGTATTTCTCTGCAAACTGCGATCTTCGCTTCGTATGTTGCCTTTTAATTCCAGTGTCTCGTGGTTTTTACCACGACGAAGTGTACAAACGTTACGTTTCGTCGTTTCGATACTCGTTGACAGCGCAAATTACGCTCCCTATTTGACAGGAATGGCCAATTTCCCGGAGAATTTAACCGAACGACGGTTTATTCATTTGGTGTAACAAAACACGCGTAAACAGCGAATAATACATAATTGACAGCGGTTGTAGAAAGAACGAACTACAATTAGGTAATTAAACCGAGTTCTCAAGTACAAATATTGTCGCAGCATATATTAATTATCATATTGGACCTCCTGTTCCAGCGTGACGATCTCTCCTCGAAACTTTGTTTGCTATTCGTAAATGAAAATGTTGATGGAACAAAACTGTTCCTTTGCACGTTAAGAATATTAAACGATAATCGTAGCAACACGATTATTATTTTTCGAGTCATAAACGCTTTGCGCGTATCGAGTGTGTTCTTCGAAGCGATTAAATCACAAATTTTTACGATGTACAGAGAAGAAGAATATTTTATCAAAAAAACATCAAACGTATCTTCGTATTTTTGAACAATGTTTATGACATTCGTCGAGATGCATAAGCCAGTAAAAAGCGAAGAATATTTTATCAAAAAACATTAAACGTATCTTCGTATTTTTAAACAATGTTCATAACATTCTTCGAGATATATAAACCAGTAAAAAGCGAATAAACTTGTTATTCTTTCCAATACTAAATGCTTCACACAGAATTATGCTAATAAATCGCTGCATCCTTCGAATGCTCTACATTCTATAACGCATTTAGCACATAAACTTTGACATCTGCAAGGAACAGCGACCAACGGCGGAAAGAAGAAAGTGGACGATTTAATAAAAACAAGTGGTGAAACTCGACTTTCATCTCGGCCTGAATAATTTGTTACGTCAGCGTGATATCCATTATCAGTTATCCATGTTTTCCATCTGGTTGTACGAGTAATCTCCACAAGGATGGCCTGTAACGCGCGAAATCTGACTGGCGCTGAAGAAGAAATACCAAGAAGAAACTCAAGGTAGAAAAGGGTGAAGTTTCCAAGAAGCTACGAAACGTTCGCAATGCATAAAACGGCAGGTCTGACTGCGCCGGCATAACACTGCAAGCAATGCATTGTTTACGAACGGCATTAACGTCAGCCACAGCGACTACTTGCTACGAACAATTAAGATACAAGTGCACCGACTTCTCCCTTGTCACGAGAATAGCTTCTGCGAGCTGCCTTCATTTTCACTCCTGGCTCGCTATCGTTTCTACTTCGCATAGTTCATATTACCAAGAGATATTCTCTGGTTTGTGATTTCGATATTCCGTGGTTTTCCTACGATGTAGATAAAGTTTCCAATTTCATTGGATCGTTAGAACGCGTAATTTATTGTCAAATTGTATAATAATTCTTGACCCGACGATAGAGTCCAAGTGTGTTACTTTGGAAATTTATGAATTACATTTTTAAACTGCGAATTGCATTCTGCTAGGTAAAGTTAGAGCAGACAGAATATTTCTACGCTATATTTATACCTGTTGCTGTTTCGTGAAAATATAAAATAGAAGAGATTTGAAAAGAGAGGTTCCGCTTACGAGAGGCAATGAGCAGAAGGAAACAGGTTAGTCGAGGGACTGGAACGGAAAATCACGTTTTACGTACAAATCGAAGTTGCAGAGTATTGCCAAATACGATTATTTTTTTCAACTACAAATTGCACGATAGGGTCGGTTCAACGAATTCGTCTTAAAATTGGTTCCAAATTTTGTATTTACTGTTGAGGTTATTCGATGTGTAAACAGAGAAAACTCGTGGATAAATTGTGAGGCAGAAAATATATTTAAATAGAAGTGTAATTATAAGTAAGAATACAATTTGAGCTGGTCCAGATTCGCACGCTAGCTGTGTTACCCTATAACTGAAAACCCCGAAGCCAACGTCGCCTGTCTACCGTTTATGGTCTGTCTTCGTCGCAGTCTTTTGTCTACACGCTGTCGATGGCTTCGGTGCTTGAGAAAACTAAAAAGACCAGATGTAGAGTTTTCTTAGAAGTGGTGACCACTTCAACGTTTACTATAGTCATTGCGGTATAAATTACAGGCGATTGTGGTAAAATTATAACCATTTGCGAAGTTGGAAAGAACAATCGACGAAACAAACTTCCGTATCATATATTTTTGAACGACAGAAATTTCATTTTCAAGAATATTATCGTATCTCCGGTAACATCTCTTCGATAATATTTTACCAACGAAACATGAAAGTCAATATTCCCTGCATAAAGATGTACAATCTATCCTGCTCGTCCGGTATGGAAACTTTCCTAATAGCAAAAAGAAAAAACAAAAAAGAAAAGAACAAGCGAAGGACGGAAGGATGGGAGGGAAGCTTCGTAAAAACAACGATCACGAATTGATACAAGGATAGTCAATCAAGCATTTCATTTTTCACAGAAACGTAAATACTCCGTTCATTCGTCGTAGTTTCTCTTCATTCTGAAAACCACCAACTTCGCAAAACGAGCATAAGAAAGTCTTCGTTGGTTTCATATCAGGTTTCACTCAGAAACTTCAGTCCCCTGTTAGTTAAGGAAGAACAAGATTAAGGATAACGGTTATTATAACGCTTTCTAACGATCCATCGTCTCGTCAAGTTTTATTAAAAGACGTATAAGAACATACTCTTCGAGTCCCTTGTCACGAATATAATGAAATGGATTCCTTTCATAATCCTGGCGCGCGTACTCCAGATGGGTACACCGAATCCAGAATATCTTAACGTTGAAAATCCTATATAATAGTTGCGAGACGGATAAGGAAACGTGGCTTTTGTGATAAAATAAGCTGCATCCACGAAGCAAATCTTTCAAGAAAGATCTTTCCAAAACATACTGACAACTGCTCTTTGAAACTTGAGAATTTTTTAAGTATCGATCGGACCAGCTTTTCGAAATTTTATCAGAGTTTTTCAACTTTAAGTCTGCGAATTATTTCTTATTACTAGCGGATTTAGACTGCGGATCGTTGTACATTTACGAGAGATATTTGATATTAAATATGAAAAATTCAATAACACAGTCAAAGTAAAGTGCCTTATGTGATATTTGTGAAAATACAAAATTTCATAAATATCCTGTAATATTTCCCTCAAAACTGTATTTTATTCGTACAAAGATCTTGCCAAAACTTATTCTAAAAAAAAAAAAAAAAAAAGAAAAAAAATGAACTTGAATCAATCATCGGATCTCGTATAAAACCACAAGGTGTCCTAATATTTATGAACGGGGTTCTTTATTTTTCGTCGAAAATTGAGAGGAATCATCGACGCAGTAATTATCGAGTAGAAATCAAAGTAAAAGACGATCGCGTCGACGAGAAGAAAAATGATTCTTGAATCTTGAAACGACGGGTAATATCTAATTTATTAGCCGCACCATTTTGTGGCGCGATCGCTCGGTCAATGAGTGCGACTATTAACGGAAATTACATAAAATCCGATAGAAGAGAGCATAGTGTGACCGGCGTGGCGTGGCGTCAGCATTTTGATTAATCGTGAAGCGCTGCGTGTATAAAGCGCGCACGCGGAATAATACGAACCAACGGTTGGTATTAATCACGTTCAAAGCGGATACGCGCGTGTAGCCGCGTGTGTAACGCACGGAAGACCGGTGGCGTTGCGGTCCTTTTCAAATTCATCGTTCATCATGGCGACTGACAATCTCGGCCCATGCTACACTTTTATATTTATTACAGTACAAAGGAACAATTTAATTACAAACACAATGCTCGCAGATAATCAATAATAGACTACTACGATCGCATCATTTCAGCTGCGATATATTTTTAATAATTTTGTAATACTTTTGATTCTCCTCGCTGTGTACTACAATTTTCGCAATCTGTTTTCTTTACTTTTGGACTCTGAGAGCTCCACGATTCTAGATAAGCGACAATCTGAGAGTTCGGGTCTGCCATTCCAGATATTCCGATTGATCCGTCGCAACTGAATCCAAAGCTTCGCTTCTTTAAAAATTTCGTTCCAATCGGCACTTTTTTGGTCCGATCACAGTGAAACGCTACACCGAATTCAAGGAAAATTCTCGCGCTTAGGCTCGAAAGAATTATTTCAGAGAAAGTTCATTGTCCTTAGAAAAGCAGTCACTGAACGTGACTCGGTCGGAAAGTGTCGTTTTGAATTTCAGGATCGTATCTATATCCTAGTTGAACCAAAGTGTCTTAGAATATAAAATTCCTTCTAAAAGTTCTTTCTAAATTCTTTAAAAAGTAACACGTCGTAACACGATCATAGATCGCTCACTCCGTGATTCTTGACAGACTTAGACAAAGTCGAAATACGTAGGCCAAAAAGTGAACGAATTAAGAATAATCTCCTGGCTTGATCCACTGTCTGAGGGATCAGAGACAACGGACGCATCGATAAGATTAATTTCGATATTCAGAAGCGCCCTTTTTTCCCTCCGGTTTCTTGTTGCATCCTCCGACAGAAGGTGCGAACAAAAACGCGACAGAGCAAATGAAGTTGCTGGCTTTGAAGTCTCGTTAAAGCGATTCAGGTTGTGGCACGGCGCCAGGTTTATCGCTCGTGATGGATGGTTTTTATACTCTCCCTTCTGTTCATTTTTCTTTTTTTCATAACGGCCAGACAGAAAAGAAGAACAGGAGAGAGCAAAACGCGCGTTGCTAAATTACATATATTAAAACCTGGCGTGGAAATAATTTCCTAACCAGCCCGGCTCGTCGTTCGCCTTTGTCATAACGTGGTCTGTGTGGCTCTTTTAGCAAGTTATTTCCACGACGTATGGATTTTACATGTCCAGCCAATGGCTCGAATTACACAGAATTAATTTGCCACTTTGGTCAGTGGATTTTTGAACTCTCTCGTAAAGAAGCTTTCTGCGATAAACATCGCCCTTTTACGAACGACGTTAGGTCGAACTTTTACCGAGACAGTTTCTCACGCGATGCTCAATCCTCAGCCGCGATTCATAATTTATCGCGGTCGCGATTGTGTCACAAAAGTTTTCCATGGCACAATGAAGAAGAAAGAAAATTTAAGCAGTGCGAAAGACACCAAAATTTGGAAATAAAGAATTACGGTTAACAGGAACAAGAATTTAGTACAACAAAATCATCATTAACGTGGCATCATACACAAGCATGAATTTTAAGCTTTCTTTTGGCCGCTACTGTCAGTATCTGAATATTTTCGTAAGCCGGTGTACATAAATCTATTAGAATGAAAGATGGTAACAGGGAATTTGAAAGCTACTATTCGATGCTCGCTAACGATGGCAGAGAGTCTGAACTGAAATGGCGATCGCGGTAGAAACGTTCAGAGGACAGAGGAAGGAAAAGAAAGGAAAACGGTATAAAATCGAGAAGAGAAGGGGATAAATTGAGATGGCGGGTAGCGACGCCAGGGGCCGAGTACCGCTTTAAGAGCTTTTAAGCTCGGCGTTAAGCCGGGATTTATTTCTGACCTGTTTACAACCGAGAAACAATTGACCCGATGAACATCTTTGGTCACGGTGTACACAAGCGTCTATTTCAAACAGTCGAAAATGCTGGCTCGCGTTCTATCTGACTAATGCCAAGCCTCCGCCGTACGACGCCACTGGCGAAAGAAACAGTTTATTCGAGTTAAATGGACCCTTAGGGTGTCGTCCTTATCTCGCAACCTGGTGTCTCGGCTAACGACAAAATTATGCCCACGTGTTTCGACACGCAGTGTACCCTCACCGAAGCTGGACAAACCAAGTAAAGGGCTGCAGCGTTGAGTAAATTCCGTTTAAACTCTTTGTCGACCCCTCCGGGCTATGCTGATGACTTTTTTTCATTGAAACGCCACGTTTTGCCACTAAAACGAAGCGTTCATTAAGAAAGAAAGAGTACTTTTAGTTACCTTCTCGCGAGAAGTTGGTGTGAACGTAGTTCCTTTGTTTCTTTTGAAAACGAGTTTACTAAGTTGAGCACTTTGAGTGAAATATTTATGAAATGTTACGTATTCCAAGTTTTCGCTATTAAAATTCTTTTATTAGAAGTTAAATGTGCCTACGTTATGATTTTAAATTACAATCGGTTCGTGTATAATTTTTTAGTATACGTCGTCTCTTCTGTCGATATTCGTTAACTACAGTATAATTATTTTCTCACGCTTTACGTTTTATATTATTCACTGTCACTTTTGTTCTGCTTTAGTTTATTTAAATAACAAACGATATTCGATTATTCGCGATTATCAATTACTTACAGAAACACGAAACTGTTCTTTATCTTTAAATTATATTTCTCATGAGAAAAGAGTACATTTTTTCTTATGAGAGAAGACGATTTATCGTATTTATTCTGTTGGTCTGTTACCACATAACTCTATCAGGACAGAAACGTACGTCAAAACCAGTGAATTGGAGAAGCAAACTCCAAAAGCTACGAAACTCTGAAAATCTATCAAACGTTCGAAAGAGAAGAATAGTGGTCGCTATTCTGGAAGCTTTATGTAACGCCCCGTTACTTGTTTGAGAAACTGAAAGTAATTTTGCGCTGTCGCATTCAGGGATCAGCAGATACTCGAAGACGTAACAGAGTTTCCGGTTAGCGTGCTTACGAGAAACGTTGCCACGAGGATAAATCGAGAACTTAGTGTGTAAATGTAAACCTATTCACGACATAAATGCACCATAATCTCGTGGGTCGAGATGTGGCAATGGTTGAATGTTAACTGCGACACCTAATCTCGAAGCTCATACTTCCTTAATCTCGTGGCTCATCGTTGCTCCGTCGTGTAAATCCTAACTACTATAAAACTTGCATCCAAACCATCTCGGTAATCGCCGTTCTCCACTAACTTCGTCGATATGATAAAGCATCCATATTTTATTTCCCACTTGCTTTGTCAGTCGACGTTAACATAGAGTTGAAACGGATCTACATACGAAATTCTGAATAAACTAGAACGCTTTTCATCGTATTAAATTGAAATACGTACAACGAGACGAGATACGATCGTTATGCTTAGATCGTACGTACTTTAGTAAATTTATATTTTTTTTTAATACAATTAGAAAAATAGATATTGAGACACGTATCATTTTATGTGCTAGACTAGGTTAGCTGCGTGGTAGTGATACTTGTATGTGAATATCAGTGTGTGGAAGTATGTGTGTGCACGACGTCCCGAAAACAAAGAAACGTAAACTGTTCAGTTAACAGTCAACACAGCAAGTGTGTATCGATGAATATCTTTGAAATCGTTTAGCAAATAAATATACAGGGTGGTTGGTAACTGGTGGTACAAGCGAAAAGGGGGTGATTCTACGCGAAAAAAGAAATCGAAAATATAAAATAAAATTTTTTTTTTTAATTTTTCCATCGAGACAACGATCTACAGTGAGATCCGTTATAACGGGACGCGATAAAGTGCACGCGTACCGAGCGAAAATTCAAAGTCGATTTTCTCGAAAACAAAGCCTCGAACGAAAAATTTGTATTCTATATTTTCGACTTCTTTTTTCGCGTAGAATCACCCGCTTTCCGCTTGTACCACCAGTTACCAACCACCCTGTATAACTATTCTAATATAAATGCTAAGAGTAAATTTAGCGTTCCTATACCATTATTTCGGAAATTAAGATCCAAAATTCTCAACAATAGAATCTTCGAATATCTCGTATCGTGCTTTGACATTTTCAAAATTTCCCATAAATGTACAGAAATCTGCGGTTCGAATAGAACCAACAAATTTCTCGAAATACAGTAACGCTTTGATTTGTAAGAAATTTCAAGTGAATCCGAGTCTAAATTCCGATGATGTATACGCAGTGACAACGAAGCGTAGGCGAAGAGGAGAAATGTTGGACTGCTTTATGACTTTGTGCTTATCCAACACATATTTTTAGGTTTGTCGAGCTCCACCATCTGTACCGGTGTAGCCAGCCTCTAACCAAAAACTGTAACGCCAACATTCGGGTTTCACAACAATAGTCAAATACAGAAATATTGCGTGTTGTGAATTACGATATCCTAACGTCAAAAATTCCTTCCGCTGTAACAGTAAAGACTACTTATCGTTTGTTCGTGTTACCATTACTGTTCTCTGCCACTAAGTTCTCCGACAAATTGTACAAGCAATGGACATTATGTCACGAAACACGGTCGATGGAATGATCTCTGACGATGATTCAGTAACGCGATAATCCGTTGTGTGATCTGTAGAGGATCCATGACTCCAGCTATAGTGGGAATTTATGGTTCCGTTCGAACGAACGATTACTAGGTGGGAACAGGTGCGCTATAAATTGAAGCGTCGCCACTCGATCCACGTAGGTGGGTGAAAAAACTTTCGTAAATTGTAACTGATATTTCCAACTAAACTCGTTAAATCGCAAATATAGTTGGCAACGTTGGCCATTACTTAACCGAATGAATATAACTCGCTGCACCTTCCGCAGGATACCGAGACACACTCCGGAGATTTATCGTATCGTGATGCGTTTCGAAGACAAACAAGCGACCAGCGTGTATGACGAAGATGGTTGTAAAAAAAAATTGACATCTCTGATGGATCGAGGAACGAAAGATTTACGTTCATCGTTCCCATCGACAGTTCGCATCGCTCGACGTTAAGGAAGAAACACGCACAGATGACATTTTTTCCCCTTTAGATTCATCGCCTGGTATTAGACTTTGGTGTTGTCTCAACGTTATTAACGTTAATTATTTGACTCGTCGAATGCCGAACCATTTTCACGTGACTTTCCGTTTATGCTGTTTGGGCCGTCGATGACTCATGGCATTGCAACCTTATCGTACTTAATAATTATTTACGTTACGGTATAATTCACCGATTATATTACAAAGCATTTCACGATCGAGTTTTGTTCTATAAATTTTCATACAATTTTTTCATACAATTTTTTCATATAACTACAATTGCTTACGGGGAATCTAACGTGGGATGTCGATAACCCACGCAGCATTCAATCTGTTGAGCAAACCACTATCGTCGTTTAAAAAGCAGGCAATTACAGAATTAGATTTTTGCTTCTATTTGAGACAGTTTCTATACTTGGTACTGTACATTGTTAAAGGATCCCACGTTGTTAAGCGAATCGTATACCGGCATAGAAATGTATATTACAATACACTTTGATGGTATATCGTAACAAAATATATCGTTTACCTTCAGAACCAACACTCACGCTTAATAGCCTCTTCAACATCTTAACGCAATCTGTACGCCCCATTAATGTAAAATTAAAGGGCTCCGATAGCTGGGCGAGATTAACCCGCTTATTGGCAACACGCTGGAGGTTCTCACAAAAGGGGTGCAACCCTCTCGAAACTCGTTCGGCGAACGAGGTTCGTGTCAAGCGCGTCACGATCCGAGGTTCGCGGTCACGTAAATAATTCCACACGGTCGACTAAACACACTTTGACCGGACGTAAAACGAATTCTTCGGCGAGCTGGGTTCTCACGCGGCGAGAAACGACGGAAAAAGAGGCTGGGAGGAGGATTCGAAAACGAAGGTAACAAGGTCCGGATTGACCGAGACACGGACAAGGAGTGTACGATGCCAGAGATCGGGTGTCTTTTCCGTGGACTTTCAAGCCTGGAGCGCTCGAAAGAAAAGCCGAAGAAACGCTGGGAATGCAGCACGAGGAGGCAGAACTGAAAACTAATTAGCGCTCAGGCGCGACACTTCACGGCGGTAGGGCGACGCGGAGGCGGGAAAAAAGGCAGGCAGTCGCGTTCAGACGACAAGCTACAAGCTGGCTGCCGTGGAAACCTGAATGCCGACGGAGGGAGATGTTTTTGCGTATAAAGAGTCTTTAAACGAAGCCATGGATTCACCTGCGTACTCCTTCCTTCCTTTTCCCTTTCGTTTCGGTCGTGATTGCTCTTTGCCAGCGCGAATGCACGATTGCCAGGAGGAAAAAGGAGGAAACGTAGCCACCGGGTAGCAGAGGAAGTAAGAAGGAATTCGTCTCTTTTCGCACGGCGACCTGGAACGGAAAGAAAGTCAGACGGGCGCGAAGAGGATTCGCGAAGCAGCGGGACGAAATAAAGGCGGCACTTCGTAGAGGGTAAAGAAGGAGAAGGCCGCGACAAGGAGTAAAAGAGGGAAGAAGTCCAGAGGTACTCGAGGACCCGAGCAGCCGAGTTTGCGTAAGGGGGTTTAGGTAAATTGAAAATGGAATTAAATTCCCTGGGCGCTGCTCGAGAGGATACACACGGTACACCCCAAGAAGTTGAGAGGAAAAATGTACTCCTTGTTTTTTTCTTTTCTCCTCTCTCTTTTTCGCCGACTACTCGCCGCTTTGCTTTACCTTCTTCTCCAATCTCTCTTCCCCTTTTTTTCTTCTCCGTCTTCTTTTTCTTTTCTCCGCGAGACTCGTCCTTACTTCGTCACCCCCTTTAGCTTTTGGAACTCGTCTGTTACTCGAGTGGCTACGCGACGACAACAACGACGAGCACGACGTCGACGACGACGTTTCTCATTCCCCGATCTCTTCCCCCAACCGCCGAGTCTGTACGGTGTAAATGGCCGTGCGACGCCGATTCGTGTTCTTTTTCTCCAGCAAATATGCCGGGGCAAATATGTACGTGCACGCGTATGCTGCACGCTTTCATTCGGCTGCGATAGAAAATACGAAGAGAATCGACATAACGTTATCGCAGCTGTACACTCGAACGGCTTTAAAACGAGACGCGGATGCGACAGTGGTGAATGTGGAAATTGACGGCTACGTGTCCTCTTTTCTTTCTTTCGTTTTTTTTCTCTCTTTCGCGCGGAAGTATCTCTTTTTTCGATGATAGTAAGAAGGAGAAAAAAAAACGCCGTGAAAAGAACGCTTTGATCGCGACGGGACAGGAAAATACGATCAGAACTGATGACATCCTTTTAAATTTCATTTCCCTTCGATCGTCCGACGATACTTTATCACTCTCGTCTTTTGCTGCTTTTCTTTTTTTTCTTCCCTATAGTATCTTCTCTCCTGTTGCGTCCGCTGGAAATGAGACTTAACGGGGTCGTTATACGGGATATTTCTTCATCAGGTGAATTTATTTTCAAGGAAAACTCGGTCGAGAGGTGGTTGAAATTATTCGAAAAAATACTTATATAGCTCGGTCAAGCCACTTTGTTATTGCTTTTTTTCCGAGTTTCAACGTTTTTCCAATTCAATTTTCTTTCGTCTTCACCCTCTATTATATATTATTTTCTAAAGTTTATTTTATTTGTTTGCTGATATACGTTTTGTCACGTACCATTCTACTATTTAGGTTCGAACGATCTTTCTGCATTTATTATCTTTTTAATTTCACATTAAATTAAATAACTTCGTTCGAATTAATATTCTTCTCCAACAAGCGAGTAAATTTCGTGGTACAAAAGATTAATTTACGAAATTTCTCGCATCGTAAATTTTCCATATTTCGTAATTACATTGTCTCATAATCGATGCATTGTCACATCGATTTTTATAGAATCTAACGTGACATTAAAATAATAGCACGAACGTATCAGTGTATAATAATAATGGAATAAAATAAGCGCGATAGTACTGATACGTGTACCAATGCTAAAAAAAAACATAATAAAGAAAACAATTCCCGTAAAACGATTTGAAATTCTACGATAAATTCTGCGTGATAGGATGATGCGATGATTACAGGCTAAATCAGAGTAACTTCGAATTACACGTACGGAAATCTACAATGGCAGAGTTGGAAGTTCTTTTGCAAGTTCATGCGTTCTGAATTCGAAAGTGCAAGTGCGGAAGTTAAATGAGTCGAAGAGTATGAAATTCTAGTTCAAAAGTTTTAGTATTAAATGCTAAAGCTGATCTTATCTTGAAAATACGAGATCCTTTAGTGTTAAAGTTATAAGACGAGATATCAAGAAAAGATATTACTTTTCATCGACTTACTTTAAGCTTCTCGACGAACGTACCAAAAAATAAAGCAAATCTTAATTGATTCGTTAAATATTAAATGTTAATCTCGCACCTTCAAGCTTGCTGATGCTTGTTTTAAGAAACGAAACGGCTAATTAATTCCACGCGTCTTATATGCAGATCGAGCATCTTAAAGAAGATCTTCAATTTTAAATACAAAATATTTAATTCTCAAACGTTTCCGATAATTTGCTCGAGGTCGTTTCGAGAAGATCGATGATTATATTTATCGTTAACTTTCAGTTGTGAAACTGAACTAGGAGCACAGTGCAAACGTGTAACTACGTATGCACAATTTCTGCATATTTTAAGCCACTGCTGTACGTTTTCCTTCTTTCGCATCGAGCGACTCGCTCCCTAAAACTCAATTCTGCGAACTCTCTTTTGAAACTCATAGCGAGGAAACTTGCTTAAAAGAAGTTTAACTTAGAAAAATTCACTTTTAAACTGATACACACGCGTGTGTGTACTTCCAACTTCCGCTCTCCAAACATCATGCTCGTTTTACTCTTTCGTTCGTTTCTTACCGTCGACAAAGAGGAAACATCTTAGAAAAGTACAGTAAATTTTAATACGCATATCGGCGACCTTTTATCTCAAATTGATATTTTTATTCGTAGGTTCGCGGAAATGAGAAATTAATTTAAAAAAAGGCAAGTCGCGCTTGTGTTTTGAAAGATTTCAAACGACCATGTTGAGTTTATAGAGTTTGAGAACAGTTCGTCTAAACATTGAAAAAGTACTCGCCACACTCACCGACATTCGCTGACCACATATTCGACAATTCGAATATCGAGTTGACTCGTTTCCCTTTAGTAATAGATCGATGGTTTAATTGTCTCAAATTGGCAAAACTGAATCAGTTCTGAACGAATGAACGTATTAGTATTCTATTAAATGATAACTGTTAGCGATGTTAGTTTTTAAATAATTTTAATCACGTTGCCGTAGAAAGATTTTTAATCACATTGCCGTAGAAAAATTATTCGATCGATCCTTCGTTTTATCGGAGTTTCATAGAAATTTCAATAAAAATTCCAATAAAAAGAAAAAAGAAAATACTGCGAATTAACCTAATAATAACCACCCGCAAGCTTATTCCCAAATTTTTCAATCAATCTGAAACCTATACTCTCGCAAAATTTTCAATAAAATTCGTAGCACCTGGTCACACGTATGAACGACGATACTGTCTTCAACGGTTGAAATTGCCGCACGTTTTTCGTCTGAAAAAGGGGAAGGGAAAATAATAAAGCAGAATCGTGGCAATAGACACGCGAACGTTAAAAATGAAGATCCTCTCTCCAGATAGATCGGCCGTAAAAATTTTTTACGCGGTCACGAATTACGGCGTTTCGTGGCTGAGAAGGAGATTCAAAGGTGGTTTTCGCGGTTTGCCGGAAGTTGCACGACCCTGGTGTTACTTGAAACTCCTGGGATGCATTCGTAAGATCGGCGTCTCGTTGAAAAGTTACGGGGGTTAGTCGTAAAATTCTGATCTCAGAGCCGAGGGAGTAAATCACGCGCATCCACGCAACGAGCCGTCGTAATGCTTCGAACTTTGACGTCGCGCATTGAATATTTATCGGCCACACGGCAACAGATAAATCACACTTGTTGTCCATATAAACGTAACTTTGTTTCCGATACAGCGTCCTATATTTTTAGTTTTCAATAGGATCGCGTGAAAATGTATGGTCGTAAGACGCAGCTTATGCGTGGTAAGATGATATCTTTTTTAAACATTTCAATTGTAATTAAATGTTGAGTATGACAAATTTCTATATATAATATGAAAGAGCATTTTAACACGTTGACTGCCACGCGTGTTTTCAAAGAAATCTCCGTCAGGCCTCGCGTACAGCAGTACCAAACGTTCTCTGCTAGGTGCTCCCATCGATATTTTAGTAATGCGAATCGCTCAGGTGGTGGTCTCAAGAATCATCTTTCGTTTCGTTTGTTTGCAACGTTAAAACCACCAGCTGTTGTTGAATATAACGAAAGAAAGCGTGGTATAGATTATTCCGACCAAATGGTTTCTTATGCCACCACAATTAGAAAAGGAATCAAATGGTACAGAAAACTTGGCATTCGATTCTTTCTGGGAATTTCTGTTGTAAACGCTTTGACGGTTTACAAAATTGCAACAAGGAAAGATATAAATATTAGAATATTTAGACAATTATTAGTTGCAAAATTATTAGGGTTGTCTGAAAATACAAAAATCCTTGTCTTCGACGGAGTCAGCAGAATATCGCCGTTCGGAAAAACGATTCCGGAAGGAGCATTAGACGCGCGTGCAAACTACGTTATGCGAATAAAAGACGTCGAATGGACCGCACAAAGGCACAAAGGAATTTGAAGAAAACAACAACTTATTGTCCAAATTGTCCCGACCAACCTCAGCTATGTATAGAATGCTTTAAAGTTTTACATTCTAAATAATTTTTTTAATAAACCATTTTCGTATTTTTGTTTTATAACAATTCAACTATTATTACAATTAATTATTAATTAACAGTTTATTATTATGGAATATCTTTTCAAATACCTTCGACGATCCTTCGCAAGTAGTCGAATGAGCGACACCTGAATATGGGTTACTGAACCTGACCAGAAACTTTGCTGACACCCGAATACGGGTGTCGTGGCGGTCAACGTGTTAATTTAGTAACAAAAGTTTGTGAAATGAACAATGTACCTACATCGATGGTTTTCCTGAAGTAGGTTCGAGTAAATTGCGGGATGTTGTCAAATGCATAGGCGTATTGATGAATTTAAAGACAAATGCTTTACACTTATCTATTTGCAATTTTACTTTGTTTAGCTATGGTCTGAGAGAACAAGTAAACATTCGAGAAATCCGTTTTCCCAAATTAATGCAAACAGATTGATAAAAATAATCGATAAACATAAGAAAGGAATGGACGCACGAAGGCTGCGAAGTTGAAGTGACAGTAGAATGATTCAAACTTAGTCAGACGAGCTTCCATTCTGTTAACACTGAAATTGAATATTTCAGTGTACATATCGTTGAATAGACAATACATTTATTTTGTCTTTTGTCTAACGGTATGCTGCAGTATATCAATTATAGTTAACCATTATCGTTCATTATCAACTATAATCAAACGGTGAACAATTTTACCAAACTCTTTAATATTCTGTCACACATTTTACTGGAATTACATATGTACATTTTTTCGATCGTTCGAAACATATAACTAACTATGTGTTTCATAGTCGTGAAACAAGTACAAGCTACAAGAGATTCGTGTGGAAATCAGTGGAAAATTAGATTTTCTATGTACACGAATTCTCTTAAAAAAAAACCTGGACGAATGTTTTTAATAAGAACGCGACCGATCGCGTAATTTCCGACGTGTTTATAGTGAATTCGATATAAGACGAGGGTAAATCATTTCTGGAAGTTGGCATCATGAATATGGAAATGGCGAAACCATTCGTGGAAGTTGAGAGAGCGCCGTCAGTCTTCGACTTTGGCTTCGCTTGCAGCATCGTGTGCGTCGCAATACCTTTATAAGTTTATGTTCTTGTAAGCCCTCTCAGCGCGGCAAAAGAACGCGAAGACTTTTAGTTCGAAATGTAGGAAGTCGAGAAGAGAAGAAGAAGAATAAGAGGGGGAGGAAAGGGAAAAAGGAGGGACAGGAATAAAGGGAGAAAATTGTACGGAAGAAAAGCAAGTGAAATAAAAAGACTTAAAAGAATGGGTAGGAATAGCGAGGTTTAGAAGGAGAAGGGGATAAAAGTTGGACGAGGATAAAGATAAAAATAAACAGAAATCGAGTATAAATTTAAATCAAAGAGCTTTTTTAGCTGGGAATTAAACACGGTTGCCGGTGATATGGCAAGGTGATCGTGAGTAAATGTTGACGATCCAATCTAATCTAAAGGCGAGTCAATGTTTGTCAACGTAGACGGGAAAATTTTGCAGAGAAAAGCATCTGCGTCGGAATTCACGGACAAACGAGAAAACACAAATACGATTACGCGTTGACATACAGGCTGTGTTCAAAGCAGATCAAAGAGACACGTTTGTTTTTTTCCCTCAAAAAGGAACGAATGAATGAATAAACTGGTAAACCTAGAAAATCACACGGTCAACCGATATTTAACTGCAAACCAAAATTTCCAAACAATGATTATTCCTTGTTTTCTTAATCCCGTCAGTCGCATTCTCTTGAAGAAACACAGAATTCATTGAAATTTTCCTCTTTCTCTCTGTCTCTCTCTCTTTCTCTCTCTCCCTCTCTCACTTTCTATAAATTTCCATTAGCCGCTGAATTCAGAGAATGGTGGATAAGTTACAAGGTCGATGGTATTCGGGAAAACAGCCACCTTCGCATGATTCCTGACAGGCCGGAATCTTTCACTTTTCATCGCTGGTGAATGAAAAGTTGACGCGTGGAATTCTAAGCAGAATAGGAAGGTGGCAGATATTAATTCACGATTTTATCGATTTTATCCCGAAACGTAGGAGCAGTGGCAGCGTGATCGTCTACACGTACAGTCTCTAGGAAGGATGACAGATATTAAGCGATCGACTCGCTGCGGGCTCACAAAAGGCAGCCTCACAAGCCTCTGCCACGTAGATCGAGTGCAGCTAGTCGCTTAATCAAATACGTGGAATCCAATCGAGCCGATCTACGCCACGGCTGCTAAATTCTCCTACGCGAGCCACGTCTACGACTTTATCGCGTTAACGAGCTTCCGATCGCACGCCAATTGCACTTGCCCCTGTTTCCTTGCGGATTCTCCTTTTTTCGCTGCCGGCTGATTTCCTTGCGCCTGAAAGGAGAGTGGCCTCACAATCTCCCATTCCTTTTCCTTCTTTTTCAAATCTTATTTCAATTCCAATCGCTATCGAGTTTCTCTTCTGAACGACGGGGGACATGGAAAGTCGCGGATTAATCGTCTAATGTCGGTTAACGTTCCTTTCTCCAATTTTTATTTTCACTTTAGTTGTCATCGAGTTACTGTTTTTAAGCAGCAAGGGCGAACAGTAAAACGTGAATCGAACGAAATCAACGCGTCGCCGATTCTGGACCACGAATCTTTATTTGCATATATTTTTACCTGCAACACTAAAATTTTCCTACTTTGCTTTCGTAATATTGGCTTGGCAACTAAGTGATTGTGAATTTTGTCAATATATTTGTCAATAGGCGGTGTCAATACCACCAAATACGATACAATAAAATTTTATTTTATTGGCAAAACCTGCAATCACTTAGTTGCCAACCAAATATTACACTTTTTTTCCTTTTATTTCCATCGCAGTCCGTAGCATCTCTGTGTCACAGAATACTTTTATATTATGATTTATTTTTTTATTGTATATTAAATGATTGAAAATCGCTAAGATGCGTGTGTGGATAACATTTTACGAGTTTCTATTTTATTGAAACCGTAGAGACTTGAATAGCATATAAACATTCGTGAGTAACGTTTAATAACAAATACCTAATTACGGTGCCACGAGTTCCAGAAAGCTTGTACGTACACGTACTTTAAGCACTCTATTGGATGTAATTTATTTCGTAAACGGATCTTTTAATGCAGCAACTCGAGCGAATCTCGCGTTTTAAATGGCCGCGTGTTTTCTCAACTTCCACAAAGTAGATGAGTATCTTTATGCGTATAAACGTCTGCGAAATCCGAAGTTATTTGTTTAAGCCCATAGGATTTAACTCGTCCACGAGAAGAATCTCGCTGACGACATTCGCTAGTAGCTGACAAGGAATATCTCCTTTAACGCGGATTTATTCTTCCCGGTTATTCTGAAAATTTTTATAACGATACATCGATCTCAAGTGCACTGTATTACCACGGCTGTACCGAAGTGGAATAAATTCAATATTAGTTTAGAATTATTACGATTTAAACCATCTGTTCAAATTAAGAAATTCAAATATAACAAATGGCCTCGGAATCATTTCATCCAACAATTAATTGAAAATTATTACGATTCAAACTATCTACTGAAATCAATAAACTCAAATATCATAGTAAAAGACTATAATTGTAAACTTTTACGGTACGATTAACCAAGCTATGTAGGTATTAACAAAATTACAGAAGATCGAAGACAATAATCCTACGAAGCACTGAATTCGATCGTCGATCGTCTTTCATTTCCAATTGCTTCCTATTAAAACAGAAACAAAGAATGCCGAAACAACGTCGAAAAGAATTAAAGTACGCGAAGTTTCGCATGAGATTCAAAATTTTCAGTAGGAAATTCACAGTCAGTCGCCCAGGGAAGAGGACATCGAATCCCAAAGTGATGTTGAATTCGATTTTCCAAGTTTGTTATTCCATTCGCCAGCTACCTCTCAACTCTACAAATAAAGAAGCAGTGCAGGCTCTTTGTACTATTTCTAACGTCGTTTCCGGAAGTCCCGATGAAAAGACAAATCCATCACGAATAAATGCATTTCATCCGATCGCCTCTCGCGATAATACTTCATTGGAAAAGTAGCTACGTTGATTTAATGACTGCCCTCCTACCTCGATCGCGATAAAGTTCTCCAACGGGAGAATAATCCCGTGTCGCAGCCAGTGCTGACGTATACATCACGCAAAGCTTTCCAACAGGGTACGATAATAACTGAACGTTGCTTCGAATTTATCAAATGCACGGTCTTTGTAAATTCCTTCGAATATCGATAATACCGTAGAGATGTAAAAACAAGTCTTTGGAAGAAGTAAAAAGTAAAAATTAAAATATCGGTAACTCGATGTGTGTCTGTCTGTCTTTTTCTAACGAGAAACATACGAACCTGAATATTGGAATTTTTTAAAGCATCTATTATTGTAATCCTAAAGACTATCATACGTGAAATTTTACCCTATTTTGTGTTCAATGATAATAAATATTTAATTCCACGTGCTTGATTGTATTAATATTTTGATTGCGACAATTTTAATAAAAAGTGGGATTCATAGATATATGAAGTAATTTTGTAGGTGAACATTTCTTTTCATGCAAATATATTTAATACAACATAATATTAACGCAGTATTTGCTTATTGATTCATCGCATCGGTATTTCTTTTGCAAAATAATACTTTGCATGAAAAAGTGTATACAAAATGTAGAATAAAATTCGTCCGTTTATAGCAGCGTAATATAAATGCTGTTACGAGTTCATTATTGTAGATAAACACTGTAAAAAATGTTCAGTTATTTATACGTATATTTATATGTAAAACACTATTTACGAAAGTAGGCGTTGCGCTTCAATAAAGTTTCTAGAAAAACGTAAATAATCATTAGAATCTGGAAACTGCAACCTTGCCAGGAAACTGTATGTATTAATCCTTCCAAAGTTTGCATGTCGCAATATCCATTTCACAATGCTGACTTCTGCCACGATACCAAAGTTTCCAAGTTCTAATTAGAATTTCGACTTTTTCTGTCTGTAAACGATTTAAATGAAACTCCGAGACTACTCGACCGTAGAAATTCTCAATATCAAAATGGCGAAGAAGACACACTCTTCCTATCTTTTACAATTGTATTACGAACTAAGTAACAGCACGAGGTACTTTTTATGTTATATAAATATTTATTATTTAATCCCATCGTTACGCTTAATTTAAAAAATTCGATCTCAGAATTTTTGCCTCGTCTCGTAAAATTCTTCGGAGATTTCATTTTTAAGCGATCGACTTTTGGAGTTTAGCTTAACATGAACATATAAGGATAAATTGAACGAATTTTCCAAAACGAACGAAATTCTCCAAAAATGTTCCAGCAACAAAATTGGGTCGCTTCGTTGAAAATGATCTTTCGATCAAAGAATATGTTATGTAAATAATAAAATCTCGTGGTTGAACCACGTCGATCTACCTCTTTGCTATCAGGCCATTCGACTCCATTCGAACAATCGTCGGTCGACAAGACGTTACGAGGAGCCCTGTCACAGTTTACCGAAGAGTGGTAAATTACGAGCGAATTTTCAATACGGACGATGCCACGCCGCCAGACACGTACAACGATTCAAAAATATTTTCTACGAGCGAACGTTTTGGCGATGATCCAACGTAATTAGCAGTATTTTCGCGCGAAGTGGCTTTCGACGGTATCGCAAATATTCGCCCAGTTTTCTCTGATTTTGGCACGGGGGTGGATCGAACTATTTTTTCATTTCACCCTTTCCTCTTTGTCGTAGGTTATCAAGAATCGAACAACGTTTATCACTATTCCTAAGAAATCTTTTCTCACTAATAGCGATTTTACTGCAAGCTACGAGTCACTTGGATTTTCCTCGATTACCGTTTTCCATAAAATTCGTAACGTTTGGAAGTAATCCAACTGAAACGGTTACTCGAATTTCGAGGATAACCTGCGTTTCTGTTAAATTGTGTAAAGACCGCATGAGATACAGTTCATATCCGATGGAACCCATTATTCGTCCATTTGGGGAACAACCCCCTGCTGTGTTGGAACGCGGTGTGTTAGGAATTGTCACGTCTCTGCGTTACGAACGCACGTTTTCCTTTGGGTAACTTGTAACGGAAATTATACGATTACCTTTATGGAAATCATTCGGAGAACCGTAGTCTGTGCAATTTCAATCTATTTGCGTAGCCTGAAGACCACCGAGGAAGGCCACGGTGCCATCAATTTTTCACAACGTGAATCAAAAATAATACACGAAATTAGAAACGTTATAAGTCGATTTATCAAACTACCAGCCGTCTGATTATTCTGTGCGATGATAATCTGTGCAAAATTGCAAAAGAGAAGCGTATAACGTACAACTTATAACTCGTCGATATACCGATATTATTCCAAGGATCCGGATAATCAATAAGTGAATAGGGACGAAATGAATCGAAACGACTCATCGTGTGTCGGTAGCAACGAAAATGGTAATCAACTGGAAGAAAAAAAAAAAAGAGTAATCACGCAGGGACATAATTCCTGTACTACGTTGACGCGTGAAACGCGGGCAAGGCATCGAAATCGAACAATCGGTGGGCGTCGACGGTTGTTCGATATCCAGTTTGCGCGAAACAATCTATGCCATCGATTTTGGCTGACCGTGTTTTCTCACGCCGAGACAGAGGAGCACGGTGGCTCACGAAAATATTTAAACATTTACTGTGGAAAATATTTATGTACATGTCTCGTACGTTGTATAAAACGCTTTGAAATTTCAGTAGCATTGTAACCACTGTCGTTATTATACCCAGCAAATTTGAAAGAAATTTTAGAAATTTATACAGAAACAGTAGGCCACAGCTTCTTCTTTTTTAATTTTTATCATGAATGTTGAAGTAACTACTTCAAGAAAAATTTTATTTATGTATGTCATCTTTATTTATGTACGTCCGTGACCTGGAGACTGCTATTACGCAGAAATATTCTAAATAATGAGCGGTGCACACATTATGTTTTGGGTTGCAAGGTCTAGGAACAAAGAAACTAATAAACAGATTTCTATTTATGTTTCTTGTAGCCTCTAGCCCAAGCTATAAGCTTAACTTTTTTGGTAATGTCCTTTTGCTATAAATATATGAACGTGCACCCTATTTTTCCACTGTATTGTAACACACAGAGAGTAAGGATTTGGATCAGCATAAACTTATACATTATACTTATACTTTTATTTATTTCAATATATTTTTCTATTACAAATTCATCCACTCGTCCTTCAATCAGTCAACCTCAACCTCAACAATAAATATACTCTTCACAAAGATCACAAAATTACTTTGTACATATTTACCACGCAATGTAGATATTTACACGCTATTTAGGTTACGCACCTGTCTACCATCAGCATGTTGGCTGCGGATGTTTATGCCAGTTCATATGTTTGCGAATGCAATTCACGAAATGAGACCTAAGGAGATTCGTTTCACCCAGAAAATATTATAACAAGTACTTTACACTTTCTTCTTTTTTTTTTTTAACACATATTTTCGATATTTCATATATTCTTGCAGATTACTTACAGATATTGTATATGTACGTTGTGTGCACGCTTGCATTTTCAAGTTTCCCATAAATGCATAAACAGTCATGATCTAACTCTTAATTTGTCACATTTTAAAGAGAAACTCTTATCTCAAGCGTTTCTTCGAGGTACGCGTACCGGTAAACGTTCAGGACCGCGAAGATATCAACATACAAAATCGAATATTATGGATTTTAATGGTTTTCGGACATGTGCTCTCCGTGTGTGTGCGCGCGTGTGTGTATACCTCCGTCACAAATTAAAACGACGTCCAGACACTTTCGCGCGCTCTTTCTCGCACTGTTCGTGCACGTGACAATTTAAATCAAGCTGAAATTCGCCGGATTATAGGTCTGCGACTGGACCGATACAAGCGATAAATGCTGTTTTTGTGCTTCACAGAACTCGAATGTTTAGGGCGTGGCGCGATATTAACGAATCAGTAGCAAGATAAATCGTATAAACTCGTTTGTTTGTGTCTTGCGAGCTCGGTTATATTTTCTTTTATTTTCTGAATTATATTATACCACTCTTCGTCGCGTTAAATCGAATGCTCGACGTTTCTTTGAATAACTGCGAAACTTGAGAATGGAAAATTAAATTTGCCTTACTTTTTTGTATCGATTTCTAATCCATATATTAGGTCGTCCGGAAAGTTTCGTTTTATGAGGAAATAATAGACACACAAAATTTTCTGTTTTATATTATTTTATCGAATTACCTATGATCCATTTTGTTCTATCAAAATGAAGATCAGGACAGATTAGGTTTTGTGTTTGTAAAAGACGTATCCATAAAAGAAAGACACTTTTCGGACAACCTAATACTAATGCAATCTTCAAAAATGAGTTGCACAATGGAAATTACTTGTTGTTATCACAGGATCTCTTAAAATCTCATAAAAGTCATACTTGCGCGGATTGCAAATCAAGAGATTCGTGTCATTCTAAAATCCAAAAGCAAAATATAGGGCAAATATCGATAAAAAAAAAAATGATTTTTGAGGAAAAAATAAAAAGGCCGATATTCGAAAGAACTCGAGACCAGAATTCTTGAACGAACTTTTCCGATAACAGGAAACTGATCTACTAATTGATGATAATCAGTTTATATCGTGAGCGCAAGGTACATACATCGTGGAGCAACACACGAGAGGATGTAATTTAGTAACAGTGGCTGATGAGATCTGACGAGGCCAGCTGCAATGCTGATGAAACGTTGGAATCAATTTCCACATAGTCCATGGTTATCCTGCGAACCTCTAATGACGAAGTTGATATTCGCGAAGCTTTTTAAACCAAATCGATCGATTCGAATACATCATACCATCATCGAACTGTCGATATCCATTTCATTAATTATGTTTCTATAATAATAAACAGACACAGTGAGTGACGTTTAAAAGAAAAATTCTCGCACTGACATTTTTACTTTAGCGTTAACTGGAATTTAAAAATACGACGATATGCCACTGTCAGATTGTACAAATATTTACGTTTGAATATTAATTTAAACGTTATTCATTTGGTTATCGAGATTTCTTTTATACAGGGTGTAGCAAACATACAATAACCTTTGGCACTGATCTGGTAAATGTTTCAACTTTCTTCCTGTCGTTGCCACCGCGAAATCTGGTTTCGTTCGCGAAACTTGGTCGCTCAAGCGGAAGACGCGTTCTTATTATAGTTACGTATTATATTTTCGAGTGCAACGATTGCTTCGCGTTCTCATTAACGAGTTTGCTACGTTATCGTTGACCTGCTAAAAAGGAACAAACCTACGCTAACAAGGAATGTAAAGCGGAACGCATAAAATTTCAATAAACACCAAGTTTAATGAGAAACCACCTCAACACCGCAGTGCGTCTCTCTTATGAACTGCTGCTAAAAAAGTTTTCGAGAACCTGGCAAGAAACTGGCGTCGAAACACGCGGAGCGGAAAGGAGCACGTAAATACGACAATTAAAAATTGTTTGAAAATATAAAGAAAATGTAAAACGTTTCTTCTTGTGAAACGTTGCCGAATAAGTTTTCATTGTGCGCATAAGAAATTATATAGCGTCAAATTACACTTCAATGTTACTTCTATAAACGGTATTTTAATTTCTGCTACTTACAATCAGTGTACTGTTAGAACTGACAAAATCTAGGTCCGTAGAGCCACGAAAATAATGTAAAATAATGAAAATAATAAAAGGTGAAGCCAGTTTATTTCGGTTTTGCGCACGGTATATGTATTAAACTGTTGAAGTAACTTCAAGGAAAACTCTGCATCTTTATTTATGTATATCCGTGACTTGGAGACTGCTACTACGCAGAAATATTCTAAACAAGCAGAGGTCCATATTATTGTACCTTTGAATGTACATTATATTTTGGGTTACAAGGTCTAGGAACAAAGAAACTAATAAATGGATTTCTAATGGAAAAAATTAGGTATTTCTTTCTAGATTTCGTAAACATTCGCGTTTATGAACTGTGAATAAAATATTAACCTTTTTACCACCATTTATGCTGAAGTAATTACTTGAAGACATACTCTACATCTTTATTTATGTATATTCGCGACCTGCGCTGGTCGTTACGAAGAGAATAGAATTTAGTGAAACAAAAATATTCTAAATAAGGAGAGGTCCGTATTATTGTGCCCTTTAAATTACGTTTTGGGTTACAAAGTCTAGAAACAAAGGAACTAATAAATAGATTTCTGTTTATGTTTCTTGTAGCCTTTAGCTAAAGCTATAAGCTTAACTTTTTTGGTAATATCCTTTTGCTATAAATATATGAACGTTCACCCTATTTTTCTATCCTATTATGACACTAAGAGAGTAAGGATTTGGATCAGCATAAACTTATACATTATACTTATATTTATACCTTTATTTATTTCAATATAATTATCTATTAGAAATTCATCCACTTGTTCTTCTGTCAGTCAACCCCAACATAAACTATGAATAAATTATCCTAAATAAGAGATAGAAAATAATGTTAGACTGCGTAAAAGAGACAATGACTGCTGAAAGTATTCCAGATTACTGTCCGAATATTCGTCATCAATTTTTTTTTTTTTTATAGTCATATTTTATTAATTCTTGACGCGAAAGCTATGCTCGGAACTTGCTCCCTTGCTGTCTTTATTTAATTATATCGATTATATTTTGAACGAATAAATAACAACTACATACGAGTGACTTTCTCATTGCCTATAAATTGGTAATTAATTGAATGTTCGCGAGTGATTAATGCATGGTAGAAGGAGCGATTCATAGTTTCTCAAACTTTCTCACAGCTTGTAGAACCATCGACGCTATCGATCTTCGATCTTTCACTCTCCACTCGACTGTTCTTTGCCAGAAGCGACGAAGCTGGTTCCCGTAAAAATTTATGGTTTCATTTTTTCCTGTAACTTCACAGTTTTATGCTTGACCAGCACGCACCAATATGAACTCGCAGTTCTACGACGCACTGGCGGAACTTTTCATGCAAGCTCCACTTTTGCGTGACAAATTTCCGCGGCTATCTCTGTTTCGAAACGGAATCTCCGGGTATAGACGAGTAACCTACTGCAGGAAGTCGTAAAAAAGTCACCGTCTAAGTATCGTAAAAGTTTACCTCAAAGATGGAAACTTTGCAGCACAGGGTTGCAGCTTCTATGTTTCTGATTTACCGTCGTCTCTCGCTCAATTTCTCGTCTGTGTTTCTACCGAGATAGCAAATCGTGTTATTCATTGTTACAAATTCATTCGACATGGCATTACTTAACGTTAATAGCGAATTTCAAAGATCCACCGAAGTTTTGTTAAATCTAAACGGAAAGTTTCACCGATAGTATCGTATCTTTCATTGTATTTCGATTAATTGAGAGCCAAATGGGCAATCGTCCTATAAAATCAATAATCTGGACGAAATTAATAGCCTAGTTGAAAGGACGAAGTTTCGATGAAATGGCGAGATTAATATGAAGTTTAAAAAATAAAGGAGAAACGAAGTTCGAACGTAATAAATCACATTTAATCGCGGAATTTCATTAGCACGAGGAGAAATAAAAATGAACTATTTTGTTGGACAGTATACAGAAAAATTCAATCCAGTATCCCAATAAACATCGTTTCCAACGTAGGAAAATTGAAATTGATGAGCTTAACTTTTTTTCAAGCTATCGCGCGATACAGGATACAGTTGAGCATAAATTCGGCATAGAACGATCTTTGAATTACAAGGCCTAAACGATCTCGGAGATTCGCAAAATTTCAGATCTTAGAGATGTTTCAGGAGTATTGAAAGTTTCAGGAATTTGAAGAGTGATAGAAATTTCAGGAATTCTCACGGTTTCAAAAATTCCAGTCTCGAAGTATCTCAAAACTTTAAGATGTTCCACAGACCTCGAAAAACTTGGTGGAATTTGAAGTTTCAAGGAATTCCAATTATCCCAGAAGGTTAAAGAAATCCTGAAGCTTTTAGATATTTCCAAGCATTTTGCAGATTGGAACGATAATCAGCGGTCTCAGGAATTTCAAACATTTGAAAGAATCTTTAAAGTCTCACCGAGAACTGACGATACACAAATCCGGCTACTTATTCACGTCCAGTTCATTTTATTTTAATACCCAGGTATTTTGTGTTTTCTCGGTGCACCTGGCACTCTTTTTACACGGTGGATCCGTACCGTGTAAAAATACCGCGTAAAAAATATCGTGAAACAATTGATTTGTAAAAAGGTATTAAACTTGCGTTAAACTATAGAAAATAATATTGGGCTGGCAACTAAGCGATTGCGGATTTTATCATTAGATGGTATTGACAAAATCTGCAATCGCTTAGTTGCCAACCCAACAGAACTGTGTTCGATAACAACATCTTATTCGATAGGCACGCGAAAGAAAAAGTAATATGTCGAGGAAAATTAAAAAAATATTGCTTTCAAAAGTCGAGTAAATTTTATTCGTCGCTGTTATTACTAGAAAAAAATTATTTTCGTCGCTCGAAATATCCTTCGTTTTGTATCAGTTCTAATGACATATATTTTGTGTTTTCTTTTTTTTTTCAAATAATTTTTAATAACGAGCCATACGAGTTCTTTAAAATTACGTAGAACGTTCTAGTAGCTGGTTGTGTACCTTCGATTAGTTTTTCTTTTTATAATTAATTTCTACATGATCAGAGATAAGATCTAAGGCTATTTTAACACGTGATTAAAAAACCAGGTAAAAGCGACGGACATAAAAAGTACCGTGTAAAAAGAGTCCCAGCTGTGCTTCTAGTTGGATAAAATTGTTGGAATCTGTTGGAAAATCATGGCAGCATCGTTCACCTCTTCTTGTAATAATGTGATTAGTTCGCATGATCGCGCTGCCGCTGAAATTAGGATATAAAATGTTTGTTTAAAGTTGAGGAGACGCGCAGATGTCGCGAATGGTTGAAACTTTTAAATTATGCACGTCCCGTGGTTCCATATTAGCGAAATTTCGTTACAAAACAACGTTTTGATGAAAATTTCGTAGCTCTTTATGTAGATTTGATACGGATAGGAGGAAGGATATTGAATATCTCGTATTAACTTTCCATGTTTGGAATTTTTATTAAATTTTACCATTCGGAACCAATGAATGGAAAAACACGATAAACAACTTATGGTTGAATTTAAATATTAAATACATATATCGAAGCTTGCAACTTCGTTTTATAATGCTGATAATACAATCGGCTGTTTTCCAACTCGTACAATCTTTTAGTTTCGTTATACGAATATTTTAACTGATCAAACAACAGCTTCGATTTAAGCGAAATATATATCAGCTGAATATTATTTGTTACCATTGTACCGAATAAAACGAGCGAAGAAAAATGTTGCCAAGCAGAAATATACAGAATTTTTTACATTGCCGTGGTTAAATTTTCATCTCCGTGTGGCGATTGAATCAATTAATTGATCTTGGTTTGCCGTTAATTTTCACGAAGATATTCAAATTAGAACAAATCGATCGCAAACTATTTGTGGTTTCGCGTTAAATTCTACCATGTGCTGAAGAGGCTATGGCTACCTAAATTGTACGTAACATTACCACCTCATAGTTATACAAGCGATGCAATTTCTAGTTACAACCTAATTACATTAGTTTCCAGTTCCTGAGTTTTCGCTGATTTTTACCCGATCCTCGCGATAATTTCGCTGTTCGTCATTCTGGATTAATTGCAGAATTCCGAACGTATTTCACATCGAATCGACCGCCATGTAAACTTGATATTTGCCCTGGAAGTTGCAATAAATCGCGATATATATCTACGTCGTAACATCTATGCATATTTCTTGTACATTTCCAATTTCCTGACAATGTCGTCTAAATCGTTGAAAAATATGCTAATCCATAACATTGATCTTATCTCTGTTTATCTAATCGTCCTAAAAAGTTCAATAAAACCATCTAGTGTGTTACCAATGTTCACCGTATCAGTGAACGTGTCGATGAAAGTGGTACTTTAAAGTGCCCCGATGAATTTAAACCTTTTAATTGTCCCCGAATCGTGTTAACTCATTCAGCGACAACGACGGAACCAATAGATTCTCTCATTGCAAAATTTGCTACTCGATTAATTCAATCTTGGCAGCTCTTTCGATGGTTGAACGTGGCTTAAAAGACACCTCTGTCGGTGGGCGACCGCGACAAACGAAATTTCGTGGGGTGGTACGTGCGTCGGTGTACAGCGTTTGCCACTTGGTTCGGTTGCGCGTAAATGGCAGGAATTTTTGCGTGACAAACGGCGCGACCACAATTGGGCCGACGCCGCGTGCAGGGCTGACGTTTGTCAAGCTTTCGTCCATCGAGTTATTTAGGCTGGCCTATAGCAGCCTCGGCGTTTTGTTCCGCAAACCGTTCAACAATTGCGGCCTCCGACTATGAAATTTATATCCGTATTCCGCAAGCGTATCCGCGGCACAGCCGAACAACCGTGACGAGTAAGCCCAATCATTTCTTCGGTTATCGACACGTGAAATTGTTCGATCGGTCGCGTATTGCATCACGACGACACGCAACTCTCGGTCGTATTATTGGTCGATGATAGTTTTCGACCGGACAACGCCAGGACACAGCCCTGGTGACAGTGCGGCCACTGGCTCTGATCCATTACTCGGCAAATCAATTAGGGCGCAGGCACGATCTGCGTGAGCTACGTGGTGAAAAAAAAAGTGTCTAAAACAAAGCGTTTAATCGGATTTTGTTTTATCGGCCGCACACACCGAGACCACGCTGGCAAATATTTCACGGAAACAACAGGAAACCCTGCTCTGTCCTCTCCACCTCTTTTTTTATACCTACGTATATATGTATGTACCGATATACAGGGTGTTCCAGGGATTAACCATCAAATTCTATGATTATGTAGCGGCACTCGACAACGAAACTTTCTAACGGTTTCGTCGATACAAAGGATATCACCGAAGCGTAAAGCCGACACGCCTAACGAGCCATCGATATCCCTATGGTCCTTCCACCGAATATTTGCAAGAAGGCGTACGTGGCAACGTAGTGGGGATATCGAGGGGCGACAAAAAGAAAAAATCGGATCGACGTAACAGTGGAGCCGTAATCGAGAAACGAGCATCGTCAGTTGGAATCGAGAATTGTACGAAAAGAGTCGTAAGCGAGGATCGTTAATAAATATACCATTGAACATCGTCGAGTATTTCTTCGGCACCCTACACCACAATTACCTCAGTTACGATTAGACTACGGATTTTTATACGATTACGAGAGTTTTGGAAACACAAAAATGTATAGGACGCGTACGATATGCAAGACGATAGAAGATATTCGTTCAAGTATTCAAGTTAAATATCCAAGTAAAACAAAGCTTTGTTTCGGCAAAAATTTGAAATATTGCTCGTCTTCAGGAGCAACTTGGTTCAGAAAATTTGGTCAGCTTATCAGCTGTTTTCAAAAGGCTTACGTCTCGAACTTAACAGGTTGTCTTCATTTTTCCATTACCTGTACCTGATTATCGAATCAGGCAACAGAAAAATTAGAAAATTAACAAAAGCGTACTTAGGCAGCTGTAGCACAGAATATATCGACGAAGTTTGGCTGTTTAATCGTTGGACACCCTGTGTATATAAATGTACGATATATACGGACCAGAGACACGTATATATCGGTGCCGATGTAGGGTGGAATGGGGCCTGTATTTCAAAAATTCTATACTAAACCGGTATCGAGCGTGATTTTTTCCCCGAGCTTGTAGTTCTTTGAAAAATATCGTGGTGAAAATAGCCGCGTTATTAGCGGCATGTCGGTTGCCACGTTCCCTGTTCAGTGATGTAATTTTTTAATTGAACCAACTATATCTCTCTGGTTGCTGCGGTTGCCAGTTTTTCCGTGTTACAGAGGATCGCCAGGGATGAAACGTTGCCATAGGATTTCAAGAAAAATCCCTTGCTTCACCGATAATAGCTTGACCAATCGAATGGTTCTGATCGTCCGTGGATTTCGCTTGTTAAAAGTACGATGTCTAGGACAATAAGTACGTGGTAATAAATGAACAGGTACAGAGAAGGTTCATGGCAAGCGGACAATCGCGAAATGCTTCCGATGACGTACCGATAACCAACGACTGGTACACTTCAAAATCGATGGGCTGATGACGGTCACCCACCAGACGGCAAGGGAGTGCACGCGGCAGCAGGAGGTCCAGGGCCCAGACCCAACACCCGGGGGTCCTCCCTACTTCTTGAGATAACCACTCGTGTAGGGATGCGACCGAGTTGTAAGAGCTTCAGTTTTGGAAAGTCACGGCTGGAGTTCGAAAGTAAATTGTCATCAGTGTAATCAAGGTATTAGCAAATAAATTCTCTCTTTTTTTTATTTTCATCTTCGATTTTTTTCTTTTATTTTACGTGACAGTTCCATGGGACAAAACGTTGACGATTTTGCAACCGCGAGAAACGCTGCAAATGTCCATGGATTTTCATACAAATGTGAGGGCGTGAAATAGATATGGATGACAATGAACTCGCGAGATTAAGCATCGTCGAAATTGCAACTCAACATATTTGCTGTTGACAATTTGGTGTTGGGCCATGTACATAGGTAAGGTCGAAGTCTAAAGGTTCATTGTCAGGTAGTGTGGAATGACGCGGATTTGGGTATGATCGCTGTCACAAAAGCACCAGGTGAGTTGGTGTCGAGTCATCAGCGCTTCATTGCCGCACAGTTCTAACCTAAATAACCCTCGTGCCGAATGTTTGATCGAATGTCGGAATCACGTTAGCAATAATCGAATATATCGCGGAACTAATATTGTGGTAGCGACGCGATCTTGATTACGTTACTCCGGCAAGGTGACACACGCTGCGGGCGTGCACTCACGGACTTGACCAACTTGCTAAGGGCCCAAGGTGAAGAGTAATAGACAGAAAGGTGGCGAACCGTGTACTACATGCACGCTGGGAGATGCTCCGGACTAATGCAGCGCACGATCGAGTACGTAATATCGTTATGCTGTATCCTAACTTTATCGATGGAGTTTCAGCCAACTCCTCTCTCCAATCTTTGTCCATTTTGTTAACTGCATAATTAATTCAACTCTATGCATTCTCAACTTTTTCGTTCCATCAATGGAAATTCGAGAAACTTTCGGCGCGCACCGTTTTTCACGATGAAAGTTTTATTGCTTTTTGACGACGTGGATTTTGATCGAATTTTACGAGGAATATAAAAAAATATAGATTGATATTGGTTCACGTCGCTTCTGCGCATCGCACATACTACGCGAAATGGTAATTTCGCAAATTTAGTAATCCGTCTGTAAGCAGCGAAAACGCAGGAAACGTTTCCTTGGAAAAGGTGCATTTACAGCGATGCACAGTTTATCGGTTTCAACAAAGTTATGTTATAGCGTAAGGTCTCCGTTGATTTATGTCGCATATTCGACGACCATCTGTTTGAATTTAACTGGTAAAATTCAAATGTCGCATTTAAGATTCATTCACGTCACGTCGTGCATTTTAGCTTTTTAATAACGTTGATTTCGACGAGATTTTTAATGGAATGTACGAGATATTAAACGATAGAATTTATAAATTACCGAGTTATTTAAAAAAAAGTGCTACGATGTTATGAAAAGTATAAATCGGTACGCGCGTTGAAAGGATTGTTATAAATTTTAACTTTTATCGGATAAACGATCGAACTTGCTTGAATACGTACGAAATTATTCACGAGGAATCGCGTCAGAAACAAAGAAGGTAAAAGCACGAAGAAACATATGTCCATGAAATTTCATTTCAAAATATATTACCAATAGAGTAACGACGAAACCGTGTAATGTTATTAATTATATAGAACAGCGAAAATTCAATTCCACCGATTACTACGTTTCTTTGTGCATGAATGAAGTTCTCGATCGCTGCGTTGAAAGCACGAGAATCGAAAATGTTATTACATCGTGCAGCTCTTATTGAAAAGAGAAACGATCGATTTTCAATAAATTCTCTAATAAAGTATTAAATATAAAAAACACGGAAAAAGAATAGTATAACGAAATAATGGAAACGACACAACCACGAAGCAGAGATTTGCAGAGATGGGTATAAATAATTTAAACGATAATAATACTGTTTATTGTCTTTTTAATCGGCAACGTACGAATTATTTACATTTCCAAAATAATTTTGTCATTGCGTAAACATTTTCCTATTGGTAAAGCAATAAATTCTCATCTTTAAATCCGTACAGATAGATATAAAAATAATACGGCTTATTTAGCACAGGATTCAACGTTCCAGTATATACAACGCAATTTTTATTGGGAAATTTAATTTTTCGAAAATTCACCGTCCAACGAAACATTTAAAATTTAATGCCATTTTATTTATCCATGAATAATATGCAAATCCTCGCTGTTTTAACTCTCCCTCAAATTAAATTAATAAGGTTAATACGTGGAACTACAGACGAGCAGCTCGTAAACCTATTAAAACGTTTTATAGCTTTTTCTTTATAGAAACAACAAAAATTTAAATAAAATTCCAAAGCATGTATATTTACAAGCATCGTCTATTATTTTATGCGATTAACACGAAGAAGAACTACGCTGTAGTTGCAGCAAATAGACGACAAAGAATCGAAGCAAGTAAAATAGGAAAATTCCATTTCGCGAATAGATTCCTCGTTTCGTATAATCGTTTACTGTGAGCCGTTGATCATGCAACAGCATTTTAATTAAGTCAGCCGTAACTTGGTGAGATGAACGCATCAAGCGAAGCAACAGCGCGGAGGCAATCTTGTTTAAAGTCGCGCTTAGTCTATCTGAATAATTAAGCGGAGAGTAACGTTTTGGATGACGATAGAAACCAACGAAGGAAACACCTGAAATCGATTCGATTAAGTTTCTAATGTCCGCAACTGGATTAAAATGTTGCACAGTTTCGTATCTTATTTATATTCATTACTTGCATCGACCAGTTGCAATCGACTCTCTTATACATAAATATCAGCTCATTTAGTTTCATATACTGTATAATAAAATGTGAAAATCAACGTTGATCAATCGATTCTGTGTTGGTTTTATCTATCTTCGGACGATTCCGAGAAAAATTACAACAATTTCTTGCTATCAATAAGGGTGCTGGTAGGTGATGGAGAGACATCTAGAATCGCGTTGATAAGAGTGGTGAACGAACGATTGGGACGCAGGGTGGGTCGATCGAACGTCGTTTATTTACAGCGCTGTGTTTGACGCCCTCGGTTAAACGATCTCGGTAAAATGGCTCTCGGAGCCAATCAAAGCGTAATAGAATGTTCTGAATAAATTGTACTTGCGATGGAACCTCTATAACAGCGCATCGTTTGAAAAGCATCGCGGATTAGCGAAAAAACTATAGCCCTTTGCGGCTGCACGATGGCCTGTTCGTTTATCCTGCCTTTTTCATAGCTATCTCGCTTAAAACAGTTTGTTTTCCTACAATTCGTTATAGGATTGATGGTGAAAATTAGTGTTTCTGGATTCGACAGCGACTTTTTAAACCTGACGTTTACGAATTTGTTCGTGCTTAAAGCGTTTCGAATTTTTAACTTAAAACGTTAAAACTTTGAATCGAACTTTCGCGGTAATCCGTCTTCGAATGTTAAAAACTAAGATCAGCGATTTTTAAGCATCGTAATCGTCAGATGTTTATTCTTCAAATAACGAACTGGCTATTTTGTTAGTCAGAAATTATCACACTGTAGACACTGTTTAATATTTAATTAACGTCGGTGACACCAAATTTCTCGCTTTGTACGTCGTTACACAGTCGCGATACACATGGCTACCGGCCCTTTTTCATTTATAGTCGTTCTACTTTTTCCTCCAATACAATTCCCCCGTATTTCGAATGAAATGCAGAACAAAATCCACGTGTCATATATCACGAGAGAATCGCAATGGCTCTAAATCGTCGGCAGCGAGTCCCAAAAATTGTTCTCATGGCAAAAGCATTCTGTCGAACGACATCCAAGATGTCGAACTGTCGCTGCCGATCTATAGAATCTGTTCATCGCCATAAGCATTACCATCTACCTACAGCTGCCGATATGTGTCGGATAGTCAAAATCTAGCGTTTAATCGCGTCCCTTTTCCACGAATTTATTGGAAACGCCGTATGTTTTATTCAAAACCTCTTGCTTCTCTCCCTTTAACTGAATTCTCTCCCTCCTCTCCCCCATTTCTCTCTCGCTCTCTCTCTCTTTTTCAACAACCGTGAATACAGAACAAGCTCGCGCGCGTCACGTGTCGCGGCACAATCATCGCGCGCTTTCGGGGATGATTAAATTTTCAACAGCTCGCTTGACAGAATTCCCCTCCTCGCAAGAGAAAAGCTGCGAGAGCAGAGAGAGACAGACAGAGAGGGAAGGGAAAATATACAGAGAAAAGAGAAGCGTCGCATTCATTATCGCGGTTACCACTGATTTTTCCCTGTCCCGACCGAATTTCGCGTTTCACGACACTGCGGGATGCGTCAAACCTGATTTCCATCGGTTTTCCTCGTTGTTCGCCGGAATAGGTTGCCCGTGAAACAGTTTTAACCTCATTGGTACGGATAACAGTTGGGAAAATCTATATTCGAGTAGTCACTTATTTACTTTATCCTTTGATGCAATATGTGTATATTTAAAATACGTTATATTAGACGTAGAGTTACTATAGTAGAATTAACGTAGAAAAGTGTGACAGAATTAAGATTAATTTTGAAAAAATGTTTCATTTAGAAACGATCGTTCTAACGAGCTAAATTAATTAAATAGATAAATAGCTAAATAGACGAACATTATGAGTAATAATTGAAATTTCATCGAATTGATCTTCGCTACAATAAATTAATCATTTTCAACGATTGAATTTCTCAGATCGCCTAATTAGAGAAACGAAATTCTATGATTGCTTAATAATACGACGTATCGAGCATTTGCGTAAATTCTCTGATGCGATGTACAGCTAGGTGTGCCAGTAGTATAGTGCTACTGCACTATAAGCTAAGTATGAGCTGAATTAGTTAAATAGACAAATAGCTAAATAGACGAACATTATGAGTAATAATGGAAATTTCATCGAGGTGACCTTCGCTACGATAAATTAATCATTTTCAACGATTTAATTTCTCAGATCGCCTAATTAGAGAAACGAAATTCTATGATTGCTTAATAATACGATGTATCGAGCATTTGCGTAAATTCTCTGATGCGATGTGCAGGTAGATGTGCCAGCAGTATAGCACAATAGTCAGCGACCAATCAGTATTACAAATCTCTTAACACAAAGCAGATATTTGGTATGTACAACGTATATGTTACGTGAGACGTAAAGAGGTTCTGTTGTAGCAACCGAACAAAGCTAGATTTGTCACACTCTATTAGAGCTGTATTGCTATTGCTATGCGTACCTAAGTCACTATGAAAGTACGTCATTGGTGCCATTATACCATTGTGGGTAATTGATTTACATTTCACAATGCAGTTTCATCGTGGATCTTTTAATATAAACAATATTTTATAGACAATAGGAAATATTAATACAAATATAATGATTAATTTCAAATAAATCTTCGATTATAAAACAAAGAAATGAATGTTTATGCATTTAAGTATAGAAAATTTAATGGCTCAAAAGTACACAGACTGCCTATACGTTGTAATTCAGCGATCGAATAGCCCGTGGCCTTTCACACGCATAATTTCTGCCAAATGTTCGTTAAAACCTGCTTTTCCGCTAGGAGTAACAATCAGCATTTCTAGTTTCATTACCGAAATAAGCTTCTAAAACTCTAGTCCGTAATATTTGTTTGACAACTAGAATTATGTTCACCCGGAATTACATGTTAATTTTGTTATTAACAACTCGTAGCCCGACCGAAAGCTGTTGAATCGAGTTTGCTCGTTGAATGATGGTTGAATAATATACTTGTACTCTATCTACGAACTGTTAACACATACAATTAACTATCGAGGGGAACAAAGTTAGAAATGAACGTTGTGAAACCATTTCGGAGAATATTTAATTGGCAGCGAAATTACAAGTATATTGCAATGATTTACATTTTTCATTGAATTTCCCGTGTTTTATCCGGAGATGCGGCACTTTATTTGAAATAAAGCAAAAATTCCGTCGAAAGAATAAATTTCAAGAGGAGAGAGTAATACATTTTTCCACTGAATTCTCGATATCAGATGCATAGAATTTTTTAATCCAAAACTGTATTTCGAATAACAACGATTCGCTAATATTTCTAGAACTGCGATCAACAGAATTATTCCCAGAGATATTGAAGCGATATTAAGCGGAATAAAAGTTAAATTACAACCATCGAGCAACCATATCGACGTGAATAAGTATTCGCTGAGTGTTTAAAGAAACAGAGAAACGATATTACATTCGTTACGACAATATCGATTTGATCGTAATACTTGCAATAAAGACCCGTTGAAAACAAAGCTGCGCGACTGTTAAAACCTTCGTTAGCACATCACAATGTACATTGAATATCAAGATTTAATTAAACCTTGAATCCCTCCGTTAATTCGAATTTTCATTAGCGTCAAGTTCGAAAACTAAAGACGCGATTGACGTCAGGCCGCTAAGACACGGCTAACTTTATCTTCTAATCGTCCGCATAGTGAATTAAGGGAAGACTAGCTGAGTAAATTAGGGTTATATTAAGGAGGTAGAGTTCTCTTGTTGCCCGTAGCAAGCAGAAAGCTGTGACAAGGAGACCGAGACCCCGTATAGAATTATACAAGTCCAGAGCTTCTTCGGGATATGCGAAGCACCTAGACGCTGCAACTCTCTGGGAAGCCTTTAAAGGTCCTCCCAACTCGCTACACGGAGCCACAGGCTCAGGTGGCATATTAAGCGAATAACACGACCAACCAATGTCAATCACGATGCAAAGGACCCACGAGGAAGCGGAGAATATTAGCGAGGTCAGTTTTTTAATCCTGAAATTTTGGTTGCCTTTCAACGAAAGCTTTAAATATTTAATGTATTAAATTTCGTTTTCATCATAGCTTCGTAACTAGTCGTTATAGAGTAGTTAGAATTTACTTTGAAGCTGCTGTATATTTCTAAAACATTTTCTCTAGTGATAAAATCTATTAAATAAGCTTTAAGTTACTAAATTTCGTCCTTGTTATAATTTTCTAGCTAATCGTTGTTTTATTAGAATCTTAAACAGCGTAGTTTTACAGTACTATGTATAATTAGAAAGAAAGCGTTTTCCGGAGAAACCAAATACGAGATCGAAGTTTTATCAGCTCAAGAATTGTCGATAGATTTTTTCAAAAATCGAAAGAGCTAACAGCTTTCCCTTCTTTCCTCTTTCTCTTTCAGTGCTCGTTCTTTCACCGCCAAGACAGAATTTGCAACACGTTGACGCAAACTGTTGTCCTGCAAACTAATTGCAATATAATGTTCCAAAGGTATGGATGAAATACGTATACATTCTTGGTGGGAGGGGGGAAAAAACGAGCGTTTCGTACCGTGAAATCATTTTTGCTCCAGTCACAAGTTCACGTTAAAAAACAGCCCTTTTTGGGTGTCCTTTTTTCATGCCATACAGAGTGACAGAAATGTTCTAACTAGGACAATTTTTTCTACAGCCCCGTCGCTTGGCTAAATCTACTTTCCCAGCCCTTTGACCGAGCCATATTCAAACATGATATCCGAAAGAAAGTTTGCAGATCGTTCAGCTTTCCAATCTCTATTTACACGTAGCGAACATTTCTAATTAGTTAGTTGCAAACGTAAAATTCATAACGTCATGAGCGTTTCCTTTCTCGAAGCAAAAACTCTGTGTTTCCTGGGAGCTTGGCTCGTTAAAATGAGTCGACTTTATCGACTGTTTACACCTCTCTTATAACAAATTCTAATTCGTCGTGAATTCGTCGCTCTGTTTTTGACAATCTGAATTAAATGTTTGAAATTGCACTGCAAAAACACGTTGGAAAGTTAAACTGTACAATTTAGTACAATTCTTCGAAACCATACGAATTTATCCTAAGATAACATTAAACGCAAGAATTTCTGTGTTTCGTTAGACGATAATTTCGCAGGGATATAAAAGCCAAGTTAAAATACGTATTCCCTGCTCAAAGGTAGCAGAGAGCAGCGATATTTCAGAAACGGTTTAAAATCGTTGCTTTTAATATTTCGCAGAATTATTTTATTCCATCGCGCAATATTATTTATTTCCATAATATTTTATTTCCATCAGCTTAACTGCTCATTAAAAACGGAAAAAGAGAAGAACGGACGAAAGATGGTATTATCGAAAACGAACAGAATGAAAACTCTGGTCTTTCTTGATTCGTATTATTTGCGATTATTGCCAATTGCAAGCGACAGAGGTCGCGCGCCGTTCAGGAAATTAAAAGATCGAAGAATCCACGCCACACCATTAGGTCGTGTGTCCCTAATGAAGCTTGAAATGAATGCGCATGGCATTGATCATAGGCGGATTAAAAGCGAATAGAGGTCGGCGAATAGATTGCAAATCTGGATCCGAACCACCTCCACTGACTACGTTAAATGGAGTTATGGTCGTACGACACGTTCAACCAAACAAAATAGTTGGTAAGTTGATGTTTGCATCGATGATTAAATGAATTTATCTGTCTCTATGGAGCTAAATGCACAGCGAAAAGTGTTTCCCAATGAATAGAAATTTTGGAAATCACAATGCGCTTAATAAAAACACAGACGATTAAGAGGAAAATATGCATATTTCGCACTAGCGGATGTGATTAAACATAATTGGAGATAAAGTTATTATTGGGCGTTTTTCGATCGTTCTCTTTTCAATTAATTTTTTGATACCGCGCGTCCGACGATTTGGTTGACAATTCAACGTTAATACGACATCGATTAACTTAGGCGTTGATTTGGTAATTTTTATTTTTTTCAAATTTTATCATAGATTTCTGTTGTTGGGACGCTCGGTCACCTATATCGGCATTTCAATTTTATGTATTTTAGAAATTCGTACAATGTATTTACAATATATTTTCATATTTACTCCAAATGAGTTATTCTGAACACGATCCTCGATTATAATTACTAAACAAGATAATAAATAAATAATAGACAAGTTTGTTCAGAAAAAATAATCTTATCATTGTACAATGATACATTACAAGATTATTTGTACAGAAAAGATGATGTAAAAATATATTGATTATGAAGAAATCCGTGCTCCGAACGAATTTTCAAGAAAATAGTTGGTCGCCCTTTTTTTACAACATCTATGTATATAGCAGCGATTACGACTATGTTTCAGCATTCTACGACCCTCATAATAGTACGTATTAACGTCGCATTTTCGTAATCGTTTTGAATCTTTATGGCCAACAATCGGAATTTATAGTCTTTTGCAAGATTACCTTATTTTACTGTTCACAGTTACAACTACGTTTCCATATCGTGTGCGTGTAACGTAATGGCACGAAATCAGGAATAATGTCATTTTAAAACGTTCGCCATTTTATGGCACAGTATCGTAATCAGTTACGTTCATATTTTCAATTTCAAATTACTTTTTCATATTACAGATACTTATCTTATCACGAAATTTCACTTCATAAAATTGCTAATTTTTACTTTATATTTCTTGCAAAACATACCTTCGAAAGTGCTACAATCGCAGATTACCTTTACTCTGATTATACGTAATTATCGATGTTTATACGTGCATAAAGTTTAAACGTGATATTACACAAGCGCATAGATTTTAATGAACGAATGCTGTTTGGACAATATTCGATGTATAAGCTGGTCGAAAATTCGCGCGTTTACAATGTCAAACAGTTCACAACATGCATTTTCATTAATAGCAAATTTTATCTTTTACCGAACTCGCCGTTTTATTTATCGATCAACAATTTCGCAGGTTTTCATTCGATTCTAAGCTAACAGAATATCCCGGTTAAACAACGCGATTGAGCGTAAAATTAGCGAGCATATTTATCGAAACGTTTATCCGGTGTACCGATAGGAATCTCATAATAACAATAATGGTAATAAATCACGATCGAGTTTAGCGAACAGAGGAAGATCAAACAAAATCTGACATTTCCACGTGTACATAATTATAAATAAAATTATATTAAAAAAGGTATACATTAAATTAAAAAGGGTCCTTTGATAGCGATCCTCTGAATATTCGTATAAACATTTTATATCTCATATATGATAATAATTTTGTTTGATATATGTACGATAGTTAACAGATCGAATCGAAATAAATTTAGGAAGGGTTTGTACAACTGATTAATATGCGGCTAAATGTAATCCAGCGTTTAATGTTATGCAGAATATTTATTTTATCGATACGGCGATGGGTATTGTATATAAGTCGAGTAACAGACCCATTTATTAAGTTCGTTAAATGTTATACTTTCAGACGAAATCGATCTAATCAAAAAGTTATTTATTTATCTTGCGTCTCCATAAATACGTATCTTCTGTCGAAACATTCAAATATACACGTACTTTTATATTCTACAAATAATTGTTATAATATACTTTGAAATTTATATTACTCGCGACAGATAAATAAATTTATTTTCTAACCTAATAGAAGGTTCCATTGGGTCATCGTCTCGTGACCTCTTGGAAACTATACAGAAGATGTATGACAAGATAATTTGCTACTGTGTCGTGGAAAAATGAAATTCCATAAATTAATACGTATCTTCTATCGAAAGATTCGAATATACACGTACTTTTATATTCTACAAATAATTGTTATAATATACTTTGAAATTTATATTACTCGCGACAGATAAATAAATTTATTTTCTAACCTAATAGAAGGTTCCATTGGGTCATCGTCTCGTGACCTCTTGGAAACTATACAGAAGATGTATGACAAGATAATTTGCTACTGTGTCGTGGAAAAATGAAATTCCATAAATTAATACGTATCTTCTATCGAAAGATTCGAATATACACGTACTTTTATATTCTACAAATAATTGTTATAATATACTTTGAAATTTATATTACTCGCGACAGATAAATAAATTTATTTTCTAACCTAATAGAAGGTTCCATTGGGTCATCGTCTCGTGATCTCTTAGAAACTATACAGAAGATGTATGACAAGATAATTTGCTGCCGTGTCGTGGAAAAAATGAAATTGCATAAATTAAAAATTGCAAATACATAGTTATTTTAAGCTACGTCTTTCTCAGAAACTTTGACATCTTTGGCCAATCAATGTTAGATAAGCGCATTTTTATTTCTCTTCCACGGTGATTCTTTCTTTTTAATTAAAAGCTGCAGAGAGGTCAGGGTGTAACATCTGACCGCACGAACCGTATTCAGATATGGTTTGCGGCCACTCGAGTAATTTCGTTGAGCGGCCAGCCGATAGTTTATGCAGGCTGCATGGGGATTCTAATTGCTCCGATAAAGAATGGAACGTTCGGTGAATTTTGAAAGACTTTCATTAAAGTTCGCTGAACTGCCAACGCCGGTTGCCACGGCGTGTGTGACCTAATTGGTTATAGATATGACAGAATCCATGAATTTTAAATAGCCCATGGTTCGGAAACTCGCACCCCAACCACCGGATCTTGCTCGCCTTTCGATCAAGTTCCGCCGGATCAAGTCGATAAATCGATTCGAGCAAGCGTGCCCTCGTTAATGCGTTCACTGTCATACAGAAGCGACTTCCTTCTCGTCAATTTCGTGTGTCAACGGAAACAGTTTGACACGGTCGCGATAAAACGATGACGTACTCGGTTTTCTCACCTATCGATGTTCGTTTTAAAAGCCGAAATTTTTATTCCGCTACATCATCGTGCTGCCACTTGATTTACAGTGGCTCGCAAAAGTATTCAGACATTCCTACAAACTTTTCGCGCATATATTATACAGAACATTTGGAAATTTCACTACCACTGTAACGTGTATCGCGATTGTATCGGTAACGGTATCGGTTTGAAACGGATCTGAAGATATATACAAAAGTTACAAGACTCTCGAAACAAGTCTTGAAATATTTGTCTCAGCCACTGTATTCTTGCATCCAAGCTGAGAAATTTTATCCAATGTTTAACTGCTTCACAATATTTTTTTCTAATGTATTATAAATTATAATATATTCCTGTCATCAATTTGTCAGTTTTTATTCTTTAACGCGATCTTCAACGCGAAGGACGAAGTGGATTAATTATTTTCCTATTGCGTATTTTGCTTTTTTCCGTACAGAATAATTTACGCTCCTAGTGTTTACTATCCATGAATAGCACACGATGCAAGTTTTTAATATTTAATATCGTCGATATTTATTTTTTATCTAGATCGTTGTTGATCTAGAGAAGAATAATTTATAAGGGATGGAACGGAGAACAGAGGGAAGCGTTGTGCTGCTTGTGCAAACATTTTCTTCTACGTAGTTGAGCATTATTCCTTCCCATCTTAAATAATAATGAGCAGCGACGTTCCTAGTTCATTACAGAATTATAGGAACGGCATAAAGTTTCCTCCCGAGATTGGGCCACTTTTCACGGCGTTTTGATCTTTGTAAACGTGAATTTCCTGACGTAAACTTCCGACGACGTTGTTAGATCGCGAACGCGATTGTTAAGGTTTGTTAAGAGAGCGTGCAAGTGAGCTTTTGTCTCGTGCAACTTAAATTACAATCGCAATAACAAATGCATCGAAGTTTTCGAAAGATAATTTCATCAACCTTCGCAAATGCAACGTCGATACATTGTTTGAAATTTCATTTAATTAATACGTTCACTGTCATTCGAATTTTACATGTTTCGCCTTGAGAGTCGCCATATAAATAACAATGCTATTTCAATCGTTGTACAAAATTTCGCAACATTGGTCACCAATAACCACCGTGGCAGCAAATATGTAAATAGAATAAAAATTCGTAAATCCACGTGTTTCTTTCCTATTTCACGAATAAATTAAGAAAAAAGGAAACATTCTCTTACTTAAATGATTCTATCTATAACGCTGTTATAATTCTGTCACCTTACCTTTTTTTTAAATAATTATTACTTTTTCCTCTGTCGTTTAACATATTTCGCTATCCGTCAAAACAGAAAGCACGTACTCTTGGGACAGAATTAAAGAATTCAATCGTATCCTCGTTCCCATAAACTCTCAGCTACCATAAATCCAACCTTACGGCTTTTCATGAATCCGGTGAAGCTAAATTACAACGCAAGGATAATTTCGATGCCGATGCCCGATAATATCCAGGAATTTCGAACGAAATTATATCTAGAGCCGGCGGTGAAATCAATTTCTGTGCCATTAAATCGTATGTTCGAGGCTCACCTGATTCCTCCACGGGTAGTGTCGTAATTCAGCGTGCGGGATCCGTGCCGCCACGTAACATATCCGGTAGGCTGCGGTATATTGCTGACCACACACTTCAATTCTATCGTGCTGCCCGCTTTGTAGAATTTGTCACCAGCCGTGGCACCGTGCTCGTCCACGATCTCAACCTTCGGCACTGAAACAGACATCGGTCCATTTTTGCCATTAGCATTTTTACCCCGCTTCACACGCCATTACATCGAACAACATCGGCTATCATCGCGTTCTATCTATTTACCTTAGAAAAGTTACTGCGATTTTCTATTTCGATGAGAAAAGTGGATAGCGTAGAGTATTTTTAATTGACATTTATACAAATGGAACCGATTCGTCCGAAAAGTTTCTTTCGTTTTATAAGGAAATAACGGGTGCACAACGTTTTCCGTTTTATGTTATTTTATCGAATTACGTATGATTCATTTTGTTCTATCAAAATAAAGATCACAACGTTTGACAGATTAGGTTTATTAGGTTATTAGGTTAGGTGTCTGTAAAAGAAAGACATTACACGTGTGAGTCAAAATAAATGTAAATTTATTATCGGTAATATTGACTATTTGCCCATGCAAAGTACACTTGTGACGATCCACGAACAGGATGATAGTATTTAATCGACGAACAGGATGATGGTGTTTAATCCGCACACAGTGGACAATTAAACGTTATTGACAGCCTTTCCATATGGTTTTCATTATAATTTTGATAGAAAATCTTGATACAACTGATAGATGAAACTTATTATGCGACGATACGACGAACACCTGAAAACAATTTCTTCCCAAATACTCTAAATTTAAAACGTTCGAGTATCCCGTAAGATCCTAAAAACTTTTTCGAAATTTCCTAACGAGATCCTCGCGAAACTAGGAGAAAAAGCTTGCTCACGTCGCGGGCGGCAAGTTGGCGGAAAAATAACTTGTTTCTTCAGTCATCGGTTCGTTTCAGATCCAGCTCCGTGTAAGAAACGTGCCGGGAACTGCTAACTGCGAACAGGAGGAATTGCTGAAATTTCTCACGGCCTGCAAGCGTTACCCCCCTTGTTGGAAACAAGCCACGAAAAAATCCTCCTACCCCATCGACGTCGCGTGCAACAGTCGTGGAACAATAAGTTTCCAGCCGAGGTCCGCGAAGATGGATGCAAACGACGGAAAGACTGATCTCGTTCCCGTGAACCCTTTTAACTCGTCGCGGCGTGGCGTTTCGGGCTGTAACCTTCCTTGCAGGACGCGAGACTTCGAAATCGCGATCGTTCGAGCATCTGTTGCGGTTCCCAGAACCTCTTCTACCTTAATTACCCTCGTATAGCGGCGTCAAAATATTACGGTTCGTTTAAAGCTTCTTTTCGTTAAGTTTCGTACGGTTCGTTAAAGAAGATCTGAATGCTAGTTTTAAACTCGAACGATTAGTAGCAAATTTTTAAGCGCATCTTTTTTGTTTTTCTTTCCTGTTTCTTTGTCAATTGTATAGAATATGTATCATGTGTGTTAAAATTAAGGGGTTGTTAGTGAATGTTCAAAGGCTAGTTTAATATCAAAGTGGAGAAACTTATCGAACCTGGAACTTGGTTATAATAATATTGAAATAAACACGCAAAGGGAGAGTTTGCCTTGGTAAATATGTGAATTTCGAAGTGAATTAGATTGGAATCGACATATGGAGAATCAAAGGCGACCAGGTTTCGATATCAGGCAAAATAATATCCGAATCGATGTTTCGAATTTCAGCGAATAGTTTTACATTTCGGCTGGTGTGTAAACAAAATTCATCGTTGGAGCAACTACAGGCAAAATGTGTATCTTAAAATTAAACGGACGAAGCCATTAAGATAAATCATACGAACGTGTAGTTGTTTGCTAACGATACATATGTGTTACAAACTTATCACCGTAATTCTACGTATAGATTCACGCTTATTAGTCTGGTTGCGAATGAACGTAATTTAAAGCGAAGAGCTGTGTCTTCTTCTCGAACGGTGAAGTTGTAAATTCTCGAAGTTGAAGAAGTAAATATGTACCTCCTGTTAGCAGTTAGTAGTTCATATCGACAGTGTTCGACGTTACAACGGTATATGGAAGCAAATTTAACCCACTTACGTCTAACAGGACAGGCTTCGAATAAAATTCTCACAATTCCGTTTATGCGTCGAACCAGTGACATTTCGATGCAATTTCGTATTCGACAACCTTTCAGTTCCATTTACAATGCACATATTCAAGCGCAACTCATGCGCAAGAAAAAATATCCTATTGATACTTGTATCGTGAACAATTAATATTGTTATGCCTTTTCAGAATACAGAAAAGTTGGCGGAATTATCTTAGCTTATAAAGCGATCAGAACAAATTCCTCCGCGTTTTCTTCTTTCTCCAATTGCTGCAGATCCAACCGTAGTCATCAACTTCGGATGATAGATGATCTAATCTTCTCAACGATTCTTTCTCATTTCAATTCTATCCGTTTTATTCGCTCGATCTCGTGTGCCGATTTACTACCGGCAATATCTTTTATTTGAAATACTCGAATATACATTGCACATGGTATAACTGCGGCGGAAGAGTATGAAAAACTTTGCTTTCGCAGCGAAAGAATCTCTACACTTTCAAGCTCTCGAGCTTCGCGTTTAGTGACAGATTAATGCTGTATATTATTTGATTCTTTTTCTATTTTTCGACGCGGGTACATTTGAATTTACGGCTCTATTTAGAGAATATATACCAGCGTCCCAATATGGTTTGTGTCTTATTTCAAACTACCTTCGTTGTGTTCGCAAACTGTATCACTCGCACGATTTAAATAGCTTTCAAACGAATATTTCTTTTTCGATTAAAACAGGATATTATGCATTACAATTAGTTTCGTGGAACAGTATGTTCATAAGGTAATTTCGTGCGATATAATGTATAGGTAATATGTGTTTGGTCTTATAAAAGCGTAGATAAATTATTGGAGAAGGAAGGAAGAAAAATTAATTTATCAAACTTGTTTCTCTTGCACTGTGTATAGCTCGTAAATCAGTTTCATTATGACACTCGCAGCTTCGATATATAATTCTTTGACAAGGTCGTTTCTCTTCCTACTAAATTGCAGATAGTATCGCTAAAATCATACTTACACTTCCTAACCATGTTTCAACTTTTAAAAAGCAAAATTTATCTTCTGCTCTCTCAAATATGTGATGCAATAATTTATTGTATCATTTTTCTCTACGATTACGCTATCCAACGAATAAAAATCTTTCTTAAAATTTGCAATCTCGAAAAAACACAAATTTTCTCTAAAAAAATCATATATTAACGTAAAAGTGACTTTGCGTGAAAATGAAAAATGCTAGGAAATTCTCTTCTTCGAATACGTTGCTACGAAAAGTTATGTAGACGATTTATAGCTAATCAGCGAATCTTTGAGTTAGAGAGAAGTTCAAGTTCAACAAACGCAAGCTCTCTGGTTCAAGCTATGCGCAGAATTGAAACGAATTTACTCGATGACAAGACGATAAAATTGGATTGCAGACCGCCTCTTCCCAAATCCATTTCGATCTCAACGAACCTCGTTCGTGAGATTCACGATCACGAGAATAAGAATCCGTGGTCGTTTCGGACATTCTCTAGTGGGAAGAAAAAAAGTTCTTTCAGACGATTTTTCATGGCGACCAACGTATTTCCGGCAAACAGATAAATACAGGTACTTTACGGTATTGGGTTTCTTCAATAGGGACGGAATGTCCACAAGGATCTTCGATCGAAATCGAAGACAGCTACCCTAGTTGATTGCTAATCGACTTCGATCAACTGGTTCGCGAACATATTATATGGAACGTTGTGACCACGACAGCCTGAATAAATACACGCCATTTACTTTCGTAGCTTTCGGTTTGCTAAGGTCAAACTTTATTTCTGCCTTCTGAGGGATCGTTTCGATGTTTGTGTCGATAAAAGAGCAGCTCTAAGAAATAGTTTTTTAATCGAGAATTTATCGTGTAACTTCCGCTCGAAAATTTTCGAATATCTTCTATTCTTAATAAAACATTGTATTTGAACTGTGAACTTTAAATTGCACGCATTTTTTAAATAGGATTGTTAGTGTATTAAAAAATAGCATGTATAACAAATTAAATGAATTATCGTGACTTAACTTATCTGTTATTTTTGAAATTATGCGAATTTATATTTTTATCGACGTTACTGAAGACATGGTATCCCGCTGCGGGTAGCCATCCACGTGTTATTTAGCAATTAAGCTAGAAAAATTTACCGAATGTCCAGCTGGACAAATTGTAAAGTACAAAATTTAATCGAGAATTTATCGTGTAACTTCCGCTCGAAAATTTTCGAATATCTTCTATTCTTAATAAAACATTGTACTTGAACTGTGAACTTCAAATTGCACGCATTTTTTAAATAGGATTGTTAGTGTACTAAAAAGTAGCATGTATAACAAATTAAATGAATTATCGTGACTTAACTTATCTGTTATTTTTGAAATTATGCGAATTTTTATTTTTATCGACGTTACTGAAGACATGGTATCCCGCTGCGGGTAGCCATCCACGTATTATTTAGCAATTAAGCTAGAAAAATTTACCGGATGTCCAGCTAGACAAATTGTACAGTACAAATTAAATAATTAAAAAAAGCTACTGAAGACAGAACTTAAATAGAGATTCGTTTTACTTATTGAAAATTATAACGAGTACACATACAATCTCTTTCTTATACTGTCATTTGTCGGATATTTTATATATATCTTGGTATATGCATCTTGGCCATTTCTACATCCTTTAAATTTTATACAAATGCGTACAGCTGCGCAGTCTGATAACAACTATCCTAAGACTTTCGAGCGCAGGTATGTCTAATCTTGTTTGCTTTTGAACGAATATTATTCTCATAGTATAATAAGTTGCATAAGTTTACATAACGTTGAATTTGATATTGAAGGGAGATTACGTAATATAGAATATCGTAATATTATTATGCACGAAAGAAAAAGCAACTGATATGGTTCATGTTACTTATATCGAAATGTCATTTCAATTTCTATAAATTCCTTTCTTCCTCGTCTTCGATCTCCATCTTTCGTTATCACAATCAATAAAATTCAATCTTTTATCGTCGCAAACAAACGGTTAGATTGCAACGAAGACGTCGATTCGGTTCGCATTTCAAAGTGATCAAGGAACGTGTCAACCTTAGGCTTAGCTATTGTTACGTCGCGTAATCTGCTATATAAAGCAAGATAGCTGCCAAATATCTAAACATCTTTATTTCATATACTCAATAAGCTTAAGGACCATGAATCTTAACATTTTTCTAGTTAAGACCAAGACTAGACTAAGGAACCAATTTACGAACCAATATTGCACTTTCATCGATCGGAGTTGCCGAAATTTAGCATAAACAGGGACTGTCGCCTCTGGCTCGCCACTGGAGTTGCACCACGGAACGCCGTGGTGACTGAGAGTCGCCTCTCGAGTGCAAAGGGTTAAAGATGTTCCTGACAAAAAGCATATATCCTCGACTCTTTTATTCCCGATAAAGGACGCGGGTTCGTTTCCAAGCTATTTTTTACGGAAATTGCACGATGGACTTTCGCGATTACGCAGAGACGGAAATTTTAACGGAAGTCGGTAAAAATGGTCGATCGAGGATAATGTCTTTAAATAAATTAGAATGGAGAAAATATTGCGTAAGTTTTATCATCAGTTAAGAATGAGAGACTTTTTTAGAAGTTTTATAGAATTTATTACTTCTTTAATATTATTGGTAATCTTTTCCGTGTGTCCTTTCTTTGCCTCCTTTCAACGATATTTTCTAAATTTTCTAATTTCTCAATTGCCCAATTTTCTAAAACAGAAGTAAAAGTATGTATAAGAGCTATGAGAAATTATTTGTCTTTAAATTTTATTTTAAGTGGAAATTTTCTCTCGTGTCTTTGATTTGTGTATAAAGTGTCTCCGCTATTTTCACATTATATCTTTCATTCCAATTACTTTCTTTCGTGTTTGAAAAACGAAACTGCCACTTGTTTCCCAATTAATCGCACAGTAATCATCTCTAGCTTTTTTTATGTTAAGGTTGACTGACTGAAGAACGAGTGGATTAAAGGTATAAGTATAAGTTTATGCTGATTGTGATCCTTACTCTCTTAGTGTTACTAAACAATAGACAATGGAATGATAGGGGACACGTTCATGTATCCATAGCAAAAGGACATTACCAAAAAAGTTAAGCTCATAGCTTGGGCTAGAGACTACAGGGAACGCAAATAGAACTCTGTTTATTATTTCCTTTGTTCTTAGACCTTGCAACCCAAAACATAATGTATACTGAAGGGTACAATAATATGCACCTCTCCTTATTTAGAATATTTCTGAGTAATAGCAGTCTCCAGATCACGGATATACATAAATAAAGATGTAGAGTTTTTCTTGAAGTAGTTACTTCAACACTTTATACCGACAAATTTTCGACTTCGAAATTTCTCCATTCTCTATACATGTACTATTAAATTACGAGTTATAATTCATGGTGAAATTCGAAAATTGAAGGCGACAATGTAGCGATCATTTAACTGTGAATTCACTCGCATCGCACGATGAATTCCAGAGACGCTGGTTTAATACAATTACAACGATACGTAAGAACCACGACGACATACATATAAATGTAAGTTATATCGGCGTTATAAATTCTACTGACAGGTATTTATCTTAGCAAGTTTAATTCGACGCTGTTAAATGACAATTATCAGTAAATGGTCGCCTATACCGAACGCAGCTACGTTCAAAGAGTTAAATGAAAATTGCTTTCAATTATTCTACGCCTGCATGTGAAGCTGACTGAACGTACAAATTGAAACGCGTTTTCATTTGCGCCGAAAACACGGGTGAAAATAGGGGAACAAAAACGACGCGATATTAGCCTCTTTCCTGCGCTGTAGCAATTTCATACAGCGGCACCCTGTGTCAAAGAGACTTGATCATGGGATATTTTTGTAGAGTTTTAACTTTTTCGATGACACGTGCACGATTATTTAAAGAATACGTGGAATTAGAGAAACGTTTAAATTAGACCCGAGATGATTTTACTCGAGAAACTTTCTTATTTAGAAGCGATATAAAGGCAATATCTTCATTTTTGGTATTTACGATTAAATAGTTTTCATTTTTAGTTAAATAATTTTCTCTTATTCGATAACAATATTCATTTGAATTATAAATATCGTATTTTTCACCATTTGCTCTCAAAGTTAGTTTGATTTCGATTATCTTCGAGCATTTCTCATGCGGTTGAAAATGTTATCACAAAGAAATCATTTTGTTCGTGAAATCAGTTGATGATTAAATAACGAAATAATGCGGAGAAAAACTTTTTGCTCTTCTATTTTAGTTGTTTCATGTATAATCTTCGTATAACGTAATTCTTATTATTCTAACGTAATAGTTATTTCAAAATATCAACTATTTCTAAGTTGAAATATTTTATTAAAACCATTCCCGAGTCTTCGGATCTAGGTGAATGAAACGATGAAAATTAGGGACAGAAGGAGACGATAAAAGAGAAACATAACGACCGGATCGGTGGACGCATAGGAAACGAGTCTCCTTTATTTTCGTTTAGTTACATCGAATACAGAAGCAGCTCCGCGAAATTGAAAATATAAGTGGTAGAATAACACGGAGGAAACGGTTTCTCGTTCGACGTGAGTAAGGTAAAACGAAAAAAGGGATCAATGAGGAAATTACGCGAGAGAAAGAAGAAGCTACGTACGAAAACTATCCAGATCTTCGATATTTTCGTCCTAAAACATATAATAAGGTCTCTCGATGTAAATTACGACATCTAGATTAATTTCAATGTAAATTTTAGTTAGAATTTTAGAATTTTGCACTTCGGGAATTTCGGAACTGCAGAATTTTTATTTCTATATATATATCATCGTAATCTTCTTTATTCCTTAATATAGAAGAGCATAAGAAAAATTTGGAATAGAAAGAAAAAAGTTTTTTTCCATATCTTTTCTTTCTTTTCTATAAAGATTTTTCTATATTCTTATCTACATTAATCGACGCAGAAAATTTAACAAAATACAGTATGGGATGAAATCGCAGAAGATAAAAAGAAACTAAACTGGCGAAATTACTCGCGTGCTGAGAACTAATCGGCATCTCTGGTGAGACGTTAAATAGATTTCAGTTGACGGGGCAAAGGCGAGCAGAGGTTACAAATAGAGTGGATGCGTACGAAAAGTAGTTTGGCTTGGCTTCTAGAGTAAACTTAATTGAAGTATCTCGTCAGACGAGCGAATAGACAAAGGAGGAAATGGATGAGAAAGGGAAAAGAGAGAATAGACACGGCGCGGCATAGCAATGGAACAGAAGAAGCAGTTCGGTGGCTGTTGCACTGAAAAAAGAGAAGAAAGGTACGAAGAACAAAAACGACAACCACCGCGCGAAAAAGAACGTATACACGTAGAACAGACTCGGTAGAAAGAGAGAAAATGAAGGAGAAATAGAAGAGAAAATGGTGGCAAACAATCGCGCAAGGGGCTTTGCCTAGTGGCGCCAGTTAATCAAAGCCTCGGCCAACTCTCGTCTTCGTCCGTGTTGGTCAAACAATGCCTTCCAGGGATGAACTTTTAAAACGTCTATTCGGAAAAAGTCCCCATTTGCACTCAAATGAAGATTACTTGACCGAGGATTTCGTTTCTTTCGCTCGTTTCTGATTTGAGAACACTGTGACGAGCGTGGCCGCTTTGTTAACTGTTTGCCCAATGTATTATTCGATAGTGTCTACGCTCCTGTTTCGGAGATCACCTTTGTCGCGACATCAATTGACACCGGAGCTGTAAAAGGTTGAGAACTGGCAGCAAGAATCGCTAACGTTTCAAGCGAAAGGTAACGCTTGGCAGACAGAAAGAATATTCTGTTTTTTTCTTTTCTTCTTTTATGATATGAATATTCTTGTACACCGTATCCATACAATACGCTGTATCAAGTCAATATATTTTATGCTTTGTACGCTATTCAGAACAAACACTTTCAAGGAACGCTGAATCGCAACAGGTGGAGGTTTCAATATATCCATTTCACTTCTCTTCAAAGCAAGAGTGTTTAATAAATCTTTATCAACAAGCATGGTCTTTTATATAATCTTCTATCTTTTATGTAATTCAGATGTGTCGAATTTATAGGAAATTTAGAGGAATACTCGTCTCACAGGCGATTTCTAGGTCTCTCTGCCACGTACAAAAGAGAATAGTTCTACTGACTTCTCGGCTCCCGACTTTCGTGGCTTGCTTTCACCGGACAGCAACTTCCGTCGACTTCTCGGCCTGAATTCATCGGACGAAAAGATTCGCGTAACTGCTTCTAAGTTCGATGCGGAAACGCTGTTTTCCAACAAAGTGTTTCTTTCGGCTATCGCGCGGTCCACGAGCAACCACTGAATTGGCCGAATAAAGAGCAACGAGTGGGCGGGCACAAAGGACGACTAGAAAAACTACCGTTGCAGCTACTACTATTTACGGAATAGCCGCGGAATCGTCAAGAAAAAGGGAAATGAAACAACGAAATGGAAGAAACCCTGGGAAGTGGAAGAACAGCGAAGAGAGAAACGTGGATATAGTCGCGCGTGTACCTCGGATAATCGTTTATTGGAAACGAGAAAAGAAAATTGCATCTCCATCCTCGTGAATTTTATTAGCTTTTATACGTGTTTTATTATCTGTTTATCTGTACGTTGGAAAACGTTAATAGATTAATTTGTACATCGTGCAAAAGAACTACGTGTTATACAGATGAAAGCAATTATCAAATGTTTTAATATAAATAGGATTAACCTGTTGATAGATTTTAATAGAGAATTGATCATATTGTGTATTCGTGTAAGGAATCATCGGTAGAAATATGCATAATCGTACGTATAAATCGACATGTATCAATTTGTAAGAATTTCACATTGGCAGTAGGTCCTAAGGTCTGACAGTGTGTACAATTTCCTTTCGATATTCCAGTCTCGAATAACAAATAGCATAAAATGCAAAGAATTGATATCGTGCCTGTTATATGATAATCATTTTAAACGAAAGTGATTATACGATGTATTTAAAGAAAAATTACATACATTTCGAAAATGTGATCAATCTTTTACTTCCCATCTACGTTACCGTGGAAGATCTGAAAGAAAACGCTCGCACTCGAGTAATTTTTCAACGCCCATCTAGCGTAAAATGAGAAAAACTTGCCGGCGCATAATTCATCTTTTAATAATTGCAGGTAAATTTACATGAAAGTAAGGTTCGTGAAATTACGATATTCGAGCGCGTTATAACGAATTCATAAGGATCACACGTTCTTCTCCGCTTTCGTTACTTTCAATCTCCCATCTCTTTTCCATTTCCCTATTCTTTACATTTCCGCCGGATCTGCTTTACTTCCTCTTTATCCGCGTTTTTTCCTCCTTTCCAACTTTTTACTTCGTCTCTCTTTACTCTGCCCCTTCCCCGTTATCTCGCTTTTGCGTATTAACCTTCTCGCTTGTAATTTCGTCTCTGTTTCCGTTTCTCATTTACTTGATGTGTCTATGCAAGCGGTGTTCGCATTGTACGCTGTTCGAAAATTCACTGGAAAACTCGATTTTAGTTTGATTTTACTCGCATTTTCTAATCTTTGTCGCAATGATGTCTAATAATAGATAATCTCGGGAAAAAACGACGATAGAATTCTTCTTGTTGTTCGTCTTCATTTACCGAGGAATAAATGGGAAAGCGACATTTATCGTTCGGTTAGGGAATTAATTCAAAGTGGAAAGTTCGATAGTGATAAGAAAGTAACGGAAGAAAGTATACAACGGAATGTAAAGGCGAAAGGCACGGGGGGAACAATGGAATTGCTTATACGAGGGAACGACAAGCAGGAGGAAAGAGCGGAACGCACGAACAAAAGACGGAACACACGAGAAGTCTAGAAGTTCGACGGGAAGCAAGAACATATCAGGAATTCCTATCGAGCATCCACAAACCGCAGCCAGCAACCAATTTCAAGTTTACGCGTTCAACTTTTCCGTATCTCTTCCACGTATCTGCCTCTGACGTTCTACCTGTTTCGACTCCGTTTCTACGTGTATTTCTGTCTGCATAGAAACGCTCTACACCTATACGTGTGTTTGCGCCTGTGTATGTATGTGTACTCGTCAAATGTGCACTGCGCTTTAGACTTTAGCAGAAAATACCCTCCAGCGATATTTCCTACTTGGCAATAATCCTGCAAACAGTTAATTGAACGACTACACGATTGATCTTCGTTCGATGAGACAGATATTGAACTATTCCGTATCTGTGATTACAGGAGAGATCGCGATAGCTTTCTTCGCAGTCGGTTTGCATCTCCAACGAAAGTAATAAATTCGATTTTATAATTGAGATTATTCAGATACGTATAATTTTATGTGCCAGATTGGATTAGCTGTATGTGAATATCAGTGTGTGGAAGTATGTGTGTGCGCGGCGTCTCGAAATCAAAGGAATGTAAACTGTTCGGTAAGTTAACAGTCCGGTATGGAAGAGGGTGAGACGGGTGCGGGTGTGTATCGATGAATATCTTTGAAATCGTTCATCAAATAAATATATAACTATTCTAATACAAATTCTAAGTGTAAATTTAGTGTTCCTATATCATTATTTCGACGATTAAGATGCAAAATTCTGAACAGAGATACATGCATTTTTACCGTGACGAGATAGAGTTCCATGATTCTTCGTGATACGATGTCGAGTTTATCGGTATCGTAGAACCACCAGGACAATTTATAGCATTTTCTTATTGCAAAAATCGTAGTATAAAATATTCGTACTTGTTTCATCTTATCAACAGATTGTGATCCGGAATCTACTAACACACATCGGATATATTTTATATTACGCTCTCGTTGTTATACTTGTGTTACGTCTCTTGAATTACCCAGTTGTAAATAACGTTGAGGGAATATAGCGATATTCTTTCAAACGCGCTGCCTATTGTCTTTTATATTTTATATCGAATAGCACGGTACAAAGAGGAAAGAGACGATGGAGACGCGGCCAATTTAATATTCCAGTAGCAACGAATCAATACGAAGAAACGGATATAAAGTGGTCATGTGAAAATGTAAATTTAATAACGATTTATTATCTGGAGCGAGCAAACGACGGCGATTGGCGTCGAGTGGTTGGGCACAGCCAGAAAAATGACGACGTTGTGCAGTATTTCGTCGTTCAACCGAGTTCAACCGAGAGTATTTGACGATGGAGAGGAGGCTTACCACCGGATCCACGTCTTCCACGTCGATATGCCACGTTCGCTCGCTTAGACGTCGCGTTTCATTACCATTTCCTCGCGTTTACCTCGATCGTGTATTCATTTTCGTTCCACCAAGAGCGAATTCCCGTTGTCCCTTCATGCTTGGCACGCTGGATAGATGTAATTAAGTAAAACATCTTTTCTGGAAGAATTAGCGAGTCTTCGCGACTTTCGTCCCTACAGAATGCTAAATGAAAGTTTAGTTTCTCGATGATAAATCGTTGGAAACTTTGCAACAAGATTATTCCTAAGCGTTTGCATCTGTGGATTACGTGGTAATTTCATTTGATTTTTTAACGCATCGAATTGACAGTACGCGCATCAATTCCTTGGCATGTGTTTTCCTCGTAACCTTAACACTTAGCCAACCGACTAGGGAGATCTCCCATTTTGACTTTTGCAACGCGTTTTTTTTATTATCAGTTATTGTTTATCTGGAATTATTCCCAATTAATTGCGCCACTTTTTCTGCTTTTATAAAGTACAGTATATAGTAAAATACACTAATTTAGTGGTGTAAAAATTAATGAAAAAGTTACACTAACAGTTACGACTAAATAAAGTTATAATCGAACGATACATTGTAAAAAAATATTAAAATACATTATGAATTTTTAATTTCACGTTCAAGACGTCTTATTTATCTTTAGTCATCTTTAATGTTTTCAATTTTACTTATATTCTTTATACTTTTAATTTGATGTTTTGTATAAACCGTTAAATAAAATCATTATCGCAAAATATAATTGACCACTTAAATAATTTCTACATTTCTTTGCTTTTTAGGTAGTGAATATTAGTCTTCGATACTTGGAAAAATGGCACGATGGACAACGTATAACTCGTGGTGGAAAACGTGTAACTCGCTGTAGCGCGCGCGGTTGGTTAAATGTTAAGATACTTGAAGCAACACGTATGAATATCGAATGTAACATCTTGGCCCGCCGCTGATGGAACTGCTTTATTATCAGCGTTCGTAATAGCGATAATAATTAAAGCAACACGCCGGAAAACGTCAGCGATTATTGTTGCCAACAGGAAACGTAACTCGTGGCATAACCAGATGAACGTACGCCATAGAAAGCGGCGATACAACGTGGTGCAACGAAACACGCGTAATTGCTAATTATGGTAACCTAGTTATTTTAACCCTTTGCGGTGCCGCGTAAAAGCGATTGGGGGTGTCCCGCGTCGCCGCGTACACGGTTTATTTTGAGGCTAACGCTAAATGTCGCGTTCAGGCTTGCAACAGTTACAGCAGGTTAGCGGCCAGCGAAATTAGCGTGACAGAATCCTGGAAACACAGCCTTCTGCCATTCAACGTTTCCTCGCAAAGATACGAGGATGGATCTAGTTCGCACATGCTTTGGGCGGTTAGTTTTCTGGCTTGTAACTGCGGTCATGCAACTTCGACAACTGCTCTTGTTCGGTTTAGTTCCTAAGTAGTTTATAACCCTCGCTCTGAATAGTAGAATCACTGGTGTGGTATAGCTTGAAACTGTAAGCGGATTGTTGTTTTGCCAAGCTACAACATTATTCTAAAATTGGAAAATGGTTTAATATATTTACTATGTATGCAAATCCGAGCCGACGATTCAGGTTATGTACGTGGTACAGTATAGAATACAAGACGAGTTGAAAATCACGAAATTGTGGAAGAAATGTTCGTAAAACTTGAAGGATTTGAGAAAGTACAGGATCTGCCTACGTCTAAATTTACGTTTCATTATTTTAACTACGATGAAATGACATCTCGTGGCAAAATATATTTCACTTTTTCACGGTCAACACAGCCGTAAAAGTGAAAAATACCGTACACACAACTATCACAGCGGTATCGTTTCGGAAGAATTTCTATGGGTTGGTTTGAGATATAGAAATATAATGGGCGAGAAATTTTTTATAATACTCTAAAAAGCCGTTATTCGTCACGCTTAAAGTAGAATATCAGAAGAAATTGATAATAATCGTCTTATATACGTATAATAGTTTGGAAGCTTTTACGCGCTTCGGTATTTTCATTTCTTTAAGAAAAGATTTTCTGATATAGTTTCAAAGTAGTAATACGGATAATAAGACTTATAGAAGGATACGGCGCCTCTTATATCTGCCGTGTCTGACTACAAACGATCCGTTACCATTTATGTTCTCCATTTATTACGTTTCTACATCCTTTCGCTCTTTCCTTTTAAAAAATATTTTACTAGCTTACTAGCTGATTTTAATACTTCGACCATTGGATTCTAGTAACTAAATATCCGTTTACTTAATATTGCGGAAAAATAAATCGCTGTGCCAAAATTTGAACTGTATTTCCTCGTCCTCTCTCTCTCTCTCTCTCTCTATCTCTCTCTTGCCACTTAAATTACCAAAATTCCCATAGATTAATAAATCTCATCTTTGAGACAATTAATAAATCAATATCTTTGCAAGTTTTGAAGCACATTCTTTAAAATACCACATAAATCCCTAAATTTTATTTGTTCCTATATCACCACGCGCGAAACTTACATTTAAAAACCTCAATCATCGGATCAAACAGCCTCGATATAACCCTTTTCTTCCATATGAATCACGCAGCTCGGGATGCGAACCGTGAATTTCGTCTGCAACCCTTGGAAGTTGTATAAACGCGCACGTGTGGCTCACGTGTGTGCCTCGAAACGGACGAAGAAGGCACACGTGCACCCGTGACACTCAGTTGGCCCGAGATGGAGGATGTGTGCGCGAGTGACACGCACATACACGGCCGTATGCATGGGGATCACGTTGGCGCCGTACGAGGCATATGCCGGCGTGTTTCATCCCCTGGTTTCAGCCTGGCCACACCCTCGACAGCCGCTTCATCCAGCCGTGATGGTCTTACGAGCCACTATTTTCTCACAGAGGGAACATTCCAGCCGCGTTTTACAACGGGAATAAAGCAGCGACGTCCTTAGTTCTGGATCGTAGCTTACGAAACTGTCAGCCCTTTTCTCGTTCGGCTTTACGCTCTACGGCTGATTTTTAGTTGCAATTCAATTCTGATTCACCGTGCAAGTGCGAACGAAGAAAAGAAAGAAGCAAAGTGTAGATGGAAACGTGCGATCGAATCAGACTGCTCGCTTTTAGGCATTTTTTTGTATTTTTACGAGCGTAACTAAAGAAGTGGAACATGAATAGAGATTCGTGTTAGATGGAGCAGCAAGTACATTCGCGTTTTTTTTAAAAGTCCACGTCAAATTATAAGAGATTCGCGCGATACGCAAATATACAGAAAATTAGAAAATTTCTAAAATGTAGTATTCGTCGTAACGTTTAGTGCGTAAAACGATTAGCTACCGTGGTTTCTTTTTCTTAATGCAGTTCAGAAAAATATAAATTTTACTTCAGCGTAGAATCTCACGTTCTTTAGACAATTTTTATTCTTCGAAACGTATACATTAGTGAGAGGTGAACAAACCTATTACTCAACCGTATCTCGACGATTATAACAAATTTTACGTGCAATACGCTCCTTGTGCATTATTGCACGTTTGTTTCATTTACCAAACGATGTAATGACTAGTTTACTACGAATATCTCGTACATTTTTGCATTCTATGTGGAAACGGCAAATCTAACGTTAAATTTTCATGCTGTGTTATTCGTTCGTCTTTCGCTCTGGTTCTTCTGCTTTCTCTGGTTCTTGCTCGCGATGAAACGTTTTATATTCAATGCAATCGGCCCAAACGATCCATTAGCAGATTCTTTCTAGATGCACCACGCGACTATATGAGCTCCGGAAAGTGGGATAACTGCGGATTGAATGTGTGTCGATAACCGCAAATCGTTCGAGTAAGCGTTCTTCCAGATATATATGGCCACGCTGCAAGTTGCGAGCCAACGGCAATTGGAAGATTAAGTTTTTTATTCCGCAAGAGGCGCAGAGTCGCCATCGTGCGATTTCGGGACAAGGTTTCTTTGCTCGTCTCACATAGGCTATCTTTCGTTATCAGAAATCTGCCCAGAGATCGCGAGAAATTGTCGTTCCACCAATCCTTCTCTGTTATAATATTATACTACATCAGCTTGTTGGGTATAAAAAAATATCGTTTGCTAAAATAAAGTTCGAGCTGCATGTGGTTTCTTCAAAATATCGCACGTATCAAAGCGATTGTATAATGCGAATATTCGTAAGATTGTGTTAGAACGAGCGTTATCGACGTAAATTTCAACTCGCCGCGTCGTTAACAGCAAACTCGAAGCATCCAACTCTCACTTCCTGTCAGATGTAATCCTGCTGATTCGAAATTTTCAACAAATCATGTTAGAAGGTCATTTTATATTCTCAAGATTCTTAATAATATTATTAATCGCGGTAATTCCTTCCACTTAATTACTTAACTACTTCACTTAATTATATAAAAATATGTGGCGGGTCGGTACCAACAGGACGCTGCGATCCGCGGGTACCAACCACCAACGCCAGGGGGCTACTACGACGACAACGAGTCTGTCTGTCTCGCTAGCGGTCGAATATACGGGCGCATGATATAAATACCGCACCTAGCGAGACTCCCTCTACGTCTAAGGCAGGGACTACCGGGTATAGCCTTACTGACGAGTCCACTGGTAGTCCCGGGACGAAACGCGCATTCTCTTTTCACCTGGCTGGGACAACAACACCCCAAAAATATACAACAAACACAGAACGCTATTTTATGGAAAATAACATCGAACTGACTTGCACGACTACGATTCTCGTACCGTGGTCTTCGTTTCCATCGATACTGTCCGGTTTTTCCGAAACCTTTCTGTTACGCGTGATTCTATTACGTTAATGATCCAACAAGTCGAAAGCTACTAGAAAACAAATCGTCGTCCCACGTGTATTTAAATAGCGAACGAAGCCAAATTCCGCGTTGTTTCGGTGTTGCTCGCGGAACAATGAAAACCCGAACGACACGTACAACAGGAAAAATCCATCGATACGGAACACAGTGCACGGTCGTTTTATTAGATTCTCGTTTAACTATTCGTCGACACATTGCCTGTTGGTCGATTCGTTTTTAATCACGTGGCCATAGCCGAAGGATAAAAATTCCGCCGGTGTAAGCGAAGATTATTATTCCTCGCAAAGGGAAATGGCGAGTAATCTCTATCCAGGAAGGGGATATGGACTCTCGTCACTTTTCCGGAAGTACACGGAAAGGTTCGAGACGTGATTGTTCGCCGCTGCGGTGGTCGGATTTGAATTCATTGTTTGAAAGAGCCAGTTACACCGGCCTTCCACGGACGATATATTATCTGTTATTATTGCAGCTCGACTCGAAGCCACAATGGCTGGGTGGCTGGCTTTGCCAAGCCGATCTCCATATTTTAATTAAAAGCTTCTGCGTCTAGTCGTTTCGTAAGTCGCGGACGAGCCGCAATGTGTGCCTCGAAACGAAAACGCGAATGAATATCCCATATGGAATTGTGATTTGCATTCGGTTCTTCCGCTTCAATTTCGTTTCATACAAGGTCGGTTCAAATAGCGATTGGTTCAAGTGGAACAAGTAATTCGACGTAACATCGACATCGATTCGATTCTTCTTGCAGGAAAAGAAATCTTTTTAAGTCTCGTAAGATACGCTTTATCGGTTGTAGAATATTCCATACAAGTCAGTTTATTTAAAAGATTTTTATCGAGGTAATGTATTTTCGCGACAAGATTCTTTGCTTATATATTTTTTATGCAACTGTTACGTATATTATTCGAGCATTGAAAACAAAGTACACGGAGTTAAGATAAGATGCAGTGCATATTTCAAGCGTCGAGGAATATTCCTTGGAATATCTTTTCCTTAAAATATCCCTTGAAATAGTTCAAGAGGAAATCTAACAAGTATTTTACAAATCTACGCGAAAATTCGTGTAGCTGAAATTTGAGAGGATTGTACTATAGAGTGCTAATGCGTTTCATTGGATGGATGAAATCAAAGAAAAGAAAGACAAAGGTCTTGATGGAACACGCGACACGCTCTTTGTTTCTCTATATTTCGCTATATACGACTAACCGCACATACCATAGGGTGCATCCTCATTAGTCTACTCTGACTCGGTCTGGTTAACTGATTGGCCCGCTGGTCATTATCTCCATTTCACGCTTCGCGAAATCCAGTGTCTGGTATCCCCACGTTCAACGTTAATAGCAACGGTACATCACAGATCGATGTAGTTCGGCATAGGTGACAATGAATAGGCTTAGCAGTTTTACCACCAAACGCCAATCTGCATGCTGTGGCTGCGATTCAATTACGCGCACGGAGAACCTTCCCTTCTCGTTTCCTACTTTCGCTAAGGATTCTTGAAATTCACGCTAGAACGAAATTTTACGAGCCATCGTTCTTGTTCTACATCCGTGTCAAATAATTTTTATTCGCTACGAATATCGATATTGTAGGATCTTTTTATTTATTTAGAATGGATTAAACAGGAGACGATGATTATTTAAAGTGAACTAAATATAACTAAAAACGTGTTGTAACTAAGGCAACTAAATAGTTAAGTTACAACTAGGCCACGTAGGCCTTTATTTTCGCTTAACTATTCGACTGAAGGACCGACGACACGTTGATGGACCTGTCGGTACTTGGGCATTGTTTATGGTTCACCCGATATTTCTTAGACGATTTGTTCACGATACTACAATATTTATACGCAACGTGTATGTATATCGGTAAAAACACGATAGCGAGGATTCTTGAAATTTCGTATATCGAATAAGAAAACGAAGGAGATAGAATATAGTAACATCGTTATAAAATTATCGAAGCGATTAAGACCTCACAGTTATTGGATTCGTTTCAGCTCTCACGATCGGAAGAAACTAGGTACGGAATCTTAAGACTTACATTAGTATCAATATTCTGTAGGACTCGGTGCAACGTGCAACACTTAAAAGTAACCAGATCATTGCCTTTCGTTTGCATTCCATATTTTATCGTCAAGACACTCTGGCGAGTCTTTGCCTTCCGACGTTTCGTTTCGTCTTAAGAATTTTATTACCAGCAGAAGACAAAGGCGGATCTTCGTCGTCCACTTTCTTAGAAAGAATCACTCTGCTCGGATAATTGGCTTATCCTCGCGACTGTGACGTTTTGTTAAAAAAAGAAGAAAAGAAAAAAGAAAAAAAGAAGGAACGAAAGAAAGAAATCACAAACCATTCGTCTTAATTACGCTCCTTTCGTTAAACGAATTTTCTCGTTTGCTTCGTTCGTTTCGCCAAGACGAAATACAAAAGCGATGGAAGAACGAGAATCGTGGAACGATATATAACATCGCAGGTGACGCTGTATCGACCGAGAATAAAATGAAACGTAAAAAATTCGCGATCGTTTGTCACTGTTCTCTTTGTCTTCGCAAAGTTTTAATTCCTGCATAGGGGCCCCGATGAATATAGCCGCTACTGCCGCGGTTTTTCGTTACTTATCGACCGATGAAAAATTATCCTCTAAATCTTAGCAACTATCTCGCTTTACTTTCAGCTTACTGTGAGCATCGCGTTTGCAAAACGATGTGAATTTTTGTACGATAATGTTTCCCAAAGTATCTTTCTTCATTAAGAGATCGAATAATCGATAGTTTCCTGCTTTAAAGCTTCCATTTCGAATCAATTTTCTGGAAAATTTGCTTCAGTCGCGTCGATTCTTTAACAATCCCCACGTTCAATTTCGAATATTACAAGGTTTCCAAATTTTTTCAACAGGACACTGTTTACTTATTCGACATTTCCAATCTCATTTTTATCGTCGAATCAGAACTCGGCTACTCCGCGAAATCCATTCGCCATTTCTAACAGTACGAGCCACTGCTGTTACTAGAAGCTTCTAAAATTTCGAAGCTTAGAAGCAGAAAATCCGCTGCAACTTGAAACATCAGAAATTTTACATTCGCCAGCGAGGGTGGGAAGCTTTATTTGGAAAAGCGGGAATCTGCGCGAGCTTCCAGATTCCAAAATCCAGCTTGCTTGAGCAGGCCGACGAACAAAAGAGGGTTGCGGCGGAAATCGAATTTCCGTAAATGATATTCACGCTGGGATGAAGGGACGCGTGTTTATCGATGAACGAAAGATAGGCAGCCACGAATAAAACTGCAGCAAGGTGGGGTTATTTGCGTCAGCTAAGTCTCGGCATCTTAAAATCCAACCTAAATTCAATCAAAATACGGCTACCGAGTTTTGGGTACCTGTATTGCCCAAGAAACCAGAAATCTACTTTGTCGCACAATGATTTATACTTATGTGTGTATATATATGATATATGTCGGTTTAATGTTGGAATTTTGGACGTTTGGCGAACCTTCGCTCGAATTATCCATCGTGGTTATAGCTGATATTTATTAGTAATAATACAAGTAGTAGCGGCGATCGGATGGTCGAGATGTCGATGACAATGAACTCAGGTTCGATAACGAATCCACGGCCAACGGGACGACGAATGCGATGTGACACACGATCCCGATGTCACTCAACTTGCAAGTAGTACTCCTCTGAATAGACTCTATAGACTCAATCGCGGTCCAAGTGGAACTGCCCTCATATAGTCCTCTCCCCACCTCTCGGGTCGATCTTTGTTTTTAAGGAGAGCTATATAATTATTCCATACCTCTGTTAGGTACACGTCCCTTCCGTGACCGTGGCTACGTTCAGTGACCCGTTATGTCACTTCGAGCCCAAGCCCATCGTCGTAAAATCGGATTAGAACATTACAACTATTTCTTAGTTTTGTTACTTAAGTGTAGTTATAGTAAAAGTGTGGACTAGGGTATTGGGGGTTTCCCCAACATTCCAAAAGGGAAGCCCCGATGTCCTTTCATCTCCGACATATATAAATTATTTTTTATTTAAAACATTTAACTCGCAAAAGTCTAGAGATAAAATTACATCGAAAACTACAAAAGCTGTAATTTTTTTCAGCGCCAAGGAGGTAGCAGAACATTTGATGCTTACGTAGGAGTAGCCGGAGATCTGTATGACATTAATGCAGATAATATTAAGTGTACTATTCTTATGATTTCCTATAGATATACCAGGTGTATGTAATTTTTGTAACTATATATTATATCTATATTTATCCATGTACATATAACTATGTATATGTAACTATTTATTACATCTATATTTTTGTAATTATATTTTATATCTTTTTCATTTTTCTCTTTTTCTAACCAAGCCGAAAATTAATAAATTTTGTCAGGTATATTTCAACGATACAAGTCGAAACGTGTGAAACGTAGAGCTAACGTATTTACTATAACGTTTTACCCACATTTACGCAATGTAGGTAAACTCTTGTGATTGACTATATATGTAGTTTAGTCTGTTGTTCTTCAATTGAATATTCGAATGTTTTTGATAAAATGATACTTGACGTTTCGTTACTGAATTCAATATTTAAAAAATACGATCAATCGCGCGAGTGGTCGTAAATCGCGCGAGAGATTAGCTAACTGGTTATACACGCGAAAAGAGAAGAGATAAGAGAGAGAGAGAGAGGCTGAGAAAGGGGTGGAAATGGGAGAAAGAAAATATAAGAGGGAACGGCGCCAAGTAAATGAAGGTGAAGGAAGAAAGCGCTTTATGGCGGCCCGTATAAACTTCTTTTTCGAGAGGAGTAGACGGGCCAGAATTTATCGGGCGTTTTCTGCGAGAACAACGGTGAACCGGACTCTCTGTAGATATACTGCCTGTAAAAAAGTCGAGCCGCGTTTAAAGTTTAACGTTGTCGCGGCGAAGTAGCTCGTTATCGATTGCCATTACGACTTCCGCGGTCGGATGCTGGATAGAAGCTTTAAATTACCAGCTTCTGATTGAAACATTCGCTGCGAGTCAAGCGAACCGAACTAATCGATCAACACGACAGTACTGTGTGTGTATGTTATTTTCCCTGAATTTAATTCTAGTTTCAAATTTTCTGGAATATACCGTGTACTCTATAACAACCGTAATTATATTTTTTTATCGGTACAATTAAATAGACTGACCTTGAATGCGGTGATATTACAAAATGATGAAAAATAGTTTCACGATACGAAAACAGGTACGTAGAATTTGTATAGGATGTACGTATTCATCTTAATTACTGAAATTCTATACGTCAGAAGATACGTCGCATCGCGTGATTAATTACACAAGATTGTTTACGTTTAGTTTAAATTAAAAAGAACATTTAGATAAGATTGAACTTGTATGAACCGAAATAAATCTTGCTGGATCAACGTACCCTTTTTTCAAGCCTTTTTTAGTTTTTAGTTCAAAGATTTACCGGCGAGCTATAAACAGAGTACGTAAACTTTTGCAGGAAAAACTTTTGCAATCGATATAGAACAACGTTTGAAATAAGCACAGTGACTATTTTCAAATTGGATGAGATTAGGAAAGTTGGTTATCGATCACATCGAAATCAAATATCAGTGTTAATTCGCGATATTTCATGTAAACGTGAATATTATTATTTCATTTTGATCGTAATATCTCCAATAACAACACCATCCGACAAAGAATTTCATCCAAACTTGAAGTGACTATTTTCCAACCTGTTAGATGGAAATTCAATCGGCTCGGACGATGTTAACGTCAATCATTTCCGAACCATTGGCATTCGCTATAATTCGCTAAAATTTCATATATCCGTGACTTAAAACAACGTTCTTAATGCTGTCTCGATTGACTTTTGGCTCGTGAACGCGAAACATGCACGCGACGTAATCCAGCGTGTCTGTTTGTATAACGCGAACGCAATACAAGGTAGCATTATAGTTGGTCCGTCGAATGGCAGTTATGGCTGCATTGTTTTCAGCCACGCTCATTCAACGTTCAGAGCTCGCTATTACTATCGAATCGATCATACATTGACTACCACGGTACGCCGAATCGCGTCCATTATGCATCCGTTAACACGGAAAATAATTGTGCCACTTTTCCAAATTTACTGTTTCACACCATTTGATTACTGAAGCGAAGATTTTAAGCAATTATTGAGAACGATAGCGCGAATAATTTTTGTTTCAAACGAACGATAAAATAAAAAAACGAAAAATACTAAAACGAAGTATTTGAAATTAATTACGATTACACGATGTTAAAAATTAATACAACGATCCAACAAAATTGCAATATACAAATTGTATGAACAATTTTGTGGAGTGAAAAACGTGGCAAATATTTTGTATGAATAATTCGGTGATTCAGTTCAGTACTAGTATTCGTTTGATAAATTCCGATCTTTAATATTCCAGTGACAAAATGTAACAACTACTTGGACATACTTTGATACTTTAATGGTTTAAAAAATTGCTTCACGTAAAACGAACACAGGAGAACGACGCGATAAACCAAGTTTTTACTTTTAATACGAGAGCAATTTACAAATCCAGTAGCTTTTAACCATTGATCGCGTATTACTGAAACTATCTACTTATTAAATTTGTGTTACGAGGATCAACGGGAAAATATTTACATCAAAGATATTGATTTTTCAAGAGTTTTGGTTATTATACTTTAAATGTCGACATAGCACTAGATTCTCCACAAAACGTAGATGCGTCGTTCGTTGCCAAGAGCCTTGCGCATTCCAACCGAGGTGAATGTTGCTCCTTTAATCAGGTTATGTTAAAACGCACTCTTTCATTCGTTAAATAACAGGAAAATCGCAAAATCAACAAAACTGTACTTATCACATTTTCTCCTGCAATCTTAGCACATAAATTAAAGACCGATAGCAAAAAGCAGTTGAAGAGACGCTTCGTAACAGTCTGACGCTTACAAGCTTATTCTACTCAATGGTTCGTTGGCTGATCTCGTCCGATCGGAGAAATCCCATATCGCTTGAAAGAGATATCGAAGAACAATGAAGGAAAGAACGACGTAACTTGGTTGCGCATGAGGGATGATTATTGTCATTGGCGATGATCGTGTCCAGTGAACAAAAGGGTACACGCGCGTACAGAATCGTGACGTAACTGATATCAGTCGGTACGTTCGAATCGACAACAATACCTCGAGTGTCTCTCTTAGCTGAATCGTACGCGATAACCATCCATTGTTTATCGACCCATTGTGAAAGACTGACAATGTGGAACATCCAACACGAGCCAAACGTTACTGCGAGCCCCATGCTCCACCAACCAACCAGATCATCCGACCAAACGTTAAGTGGCTGCTGGTGCTCGACGAATTTCAAATACAGGCTAATTAGACGTGGCCAAAGGAGATATAAGATGAATGGAAGATATATTCGACATTCAAACCTATGCATTCGCTATCGTAGTCCGTTACCTAACTCTAACTGATATATCTACCGCAATATTACGGTAATTACGCTTCAGCCAGACTCGTTGATTTACGCCTTCATTTCGATCAATTACAAGCCAAGTCTGCTATTGACATTTTGCAAAATCGCGTAGACGTGCATTCGAAGATTTTTCATTTGGAGAATTTTTGTTTAGATAGAAAACTATATCAAATCTTAGTTCTTTTCTTTATTTATAAAATTCCTTTGTTTCAAGAATTATTGCTAGAATGGGAAGATTCTATCAAGTCTCGGTTCTCTTCTGTTCAAAGTGAGAGACTGCGGCAGAGTATTAAAACTAAGAAATGCTGGCATTTCTGTTGCAAGAAAAATTAAAAAGAAACAATTATCTACGCGTTTTCAAGCTACGACAGATGGTTCATATTTTCCTAGAATAGTTTTTACGATATGAAAATTATTTCCTGTTGTAAAGAGCCGCGAACACACGGACAATGTTGCGTTGAAATATTAATACGAGCAACCGTGAGCACGCGCTTCGTTATCCCTGCACTCCGTCACGTAATAATTTATACCGATTAATAATATTTCTGCATTGACAGGTCGCAACACGTTCCCAGACGAAACAACAAGCGCGAAACCACGACGCTGATGGAAACGTTGTAAATCCGTGATTCGCGCATAGGACGACAGACGCGAAATTCGATGCGCGGAAAGTTCATAATAAACCCGTAGTCCGAGTTAAATACATCCGTTAATATCGGGCAAATAGGGATTAACCGGGAAGAACTCGTTGCATGACTAATAATTCACGGTTGGTTCGCGGACAATCCTCAATTATAGAGGGGCCGCATAATGCTGGCGGCAGAACCGAAATTCGCGTTAACTACCAGAGCCCGCGTAACTTCATTTCCGCATGAAGTAGTCGTTTGCCGCGATAGAACGGAACTTTGATCTGTCCCGAAACTGAATTCGGCTCGTTCTCCCGCGTATGCTTCTTCGATCATCGCGCGCCGATAACGATGGACTCGGGTCGAATTCGAACGCGCACGCAAACTCGAATAATCGATAGCCGATCGGTTTGTGTCTCGTGAACGCCAACACCGCGGGATACAAATATCGGCACGAGTTTGCGTTGCGCGAACAACCGATCGGGATTGATACGTCGCTACAGGTTCGTCTTCTATCGATCATTCGAAATACGTATTAGCTCGATTGGAAAATTCGGTCGCCAGGTTTTACTTGCATATTTTCAACCGTGTTTCCACGTTTCGACAAGTTATAGGTAAACAGTTGAAACGCACACTTGCGCTCGTATTAGGACACTCGTTGGTTTTCTACGAAAATTAATTTAAAATATGGAGAAGAATGTGGAAAGAATGGAACTGGAATTTTATACTCGTGCAAGCTTGCCATCCAATATGCACTGCCGGTAATAGGTTTTAGAATACCCGCTGACATCTGTTACAAGTTGCATTCTTCTCACTGCTTTTACCTTTCAAGCATTTTATTATGAATCTGCCATCTCATTCGCATTGTACGTGTTTTATAATGTAAAATGCCGAGTAATGTAAAACTTGTTAAAGTATTTCGATAAATTGCGACAAGTAACTGTTTTATAATAGTATTTATGGCCGATGATGTATATTAAAAGCGAAACTTTGTCGAAATTAATATGAAAGTATTAGAAGAATATGGCAAATTGTAAATCGTCATCCGCTGGATTCCAAACAAATGTCATAAAAAATTGTAGATCTTCTAGGATTTAATTAGGATCTTGAAACGCGAGCGTAGATTAAAGTATGTACTAACTAAAATCTTGTTATACCGTAGATATGCTTGGTATATTCGTGAATATAACGGTGCACTTTATCGTCATTACTCCGAGAAAGTTTGCTCTTAATTTTTGTTTATCCGCCGCTTCATATTCGTCGACTTGGACAAAGACTATAATAAAAATACTTTGTTCTAGTCTAGGATAACGGGAAGCACGCTTGGATCGTCATAATTTTAATACGACAGATATGAATTTCATTTCCCCGTAAGGGACGGCAAGAATCCCGCGAACGTTTAAACTCCATGTATACTTTCTCCATTTGTTTGCATACAACTTTCGCAACTTCAAAGCGTTAATGCACCTCGTTGCCCGAGAGACACGGTAATTTCTCGAGCGACGGCGAGAGATTTTCAAAAAGTTACGAAACATCGTTCCTTTAAAATCATCTCTGCTCGAATATATTAACAATCACGGATCGCATAAAATATCGACAAAATTACAGAAATATAGCGATTTTAATTAATTAAGTTAAACGATTAACTACGAGATTGTATAATATATCTGTATAGGAAATTTAGAGACAAATATTTTCTGGTTACGTTCGTAAAAATACAAGTTTGTAGAAACGATCACGGTCTATTAAATTTCATTTACTCGTTGAAACGTATTGTACTTCTTCGAAACACAATTCAGAAACTAATGACCTGTATAACGAAAGTGAATCAAGATGACTTATAATTACGCCTTTATCTGCAACACCGTCGACCTAGCAAACTTCTAAACTTTCATTCGTTACGAACGCTCTAGATTCGCACGTGTTTAGAACGCTCTATCTCGCGTGCATCTTTTGTCAAAGTAGCGACCACTTACGCTCGAATAATTGCTCGCTAGTTACAGTGTTAAATTATTATTAAAGGTAATAAACTTCGTAAGATTTTTTGCCTTTTGTAAAGAAGATTTAGGCTAACTGTAACATAATCGTCACTGTGATAAGATATTTTCTTTTCTCAGCGCGAAGACGCACGACAATGAATATCTACCAACCAGGAAGATGCGCCAATTCACGCGAACAAGACGAGATCGATAAGATGCGCAACAACGATCTTACACATTCGCACGACTCTCTGCAATTCCTTTCAATTCTTGAAATCTTCCCAATTCCTTACGATCGATACTGTTAAACATTCTTAACCACTTGCGCTATCAATAAACTCACGGTTGCGCGTGCCGTGCGCTACGATATAACACGCCTCACCGCGTCTGCGATTGCAATCTTTTAAGCAGCGCCTCGGCGCGTTGATAGGGTCTTACATAAAAAGTTTTACACGGATATGAATAAATATTCTCGGCAACAATAGCATTTTATTTATTAATAATCTATTCTGAAATATTTCCAAGATATCGATGACTCTACGTTGAGGTTAGGCTTTGAAACTGTAGCTCGACGAACGAACGATCTCACTGTTAGCCGACGTGCAGTGCACGCCTTTTTTATTTCTGCGACAAATGCCTATCGACGTGGTAAATTCTTAACACTAGAACTATCGGTAGTTAACCCCTTAACCTACAACTACGGGCATAGCCCGTAGTAGATGATCGGACTAAACGTAAATATTACGGGCATAGTACGATGATCGGGCCAAATATAATATATAATATAATATATAATAGCTTGTTTACATTTTCGACGCAAAATTCTCGAACGTAAATCGTAGGTTAAGGGGTTAACTTGTACCAAAACCAATCAAAATGACTGGTCTTTAAAAAATATGCAATAATAGAATATTTTTATAGTTATTGTTTTATTACTTCTTACAGAAGGAATTCCATGTTTTGTAGTACATTTTTGGTATTATTAATCGATCTGGGACCATGATCGGCCTAAAGGAGGGTTGGCACGTTTATAAAATTGTAAAACCAGTCATTTTTACTGGTGTGGTATTTCTAGCGTTAGCATCTAGCGATCTAGCGATCGATCCGGAATTTTCTAGATAACTGATATCGTCGTATCGAAGGATACGCGGTAAAAATTTCAAAAACGTGTGGCAGGTTGTAGAAAACGCGGAAACTGAATTGGGGTTCGATAAATTGATCGCAGCACCCTTTTACACTTTGACAAGTGCCAATCACTTTGACTGGTATTGGTATAAGTAGCCTCGATGCAAAATTATTTTCAGTTCGAATACATAAAAAACAAAATAAAATTCATTATATTATTCTTTTAGTTATCGTTGCGAAAGTCATTGCGTCATTGTGGAAAAAAATATAACACGAAGTAGGAATTTTGAAATAAAATTGTAAAACCAGTCAATTGGACTGGTGTGGTAGTTCTAGTGTTAACAAACTCGAAGTTATGTTAACCTTCTCGCTTCGAGCGCCGCTTGTAGGCGGCATCCGCAAGATAACCTCTGTGTGCCGCAGATAGCAAGTGCTATCTATAGTGAATAATATATTTTTCGTTATCGCCAGAACATTTTCTGTTGACTTTATTGACATATTGGAATAATCACTTCTTAAGTGTCGTTTGTAGTAAAAATGATAAAAGATCCGAATCACGACATGAGTGTAAAGATGCGACGTTGGCTTACGTATAGATCCTTGTTTCAAAATATATCACACAGAATTACATTACTAACCTTTGCATATTAATGTAGTAACTTGTGGATTCTTAGAGTAAGTGATAAGTGATGATGGTAGAGTTTAAAGTTTAAGGTATTTTAATGAGTGATATTCGATAACAAAGGACAGACTACGATATCTTCGCACGCCGACTCACACTCCGTGTCCACTCAACTCGCACTCTGCTTCTCGACTAACACTCTCTGGCCGTTTTAGCACTCTATTGTCTATTGCTGGGCCCACCGCACACGTGTTCTACAGACGCTCGTAGCCAGGGTCACGTAGGTCTTTTCGGCAAAGCTATTTACCTGAAGGACCCGGTAATGCATTGATGGAGCCGACAACGCCTCGGCTCTCGCGACATTGTCTGTAGTTAGCTCGACGTTTCTTGGGCCCTTCTCCCCGATACTACATTAATATATTAACAAATTTTCGTTTATGATTAATTATATTAAACATTTTATCGTAAAGTCTTGTAAATATATAAATGCCCATATTAGCTGTAATTTTGCAAACCTTTTCATATCAAAGATGTAAATTATACTTATCGTATTGGAGCAAAGATTGTTTTATTCGGCACAGTTGTTATCTAAGACTTAGAAAAACGTATATACAGCAACATGTCACGACCGGCACACTTCAAACCCGATGGAATGATGATGGCGATAAAGATGTGGCGGCACTCGGCGACAATGTATATCCCCGAAGTGCCTAATAAGCCATCGATATCCCAACGGTCCTTCCACCGAATGTTCTAGAGGAAGGCGTGCGTGGCAACGGTCGCGGACGCCTAACAAACTCAAGGACAGTGGAGATATCGAGGGGTGACAAAAGAAAAATAACCGAATCCGATCGGAAGTCGAGTTGTAAGAGTCAGTCTTGAAAAGTCACGCTTAGAGCTCGAAGGCATATCGTAAACCAGGTGTTAGAAAAAAAATAATGTTCTCTTTTTCTATTTTTCATCTTAAATTTGTTTTTTTATTTTCTTGTGTTATTTTACGTAACACACACTATGCGTATTTCTGGCACGCGTTTCAATTCAGTGACAATACTTCGGCGGACTGAACTGCCGAAGCGAAAATTTGGTTGATAAAGCCAAATTTTAATTCTTCGTCCAAATGATCGATAAATCTAAAATCAATATCTTGGAAACGTACATAGTGGAAAAAGCTGCGAGAACTTGTTCTCCTGCGTCGTAAGAACAGCTACGAAAAAAGATAGAGCCAAAGCTCACGGCAACGTTTCAAAGCCTCCGAGATGACGATACAATTCTATGGGCAATCAGTGGAGTAAGCTGTAGCGCGCGACGAATCGAGGTGGAACTCGATTGTATCGCACCAACGACAGGATTAAATGAAAACGCAATTAGCGTGCTAGTTTAATTACGCATCGGCGATAGCTCACGGCCGGCTCGCAAATGGTTAACGAGCCTGTGATAAATATATCTGGCTAATCGCCGATTGATAGAACGCGTTAACCCTTTAAATTTGCTGATTAACTGCTGTGTATCGTTGTTACCGCGTTCGTGCGCAAGGAATTCTATTAAGTTCGTGCGGTTTGCGTGAATGTACAAGTCAAAGGACACTGACTTTTCACGCTTATAGACTTTAAACTTGTTAAACCTATTAGACCACCAGGTGAATTTTAATATTTTCCACTGGCAGCCGAAATCGATTGAGATATACTACATCGTAGCGTTCAATTTTTCCAACATATTAAATTGTATTTACGTACGTTTTCTCTATCAATGTTATCTTAGTCATTCGTATCGTTGAACATTCTTTAGTCCACGAACTTTATCTCGCTTTGATCTTACTAAAAAATTTAGTAAAAATATGTGGCTCACCGATGACTATCATCCCAGTCAACTCGTTCAAATTTAATAATTTTTGGCAAAGTGCACATTTTATACACTAGAATTTTAGATTTTAACTAATATTACAAAAAATTGTACAGTGTAATATATTTATCTTTGCTTAATAAGATACCAATCGAACAGTGTCTATTTGCATATATCAGCGTGGTGGTGAGATATATAACAGAGGAAATAGTGTAGAAAAATTCTTTCGCGTATAATAGGCGCAGAGAATCGTACCATGCAGCGAGAGAAGGAGGTAGGGAGCGACAGCAACAAAATGACAGGAGGAAAAATTGTCGTCGAATGCTGGAAGGATCGAGCATCGAACGTGGACTGACGACGAAATTTATCCTGGCGTGGCAACTTCCTTGATGGTATTAAGAATATCAAGCAAAAGCCAGAAAAGTTTTCGCCGCCATTAATCATTTGCCGACGCTTTGCTAGCGAAACAACGGGGTCCACTTCGTCGAGGATACGTACAATTTCACGCGAGTCACAGTGTCAAAGTAAATCTCGAGCGAGGTGGATTCAAGAAAAATTATTGTTTCGTTCTCGACCTACTTCCACGAACAGAAACTAATATCCAACCACGTCCACGTCACTTCTGAAAAGTTCGAAATATAATGTGGACGAAGAGGAGCCAACGTGTCAACGACCTTCTTTGCTTCCGTTTTCGGTAGCTTCTCTTCGTACTTATCACGGACACGTTGGTTAGAACTGTCAGCAGAACAACCTCCGAAAGCAACAGTTGTTAAACTATTCATCCATGCGAAGCTTGATTAAACAGTAACTCGACTAAAATATGAATTAGTCTGCAGTCGATAAATGTTGGACACAGGGGAAATTAGAACGAACGACATGAAAATTGGAGGAAGACGCCTAAAACGAGATAAGAAAAGAACAGGAAGATATAAGTATAAATTTGTAAATTACATGTTATAAAGTTTGGCAGAGAGGACGTTGGATTTTAAATGCAGATTCCAGTATTTTTGATTCTGAACTTTCAGGATTAAGAAAATGTTCGCGACAAATAGATTTAAAAAGATTAATATCGAAACAGATCTCTGTATCGATTCCATTTCTTTAATGATTAAGAAGCAGTGTATATATCGATAACTTTCTAAAACTAAACATTTTCTACTTCAAATCTATTTTCTACAAAATTTACTTTTTCTATATTTGCGTTAATTTTCTAGCGAACCAACCTGTTCGTAAGTAAAATTTCAACGTATCACTAATAAAGAATATTCTATTTTTTTTTTTTTTTTTTTTTTTTTTTTTTTAGGAGAATGTACAATGTGCAAATAAGTACGGTACTGCGACGCAAATCGATATAGCATTTCAGTAATCTGGTAGAACAGGCGGCAAGTATACTGCCTTATATCAGAGCTTTCAGTGAGCTGTAAACCGTAAGCCCCAGCGTTAGAGTGTAACAATAGAGAACGTCAGTTGTGAGCGACGATTGGACGACGGGTCATTAAACCTCAGTTGACCACGAATCTTCTATAGATCTTGGGGTAATGGAACGAAAGAGGTCGTTAAGCAACAAACGCGATTGATTCCGATGAAATTAAAATCCAAGGAGAAGCAGAAAGTTGTTTCTTTTCCAACGCGCGTATAACGCACGTGCGAATTCAACGTATAATTAGGTAAATGTAAAATGTAAAAATTGTAGCGAATTTATCATTTTTTAGATCTGACATTGCGCATACGTACGCATACATTTGGAAAGCTTTGATAATCCAACATTTTTTTATCGCTCAAACCTGTCTGCAGTATGGAACAATTAATTACCTTACGACGAATATTATTTCTATCGGTGAGTTTGTATCATTTCTCCTGGAGAAGAAAATAACGCGTTTTCTATTTTTTCTCATTTCTTCCTATTCTTTCTTTTTCTTTCTAATCTTTATATATTATCATCCACGCAATCTTCATTTTCTCAAATCATTAATAACCCTAGATACAGCTACCATCTCGCATCTTTCCCTTAAGAAGTCACAAACCAGAAACTGGAACCCCTAGCGCAGTAAACGTTCGTTACGCTATATCCAAGAGGATCTACTAACCCTTAACTGCAAAAGATTAATCCCATAATACCATCCCACCGTGAAACGCTTTGACCCACTCATTTTTTCGCTAGCTGAACTTTCAGTTAACACTCCGAAGGAGGCAACATTAAATCACCTGTGTATACTTTTTGGTCGAGTAAAAAATCGTATGAGAACAAAGAAAACAAAGAAGCTCGAGAAAAATTGACGTCTCTTCAAACTTTGAATAAACTATAGAACGAATAGTACGTGTAATAAATTCTACGGTAGCTGGAAAATCCACATTCGAGAAAGCTTCGAAAGGCCTGTTATTAATTTTTTCTAGTCTATTTATCAGAAACTTTTCCTTAATCCTCCAGGTCCATTTATCCCCCTCGAAATCTCCGAAATCAAATCAAAGTTCTTCGAAGCTTCTCGATCGAAATTATTCAAACTTCCCCAAACACAAATTGTCGCAAATAATTGAATGAGATTTAACGATTAAATCATTGATATTTTAACAGTCGGCTCATTAGCTTCAGTATACTGGCGTATCCTCTTAGAACGACCATAATGTTTCATTGACACTCTCAATGATCTATCCAAGAGATTTTTCCAGCAAAGATCAATCAGCCTTCGGCCCGTTACACGTCTGGATATTAAAGAATTCTCAAGAAATTTTTCTCCAACGAGAAGTCAAGATTTCTCTGGCAGAGTATCGGAAATCCTTGGAAAATGGTGGCTAATGTTATAGGATACTCGTTGTATAGCATGCACTTGGTAATTTCATTTAAGCGACCGAAGAAACTTCGCTCGCCCGACGTAGTGCAAATCGAATTACAAGTTAGCCCCGACTCGCGTGTCTACATTTTTAGCTCGGCGTAAAGCCTTTCCCTCGGCGAATTTTCCGGCGAAACAACGTCGAGAAGACGTCGGCAGAATTACGCGTTACATCGGTACACGTGCCGACAAGTTACGAGGCTCGTCAAGCCGGCGGTAATAGTTTTGCTCGCGCCGCTAGCCGACGTAAGCCGTTCCAATATAGAACCATTTTATCGCCGAAAGTCCATTATCGTCGGCCCCCGTGTGCCTTTTCCTTCCATCGGCCGTTCTTCCGCGACGCTTGTTACGTACGAGCCGGAAAGTCTGCATTACCGGCTTAATTTTAAATTTACAAGGCACGATGTTCGCTGCTAGAAGTGCAAGACGTTGGCGGACACCTAAGAAACACTTGCTTCTTCTCGAAACTAGATTCTAACCTGCGTACCAGTAACCTTCGAGAGTGGAACTATGGTCGTGGACAGAGTATCGTTGTTGGTGAGTTTTTCATGCGATCGCTCGTCTCATGATGTTCTCGGTCGATGTATTTACGATGCGACGTGTAAAAATCATGAAAGTGTTTGTGTACGTGCTTGTGTGTGTGTGTGGGTGTGCGATAAGGAGCGAAATGAAAACGATACTTTGCTGGGCGATAAAAAACAAACGGGCAAACGCGATGGGCGAAAAAGGTTAATCAGCCCTCGAACTGCTTCTGGGTATAGAGGAGCAAAAAATATAGGTCATTTAAAGCTTTATCAAAAAGCTGCGATACAGAAGCTCATTGAAATTTCTAGGAGATAATGGAATACACGTTGGAAAGCTTTGTTGCAGGATATTCCAATGAGAATAGCGAGTGAACGTAATGACGATGAGGTGGAACGAAATGTACGCGCAATTAAGGTGTTAGTGGATGAGGAACCTGGCTTGCAGAGAGTTCCAGACGCGATAAAATACGTAGTGACGTGCAGAACTATTCGATGCGTGTCTTCTTCTAAAAAGCAAGAAATAGAGGAATATTAAAATAGTATAACGATCAAATGACATTGGTTGTTTCATGACGTCTGAATTTCAAATATTTTCTGAAACGAAAAAACGCTGGCACTTTGGCAGCTCGAATATTTGAAAACTAGCATCTGGAACGATTGCAAAGAGTAAATATAGTAGCCATAAGCGAACATATGAAAGAGCGTGCTGGTCTGTGACCATTAAGAACTAATATGAGTGCAGGCGAGTGACTAACAATAAAGATGAAAATATGCAACAAGCCGGAATGGAATTTTAAAAAGAGCACAGACCTTCGGTGTTGTACTAGCGCCATTACGACGGCTAGAAGTGCACACTCGTGCAAACTTGAAACGAAATATCCTACACGGAAGACAAACAGCTATGCGCTTTTGTCTAGAACGAAGCAAATGCGACTGGCGTGACGCAGCGTCACGTAAAATGCACTTCGACACAGTGAATTTTTCGCCAGACGGGGACAAACTTTTTGTCGATCGAATATTTAAAAATAAAAAAATACACGCTGCCTGCTAATCGCGTGACTAATCACCTCTGAATCCGACGCCCCTTTCGCTCGCTATTTTATCAACATATTCATTTTTTTGTAAAAAAAATAGTTATTTACAGAGATCAAATGTTCGAAGAATGTCTGTACTTAAGTCGAATATCGTTTTAAGAATTGTTAACAGCGAGAGACTATTGATTTCTTAATCGTGAATATTTGTTTAATATCTTTGATGTTTTACGGACAAACTGAAGATTTTTTTCATTTATGCTATTTCGAATTAAATAGAGTAGACTTTAAGAATCAACCCTTAACAATGGAAATCTAGTTTCTAATCATTCTTGTCTAGTAGTTAATTATCGGAGCAAGAAAAAAGGATTTCTGTAGAGAACATGTAAAAGAGGTTTAGTTAACCTAACCTTACCGTATCATCGGAATTTTCATATATGTAGTTTCCTTATAAGACGTTTTTGAATTATGTTTGAAGAGAATATTGTGCGGCGGTAAGAAATAAAATGGCGTATAAAAATATCGCCCAAGAAATTTGATCTACGATAATGTTCCTTTTCTGGTGCAACAATATCATGAACAATATTTTCACTTAGATTTATGGCTGGCGGCTGTAGACTTAATTCATAACTATTTTATCTTTTCTGAGAGATTATCAGTGCTTTGGAAAATGAACGTTTAAAAGAGGAAACGGAAAATAAGCTTAAAAAGACTATAATATTAATTTTGATCGAAACTAGAAATGAAATTAGCGAGGAATTCAAAATGCGTCAAGTATTGTAATTTTCTCGGTCATTAACATAATACATTCTCGTTATTATTAAAATAGCTTCATCGTAATTAGGTCGCGAATATTTTATTAAATTATCCAAAATATCTTTTTTCCCATACAGTATTTACAATGGTAATTTATAGTAATAATGGAGAATGTTTTTTTCATAAAAAAATGACAGATAATTTTCCACCTAGCTTCCCGTTTTTAGATTATATTCGCAAAAAGAAGAAAATGCGTAAAATAACAACAATCTTAATTTCTTAATTTGTCAATAACGCAGAGCAGATTTAACTTGTTAGTAAAAATATACCGAGAATTCAATTATGATAAAATACACATTCAAAACAAGATAATACCAAGTTTTCAAACAACTACAGGACAAAGAAAGCCGAGCACAGTGCAAAGAGTTTACCTTCGCTCTTAAGTCCACAAACACCGTTCCAATTTTATCTGACCTAGCGCCATCTATTTAATACCCTGATCGGGTCGCCCAATCCTTAAACCTTCGTCCTTAAACAACGGAGAAGGTAAATAAGGAAAAGCTGGAAAGCCAGTCAATCTTCAAGGATCGGAAGTCAGGGACCACGACTAATTTCAACCTCTCCTGCCGAGTGTTTGGCACGTAAACTCGAAAAAGGGGCGGGAACAAATTCATCTTTCAATCAGACGAGCTTCGTGAAACCATTGATTCCGAAACGAAAGTGTTTACGATTAATGGTACTTTCGTCGACAACGTAGATTTTATACTGATTTCATTTAACGTAAAGACCATCGATTTAGTTTATTGCTAATCACGCGTTCTCTTCTTTCGCTAACTGTACAGTTTAATGATTTTCGCCGTGTTGACTATTCGATCTCAGACTTTTTTCAAAAAATGATTAAAAATTGGGAACTAGGCAGAAATTTGTTTCAACTGTTAAACACTGTACTTTGGGTACTTTTTATACTTTCCCGTGCTACGTCCGTTTTCTACGCTCTTTAATTTCCCATAAACGTCTAAAAACTCGAGATCTAATAATAAGTGCAAATATTTGCGTGTAATTTTCTTGCGACCTGTGAACGTTTGCTTTCCATTCTGTGCTTTCTTAAACGGAAAGCGTGGATATTACTCGAAAAGCGAGGAAAGTCTCTACCTTTGTTTCGATCTGTGGAAAAAGGAGCGCGAATATTAGCAATTAGGCTGGAAGCGAGTCGGAAGTGCAACGTTTCAATAGCAAATGCCACGATTTGACTAACAAATATGAGAACGATTACGCGACGGCTGCTTCCGTATCGTGAAAATAATTAAGGAGCCGTGTTTCGCGCGACCATTTGCATCAGCAATATCGTTGCTCTCATAAGATGTCAGCCTGTCCCGATCCTTTGCTACTTATCATAATTTATGTGGATAGATACCGAAGGACATTTCGTTCTAATATCCAGATCAAAGGTTTAATTGCATATTTTCAAATGTATTATTTTAGCCATTTTGTTTAATAAATATTTGCGTCATTGGTGGATTTATTCTATGATAAATAAATTGCGGATTTTTATACACAACGGGAAGAATAAAAAAAGCCTAGATGAGGATTTTTTCATCCTGTGGGTGCTACGATACTTTAATTTGGATAGCTTGTACATTTTCGCGTTCTACATATTTTTGCACATTTAAATTTGCCACAAAAACTCAAACATTCGCAACCTAGTAAAACAGTAAATAAACGACTAGGAACGTTTTCGTACAAATAACACGCGTGTACACGTACAATAGTTGCTTGTTCAATTGCACTTATTCGTCGTACTCTCTGATCACGTTGCTTTTGCTTTTCAACAAACTGGAGCTTCGTCTACCCTTCGTAATTAACTCCATTTATTAATTACAAATTAAGCATACGAATAGGCTAATCACCATGAGCATTTGTTACGACGAGTACCCTGTATTATTCTGCTCTCTGTAATCAATCGAATAGCGTTTAATTTAGCATCGTTTCAGGCTTTCGGATTGAAACCGTGGCCACGTGCGAGTAAACTGAACGAAGATTACCGCGTTGAATAAATTACGTTATACATATGTACATTGATTTTGATTTTTAGATCGATTTTCACTGTCCTGTCTGGATTCTCGAATTCTTACGATAACGTTGAAACTTTCACCGGTAAAATTTTCCTGCAAAATCATCGCTAATATCTAAAAGATCTTGATGATAGTTAAATCAACACCCAGTATGCGAAGCATCGAGGATATTACGGTTTCCAGCGAAAGCAGGTTTTTGCACAGCAGCCAACGTCGGTGATAGATATTTATAATGCGGCAAGATTATGCGGCGAGAGCACGGCGTGGAAAGACGCTAGCAAGACCACGGAACAGAGGATGGAAAACAGAGTAAACAATAGCTCGGGAAACAGATGCATCTGTTGCAAGTATGTCGCTGTAAACACGGTAACTCGTTGGAGCATCGTGTTGTTCTTCAAGACCAATTAATCACTAATGAGACTACGAGCTGCGAGCGCTGATGAACGCTGTAAGCTTTACACGAGTGGTTTTCAAAGATCGACCAATCTTTACAATGATTACGCAGTTTTGTTGCGGAATTTTGGAACAGCGCTGAAAGCCAACTTCTTCTTCTTGTCGCACTTTCGCTAATGAGATTCTACGAGTAGGTTTATCTTTCTGCCTCTAATGAGCACATCTTCATGGAAATTGAATATTTATGTTGAATGGCTTGTGTGTTTACGTCCTTAATACAAATTTCGTATAATTTTACGTTTAATAAATTTGGTCGCCTGATAACACTCAAATATTTGCAAATGAAGAATTCTGGTTTCATGGAAGTTGTCTTGAAATCGCGAAATTATATTAGAAAAACAGAAAATTGTACCAGCGTTGTAAAAGTACTCGAACGAGAACAGTTTACGCTATACGATCGACGATGTTTCCTCGAACAGACTTACTTTTACTTTTAATCGAGAGTTAAAAGTGACAGCGAAAAGTTTCCATGCGAACGCAAAAAGTTACGCAAAACAATCTCATTACAGAAGTTATCGGACCAGTATAATTAGTAAGCCGGATATCATTAAGCGAAAAATATTCCTATTGGCGAAATTAACTTTAAAAATTTATCTAAAGTAACTAGAAAAGTATTTAACCGGGCGGAGAATATTTTTCATTTTCCATTTCAGCTTCTGTATCGTCGAGGTAACAGGTGAAAGATAATATTTCTCATCATAACGTACACTTTTATTGTTAATAATCTCGATATCGACATCGTTGAATATTGAAATAAGGCTTTAAAACGATTAATACCGAATTTTAGTAAGAATATTCGTTTATCCCGAATATTATTCAGGGTCACGTTAATCCATTAATATCGCAATGACACGTTTCAATACGATTAAACATCGAACGAAATTGACATTACGTATTTAACATTAAATTAGCATTAACAGGTGCACACGCGAAATATCTTCTTAAGTTATTCGCCCATGCTGCTCAGAAAGTAGGAATATTTTATCTACGATCGCGATAGTTGCAGAATCATCTGCATATAAAACTAATTTCCAGGTGATTTCTCCGTTTCTCGGCCCATTTTTCATTACAACAAATCACATAAATTATATCAGTGATTGAAATATAACACCCGCCCTACGAAACAATATTTCAACATGTACATTTGCAGTTTGTTTCAAACTTTACCAACACACTCATGATAGCCGATTATTAGTTATAACACCAATGGAATTTGAGAATATTCAAAATATTTGCGCGAGGCACACAGCACACGCTGACACAACACATGATATTCGTAAAAGGCTTCTCCAAAGCGCTCAAATACTCTCACGAGCTGCCATACCTAACTAATCCTTTTCTCACCTTCTTTCGCGCAAAGTAGCACGACAAATTTGAAAAAATTCACTGCGAGATGTGGATACGGTCTCTGAGGACACGTTGGAAAATGAATGAAAAAAAGAAGAGATCTTTGCACGTTGAAAGGTTCCGAGTGTGCTCGATAACGACGTTTGGAAACTGATTTAAGAAGCAACCCTTGTCGAGAGAAAAGTTATCAAGCTTTTCCGTGTTATGATACTTCTTCTAAACTTGCCGCACCGTTGTCTCCTCCGTGCGTAACGTAATAGGTGACCTCGTTCGCGGAACGTGCTCCTAAATAACAAAGTTTTTCCAAGAGAATTGTATTTTTGGTTTGAAACTACGTTCCTGTTAATCAAGTTACGTTGTGGTTTCTTTGGACATTTATGTTTCATGGATGATTCGACATAAAGGAAAGTTGATTCTCCGTGGTTCTAAACAACAAGGAGTAAAAAAGATCTACGCGTTTAAACATTTGTCCCCTTCCGAACGAGACAGAAAAAGTGATTTATCAAATAGAAAAATCACGAAGAAAAATACAACTATGAGTAAAGACGAACTAAAGGAATTTCTTTTTCTGTAATTTCGTGCCGATTCTCCTGGGATTTAAATCGACTCGGAGACGTTGAATAGCAACGCGTTGTACGTTAGCCAATGTATCGCGACAGATCTAGTGCACGTTTCGTATGAACCGTCCCGTTTCTCTCCATTTTCCCTCCGCTCTCGTCATTTCCATTCCCCATTTTACGAGCACAGCACGCTCTTTCGAAGAGCGAAAATCAGTACGAAGCTACACGCCACCACTACGCAACCTTGCAATGTCTCCTTCTCACCCTGTGTGTGACAGTTCGCACGATGTTACCCTCCGAATCTGCCATCTTTCGGGGGACAATTCGAAGCGAAGAGAGTCGGTTCGCGAGGAGAGCAAGGTAATGGAAAACATACCGGCATCGTGACTGTCGATGCTGCCCTGTGGAATTGCAAATGACCAACCCTGCCCCGTTTTATGAATTCATTTGTTGCCTTTGTACGCGACACCGCGCAGTTTTCAACCGGTGGCTACGAAGAAAGAAGCGAGGCAGAAGTAATAGAAGAAAGGAGCCGGAGAAATTGCAACTATCCTCCTCGATATTAAAAAATATAGGATTTTTATTTACTCAGGAATATTAGAAATTAGGATGATTCCTATCCTAAACGATAAGTTTATCGATAGATGGATCTATTTACAATGGATTAAACAGGAAACGATGGTTATTTAACGTGAACTTGTTGAGATAAGTATAATTTTCTGTGCTGGACTGGGTTAAATGTGTAGTAGAGATACTTGTATGTGGGTATCAGTGTGTGGAGGTATGTGTGTGCGCAGCGTCTCGAAAACAAATGAATGTAAACTATTCAGTCGGTTAACAGTCGGGTATAGAAGAAAGTGCTGAGACGCGTGCGAGTGTGTATGGATGAATATATAAGAAATCGTCCATAAAATAAATATATTACTATTCTAATATTAATCCCAAGTATTAATTTAGCGTTCCTATAACATTGTTTCGGCTTCAAAGATCCACAATTCTCAACAGAACTAAATACAGTAATGTGCTATAACTGAGACGACTAAATGGATGATACACAACTCACAACTAATAGCTTACAACTCACAACAACTAGGCAACTCAACTCTCGACTCCTCGTAACTCGACTCTCAACCAACGACTTTCGGTTAACGACTGACGATTAATTCGTCTTTCTCCTTTAAGCATCCCTTTGCCTTTTCTCATACCCCACCACATATACGTTCATGACCTTCACGTAGACCTTCTTCCGCGTAACTATTCGACTGAAAGACCATTGATGAGCCGATGGGCCCCATTGAAGTTTCCAGATCCTTTCGGCCTGTTGACACTTAAAATTTCTCGCAACATTGTTTATATTGGGTTGGCAACTAAGTGATTGCGGATTTTGTCAATATCACCTAATGACAAAATCACTTAGTTGCCAACCCAATAGTTCACTCGATGTTTCTTAGGCAATCTGACCACGATACTACAAAACCGTGTGAAATTTTGTGACGCATACGCTATCGTTCAAGAATCTTGAGACACACCGCGAGTAACAAATTCATCTCTTAATACAAATATTTCTGTTAGGTAGATGATACATTTACACTGTATATGGGAGTGTGTGTGTAAGCGTCAGAGGACGTCCAGGTCTTAGTTGAGACAAAAGACTGTTGGTAGCTGTTAGAAGCATCTAGAATAGTCTGTTTGACAACAAGCGTGCGTGTAAGAAGGTTATCGAGGTCTTCAGAGTGTAATATATATGTATCGATGTTGTGTGCTAATAAAGCAATTAATTTATTATACCTCAACAATTTCATTTGTAATCTCTTTCCAATCTAATATTAATAAGTTTCTAATATTTTCAGTGCAGTGTACAATTTTTTGCTGATATATTTAACATATGGATTGTGTTTAGATTCTAAGCAATATAGGTAATGTTTTATGGTTTAACGTAAACTATGAACTTCGGAAAGAAATATGCGCACTTTATAGCATAAATTTTGATACACTTGCTGCGTATACGGTACACGGTGTTTTCAGTGCTAAAAACGATAGTTGTTCTTATTTTCGGATGAAGCGGGATGAAATGGTGCAACGAATTCTGGTGAAACTTTGACGACGACTCTTCTGGAGAGTTTCGTCCTTCCACGAGCATCAGGTAAGTCGAGTTGCCTTTTCGAAAAGGATATTTCGAATCGACGTAAGTAACGCGTACGCATTCGATGGAAGTTAACGTCGCTAAGTTTCCCATCTCGTACGATGGATTCGAAAGTTTAACGGAGAAGTTGAATTTTCTAATGGATCGAATTGAAGAACTTGTCACTCGTCTTGTAGTCGTCTAATTTGCATATTTTTGGAGTCTAATGCTCACGACGAACGAAAGACGTTGGGTGTTGACTTTAAGACGATTAATAGCATTTCCTTATTTACATATTTGTATAATGGCGCTTGACGGTAAATAATAAAATTATGTACAAAAGAATTTCGTTGAAACTCAACTCTAAAAGAGCTTAAACAAGAAATTAAACGAATTAAACAAGAAAGATAACGAATACGCTAAATCGTCAGATTAGGCAGTGAAATTCTGTACAAAACAATTTCATGTAAATTTCCACTTGATCGATAAAGTCCAGTAAAATGTAAATAAAAATGAAATAGCGAATTTGGATACTGAAGAGATCAATTTACGTTGGAAAGTTTTATTAGCAAAAACAAACGAGGAAGAGATTAAAATTAAATATCGAATTTTAAAGCGATCGGAAAAAGCGAAAATCTCAAATCCATCCAAATAAGATTCTTCAAGTCCTACTTTTCCGAATCTTTATTGTGAAAATACAATTAATATCGTCGATTCTCAAACGGGGACAAACATTTGAAAGACATTCAGAGATATTTACACCCCTCGTTTCTTTCTATTTTATAACAAACATTCTATAAATCGTATTCGAGCGCACTAAACAAAATAATAAACAACGTGCACGGAATATCTGTGCGAGTTATCGCTACAATACGATCCCTTATTAAAATCTATAGACGAACAATTTCAAAGCTGTATTCGACAGAAAACGTAGAACCGGGCACAATAAAGGGCAAATTAATCATGCATAAAACATAATATGTCTAAATTGTTAGAAACGCTCGAAACGATCTCCTTTTTTCCGTGAATTTCACGATAAATATCCAGAACATTGCAACCGAGTGCATGCTTTGAAACGGAAGAAAAAAGGACCGATAAGAGAAAAAGCTGAATGCAGAGAAAAACGAGAGGGACAGGGCGGAGGGGAGGAAATATAAAACGGAAAGGTACAACGGCATCGCCGACAATTTTGAAGTCACGCACGTTCGTTAATCTAAATTCCAGTCGTCGTTCTCCACATTCGAGAGGAACATACCAACGTCGGTACGATGAAAATGCATTCGACTTTGCGGTAGAACCGTATGCATCGACTCAACGAACTTCTGGAATGAACTCGATGCGGTTCACCGAGCCAGGGGCCTTTCCAGCCACCTTTTGCCGATAGCCTGTCCGTGTAAACTAACCGTGTGCACCGTACTAATCCTTATTCGATTTATATTTTACTCGCTGTTCGTTCCACGATTATCGACTGCTCCATCTAGCACAAAAGCCGAGCATATCTTAATTACTATCAGCCTGATTATTCCATATGATTTTAGGATATTTATAGTAAATGTCGGTAAAGGAAATTTTCCTTCCTTTTGAACTGATGAAACAGTGGACAATTTTATTATCGCGATTTCACTCTCTTGGAACGCACAAAATTATACCGTGACTCTCTTATTACTGATTTAACATATTTTTTAATTAAACGATCAGAAATAAGTTTTTAGATAAACGTTGTAAGGATAAAGTTCGTGGTTTGGTACAAAAAAAAAGATTGTAGCTGAAACATGTTTAGAATTTTAAAATTCAGCGATGTTACGTCCAGATAATTTATATTTTGAAAGATATACGGATAATGAAAAGCAACGATAACACGAAGAAAAGTTCGTGTATGTGTTAAAAATAATTAATCCACATTCTGCAATTTCCCTCAAAACTACGCGTACAGTCATACTTCGAGTGTCTCGTATACCTACTTATACTACTTATCGTTATAAACTGATATTAGCTAATGTCCTGAAGTGTCTGACCATATACCTACCTTATAAGTACTTAACTTATCGTCATCAGCTAATGCTGCTATGCGCAGGTCTACAATACCGAACATTAAAGTACAGTACCTCATAACGTGTCTGATACCACCTACTTGCACTACTTATCTTCGTAGGCTGATATTAGTGGCAGTCGTCTAACTAGACGCAGGTTTGTACCACTGAATGTACGCTTATACCGATTAATAAAGTATCTGACCATGCTCATACCGCTTTTGTCACGATGAACTGAAAGTACTTGTAAATTCCCAACTACGTGCAGGTCTATACTACTGAATATATATGCGTACACTGACAATTTAAGTTCCAGATTATACATCCTCCTGCACTACTTTACGTCGTGTACTGTATAATATTGCTCGCATATGTCTGCCTACTTGCAGGCTTATACTACTGGTTGTATCCAAGTTTCTATAGGTTTATACGTAAGTAGCGACGTTTATCGATCTAAAAGATAAGACCTTTGGATAGTATATAAAGTATTTCAACTGAAGCCAGCGATTCGATTCGATATAAATACAACGATACATACGATAAGTAATTCTTTAAATAAAAAAATATTTAAGAGAGATTGAACGGAGACAAAATTCGTGAATCAGAGGACAAGCGAGTTTAACGATTTGAAAGCACACGTTCACATTTGACCATGGTGCCAAGCCGAAGATCGAATATTAGGAGTTTTGAACGTAAGATGAAAAGGCTCCCCTTTGGTCCCGTAGACGTATTCCAGCAACTTATTAGCGATTCCGACTGTGTCAAGAGGAATTGCAGCAAATACACCTTTGGAGGCTACGTGACGGACAAGATGAAATTTCGCGATATACACTGGATTACCCTAGAAATCGGTAAGTACCGTAGATAAATAATTCGCCTGGCAACTTTGACGTGTGCAGCTAGCAATGCGGTAATTTAGCGAGGGCATTTCGCTGTCTGCTCGAAAGTAAACTCGTTTGCATTGCCAGCTCAGGTATGTTTCCAAGTTAACAAGTGTGAAATGTATGTATATCTAAATGTTATTACGATCTCACCTATAAAGTAGAATTAAGCTGTTGGTTCGATTGAAAATTCATATACACGTTATTATGATTATTACTATTTGATTTATCTTAATATAATTGCATAATATATAATTTTTCTAAATACAAAAGTATTTGTAAGACGAGAAAGTTTTATCGAAGGAAAGCAACTTGATCTGACGACATCGAAATATCAACGTTTAAAGATATTTTTGAATTGCAGTCGACGGCCAAGTTTCTTTAACGTTTTAAAATTTGTTCGCAACTTAAGTTCAATTCTTTATTACTGTAAATTCAGAGTACAATCCTATATTGCAGAAACGTATAGCACGAGAGTACAATTCTATGCATTTTGTAGAAACATATATTGCAAAACTATTATACAAACTATTTTTACTCGCTGCATTTGATACGAAAAATTGATATTCTATTATGCATTGTTTACTCTAGAAAATGTGTGAGAATTTGTTTTACCCAACGCAGAGGCACTTTAAATAACCATTTGTACTACCACGGTGCAAATTGGCAATAAATCTTGCAGATGTAAAGCAGCGAACAATAAAAGTTCGAATGCACGAATCCAATGATATTTATCTTCATTATTTTTATTTTTTCATTATTTATCACTACTTATCGTCGTAGACTAATCTATGTTACTTGCAAATGTACGATTGTACGCTACTGAACGCCTGAGCACAATAATATTTAAGGTGTCTGATCGTATATTTACCCACACTACTTATCATTCTGTACTACAATATATAATATTACCGATAAATGTCTGACTGTGTATAAGATTACACTACCGATTACGTGAAATATTACGCAGGTTTATACAGATTTGTAGCGATTTAAAATGTATTCCGTCGATATATCGAACTGGAACAGTGTTAAAAAACAATTCATCGTTCTATGATGTAATAAGAAACGAATTGATATTTCCTTGGTAGTTCGTAAATCAAATTATTCTGTAACAGCTAACAATGTGAAAATGTAATGTACTGGTGAGAAATGCATTGTTATAGAAGAATTTATGCAACGACGGATAAAAAAAAGAACAAATGTGGAAAGTTAATATCTGACAGGATAACGATTAAAACGTTATCGTTCCGTTATGGAACGGGAAATCTGTGAAAGCTTTCGATAAATTCTCTTCTATCGTATGTGAAAGCTAATTTATTTACTGAAATAAAACGGGTTCTTCTGTCGTTAGTAGCACTATAGTGTAACTGTAATTCATTGCTACATTGAAAATAATTAAAATTCAATATTTCAGTTAATGGCTCGTAACTACAGGCTACACGTTTTCGTTACTTCTCAAAGTTCCATCAAATACCAAATTACCGAACGTTCGTTATTTCTTGCTTTACGCTTTCGCTAAAAAGGACGATTTATCGAAACAATAGCTTTACAACGGATTAATGGCATTTCGTGTTATAAATATAACGAAATCGCAGAATCAGTTAATGCATAAATTGTTATCGAGGAGGATTTTAAATAAAAGTCTATGGTTGGAGAAAAATCTACCTAAAATGAATTATTATTACAGACAGTATCGTCAAATATTGCAGATCAAATATATCAAAAATATTATCAATCATCGGACAATTCTCCTTAATGTTTTACCTAAATAATTATAATCTTTCTACTTAATTTAAAAAAAGAAATTTTTTTATTCAATCTCGAATCAAATCTTGAGTGCACCATCTATTTCGTAAGAGACGCGCCGATTCGATAAACAACCGTGAAATTTTCATCAAGAAAAATAAACATGCCGAAGCATGGCGGATAACGTTTCATCGTTTCTAGTAAAACAATCGAATCGGGTCAGCATTGACCGAGTGGTGAGCTGCGAACGCGATTCACGCCAAAGGCTTGTTTGTAACTCGATCGAGTCGTGCGGTGGTCGCCTCGTCAAACTCGCAATGCTCATCCGTTTCGGAAAAATCGTATTTCCCATTGACCATGGTCTGGACCGCAATGCGCGCAATAATTCAATAAGCCGATACTACGCCGGGGCTGAAGGGTTTTAAATTTTCCGCAACACAAATCTTTTCACCGAGTCAAATGTAGCACGAAGTAATACCGTGTCGCGTGAACACGAGGCCGGATAATTGCGTCCATCCTCCTCGTATGGCGGACGTGTGTGCCGACAAAATGCGCTATGCGTCATGGAGATTGTGTCCAACGCATTGATCAGGCTACCAATGAAATTGCCTGCTAGAAATTGAATGATGCGCGCTCCGCGATTTATACCCACGCAGTATTATTCGCCGACGTTGGATCATCTACAGAAACTGACGTATGACAAAGTTATTCGCCTGACTTAAACTTTCACATCTTCAGATTCGAGTTTCAACTTTGCATGGAATAATCAAACTTGCGGAGGAATGAGAAAGCATCGCGTGCTTCGGGCTCGGTATGTGAAAATATCAAAAACGAGAAAATGATTCGAATGGCGGTGTTGCGAATTCTCGACTAAAGAGCAACCGGTCAGGTCGAACCGATCGGTCGATATCGCGTACCTCGAATGAATCAACGCTCAAGATGGAGGAGGTTTGATAGATCGAGTGTTAGAGTAATCTGGCGCTGTATTTGCACTTGTTGTATAAAAGTAACGTTGATGTTATGAACACGGCGGTGGTAAGATGTTGTTGGGAGTGAAGCGTTTCACCCGCACGGTCTGACGATGAACCGTCCTCCTACGTTGCTGATTCTCCCTACCAGCCGTTGGGTTTCGTTCGTCCATTGTGCCCTTCCGGCTAGGCTTTTCCTGGAGTTTTTTATCTGACCTCGGATTCATTAGGTTTACAGCTCGTGGAGGAATTTCCTAAAAAAGGGAATGAGCCTGTCCGTGCCATAGACGGACTGCCACTCACAATTCCGAACAGGCGCTATACAAATGGCGTAACTGAATTATGATAATTACGACAGAAAATGTTATCTTCCAACAAACTTCTTTCCTGTTAATGCGTAGAAGCTGTTTATCGCGCCACTAACAACGGGTCGAATAGCCTATTTCCAGAGATAGACGCAATTGCACATTTCAAAGTCGTAAACGAAGAAGATGGAGAATCGCATGATCGTCTCATTGATGGACCTCGATATTAATCATTTTGCTGGAGGAAGCCAACAAGGAGGATTTCGAACTAAACCTTCGTCTACGCGGAAGCTTATATGGAGTATCTTGGACCCGTGTAACTCGATATTAGCATAGGTGTGCCCATGGGATGCGATACACATACGATATGCGGGATTGTGTAATAGTCAGGATCCTCGAGATCCCTCGGTACCTCAACCTCACTAGACTTGTGGAATCTCTGGGGCCGTAGGGATTCGACAAACCCCAAAGATGTTCAAACTTCTGAGATGACTGAAGCCCTCGAATTCTCTCGACCATCGAGTTTATCAAGATTTTGTATACCTTCGAACTTAAACTCTTACAGAGTAAAGATTAGAAACTCGCGTGAATTCTAACGAATTCTAAGAGCTAAGCGTCTTCTTAGTGGCAAATATGGTTGAACCACAAGTTACGGACAGCAGAGTGAGAGGTATTTTCATTTTAAATTGCAAGTAAATTTTATTAGAATGCGAATTTTTCTGCGATCGCGTGATATCTATTCGAAAGTGCAACAAGACACCAAATTATTCTTTAGGTTCGATTTTTCGCTTGCGATGGCAAAAATTTGGATTTGCATAAATATCCGTGGACTATTAGTCGCGCCGGTGATCGTGAAAAAGCGACTCTTTCGTTTCATCGAAATCGAGAAATAAATCATGCGCGTTGTTCCTTTTGTCTTAATCGAACGAACGTAGGTTTGAATCGAGCGATAGTCCAAGAAATTCGAAACGAAACAAACATTGTCTTCTACTTTTCGCTATGCCAACATCGTAAATCGTATTAGACATCGGACGTTGAATAATGGTTGGCGGTTCAGTTGCAGGGAAAGAAATTTGATTTCTGTTGTTAATTCGAAGATGCTCCTTGATAAACGACCGGCAAATTGGAGATTGGGTGGGCAAACGACCCGAAGAATGGAAATGCTCGTTTCATCCCCGCACGTTCGATTCGAAGCACTCTAATGGCTCGGTAAATAAACTCCAGCTTCCTCGTCAAACCACGTTTCCACTCCTAAAACTCGAGTATATCGTAGTAATTTAATTCGCCTTTTACATTCTTCTTCGAGTAATTCTCTCTTCGTAACATTTGACAAGTCGTTTCGTAAAAAGCTAATTGTCTAATATAACACTGCACGTGCATCCCACGATAAAATAAAACGATCGATTCTTAAATCCCGATATCCTTGTACGCCAACTTGCCTGTCTCTCAGTTCAGAATTTTCTTCCTTCCAAAGCTTCTACGCTAAAGCCTTTGCCTCTTACTTCCCGAAATCCAGCACCATATTTTCCTCAACGTCCCAAGTATCGCGTTTATCCCTTTCTCATTCGGCCCGAGGAAATATCGGTCATTCGATAAATCTGCGAGTACGTGGGTATAAAAATTAGGTTACAACCTCGCATATATCCTCCGCTACACGCGTTTTTCCATCGAAAAGGAAAAGAACGTTCTTTCCAACCGTGTCGCGCGATAGATCACGTTGCTTGTCAGAATGCAGGTAGCTGTGAAGGGACTCGCGTACAGCTTTCAAACAGAGCACTGACGATGGAAACGATCATCCCCAATAGGAACATAAATTTCAGGGGCAATTTCACTCATACAGGTTACTGGAAGGGCGTTGCGGGCCTGCGGGCCACTACACGTTCACTAACACCACGTATCCGTCGTCTGAGCATTGTGCGCAGACGGATGGAATTATCAACCCCCAAAGGCTCGTAACTCCTGCGGATACCGTGTGTGGACTGTATCATCCTGCAAGGTGCTGCTATATCAACCTGTGCTACTTCCATTCAGGATACTGTCGCGAATCACGTGTTTTCGACTTGAACGCGTTAACACCACTGTTTCGTAGGAAAATGTCCGCTCGTGATTTTCCCACTCCGTGAAATTACTATCGCTTAATTATTTATGATTTTAGGGAAATTACCGTTGCTCGCATTTCTATGATTCATTACTAGCTCGTAATATTCGAGACAACGTTATTTCGAGTGCGTTAACCGCTACGTGAAATTCATATGGCTTACTTGTGCACCAAAATAATTCATGTTTATGGCAATATGTTGAAAATATAGAAAACGCGATTGAAACGAATCTGTTTCATGCGCGATTAAGCTGTGACGCGTTGATCTAAAAGGAAATTCCGGGAGATACGAAAAAGTCGATAAGAAGCGTTAACGACGATTTATGTTCGATAGAAAACGGGCTTATTACCGGAAAATTGACATGTTAAAGTCGAATTAAAATCTGAACTGAATTTACACTGCTTTTATATCGATAGAATATACCTAGTGAAGGTTCTTGAATAGTGTTCTCTACGGTAACATCTATTTGTTCGTGCAAGGATAATGATATATAAACATCCGTTATACAAAGCAAATATATCGTACGCACTGAATGAAATTATACGTATTAAATTTAGTTTGAAATCAGAGCGAATGTAGAATTATAGAATATATCAAGAATTAAGCTCGATTAGATGCCAACATATTGTTTAGAAAGGATAATTACACAGAAAATGCTTTACCGAACTACCAAATTAGAATCGATAATATGATCCTATTTAAAATTACAACAAAAGCAACGATATAATTATATTTTAGTGAAATATCTCCCGAAACTTCTAAACAGAAAACTGCGTTCTACCATCGATCGAGAGTGGAAAGTTAATGGAAATGGTTGCGAACGATTATCGAAATAAATTTTCCTCGGCCCACTTCAATCGAGTGCGATTATCGCGCTGAATGGGAATAAAATTGCCACGAGTAATACTTCGATCTTCCGTAACTTGAAATATTCGCGTTATCATTGAAAAATATTTCGAATAGAGAAAGATTGGGCCAATCATGTTCCTAAGAATATCTAAACACTCGAAACGTTATATTTCCCCTTCCGAAGGAAATTCTAATGTTACATAAAACGTTACACAGCTGCCGTAAACTCGGAAATTCAAAGGAAACTGCCACTATTATCGTTTGATAAAGCTTATCTTTTGACATTTCCAGGAATTTTTGCATCCACCTAACATCTCTAGAAAACCATAAACAACAATTTATATCCGACATAAAACAAACGCAACCTCGTAATTACACCACAGTGGCTCATTCATAACGCGAAACGATTAAACAGAAAACAAAATTTCGCTGCAGTTTTCCGTTTTAAAGTCGCAGCGTGTCACGCCGGCTGAAGAAAAATGCTTTGGGATAAAATAAAGGCGGTGGGATAGGGTGGGTTGACAGGAGCCGCGAGGGACGCTCGATTTAACCCGGCTACGTTAAGGAAAAAGGAATCGATGGCTCGCGCGCATCCGCCAGATAAATCCTCGATAACCAAGGGGACAAGGTTGCTCCGGCCAATAAGCAGCTGTGGAAAATACGCCACCCACTTCACCGAGTTAACGTGCGCCACCCTTTTTTTTTTTCTTTTCTTTCCAACCTCCAACGTCCCCAAATCAAGATTTCATCTAATACGGATCGAGTCCCGATCGGATACGCCGAGGCTCCTTAACCGCTTTGCCGAAACAAAAGCGCCCATTCTCGAGAATTTTTCAGGCAAAAAAGGAGGCACCCTCTTCTTCTCGATGTCTTTAACATGCGAGAGGATGTTTTTCTTTCGCCCTATTTCTTGATGGACCGGGATTACCAGGAATCCTCAGAAGGTGAATACAATAAAAATGTAAAGCGAGAAAGAAGAGGGAAAGTGTATTTTTGGATATTGAATAGGAATCCTGATGCTTTTTCATATGTCTTTCGGCAATGTCGCCTGCCAAATTTGTATCACCTTTTTTATTCGGTCCTTTAATCAATGACCAGGAATAAGACCACAGGAATAAATCACGCGATAAATAGATTTATCGTTGATCCTTTTATCCCAATATTCGAATATATTTAGAAAGGAATATTTTCGTATAAGATAACGAAAAATGGAAGGACTAGCTAAACGTGTAACAGTCGAGGCAAACGATATTACGATATCACGAGAAGCGATATTTGTAAAATTATAAAGAGGATGGAGAAACGTACATACGTTCGGCTTGAAGATCGAATAATTTGGAAATATGGGAATAATTGACAACATGTACCTATGTAACTGTCTCTTTGTAAAGATAGGAATTACGTAAAATTACCAAGTGGGTTCTTCGATGGCCTACGATTACAGAAATAAATTTGTAAATGAAAGGCGATCGTTAAAATTCCTGAAGGAAAGGATTTTTTAAAAAACGAACGATACGATCGATCGATCGCCTTCTTCGTGCATCCTGATACCTTCTTTCGATCACTCTCCTCGCGAATAATTTCTCAAGTTCGAAGAAAACACGAATCTTGCAAAGTGTAAAGTAAATAACTCGAGTAAATTCGACGTAATAACGAGGAATATAAGAAAATGTAGGAAGAAAATCCACCGGTTTAACTCGCAACGAGCTATTCCGTCGTTAAATCTCCGCAACGTACAGGCATTAAAGTCGATTAGTTAATTTGAAAATGAACGTTGCTTTCCACTATTAAGTGACATTCTTATCCGCTCTTTACAACGTAATAACCTACTTTACTCTCGTTTTATTATCCTTTTAAACTTACTGTTCACGAACGTACAAATTTACCGGCTATACGAATTTCATCAAGTAGAGCCACACACAACGTTATTCTTCAACACGCCCACTCTTAATTGCTTTCCGACGGCTTAAACTGTGCCGCCTGACGACGAAAGGGAGAAGCGGCAGAAAGGGCGAAGGAAAAAGAGGGAATATATTTTTTCTGATTCGGCACGGATAATGGAGTTTCACGTAAGAACCTTTGTGAGCAGCAACGCTGATAAGGTGGCCGCTTTTAAACGTTTCGGACAATAGCCTCGCGTGAGGCAGCGGACATTTCAACATGGCAGGCCCCGTACTTTGGCTGAAACGCTCTCTACGTAATTAAACCGTGATCTTTTGTCTCGATAGAACGATTAATTTAACATGTCTGCCGCATTAAGCGAACACGGCGCTAGATAACGCGATAAGACACCGAGAATTACGGCTGCTTCGCTGTCCGTTTTTATTCGCACGCCGATAAATACACGCCCTGTTTAAAATCAACCACCATTTCCAATCGTCTGCCGATTTACCGCTACCTGACAATTAATTATACAATTTTTCTCCAATTACAGTGATTCCTATTAACATTTCGACACTACGATCATTGCTTTATATATTTGGTTGTAACAACGCTATCCAATTAATTGCTTTTTATCGTAAGTTACTAAAAACACAAGTTTTAAACAATATTTCAAACATTTACGTATACAATGTACCATTTGTAAACGATAATAAGCGTTTCAGGCGATATTGTATGAAATTCGTGCAACTCATTCACTGTTGAAATATTTTCGCGACTCTAAAGTTCGTTGTTATTCGGTTTGTCGCTTAAGACGAAAAAAGCTACGTGCGTTACGTCAAGAAATTATTATTTAAAATAAATTTATTTTCGATGAAACACACAGACATTATAATAATATTCGATGTATTTAATCGACACATATAGACACGCGATAAAGCAGTAAACGATTATTAAATAAACTCGAATCGTGTCGAAGAATTTATTAAACACGATCGTACCATATGTTTATTATGGAAGACGCATAAACGAACGGCGAGGGTGTTGAAAATGTTCAAAGGCAATCCTTAATCCATTTAAAGAACCGAATAGAGCTCTTGCCGTGTCAATCAGTTTCAAAGACCTGGAAATTCATATCGGTGAATATCCGAACCGAACTGTCGTTCCACGAACTACCGGAAATCTCTGTTCAAAATACAGCCGTGCAGGGGTACGCGAATAAACTTGGCGCAACCCACAAAGCTGTGTGTAATCCAAAAGTTCGGGCTCTTCAACGCCGCAGTAAATCCATCACGATTCGAGTTATCTCTCGATCGACTTCGAGTGGCCGAAATTCAGCTAGGTGCTCCATATAAATCCCAGCCAGGCCAAGTACATGTCGACCAGCCCCGAAATATCGATTAACGATTCTTTTATTGTCGCGATTCGCCCACAGCCTGTGCCTGTCACCTGTCTCAATCTCAACGTTAATTCCGCTTGCTGGAAAACTTTCAAACACCTTCCACGAATTCCAATAATTTTACATTCGATAATAAGGGCTCGGTTTTATAATCGGCTGTTTGGTTAAAAATGCTACATACAATCACGTATTATCTCGCGAAAGCACATAAAACACTTTGGAAATTCGTTACCGTTGTAAGGAAACACGAGCGTCGTGATTAACGTTGGCGATATTTGAAACCAATGTGAAAATGCATGTAAAAGTTTTACCGCAAATAGTAAACAATTAGCGAGTGAGATGAAATTTCAAAATGCTGCGTATAATACATCGACGAGAGGTTTCGAACATTTTCGCGAATCACTGCAGATCTTATTTCTCTCGCAATCGGAAAATACATTTGCAAGAACGAGACAAAAATGAACGGTAGATAATACGGCCAGTTTCGCGAAAGAAAAATATGCTAATTGAAAAAAGGAAGATGGATGTTCCGATTGATTAATCCTTTTGTTACGAGGCTCTTCGAAGAAACAATGGCTTCCGTGGTGAATATGAGGAACAATATTCACGAATCATCTCCGTCAAGGTGCATTAAGAGCGTTAAATTTTCTATCGGATCTATGTACTCGGCAGGAAAGGCACGTTTTTGTGTAAATCTAGTCTCCTAAATTATTAAGTACAGAATTTATTAAACGCATCCTGAATCGAAGCGTTAAATAAGGAACGATATCGACCTTTTAAAGGGCGATATGTCGTTCGCGGAGCTGATCTGAAAAACCTGATGGTCCAACGAAGTCTCGAATATTAAATTGTGACCAGAAATAAGTAGATCTAGTTAGGTTTCGATTAGCTCGTGTAATTCCTCGCATCGCCATTTGTAAGAAGACTACAGGTCCGAATTGTGCAGCTCGTTTATCGTTTGAACTTCCTACGATCGGTGACCGGAGTGCTCGAACTTCTTACAATTGTAAAAATTCTATGAAAATTGACAGTCAGGGAATTTTGAATATAATCGATAAATAGAAGATACTTTGAGATAAAAAGTACCCTATTGAACGATTAAACATTTTTATTAGAACATCAATAAAGAAAAATGAGAACAAATCTTGCATCTAACGGTGCACTGTGTTTGCATACATATCTTTGAGGGGTAATCTAAGAATATTATTATAAACACAGCTTAGAAAATAATCGTAAATGCTGCTTTATAATCGTATAATTGAAGTTAGAAGTGTGCACATACCTTACTGTTATATATAGAATGAGCAAATACCGTTTACCAATATTTTGTCGAATATTGTCGATAATATTTGTCGAAATAAACGAAACCTCGTTATAACATGTCGCTATCAACTGTTACCAAGGCGTCACTGTGGTCACCCGTGACCACCAATAAGATAAACGGTCCATTGGGGAAGAACGTTGTCTTACATCGTCGATTTATTATTATTTTGCAATTATATGCTTCGAATAATAAAAATACTCTCGTGGCGTCCTGAGCGAAACGTGTGATTTCGGCGTGACAGTCAAAGTGTTAATCTCTTTAATTTTAAGAACTTTAAACGTTCAATTAATAATTGTAGTGTTATTTATCCAATATAAAATCATTTAGCTTCGAACTCATTTCCAACAGTTCTTCCGAAACATTCGAACATTGCGGTGTATCATGATCGAAATCGAACACAAACTATACTCGTGGCCTGAATAAGCGAAACAGTCAGTTGGAACTTTAAAAGCAGATATCTAGGCGTATAATCCAGAGCTAACGATATTTCGGGCTAGCAACTTTACGGACCACTCAGTTTCACCTGCAAGCAACCATAGCTCGAAAATCGTCTAATCGTTATAATTTTCCCTGCCTGTGTTGACTACGTACTAACTCCTTGTTCCTTGGTCGTCAATACTGATTAACAGATCGTAAACCTATGATATAATACCTACAGTCGGTAATCCTAATAAACGTCCCTGTCTCCCGTGAGCCCAATTTCCTTATATAAACCTGTTCCAAAGGTATATCGTATGATACATTATACAGCAAAGATAGTTCTTAATTTAGAAAATTATCTGAGTGTGCTTTCAGTGTACTGAATTATTCATTTTATCGTCTTTCCACTAAATACGAATTCTCAATTTGTAGTTTCTTAATCGAGTAACGTCTATATATTCTATGGCTATATCTCCAATTTATATAATTTTGTATACAACGAATACACATATTCCAAAGCAAATGCTTCGACGTGTAAAATTTTGCTTCTCACGCCGCAACTAGGAACGCTATTAGCTACAGGAATGGCCATTATATGAAAATACCGAGCCACGTTTAATTAATGGTAAAAGATAAAAGAACTTAGTTGCCCATTTAGAAATGGTAGAGCGAAATTTCTATAAATTTCCCACTATCGGCCACAAACACCAAAAGGAAATGAAAAATAGAGGATTTCAATATTCAGAACTATTCATACGCGCTTAATATCGCGCAGAATGACATTACGCTTCTATCGATAATCAAATCTGCATTGGAATAACTACAGGCCGCAGAATTTTATAATGTTTTAACCCCCTACGATTTCGCTTTACTATTATATCAAGTAGAAGATTATATCCTGTCGCTTCTACGATACTAACTTTACAAAGCACAACGAAATCTCGGAAAAAGTTGGAGACAAGTGGTCAAAATTTTACGCAGTACCGTGTTCTGTACTCTTAAATAAAACTCTGCAAAAATTCTATCATCCCTATCGCAAAACACGATCAAATATCCTACGAACCCCACAGCGAGCGAAACATCCGAAGCAACCGTGTATTATACGTATGATAATACAATCTACGGATTCTTTGGACCATGAAAATCAGCCTGTCGAGCGTTGCCAATAAACTCGCCACGTATATTCGCGAAATCCGGAAGCGGAGGTCGAAAAAGGGAAAAGAAAGGGAGAGGCGAGACGATGGCCCGATCTTCTATCGCGACGCATTTAAGGAAGAAGCTTTCTCGCGTTGTCCGCGGCACCACGTTTGCCAGGAGTTTTTTCAAAGCAGCAGCAGCTCCTCTTCGTCGTATACAGAAGTGCATGTACATGTCAGGCCGCAGAACGGACAGCGAGCAAATACCTTAGGCGGATATACGTGCTCGACGTCAGCACGGAATCTTGATCCTCCTCGCCTCCGTTTTCGTCTGTCCGTATGCACACGCGCTCACGCATACATACGATATACGTACGCTATGCATTCTCGTGGGGTAAAACCTCGTCGACGGCTGCACCTCTAAAGCGATAACTCACTGCCACTTCGCCAACACTCTTTACACCAGCCTCGTGTCCTGCCCCCGTCAGTGAAACGGCCCTAAATTCTACGATTGAGTTGGAACGTGCCTGTTGAAAATTGCTGGTTTCGCGCTCCATTGTTTTCGGAGGTTTTAATTGCGCCAAGTTTCTTCTATTTCGGACCCTTCTTCCGTTTATTCGCCGTTCTTCTATTTGTTTTTAACAGTTGCCTTTATTTACGATTATCGAATAGCGACAACATTTTTTGGAATGATCGTCGAACATAGTAGAACTTTTCGGGAAAAACGTTTCGTTTGAAGATACTTCTGAAAAATAGAATTGTTTTCGGAGGCTTCAATTTCGAGAGTTTTTCGCATTTGCCATTCTCCCGCATCTCTTTCAGCTAGTTTTTCGTATCGACCAGTTTCGTCCAAAATTATCGAATCGCATTAGCAAGGTACAACGACGTGCAACGTATTTGTAGTTACTTTATCATATGTCCTCGCGTCTGGGAGGAACGGTTTATAAGAGTGTTTAAGGGGTTAAGGACAGACATAAGCGCATAAAGCGACAGAAAGAAGTTGAAGAAAGTTAAAGAAACGTTTAGAAGGGGAGGATACGCGAAACTTCCTGCCGTAAGAATTGATCGAGCAGGGACGAACTGGCGGTAAGGAGGCAATTCTTAAGATTCATGCCCGCGGGCTCCACGATTTGGCAGTCTGGAAACGTTTTCGACTCGAGACTCGAGGCTCGAAGTAAAAGGATGACCCGGTGAAACGATTCGCAGGCAGGTTGCAAGTTCGAAATCCGAGCAACGCCAAAGGATAGCGCGATATAGAGGCGAAAGGGATGAGATACAAAGAGGACGAAGGAAAAGGAGAAAGACGGAGAACTGGACGGGTTGCACGAAGAACCGAGATCGTGAAAGGATGGCAGCTCGTATTACCGAACTTTTAAAGTATCTGCGAGCAATATTGTCTGCGCGATGTAAGATGGAACGTCGCCATTTCGCTTTCTTTCTAGGGATGCACGACTGCACGACCGTGTTCTCGACCGACGGCATTTTATCCGCCTACAGTGCTTGATCCTCTTTCTCCTGGGAATGTTTCACACCTCTTTTGTCTTTCCCAACGCCGCTTTTCCACGGCTATTCCACTTCCATTCCGAGCGTACCGAATTATTTGAGAGTCGTGGCGAGGTTCGAGCGTTTGAAATCCTACCAAAGGTAGGATAACAAGATAATAAGAGCGTATACGATACGTGAAAATTACATTAATATAGTAGCAGCAAGGTACGAAGAGAAAGCCCTAGAATCAAAAAAGGAATTAGTGAAGGAGCGTATAAAGGAAAGAGAGAGAGAGAATGGGGGAATTGTCAGGAAGGAAAAAGAGCAAGAAAGAGAAAGAAGGGACTAGAAGAGGTGAGAAAAGGAGGGACGTAGACAGAAACAGGAGAGGAGCAAGAAAGGATGACAGCAGACCAAATTATAGAAGAAAGAGAGAAACAGAAGAGAGGGGTAAAGGATAAGGGAATCCAAGTATAATACACACTACAGAAACATAGCCAAAGAAAAATTACCAAAGTATTTAGAAGGGAGGATGAAGTGGAAGAACAGAAGAATACTGGCAAGATTCAGATGCGGAAACGAGACCAAGGCAAGGGAATACTGGAAAGAAGAGGGGGAGCAAAGATGCAGACTATGCAGAAGGAAAGAAGAAGACCTAAGACGTGTAATAGAAGAATGTGAAATAACGGGAGGACCAAAGGACATAGGAAAAACGTTGAACGAGACTGGAGAAGGTTTGGCAGAACTGAAAGCAATAATAGAAAAGAGAAGGGCAAACGACAAGAAGTAAGCACAGCAAGGAAGCTAAAGACCAAAGTTGCAATAGTTTTTTAGTTGTTAGTTGCTAATTTATAGTTCCTAATTTTTAGTTTTTAGAGGTAGAATAAGCAAGGTAGTGCGATAGAATAGAGTGGAAAAGAGGGGAGGTAGACATATAAAAAGAGAAATAGACATAAGAGATGTAAAACTGGAAGTTCGTCCAAAGTCGAAAGTCACGGACTAAGCAATAATATAATAATAATAATAGTACATTAATGTAGTATAGTGGACAGATTGTCTAAGAAATATCGAGTGAACCATAAACGATGTTGCGAGAAAGCCTAAGTGCCGACAGGCCGAAAGGGTCTGGAAGCTTCAATGGACCGAGCTGCCCATCAATGTGTGGTCGGTCCTTCGGTCGAATTACGCGGAAAAAAAACCTACGTGACCATGGCCGTGGTCAGTTGCGGAACACGTACGTGATGGGGCTATGAGAAAAGAAAAAGGGATGCTTAAGGGAGAAAGGCGAGTTAACAGGCGGTCGTGAGTTGAGAAGTCAGAATGTTGTCAGCGTTGTCGAGGAGAATGGTCCGCGTGAAAGAGAGCGTTGGAACCATGGTGACGAGAGTCGTGAATTGACTATTTAGTTGTCTTAGTTACAGCATATTATTGTATTTAGTTCACGTTAAATAACCATCGTTTCCTGTTTAATCCATTGTTAATAATAGATCTATCGATAAATAAAAAAATCCTACATTAACGAAGAAAAAGGAAGGAATATGGCGCAAAATTACGTTGCTTCCTCTCATACCTTAAAGACAGCAGAATAAGCTTTTCTCTGACTTCTTTCGATATCTTTTTACCGTTTTACGTATCTATTTTTCCCCTTAGTACGTAATGCGTAATCTTCTTTTTGTCGTTCCGTCGTTGAAAATACGCTTAAGATCTTGTTACTTTGGCCATTTTCTCTCTCCTCTTTCCTACGTATCTCCTTTATTTACGTTTATTACCTTTATTATCTCGCATACAGCACACTCTTACGATTTAGATTTCTCTTTGCTAACCCCCGTTTTCTCACTTCGTTTCCGCACTCTTCGCAACTTCTATCTTGCTACTCCCTCGTTCTGCCATCTCTCCTTTCACTTCTCTTTTGTAGTCTCGCTATACTTCGTTTATACGTCTTTGTGCGCTGCTTCCTCGGCGTAGAGTAACATTCATTCGTTGCTTGACTCGAACGGACAACCACGATTTTCAGCCGATGATCGACGAGCCTTTTCACGCACCATTTGCAACACGCGCGTTGTGACGCGATCCATAATCAAGCACGCACGTGAAAAAGAGAGTTTTCTACGAAGATGTAATATCCTATCGGCGCGCTAATACGTTCGCGTTAAAATGTTGGAAATATTCGACGTTTATATCGAAATTTCAACGGAAACTCAGGATCGCGTTGTCGAATAACCTAGCGGACTACTGTACAGCGTAATAATAATGCAGAGTTTCTCTAATATAGAACCACGAGCCTGGTGTTTTGCGCGATTCATATTAAAATCCACTTTATATTACGACGATGAGCAATATCGCTGCTTTATTTTGAAAATTTTTTAATAAGGGCCCGCTTCATATCCTGAAATATGCTGATTATATGCAACCAGACGTAGTTTTCATTTAAACTACAACTTTTCCGCGAAAAATTTCCCAGCCAGATGAATCTATCTACATATCTACCTATCTACCTACCTTCGCCTCTTCGTAACGACACAAAAGCATATTTACTATGTACAGCTAACAGTTTCAAATCTAAATGAATAACTTCGTTTAGTGGATAGTTTCGTCGAATGCCGAGCGAGGTTTTTGACGTTTTTTTCATACGCGACGTATCCAGAAAATTACAGGCGTACGAACCAACGGATATTTATGAACGGCACGTATGAAAAGAAAAATTGATACCCGGAAAATTCGATATCTCGGCGATTGGCGAGCCATCGATCAAACCGGCCACGCTTTATCGGTAGTTACTAATCACCTTTCCAGGTCCAGACAGGCGGGCGAGTTTTATTTTAGCATAATTCCAATTTTATCCCCGGACGAGCAAGCCTCTGTTGCTCGAAGATGAATAGCCAGAGGCAGCCGATCAGATAAAACGATTCTGAAAGATGGAACGTACCGGAGAACAAAAAGAGAGATAAAAAGGATAAAAGAACGAAATAAGAAGGAGCGAGGGTGAAGAATTCCGAGAGTCGAGTAGTAGATAGAGCCGTAATTCGGTCCAGTCAGCTTAAAATGCAAGCTACCTTCGGTCCGACCGCCCGATTTGAATATCCAACTGAATTAAGACAGGCTCACGGGCCATTAAGTCAAACGAAAAGAGAGGTGGAAACTTTCTCGTGTTCCCCACGACGAAAAGAGAATCGCGATCGAATTTATATCGCAACGCTTGTATATATAGGATGCTTTAAAAGGTCGCTCGAATCGTTCTCAATTATTTAGAAGCTTCTTCTGTTGTTTCAAAGTCTTAAATGTTAGTGGACAATCGATTTTGCAATATTCCGGACTTTAGACGTCTCCTGGTTTTGTCAGATGAATCAGGAATTTTGTGTACGTCTGTCCGATGACGACCAAGACGACACTCGTTTTCGAGAGTGATTCGAAATGATATTTTTTAAACGGCGATACAGGCTTCGAGGTTGATACATTTGCGACGTTTCGCTTCTTTTATTTCTGCAATTCATTGTGGACAGAATGGACAACTGTCCCTGTCCGACCTGCGACCTAGTAACGACGATGGTCAAAGTACTTAATTTTAGAACTTTTGTTTCATTCTTAACGCATTAAGATTCACTGATTTTATAACTCTGCAACTGATCATATTTGAAGCCACATCTATCAAAACATCCTTATTTCCTTCGCTTATAAAGTATGCCAACTTTTCAACCACCTTGTATCCAGGTGAATCACGTATTTTGTTTATTCGATCGTTTATCTCTTATCTCTCGCTTTCTTCGTGCGTATGCACGGGCGTATGAAATTTCTTCCGATTGAAAAGCAATTTACGAATACGCGACTCGATCGATCGATCGATATAGAGGTATTTACGAGCAAAAATGCACAGTAAGGAATTTAAATTGAGCGCTAGATATAGATACGTATACGGTACCTTGCTCGTTATTTCATACGTATGTCAAGGTATATAGAATTAATCTTTTACATTTAGTTTCGCGAAAGAACTTGACGACAGGTGATCAATTTTTCGAAAAATTTCACAAATTTCCATGAGAATAGCGTCATACAAATACAGAAAATTATTACTGAAACTTTTTTTTCGAAATTGACATGTAAAATGCATGGACCCGCATCGATCGTTGCCCGCACTTTTACGTTTGTAGTTTTCGGTATTCTACAGCATCGCACATTCGTGACCCTGTAACTTTTAACCCAAAAATTTAAAGAACGCTCTTTACGCAATTTACAGGTGAAACTGCAAGTTTCTAGTGTTGTTCAGAGAGAAAGTTTTACGTTTCGTAAAAGAACCGAAACTATAGGTCGACATATCGCTTATCGTTAATGAACTATGAATTTGCTATTCATCAAAATTCGCAATTGTTATTACACGTACGGTATGTACATCGTTAGTTTTCAATGACTTTATTACTACTATTAATATTCCTCCGATTAAAACGACGATAACCTTTAATTAAAATATAAAACAAGAGAACCATTTAAAAGAAATTAGTTCAAGCTACGAAATAATTACCACCTGTCCTTCGATATTCTGAAATGTTCTAACAGGTATTTTTTTTTTTTTTTAAGTACAGTAAGCAATTATAAATTTCCAACTGCCATAGGCAAACAAACTTCATGGATTAAACTGTACGATACGACAGTTTAGCCGTAGCAGAAAATCGTACAAATGGGAAAAAACGCAAATAAAACATTAAAATTCAGAATAAAACGTTTCCGGACGTTTAGCTGGAAAATTCAAGAGGGAAACCGGTGATTGAAAATTCGAGTGCGTTGCCCATATATTTGAAGCACGAAACAATGCAACGACTAAATAATCGGGCTTGGAATATCATCGTATTTTTCCTTCTCTCTCCCTTTCTCTCTCTCTCTCTCTCTCTCTCTGTCACACACACTCCTTTACAGGCTATTTTACAGTTGTCAACTGAATTTTTAATTGACCATTTCGAAATAAACACGAAGCCCACAGTCAATTTACGCTGTTGAACCGATTTGTATTTTGGTAGTGACGCTAGGGTATTCGAGAATCGTCTCTAACAACGTGAAACTTGCTGTTTACCATTCCTCGCCAATCTGTGAACGCGCACGCATTAACACAGCTTTATTTCATTTTCCACAATTTCGAAACGTTTCTCGATTTTCCACCATGCAAAATAGTCCGAGAACGATCCCAGCAATAGCATCTAATATAAAACTTCTTTACGTTTTCGTAGAAAGATACGCATTTTATGTCTGTCGGAAAGTTCTATCCATTTTCTGTCGCAGGATGTTTACAAACGTAAAACTATTACAAACTACGAGGGCCGATCGGAAACTTCTCGCAATCGCTGCTACGAGTTGCTTTATTTGTTATCGTCATTGTCATTTCGAAAACTTCGATATCTGTCTTCGTACGTTGCACAGTCATATGTTGGTACTATGGAAAATGGCGATCTTACGAATCGTACGACTCGTCTATTAGCGGTGGAAATATGCGTTTTGCATGTTTTTGTTAGGGAAGTGATACATTTACACTGTACATGAGAGTGTGTGTGTAAGGGTTAGAGGGCGTCAAGGACTCAGTGGAGACAAAAGACTGTTGCCAGATGTTAGAAGAATCTAGGCTAGTCGGTTGGCAACCAGCGTGCGTGCAAGACGTTCTTAGAGAGGAATATAGATGTATAACTGTTGTATGGGAAATATAGTCAATAATTTGTATTCCCAAATACTCGAATTTCCTTAACAGTTTTATCAGTTTCAACAAAGCGATAGCGTGATGTACAGAATTTACCGCAGAGTTAATCCATTCGTTAAATGGAACAGAATATGTACAACTAATTATATGCAAATTATTTAAGTCGGTTCGAGAAGACTTTTCCCGTTAAGTTCTCCATTATGTAGGAACAAAGACTTTTATGTAAAGTAAAGGAAGATAAATCGATTTGGAATCGATGGTACGAGTTAACTTTTCCTCAGAACGTAAACAGTTTTTCTAAAATTGCGTCACAAAATCGCCAATAGAGTGACCGCAAAATAACAGTGAGAACTCGGCATTGTTTTTGTTCAATTTTAGCTTTAGCCGGCGAGGAAAAATCGTTAGCGGCGGGAATCGAGAAACGAGAGCGACGAACAGAAAAGAAATACTTCCCTTTCGGAAAGAGAACAAAGGTAGCCTATTCGAACGACGATCAGAAAACTCAACTATCGACATATTTGGAACCGTTCGTGACGAACACATTCTACAACGTATTTTCATATTTCCATATCCATAACGCATAATACGTCACGGTAAAAACACAGCCGTGAAAACCACGCCATGCCGACGTATGTAGCCATATATTTTTCCGCTTTTCATTCTTTTCGACGGCGTAAAGTGATCTAGCTGATGGAACAGCCATAGAGATAGTGTCTCGAAATTGAAACCACCAGTTCTTTTTAAAGCAAACACGCCAACATGCTTTCGACACCTATGAATTTTTTTTAAAAAGTATAAGAAAATCTCGAAGATTTAACTTATAACGATCAAATCTTTGTTTATCGCGCTTACGGATCTTCTTCCCTCGTATCATCTGAATTAAATTAGCTGAAAATTTCAGCAGCAAATAATAAAATCACCAACTTAAGAATCGACATCTTAGGCGATCTATTTTACTGAAATATATGCAGGACGAAGATCGATCATTCTTAAACGCGATATCGGAAAACGAGAAAAAGTCTACAGTTTGTAGAAAAAAATATTTGAAAAACGAGGCAACAGAACGATAGCCATTCGTTAAACTGGCTGCGGTGTTTATTAGAACAAACCGCTAGAGAAGGAAACAAGATTGGAAACTAACGCGTCCGACGAACCGCGATTCGCAGAGATCACACGACGGCGCAAGCGAATTCGGCCATTTCGTAAATCAGTAGGGTGAGCTAAAAGCTTGAAATCGGTACACCGTGAAAAAGCGCACTTTCGCCGCGGTACAATGCACCTCGGGGCGCCAGGACCGGATAAACAACGCTTCCGTGAAGCGCGTCCATCGATTACCTTGCTCCGCGTTAGTTCCACCGAGAAAAAGGAACTATCCTGCGATTCAAAATCCTGTTTATTCGTCCAACTAAGGATCTTCTCGATATTGGCTCATTAACGGCGAGAGCATATTCATTCGTAGTTTGTAGACTGCGGATTTTTATGCAAATTTAGAATCAAGGATTATCAGACAGCTAAAGAAATGGAACTAAAATGGAAATTCGTTTTATCTATTGAAAATTACAACAAGTAGCTACTCTGCTTTAGATGTTTCATACGTTTGTCTGTATTTGATACGTATTCCGTGTTCGCAACTTCTAAATATACCACAATCTCGCAGAAATGCGTAGAAATCAGTGGTCTGGTCGTTTCTTTTTAGTCGATTTACATCGTCGAATAAAAATATATATTTTTCTCGTTCTATTCATGAAGTCGAACGAACTTTGCTGTGTTTTACGCAACAATATAGTAACTTTAAAAAATTCAAAACAGACGCAGGTACCATAGAAAATCCAATTTTCCTCTCGGAACTTTTACGCGTTCAACTTTTAAATATTTTCTTCGCTTTATTTACATACAAGTTATAGAAACGAAAAATCGCAGTAAAAGAGCGAAATGTTAAAAAGCGTTGAAACAGAACGAAACGTCGGCCGACAACAATTGCAAAACCAAGAGGGCCCAGAAACGCAAAATAACAGAGGGAAAAAAGGGAAACACGAATGCATGGCGCGACAAATCCAAGAGAAAAGTTCGTAGGCGAGCGGGGGAAAAAGAAAATGGCTAGCATCTTGCGGAACATGCATGGACCAAAAAACTACCGCAAGAAGTTCATGGCATCGAGCGTCTGTATTTCCAAGCGGACGTAACATATACATGAAACTACGAGATCTATCTCCGAAATCACCAGCCGTCAAACTGTTTTTACGATTCTTACTTTAGAAACGGAATAAGCGTTTTACGTGGAACGAATCAAACGTAAACATTTATTCGACGTTACGTTAAATAAACCGTCGTTAAAATAATCAAGCTACGTTGTACACGTGTGTACTATGCGTACGATTGGTGCGTAATTTCTTGTAACAGTGTTATCCCTGTTATCCGTACAAAACTAAAACTAAAAGTAGAATTGTAGATTACAAAAAATAAAGTAGCAGAGAAAATGAAATCTGCAGGAAATAATAAATACCGTGCAAAAAGCAATTGCAACGAGAATACGAAGTTTCATTCGGTCCTCCTCCTCCTCAAAAAAAAAAAAAAAAAAGAAAAAAAGAGATAAAGCAACCCATCTAAGAAATTTCGCCGACGAACAATAGATCGAAAACATATACATTTGAAACACCGGCTTACCAGTTCAGCAACGATACTTTCCTGTAACATTCCGAGGTTTCGCTATGTCATTGCTAGATCCACGTTGCGCCGGTTTTCTTTCAGAAACGATATTAACGGCCGCGAGTCGGACCTACGCGATCCATCTCGCGGCCATTGATCGCGGTTTCATCGCTTAGCCCATACGTATGTATATATCCACGTACAGGTGTATCTGCAATGCGCGTACCGATTGTTTGTACCGTGCACGTACGGATACAACTGACGGCGTGCACAACAATCACCATACGAACCGTTACGTACGCAACATACGTCGAATACGTTTGTAGGGCTGGTGTACGCGCTCATGCATTTATTTATGGAAGATACCGAGAGTCAGAGGGCCAGATGCAGCAATACGGCGGAATCGTGCCAGTTTACAACGACAACGTGTATCGCGCGACCGGGGGAGTCGTATTTACATTCGCAACTTTCGCAGTTTAACGACAAATACGCCGCGCTTACCTCGCGCTTTCTCTCTACGTTTCGCGTGTACGCGCTCTGTTTTGGGGTTCAAACGATTCTCGTAGCTCTCCGATGTCTGACTTAAAAAAAAAAAAAAAAAATAGAAGCGGTGCATTTATCGGGTGCAAGTTATTTGCGCAAGTAATTTCGTCTACCCTTTTGCGTTTTGAGTTTCGAAGATAAAGTCAATCCACGGTTTCGATTTTCGAGACACGTGAATCTATTTACTATTGTTGGCTTGAAAGGAATTGCTTTTGCGATTATCGATACGAATACGAACTAAATACCGCGTTTTACTGCAATTTGCATAAATCACGAGTTCGATGAATTTTGAGACCGTTTGAATTATTTAACTTCGATAAATGTAATTTATAAATGCATCGTGTAAAATTTCATAACGCACACAGACATATTGATATAAAGCGGAATGCACAACGAATAAGAAATACGTTATGGTTGTGTCTTATTCGTAGTTGGGGTACTGGAATTCTTCGTGCGCGAACTAGTATTTTCACGGTCTTGCATTTCTAGTACCTTGCAGGGATTACAGCTTACTACATTTCGTATCGCAGGTACAGGTGTTGCGAGTTCGATATGCTATAAATTAATAAAGCGCGAACGGATTTGCAACAGATTCTGTAGATGACCGACTTACGAAATCTGCATAGCGCGTAAAACATACAGCTTGTAATCGATATCGAAACACCCGTTTCCAACTCACAATTTTCTACCGAAGTTTCTCCATTTCAAAATTTAAGAGACCTATTGTCGTTTCGGAATTAACAAATTTACTTTTATTTCCGAAACGGAAAAGAATTGGGACATTTTTCGCAAACTAATTTCAGAAATGACTTCGTATCGCATTTACGAAACTATATCAAACAGGAACGATGCTTATTTTAAGAAAGAAACATGCAATTTCATAATGTAGAAATGCACGTGATTGAAATCTCTTTTACCACGACCACCTGTAACGTGAAAGACGAGTAAAAGCCAAATGTAGAAAACACGGACGCTAACTTAAAATTTCCATCGAATCGTTCGCTTCGTTTCATGAGGTCGTCCGAAAAGTTTCTTTCGTTGTATAAGACACAACATTTTCCGTTTTATATTATTTTATCGAATTACGTACGATCCATTTTGTTCTATCAAACTAAAGATCACAACGTTCGACGGATTAGATTTCATGTTGGTATAAAGATGCGTCGCTGTAAAAGACGTGTCTGTGAAAGAAGGACACGTTTCCGACAATCAACCTAAGCCAATCGTCCGCTTCTCAAAATGACCTCTTTTACACGGTCCGTGACATTAAAACGCGTCAAATCAAATACGACGAGCATCGAGCCAAGAGAATTCGTTATCGCGTGATGGCCAGAACTGTATCAAACAGGAACGATGCTTATTTCAGGAAAAAAACATGCAATTTCATAATGTAGAAATGCACGTGATTGAAATCTCTTTTACCACGACCACCTGTAACGTGAAAGACGAGTAAAAGCCACATGTAGAAAACACGGACGCTAACTTAAAATTTCCATCGAATCGTTCGCTTCGTTTTACATCGTCGAGCCAATCGCCCGCTTCTTAAAATGACCTCTTTTACACGGTCCGTGACATTAAAACGCGTCAAATCAAATACGACGAGCATCGAGCCAAGATGAATTCGTTATCACGAGATGGCCAGAACGTGGCAAATGAACAAAGTATAATTCAGGAACGAGGAACATGTTGAACGTAATTGGCCCGTCTTGTTATTGTTAATTAACGCTGGTCGGCAGTGTCGGTTGATTGATAATTCGATTGATCATCGTGGAATGGCAAAGGACTACGGTGGTTTCGGGAGACCTTGCGTCGCCATTTTCAAATTGCGACAAACAGCTCGCGAATCGACATCGGTCTAATGGATCGTTAGCGTTTACCACGCATAGTCGAGTGTGCTTCCGTGCATCGTACCGCTAACGAGATTATACGAATATGTCGCGACCCTCGATGATACACAGTCGTAATTACGCGGTCGCGTATCAAGAAATTGGGCGACGAGGCATGGGTGCCTGAGCTTTTCCAACCCTCCAGTTTGACCAGTACCGAGCCAATGAATTTGTCAGTCAGAGGATAGTAAATTAGTCAACGAGGAACCGAACCATAAAGCATCCTAGGTTTTCGTAATTTTTAATTCGATAACAGCTTTATAACGTTAGAACTACCGAACCAGCCAAAGCGATTGCTACGAGATTTTGTATTTTTTAAGCAACTTTTTACCGCCAACTTTTGAAAACGATTCTCCTAACGAGAATCGTCCAACAAACGGCCTATCAGTTTCATAAATTTGATAACGCGATTAAAAATTATAATAAAGTTTTCTACGGGCAACTTCAGTTTCCATCGATCTATTTCGCGTCCTATCGATAATAGCAGATTGAATAATCGAGATAACGAGAGAAAAAGTTATATCGATAACGTGACAACGAACACGAACGATCTCGATAAATGGCAAATATTCTCGCCTGTACCATAAACTTCAGAAATTGCAAGGGAGGCTCAAAGAATTTCTGATACGCAATCAACGATCACCCTACATGTAAGCACCCTAAACACCTTCCAACGACGTTAAACATCCCCTATCATCCTCGCCAATACCATCAACCAGCTTAAACGAAAAGCTGTCTCATCTGAGAGCGAGCAGGAAACGCTCTCGAAATACCCTCCATATCTTTCTGTATCTTTTGATAATCGAAAGCCCGCAGAACACTCGAAAATGTTCAAAAGCCGATGAAAGTTTCGTTCCAGAACGTAGACGAAGATAACGTAGATAAGAGTCGTTCCGATATTAGCTCGTAAGCGAATCGAGATCCTCGGTGCGTGAATTAGGAAACATCTGATCGATCGTAGATTAAATGCGCGTAGCTCGATAGGAAACGCGTAATAATTCCACGACTATATCCACAGGATACGATTAACTCTTGGTATTTCGACTGCTCCGTAATCCATTTCGGATTACACGAATACGAAGCTAACCTGAGATTCTGAACCGATCGCTTGGTCCGACGCGATTGAATCGCGAGATCGCGGCAAATTGAAAAGACGCGAGGACGCGACTCTCTGTACTTCTTTTCCTCTAATTTCCTGAAACCACGATGGAGCTTGCACGAGTACGATCGTTATCGCGCGCGAATATGCAAAAAAAGGACAAATTACCGATATGCTTTTTTATTTATGAAATGTTTTATATAAATAAATATGTACTTAATTTGCAGTCTTTTAGGAAAGAGAAGACACGATGTTTGGCTTTGCGACTATTAATTATTTCTATGTCAAGAGGTAACTGTAACTTTATCCCTAGCAAAGTGATCAATTTGGATCTTCGAGAACTTACATCGCCTAATCGTATTTTGTCTCTTAAAATTGCAGATACACGTCGAGCAACGTAACTCTGATTCTCTGGTTTTTCGGTGCGTATATCACAGTGTTCGATTATTATTGTAGTAGTAATTTTCGTGGGGTGTAAACATGTTTTCATCGTCGATACGAACCGATTATTCGCGTTCGAAATGATATCGAACGCGAATAATATTATTTCTACGACGAGAACCGAAACGAGCCGTGTAATATATCCGACAGAAACAGTCGTGCGCAGGACGTTACAAATGTAACAAATATGAGTTCTACGATACTGTTATGTACTTGAGTACAATCGAATTGACACGTATCGTCCTAACATTTCGCGGCATTACATTAATATTCCCATAAGAGCGTAATTATCACGGGTCTGCAAATAACAGCATCAAAGTACCTCAGCCACGTGGGAAACGTTTATAATTCACATACAAAATTATTGCGCCATGTCCTTCCGTATTTTTTGTTAATAATAGAAATTAATAGTTCTCTAATTGTTACGTGTGTTCAATCGGAGACAATTAGCACGAATACGTGGCGCGTAGTGATTACGAAAGACGAGATTGATTTGGCGCCTATTACAATTATCAATGAAAATACAACGTCTCTCTGTGCCTCGGTGAAAATAATGGAGAAGATAAATATAATGATCTGTAGCTTTGTTTAATTCATAATAGGGTCAGGGGATCATGATTGGTAATTGGTTCGCTCATTAAATATGTTGTATCCTCATTACCATGGAAATAATTATCGAACTTCTTTTTACAATATAAAATTGTAATGAGAAAATTCAATGAAAAATAAAGTTGTTACAAAAAGTTACGATGGAAACAGATTTTTACGACGAGTTTAACGAAGAGTACCAACTATACTAATTTCATTTCTCATGGTATTAAAGGAAGAAATACCGTTCCTTAGGTGTGCTATCGCTTAAAAGTATAAGAACACTTGCTTTCTTTTAACATCGTATAATTTAATTACAAGAACACAGACAGAAAAACCTTAATGAATTAGTTTACATCAAAAATGCAACGTGTTTTTAAAAAAACGCTAACTCAAGTTCCTTTCGAGTTCGCCCTTTTAAGATACTTTTTATTCAACTAACGTTGCAACGTAACATATTCGGAGAACGCTATTTCTTTCCGTGTAATATTGTCAGACACGAAAGTTAAAATATAAAAGGTATATTTGTCCGTCGATCGTTGACCTAGTTTTCAAATTTCTTTCGCAAATCCTTCGAAAATTGCACGTTCGACAGGACGAATCAAACGTATTTTCATGCGTTTGTTCAACAGTTAACGACTGGCGTAAATCCTCGTTTCGTCGGAAAGCTTAGTACGAAAGCGATGACTGGTGAATGAAAGGGAATACGATGATTGTTCGACGTCGGCGTCGATGAAACTTGTAACAGGCACTGGCGAAAGAATTAAGAGTAACAATGCAACGAGACTCTATATCGATGTCGGAAGTCCACGTCGACCGAACCGGAATACGATTCGAAACGCGTAATTTACCTGTTCGTTCATTTGCATCGTATGATGTATGAGAACGTTTGCGGCTGTTCCATCGTTAGTAGCAGCATGTATGCGATTTGTTTGGATACACGTAACCATATTTTGCGCCTACCGTGATCGATGATCCCCACGGAGTGCTTGCAACGCTATAATTTTTTCGTCCTTTCAAACTATAGCTTCCAAGTACCAAATTTCCATGTTCGACGAAACAAATGCAACTTTTCGAATCTATTCCTTGTCACAAAGGATTTCGGTAATCTGCTTTTTTGTATATCGCATTTGGACTTTGATATTGGTAGATAAAACGAAGTCTTTTTACAAATATTTATAAACAAACACATTGCCAATGCAGAGGTCGCATACGATTACATCTATGGAATACAAACTTAATCGTTGATCGCGCTTCGTCACAAATATTCCAATCCTAATTTCTAAGCATTGATTTTTTATTAGACATTGTCTATGACTCGTCGAAATCACGACAAGTTAGGAAAACAATTTAAAAATTCTATCGCTTCGCTATTATTTTTATTAATTCGGAAATTTTCTAATAGGCCTAATACATTCTCTCGGCCGCAAAGTAACGCAAACGTATATCAACAAACATAAACAAGACGCGTTTTGTCGATATGGCGATGCAATTTGAATCGGTTGCAGCATAAAGTGTCGACGCAAATTATACGAATATGATAATTAATATAGATTCAAGCTTCAATTATGAAAAGGGAAATTTAGATTAGCTCGCTTTATTTTGTGTTTGACACGCGATATATCACGATGATAATGTTGCTTTATAAAAAGATCATTTGATCGAGTAATAATCACAATTACAAGAGGAGCATAGTTAACAACGACAACGTAATTAGGTGGTCGCCATTATTACCCTGTATGCATTCCGTAATAGAGTTCTGATAAGCGCAGCACATTCATTAGATCATGCGACGCTACGAATTCTGATACTGAAAGATTAATCTGCCCTATCGTTTCGCCAGGCTTAGTGCGGCATCTAATTAGAACTGGTTACTGTCCATAAATAATCAGCCGTGTTAATATTTCTGATAACGATCGCGCGGAAATAATAGTCTCGCAGACGTGATCGATGCACCTGCTCGCTACCTCGTGAAACCAAAGAGAATAATCTGATAAAATAAACTACGTTTCCAACGTTGATACTCGTCGAGAGATTTCAAATACCAACGAATTAGATAAAAACGATATGTCGAAACGAACTCCAAGCAAATATATCGAATTTGCCGCGTTTACAATTTTGATTAATTTTCTTTACGGCTACAAAATGAAATTTTAACGCCCATTAATCGCGTTAATTTTTTCAAAACCACGTACATTTACTTTCCCTCGACGAAAAGATCAAAACGAAACGCTAAAACTTCACACTCTTATCACTTTTTTCGCTCGTTCAACAAAGTTCGTACCGTAAAGCGTTGATCGGTGAATTCCAGGAAGCAGACAAAAGAGTAGCGAAGAAAAACGCGCGAATAAGCATTCTCGTAGTTGTGCACGTACACGAGCCAACGTCGCTGTAAAAAAAAAAAAAGAACCTCGGCAAATTAGAAGACGCATAAACTGTAACGAGAGGAGGCTCGCAATTAAAACGATCGCTCGTACCGCGTTTCACACGTCCCAGCCACATTCTGGCAGGCGAACGATCCCGGTGATCTACTTTTAGCGACGTTGTGAACTTGGAAAGCGCTTGTAGCAGCGTCATTATTAACGCGTGCTCCCATTAGGACCAGCTAACCCCTTGCTAACCAGCGTAGTTTGCTCGCGATTTTAGCCCGGAATTCCCCACGAATTTTCGTGCGCGAGTAAGTGTGACCACGCGCGTTTCTTCGAACCATGGAACAGTCAAGAACGCCGAAAACACCGACAACTTCCGGCTGTGCTTACGCTTCCGACGAACTTTGCCGCTACTTTCGCGCACCGCGCCTCAAATTAAGTACATCGCCAAGTTTATTGCCTTGGGTAGTTCCAACGACGTATTTCTGCACGGTTTGTCGGGGATAATTTGTGGACGATGATACAGGAGTTTGGAGGAAAGTTGTATCGTGATAAGATGATAATAGATGGGAGGAAATAGTTTTCCTGTTAATGGATTTGGTCGAAGTTAATCGTAGATTTTAGAAATTTAAGAATAATTATTAGTAAGTTTCAAGTATCGTAGTAAAGATACTTCATTTTCTTCTTAATATATTTATCGTTTGTCGTTATCTCCTGATTATTAAATTTAGCATAATGATTTCGAAGACAGATTGACGGTTAATATTGTACGATATTCTTCTTTTTTCAAATATACATACATACATACATACATACACTACGAAAGTAAAGTGATTGTTTAGGCGTTTGATTCGATTTCCGATTGTGCGAGTTTAGATGAACTTTTTGGTCGTCTAAATTGCAAGAAACGATCGTGATAAATTCTAGCAGCAGTCCACAGCTTAAAAATATAATAAGGCGAAAACAACAGAAAAATTTCGGACACTTACTGGTAGTAACGGAGGAAGTTCCGAGAGAAAATTTGAAACTAAATCTTCTCGCTAGTTTAAAAGTAATTTTCAACGGAGATTCTTTGCAGTTATGAACTTTGCGTGAAATACGATTTAGCGAAATTTAGACGTAAAGTTCATAAAATACGAATGTAACTCGTATCCATTCGAGTTTTCATTTTACTTTTACATCTGTTTTACAATTTTCTATTTTATCCGGTTATTAGCGATATTTCCGAGATATCAGATGTTCCTGGCACGACATTTTATCTATTTTCATATAGATAAGAATTTATCTGTCGCTTCGCTCATCTTTTCCTCGTGTTCTAAAATTGATACAAAAAACGGTTTTTGCAAAATATCGCGGTGTTCAGTTTTAATATCAGCCATCCTTTGAAATTGAAAGCAGGGACTTTGATGTTAAAGCTGCAACTTAAAAGTTCTTTCAGCTACGAAGAAATTGCTTGCCAAAGTAATTAAATCCTGTGTGAGTTTGTAATGTTGCAGCAAAATATGGCTGCTGCAAATTATTCCGCTGGATTGCGACAAGTTGAAAAATATTGAATCATCCTTTATGAATTTTTACAACCAGAAATTTTGAATTCTCGTGCACATACGTTGAACTTTGCTATTGATTGGCCGTCATCCTCTTCAAAAGTCTTTCATTAATACCTAAAAGTGCCGCTTCGTTCAATCGTTTTTTAATTCCGTGTACATAACCACAAACACCGGCGAATCATAAAATAGCAAATATTCTAAAAAAAGAGAAAAAGAACGAAGTATCCTTTCCACGAATCGAACGGGTCAAAGAACATAATTGAGGAAGATTTCCATTCCTGAATACGTTGTCAACCGTGTTCGTCGTTCGCAGCTTCAAGTAGCGAGATTAGTTGAAACTGTTCCATCGATACAAGGCGAAACGTAAGCCAATGAAGATGAAATTAATCCTGTCTCATCAGATTTAAATATCCAAATACCGACAGAATTGGTCAAACTATTTCTTCCATAGTAATACGCGATTCTCAAACTTCATGCAAAATGATGACTTTGCAAGGATGAATTTTAAGATGACGAAACTTGCCTGATTCGAACGACTATACGTAAAAACCTACGTGTCCAATTTTATGAGAGTTCGGAAAAACGAAAGGATTCTGGAAGTTTTAAGCGGACTCATTCGCTCCAAACAGCAAAAAGTACCATCCTGTGTACTCGATCCTCTGCTTCATCCCGCGAGCATTTTCACCGATGCGTTTTAACATAAACTAGACTCACAAGAAAGCTGGCCAAGTAGCACGCATCTGGATCGTGCCGAGGAAAAGCATGCTGTACAACAACAGAACCGATGAATTTACGCGTCGCATGGTAAAAGGGTCGTTTTGAGCAGTCAACCGATTTTCGTCCACTTTCTTTGTGAACCGTTCGGCCTTTACGCCGATGGACCACGCTAGAAATGGCGCTGGCTACGCGTAGATCGTGCACGGGCTTCGGCACACGAGCAGAAAGGAAATACGTCGCGCTTTTTTTTCGTAGGAAACGAGCCGGTACACACGAACGAACGCAGCTTGCTCGATTACCAACTCGCGAAATAATTTCTACGCTGCGTCGGGGATATACCACTCGGAGGATCTCTATTTCTGGCACCGGTTCAAATAGTCGGAGGAACTTAAATTTCGCGGCAGACCGAGCTTTTTCGCCAGCGTCAACCGATACTCTTTGCTTCCCTTTTCTTCTCGTCGTTCATGCTTCCTTGCTTCTATACTTCCTTCTCATCCTTCGTTTCCTTCGTTTCGCCGTTTCTCGCGTCTTCCCTGTTTCTTTGATTTCCTGATCCTCCAGTTAGTCTTTCTTTCTTCTATTTTCAAGAAGCTTCTATTTTACACAGACACAGCGATGATAAAAAGAAGAGAGAAAGAAGAAGCGTACTTGCTACACGATTATGGTATATCGTCGAACGTGTTTAACTCGTTTCTGTGTTACACTTGATCGCGTTGCGTTAATTGGTAGTGCGAGCAGCTATCGAAAATGTTTGATATTATTAATTTACAGTAGGTAGTTTGCGAATGCGTGGATTTATGAAAATTTGTCTTGCGAATTTACGTTCGCAGCAGTGAGAAAATTTATATTGCGGAGAATGTGTGTATTGTTACGTAGACTCTTAGAGGCGAAGAATTAACTACAATTAGGTAGTAGGAGAACACTGCGCATTAATTCGAAAACTGGGTACGAAGCCAAGGGAAAACTCAACTAGTTTCCAAGTCAAACCACACTGCTGCTTTTCGACAAATTTGAATCCGTAATTGATTCTTCCTAATAATTCGATGTTCGAGTTACCAATTGCAGAGCAATCGAGCCAACGAAAGACGTTAACGAAAGTTCTAAAACAGGTTCTTCGTGATTATTAAAAAAATGTAAACGTGACAATCCCTTTGGAAAGGAGATTATTATAAAAACGAATAACTTGTTAGACATAAAAGTAGGACCGAGTCAATAAGACGATTGAAAACGAAATTTCGTATAAAAATTCGAGATCTCTACGAGAGTGGAATTAAACGTTGAAATAAAATTGAAGAGAAAATTCGCGATAAAAATTCGCGTTACAAGTTTTCAACGATACAATAATTTTCTTTGTGGCGAATTAAATACGAGCTGCGTCGATATTTCAAGCGTTTTTGTTTCAGAAACAAAAAAGTCCCCTGAAGTTAAGACTAAAAAATTGTTTCTCCGTATCGAAGAGACTTTATTAAACGTCTCCTTGATAAATACGAACGAATGCTTTGAAGATAACGCCGATTATTATACCAATCCCACTCTCATTGTACGGAATCACGGGGCAAAGAGAAAGCGAGTAAAAAGGGAGAAAGATACCATCTAAACGCGACCTGCGTTCCGTTGTCAAAGTGGAAAATGAGAAAGAGCAAAAAGCTTTCGTCGCTAACGAACGTACGCGTGGCCCCTCAAAGTAAATCATTAACTGTGTCGAAAGAGGCTAAGACTATGCATTTTTATGGAAAACCGAGTTACATGCACCTCTGACAGATATTTATGGTCCTGTGTGCTCAGCTTTGCGTCTAAAATACAAAAATATTGCAAGTAAATGATGTTAAATTTAGCATAATAATTTCGAAGATAGATCGAAGGTTAATATTTTACGATATTCGTTTTTTTTTTCAAATACAGACACTATGAAAGTGATTCTCTGCATTTTATCATACGATAGATTTCTCATGTTGCAACTCGGTAACATAATTCGATGATAAAAATGTGTAATATCGAAACGTTTCTCCGGCTTCCTTTAAGCCATTTGACCGTACGTCATGTATCACTTGTAGAGAAATTTCAGAGAGAATCGTGGGCTTTTTATCGGCGCAATCGAAGAAATTACCCAGATTGACCATTTATCCGTAAAGAAGTTCTCGAGTGTGCTGCTCTCGTATCTGATCCTATTCGACGAACATGTAACTGTGGATAGCTTTACATCTTACGTAAGACGTAGCAATCCGTTGGAAACGTTTCCATCCTTCGCGTTGCTTTATGTAATCATCGTTTTATTTTATTTCGCGATATAAAGACAGCGGGTCGAAGGAAGAGGAGCGAGAGATTATCCGACTATAATATAAAGCATTTTTAGAAATAAATTGTAGAAGCACATTTTATCAAAGCAATTATCAACTCCGACAAATTTCGAAACTTTTTCGTGGATGAGTAAAAAACGAATTAAAATTCGACGATATAAACGAAAATTTCTATAATACAGATAATATTTCTACGATATAAATTTCTACGATAGAGGACGTGACCTAAAACATTTTATAATCAGGTAAAAAAGGATTTCTAACTTAGAAACACATCAAAGGATAAAGTAACCTCTTTTTGTCCGGAGTTTCTGTGAAAATACATTTTGACAAATTTCATTCCACCCTATTAACGATCGTCCAATTGACTAGACGAATTATTATGGATGCCACTTTTTTACAAATATGAGCGTCCCATTCGAAACATTCCAAATAAGAAAGAAAAAAAAATGTCTTCCATATAAACAGCGACCCGATGGAAAAATAGCGCAACCAATAAAAAATTAAACCAGTGACAGAAACGTACGATCATGGCATCGAGGACGGCAATCCTGCTATCCGCGTGATCCTGCTGGCTCTTGAAAGCTCCTCTTTTGATTTACACGTTTCTGTGACGTTTTCCTTGCAAAAATAACGACGAGAAAGGAGCGTACGTCAAAAGTCGAATTCGCAAAACCTCCCTTTCGATACCGACCTCTAGTTCGTCTAAAGATTAGACCATTCAACCCCCATCTCACGACCATTCCCATGCGGTTTCTCAACTCGAAGAAATATGTATAGTAGCTCCGGAAAGTACTCAAACATTTATAGTAATCTATTATGAACATAGTATGCGTATTATACGAAATATTTCGAGATTTTACGAGAACACCATAACGTGACCCGACCATGGCGATTATATCGAGAAAATTTGAAACGAATCCGAAGATATGTATAAAACTTGTTGGAATACAACGATATTAATCGCATACTGATGAGGTGATTGATCGAACGGATTCTTCCCTTCGTTACCCAACGATATCTCCACTAGCGTGCATTCGTGAGATGTACCGTGGTGGAAGAAGCGTAAGGACATGGATGGAACATTGGGCACATCGGTGTGGCGCCTTCACGGCGTAGCACTTTGTATCGCGAAGCTGCTAGAAGGTTCCGCGGCATGTGATACCACACAGACATCTACTCAGGTCACACTCTTTACTGCATAGAGAGTGGGGGTTCAAAAACCTTTTCAAGGGCCATGGGTCACTAAGTCAGTCAGTCTGAGAATAACTAGCCAACTGTCCACATTCCACAACACTCGCTTATATTTCCTGTAATTTTGTTTAATGAATATCACATAATATTATTTCAACACAAACATTGTGTCTTCCACAGATTATTAATCTTAATTTCGAGATTAAATTCTAGCAAAACTGACAAGATATTTAGCGCAAGTATACATTTGGCAGAGATCCGAAATGTATTTAACCCGTTACATTCATAAGCCTCGATATTCGATGGGACCATCTTCGACACTCATACGTTAAAGACGACTATTCGCGTCGTGTGTTACTTTTTTGAATATATTTTCTTAAAAATATATAAAATGTTAAAAATGTCGTTTCATTCGCTAACTTCGTATTGCTTGCAGTAAATGTCTGATAACTGGTACGTATATTCTCAAATTGGTTTCACATTTGGCTAATATAATCGTAACAGTCGTGTCTCGTAGAAATAATAATGAAATTTTTTAATGTTGTATGCAACACACGCAGTATATGCATAGAAGTTTTCTATATAAAACGTTAAATAGCTTCGCGAACCACTGTACGCTTGATGAAACTCAGATTATCGTAAAATCGATCGACTGGCTACACCGTTAATGTTGTAATACGCGCATCATCGATACCGTGTATCGACATTACGATTTTTACGACGCTCGGATCGTGAGAAGCTTCGTAGTATTTCCAATGTGTAATTGGTTACCGCGTGGATCGAGACGCGTGTAACGATAATTGTGGCGGTTATCGGAACGATTTTACGACGAATCGACGGAAAATTTCGAAAAATCGAAGAACTACCCTGTTTCGTTGTTGTTTCACTAATGAGATGATACTTTAAGAGACAAATTTTTTAGACGATTTGAAATCTTTATCTTGCTAGTGCAGTATATTGTTTTTCACTCGTTAGCTTTATTTATCTTTTACTGTCTTTTAATAAAACTTTCGCCTTAGATATTAACAAGAAAATCCTCGTTCGATGTGTCGATACTTTAAGAAGAAAAATTTGTAAATACGTATAAATATACATACGCTCGTACTGAATTTGTTTTATACAGGGTGGTTGATAACTGGTGGTACAAGCGGAAAGGGGGTGATTCTACGCGAAAAAGGAAGTCGAAAATATAGAATAAAAATTTAAAAATTTAAAAATTTAAAAAATTAAAAGAATAACGTCGATCGAGACAACGATCTACAGTGAGATCCGTTATAACGAGACGCGATAAAGTACCGAACGAAAATTCAAAGTCGATTTTCTCGAAAACAAAGCCTCGAACGAAAAATTTGTATTCTATATTTTCGACTTCTTTTTTCGCGTAGAATCACCCCCTTTCCGCTTGTACCACCAGTTACCAACCACCCTGTATACGTAGATACTGAAATATCGTCTCACAACACTTAACTAGTGATAGTTACTGTTAGTTTACATGAGAGATCCGATAAGTCAATTTAACTCGAATTCGATTCCACTAAGAACTACCGCAAGGGACAGTTCTTGAAATTTAATTTATCGTTACAACGCAATTTGCAGTCTATTTGTTTCGCATCTACGCTTTCTCGTGGTTCGTTATAATTCTCATTCGCGCATAATATTTTTTAAACGTACTAAAGAAAAACAGCGTGATTAAAAGTGTTCATTTCATACGTTTCTGTAAAAGCATTCTTTTCAAGTTGAATTAGAATCTCTATTTTAAAACGTAATTTTCTTAATTAAATATCTTTATACAATGCCCTCCGTAGCAGATCTCTGTGATTATTTATGCTTGTTATCTATTATTCTCGTATCTATTCGCGGAAATGCGTAGAAAATTTTAATGAAACGAAGCTTTCTCCTAGATGACGCAATAATATAATTAACGATATATAATAATTATCTTAATCGTATTAATGCATCAACTACGAACACATCTGGTTCCATTTAATGTTCTCTCGTTTCATTAACATAATCATCCACCGATAACAATTTTCGTGTACAGTACGAAAAATTTGAAATCGCTCGTTGCAAGAATGTTCCATAGAATCGAATAATTTAAAAGGAAAAGCTAAATCGCGATCAAAATTCCATTAACCTAAAAAGATATATAGACAAAGATCTATCGAGGTGGCATTCATTTTCAACGAATAACAAACTTAATCGACGAATTAGTAAGGATACGAGCAAGAAAATTATTCCAATCTTTCAGCCAGTAATGCACACGTAAGAAAGTCTCGCAACATTAACCCGACACAGTTAACCCAAAAAGTAACCACTGACCTTCCCAATAGCAGCTATCAAGTCCAACTTATCGAAACTCTTAAATCGAGCATAACCAGTAAATGACTGGTACGATAACGAGCAGCCTCGATCGATAGTGACCAATAATTCCCACGCGATTCTCTCCACCGTCTAACACAGCGAAAGTTTCGATCTGAACACAACGGCAAAGTGCATTATGGCAGAAAACGCTATTGCAATATCTGGCTTGCGAATATTTGTTGTAAATCAACGAATTCATATCTTTAGGAATTTGATGAGGAAAAAATGGAACTTAGGTAGAAAATTATTTTATCTACCAAATACTACGACGAAAATCGGATGTCTTATATATTTTTGCGCGTTATTGCGTATTACGCAGTCTTTGGTCTTTCAATTTTTCATAAACGCATAAAAATTGGCAGCCTAGCGGTAACTACATCCATGCGGAATTCGATGGTCTAAGAATGCAATATATGTAATATGCAAAATTATGTTGCTCATTTGCCGTGAAAACGATGAGACTTTTTGCATGTGAATTTCAATCATGCAAGTTTAAATAGCTGCGGTTTAACCCTTTGCACTCCTACGTCGAGTGTGACTCGACGTTAGTTTTCATCTGAGAAGCTCCTTTGTCGAGTCCCACTCGACATTCTTTCAGTCCCTGCTTTTTTGTGAAACGTGCGAAAGAAAAGCAGGATTGTATCGTGGAAATTGTTTCAAGATACGTCATGCGCTTAAAAGTTATAAAATACAACAATAGTGCGAATAAAACTGGTATTCAAGTGAATTTGTTTCCACCTTTATTTATTTAAATTGTCTTTTGGTTAAAGTAAATTTCAAATAAGACGCTTAAAAGCGTCGAGAGCTGCTGGTAACGAAATCGAAATAAAATTCGCAGTGCAAAGGGTTAATGACAACGATAAATTCCACGAGAGCAAAGAACGAAGAACCCGAAGGAACAAGAACGATCGACGAGAAACGCTGTGTGAAAGCAATAAGAAAAATATTTCCACGACAGACTCGTGCTATATTTATAAAATATCTGACCGAAATACCAGGTGCGTGATAGGCATAAATTCCGGTGTTCCTTAGCGATATAAGCGAACACGTCTGGCGTGTTCGAACGGCGAAACGACAGATCGTGTCCCGGTTTTCTCTATCCACGTACGCTCGATTCCATACTCATCGTTCGAACTCGTACATATCGCGTATCATTTCCGTGTGATTTTTATCGTCGATGTTTCAATGACTCGCGAAGATTTCGTTTAAGAGGCGAGTCTCCTGTATTCGATCGCGTCTGCAGCGGTCCACCAAAGTACTCGAATACTTATCACAGATTATTATGTCATCCGTACCACGTAATAATTGTGCCAAGTTCCTAACTTCGTTTATTTGAAGTTTCAAGACGCATTGGAGCGTAAAATTTGTACAATATACAAAGATATATAAAATATTCAAAAATAATATATTGGGTTGACAACTAAGGTGATTGCGGATCCATGCATTACCACCTAATGACAAAATCCTAACCCCAATACTCGTTTTAACTTTTAATACAATTTACTTATAGTTCTCAATGGGAATTGATTGTAAATTGTCTATCAAATAAAAATAAAAAAAAAACGTTTGCTAGGCAAGGCAAGCCCGTATTTAAATTCTGTTTCTTTAATCGAGTCCGTAAAGATGTAAATCTGCGTAAAAACCCGCAATTTACTCGTAACGACGTTAATAAAATTCCAACGTTTCGTATAACGAAAGATATATTTTTTCAAGAAGATTTCAATAAGCCTTCGAACGAATACTTTTCCGAGCGACTGTTTACGAGCGGCTCGAACGATCTGGTTAATCGATCTTAGACAACCCTTTTGGAAAACGGGATGTGTATGGAAACCGATAAATACGCGCCGAGTACAATGGAACAGGCGGCGTCACCAGGCGAATTCCCGAGACGCGAGAACCGACCGCTTCGTCGTTCGATTTATCGTCTTTGTGCCTGCGGATTTGAAAAACGCCACTGCGCCAATAACGCCGCCACCGTAAAAATGCCATGAACAATACTGGGACGCGATCTAGTTGACACGTTTCCGCCGGAAACGCACGGATGTAACGGTTCCGTCGTTGCGTGACTACTTTCACCCCTGCGTTCACTACGAAGCTCATTTTCTGTCTTCGTTTCGATACGTAACAAGCTTTTCTACTTTACTACAGCGTATATAGATTAATCAAACACGAAAGAAAGAGTAGCGTATAATCAAATACACTTGAATTTTGTACGAGTTCCATTTATTTCAACGAAATTTCAACTAGTGCTTGACGACATGGATCTCTGTTCGTTGAATTTATTTGTCCGATTTATTTATCTATTCGATCGAATATAAACTATATGTCCCCGGAAGCCCGTGTAAACGAAGTTCTATTTGAATTTATGACAGTAAAAGCTAACGTATTTGTCAGATGTTTCTGATTTAGAAACGAGTCCAAAAGCGATACATGTCATTTGAATTATTCTTACTTATTGATGTTTATTATAACATATTTAGTTATTATTTATAAAGTAAGCAAATACGCTCCGAAAAATGAACCAACAAAGTTATAAACGCGTCAGATGGTTGAAGAAAATTGGCACGTTAAAGATACTTGAATCTGTTAGTCAGCTAACGATGCAAGATGTTCGCGTTATTATTTCTCAGCGATCTTTTCGTAAATGATCGTTCACTACGGATATCTTTATTTTTCAGGAGTACAAATTGAACAGACAAAATAAAGTAGAAATTCAAAAACTAATTTTTGAGCGACGCTGTATATCAGAATAATCGATACAGAATATGTATTTCCGTATAGATATCGTTCTACCTACAAACAATACAATTTCCATTCCTGTCTTCGGGAAGTTCCACTCCACTACGATACTCTCGTTCGATCAGCATCTTCCATAACTGCTCGAACTGTTCTTCATACATCGACGAAACAACTTCTCTCAGTTCGCATGACATCTGTGTCACAGACTTAAGTCGGCGGGACTATCAGCGCATAGTAAGAACGTTAGTAATGTCCCCCTTGCAACGCATAATTGCGCCTTAATAGAATGAACGGCCTACTAGAGACCCAATGAGTCGACTGGTGGAACCTGAGAGTGGCGATAAAACGACGTTGAACGAGGTACGGTTCGTCGCAATGATCGACTTTTCGATTTACGACGACAAACCCAACGAATCATGAGATACTTGCTCGTAATGTCGAGCGATCGTTATAAGGAACGTCGTTTTGTCTAACGTCACGTACTAATGAAAACACGATGGAAATGCCGAGGGTCGCAAATACGACAGCTAATATTCGTGCACGTTTGAAACTTAACATTTTCAAGCATTTACGATAAACTGTTATTGCAAACATCGATTTCAAATAAGAGAATATTATACAGGGTGGTTGGTAACTGGTGGTACAAGCGGAAAGGGGGTGATTCTACGCGAAAAAAGAAGTCGAAAATATAGAATAACAATTTTTCGTTCGAGGCTTTGTTTTCGAGAAAATCGACTTTGAATTTTCGCTCGGTACGCGTGCACTTTATCGCGTCTCGTTATAACGGATCTCGCCGTAGATCGTTGTCTCGATTGAATGTAACGTCAGCAGCATATTTCGATTTCTTACAAAACAAACTACCGGAATTATTAGAAGATGTACCGCTGAGAACTAGAGGAAGTTTAATTTTTCAACAAGACGGTGCACCGCCACATTTTAGTCGTCATGTGAGGGATTTTTTAAACCAACATTACCAAGGCTGGATTGGTCGTGGTGGAACAATAGCTTGGCCACCACGCTCTCCTGACTTAACTCCGCTTGACTTTCATTTATGGAGCCATATTAAATCAATTGTCTATTCTGAAGAAATCGCAAGTTACAAGCAATTGAAAGAAAAGATTATTGTAGCCTTTCATACTTTAAAACAATCGAATACGTTAGAAAGTGTTCATAGAAATTTAATTAGAAGAGCAGAAGTATGTGTTCGGCAGAATGGGCAACATTTTCAGCAATTTCTGTAATAATAAACTTTATGATTACTTCATATTATTTCATTATGTATTCCTAATTTTCCGTTACGGCAAAAACAAACTTAAACTGCCATAATATCCATCGAGACAACGATCTACAGTGAGATCCGTTATAACGAGACGCGATAAAGTGCATGCGTACCGAGCGAAAATTCAAAGTCGATTTTCTCGAAAACAAAGCCTCGAACGAAAAATTTTTATTCTATATTTTCGACTTCTTTTTTCGCGTAGAATCGCCCTCTTTCCGCTTGTACCACCAGTTACCAACCATCTTGTATATCGGATATCTGATTTAAGAAAGAAAGATCACATGTTACACGAAGGAAGATTTAAACAACAGTCTCGTCGGGAAAAATATGAACGTCGAAAATATCTACGAAATAGCACTCTTAACACTAAACCTACCGATAGTTAACCCCTTAACCTGCAACTACGGGCATAGCCCGTAGTACGATGATCGGGCCAAACGTAAATATTGCGGGCATAGTCCGTAGTATATGATCGGACCAAACGTAAATCGTAGATTAAGAGGTTAACACGAAAGATCTAGCAAGATCAGTCAAGATGACTGAACTATAAAAAATACGTAATAATAGAATATTTTTATATTTATTGATTTATTACTTTCTTACAGAAGGAATTCCACGTTGTGTAGTACATTTTTGGTATTGTTAATCCATCTGGGACCATGATCCTTAACGAGGGTTGACACGTTTATAAAATTGTAGAACCAGTCATTTTCACTGGTGTGGTATATCTAGCGTTAGCATCTGGAGATCTAGCGATCGATCCGGAATTTTCCAGATAACTGATATCGTCGTATCGAATGATACGCGGTAAAAATTTGAAAAACACGTGGCAAGTTGTAGAAAACGAGGAAACTGGTTAATCGGGGTTCGATAAACGGATCGCAGGACCTTTTACACTTTGACAAGTACCAGTCATTTCGACTCGTATTGGTATAAGTAACCTTGATACAAAATTATTTTCAATTCGAATACATAAAAAACAAAATAAAATTCATTATATTATTCTTTGAGTTATCGTTGCGAAAGTCATTACGTCATTACGGAACAAAAATATAACACGAAGTAGGAATTTTAAAATAAAATTGTAAAACCAGCCAATTTGACTGGCGTGGTAGTTTTAGCGTTAGATGTACCGAAAAATCTGTCCGGCAGAATATAAATAAAATAAAATATACGAAAGAAGTTGATTAAATCGGACGTAAAGACGGAAGAAGAGACGAAATCTGGAAATAACGTAACGACGTCTAATATTCAAATTGCACGTACGTCAGATGTTTACGTTAAATCAGTGTGCAGTTTGTCTGGAACATTGAAGCAAATTTCTCGAGTATGTTTCACCGGGCTGTCCGAATGAAACAAATATCGCATGAATGTACGTATATCTACGAACGCTTCCCTTTCGAAGTTATGGCTGTTCAAAGTTGCACATCACGGGAAATGTTCTTGCACGCTCTTTGACTTTCAATAGCAGATACCTCAAAGTCCTTGTTCATGGAAGACCGGACGCCAATCTGCTAGGTATTGGTGACCGCGTTGCGGATGCTTGCATCTGATTCCGAATCTCGTCGCTGGCTATTTTCAAACATGCTCGATCATTCATGAAACGACGTTACATTACGCGAGTAGATCGACGCTAACTTCCTTCGAAGTGATGCGGATTATTCTTTTACAAAAGACCTTTTCAATCCTTTTACATTGCCGCGTGCCTTCAAAGCCCTGGCTCTGGTTCGTTTCTTATTCAGTCGTACTTTTCTATCGTTAAAATAGTCCTTAGCTTTAAAAATAAAATAGAGAGACAGTTACTAATATGCGTACTTGCGCATAAACATCTTTTTAAAAGTCGTTCGTTCGATTGACAGTGGAATGGAAAAATTCGGAAGAAGGCACAGTATCTTCGTCGTTAAGATCTCTCGCGTTCCGAATTTCAAGATATTTTCAGAGAGATCTGGAAGATATCTATTTTCAATTCTGCACAGGAAATGAATTAATATTTAAGGATTTGGCCGAGATACTCTGGCGTTACGCAGTGACACGATTAATATCGATTCGATTGATATTTCTAAGATATTATAGACATTATTTTCAGCGGTTTCCCTTCGTTAACGGAATCATCTCTGGCAAAAGCACGAAGGATATTTCGCAAAACCAGCCGTCAATTTATCACGTTATCCGACTGCGTGAATCATTCTTTTCCCGAAACAAACATAAATCGAATAAAAACGAAATAGCTTGGAGGCTATCTAGATTCATGTATGGGAAAAGATATACCAGCAACGACGTATCTGTACATGTTCGGTTGGAAACTAACGCAGAAATAAAGGAGGAAAAAAAAACGCGTTGATCAAAGATAGGAAAATCTTTGACGAAATAAAAGCAGCGAGATAGGAACGCGGGCACGTTACCTTTATCTGACTTGTCACTTCTTAATCCGACTACGTATTACGTAGTCGCGAACGTCAATCAAATCGCCTTTTGAAGTGCAACGCTGCGGAAACTCGTCCGCAGGTAAATCTTATCGGTTCAAATTAGAAGGCAAAATCGTTGCGCAATTGCACGCGACGGTTAACTAATGCTAACTCAGCTATTAAGAAAATTGAGTAATCTAAGGGCCAAGAGAATAATCGAACGTTATTTCTACCTGCGAAATTGTTCTGCGAAAGGGGGACGATGAGAACTGTGTTTTATGGTATTTTTGCAACTTCTAATTGCAACTTCTAGTCGCTGACACCAGTAATCAAGATAAAACAGTCTATTCTAAGAAGATATCTCTCAGCCATAATCCGTTTAACTTCTTACGCTTCGTTCCTAAAGCTAGGCGCATAATTCTTGCAGATTAAAATTACAGAAAGACGTTTAAAATTGTAAAATTAATATGTTTCTATCGTTCGCAATTAGACTGTAGATATTTATGCATTCATGAAAGATTGAAAGGCGCAAAGCACAGACTAAACAAAATTAACCGCCGAAAAAGTTAATCTGAAAAAAGAGATGAAACAATTCTGTTCTCAAATAATTTTACAACGTTTCGTCTTTACAGAGATCATTTTTTTCACACGTTATCTACTATAGCCATCGAGTAAATTAAATTTACAGAGTTTCCATTCGCCACGCGTATTGAAATATAGACGATCCTCTAAGGAACATCGCGTACGACGAAAGACACGTAGAAAGGAGACTCTTTTATGAATGGTTATCCAGGAAAAGGTAAAATAAAAGGAGGTAGATTTTCCTGTTGCCTGTGAACTACTTGAAACGAACCTTACGGCCCTCTTTGCGCATTTGTTTGAAAAGCCAGCCGACAAAGGGTGCGCTTTCACGCGCGGACCGTGCCGCTCGTTGAAAATTGCACGTACGTGCCCAAAAGGTGTCGTATTGCTTTTCCATGAACAACCACGTGTATTCCAATGCGGCAAAGTAAATAGCTGTTTTTATGAAAACACGCAGCTACGGTTAAACCCGTGCCAGCTCGAGTTACGTCGATTCGTAGTACTCTTTCACCTCCTTTTTTTCAAATACACCTGCCACTTTCGCAGCACGTGCCATGAAAAAGTTAGAGGAGATTTCTCGATGGTAACATTTTGTTTAAGAGACCTCGAATCGTTTCACGACAGAGATTCGACTCGATATCTACGATCAGCCGCGAGAACCTACGAACGCCTATCGAATTTTGTACATCCGACTTATCAAAGAAAGTGGAATCGCGGTTTGTCACTGTGTTATTTATGTAATATCGTGATTGAATATATTTACAATGAACGGATGTTACAGGTGTTAATCAGACAGAAAAACGATAGTTGTTCAACATGAACTAATCGCAGCAAACGTACAATAAACGGCACAACTAAATAATTAATCAACGACTCGACTTTCATAAACGCAATCAACACTCTCTCAGCAACGCAACTCGCAATCACTGTTGATTCGTTTCTCGTCCCCTAGCAACCGCTCGTGGCCAAGATGCTCCTTTTTCCAAAACTACGCGATCGAAACGAACGCCTCGGCTCTCGCGACGTTCCACGCGGTTCACCCGCCAACTCCCAGGCCCCTCGCTCGCGATACTACATTTATATTTACACGCCGATACAATTATCATCGATGTATTTCGAAAATGAATCAGACCAATTCGAACACTCGACTCACAAAAATTGTGGGATAAATCCGCATCAGGATCTTTACGAAACTTTAAATTTTGTCAACGTCAGGTTGATAAAAAGACATTATTTATGCTTACACGAGGAGATGTCAATACAATATCGATCCTACCATTTTTATTTCACGTAGATATAACACAGCTGTAATTCATACTTGTAACGTTGTATTTTATAATCTTTTCTTTTGTCTTAGTACTCGGGTCAGAACGAATAAATTGTATTACATTTTAACAGTTTGTATCTTAACTTTCGTCGAGTTTGTATCTTTTCGTCGAGAATTGCGAGTCTTAATCGCCGAAATAAATGTATAGGAACGCTTAGATTACACTTAGAATTGACACCAAAATAGTTTCAGATTTATTTAATATGTGATTCACAAGATCTTCGTCGATACACATTTGCACGCGTCTCGGCGCTCTCTTTGTCTCTCCGTCTTCTATACCACACTACTCGCGGAACAGTTGCATTCATCTGCTTTACGAGATGCTGTGCACGCACATATTTCCACACACTCATACTCATATATGTGTATCACTACTACGCGGCTAATCTAGTGTAGCGCACAAAATTCATATATTCAAGAGATGGACTTAATTTTAAGAGTTTTGTGGCTGACAGTAGTTCTATGCACACGTACTCCCGTTCAAACTAAAACGATTTTTAGTTTCATAGAAGATGTGATCATTCGTATCTCAACCTAGTAACTACCTAGGTAATTTAAATCATCGAGCAAATGATCAACCGGTCACGAAGTTGCATTCGTACAACGACCAATATCGTCGATTAAAACGTCGATTAATATTCTTACTTTCTTCGAACGAATTTGAAGAAAAAATCGCGTGGAAAGTAACTTCGCACTTCGGTCATTTCTCTAGCTGCATAGGAAATCCAAGAAAAGGGGAAGGGAACTGGTTCAAGGAATAATAAGCCCGGCAAGGAATAATAAGCACGAAGACGTGAAGTTTAACGGACGATTCGTAGCGAGACCTTCCGTAGCACCGTCGAACCGAACGCTTTTCAGTTGTTGGCATCGTAAACCGACATTTTATGACACGCGTCGCTGGATTCACCACCAACTATCTACTTTCCCGACAGCTAAGCGCGTTTGTATTCGTTTGCTGTCCAACTTGCTTCGGTTTTGTCACAGCTTCATACATATTTAAATTCCGTACGACGGATCACACCCCAGGCGTCAATTTTTATCTAACGGCGGTCGTGCATCTCGTGGTTGCAACAGATTGAATTAAACCGTAGAAGTTTCTGGAAACGCAACGATAGAGATCATTTTTCTAATGAAATGCAACGAAACGAACGTCAACGAGAAACGCAGATTTATTTATGTGGGATGGTGTGACGTTAGGGAAAGACGTGGCTGATTGTTTATAAACGTTGTCAAGATATGTTAGTGTTGTCAAGGAGTGTTGTGAGCGTTACCAAGGTTTGTTAAGGGAAAAATGAGCGTGGTAATTGCTTTCAGAGTTGAATTAATCGTGGTCGAGGGAAGTTCATCGTGTTGCTGTGACGTGGAAATAATGAAAAGCGAATTCGTGAAACGCGATATTATATTCGATTTTGTGAGAGTGTAACGATATTGCGTTTATCATACTGTCTTTTCTGTTAATTTACAATATAACATTCCTACATTTATGCGAAAGAATGATTAAAGCGATTGACTCAATGCCAACGGGACAAACGTTTATCTCGTGCTATCACGTAATTTAATTTAATTTAATTTGCGAGAATTTAATATAAAAGAATTACCAAAATATTGTAAAGAATAAAGGTCTTTTTCTACAAGGATATTCTCGATGAATCGTATTTAAAAATTGACAAAGAAGATAAACGCGGAGGATGAGCAAAGGGGATACAGGCGCAAAGATGAGACAGAGGTCCAATTAAGGGGTGTATGCACGGTGAGTCGTGAGTGGCACGAGGACATCGTTACAGCTGCAAGATCGCCATTATGCCACGACAAGGACCACCCTAACGACGCGAACCTTCGTGATTTATGGTGTAGCGAAAATGTTCCGCAGAACGCCGCGGATTATGTATCTACCAGGCTAACTTTCCCGAGATACTTTGCAAGGCTAGATTAAGAGAATAATGGGCTTGCTTTTTGTCCTGCTCTCTTCAACGAGATTAACTCTAGAGACACCGTAATATGCAACTGTTCGCGGTTCCAACGAGCTCCTCATTAACCGTCCAAAATACAGGATCGTCCGCTATCGATGAATATTCTCTGCCGGTGGTAGAACTTTCTATTTAGTCGAATAAAAGGTTGCTTAAATTTTTGTGCAACGTTCTTTGAAAATTTTCTTTAAGTTGGGAGACGTTGCTTAAAGAGGATCGGTTCGACGTTAATTACGATATCGATTTCGTTATTACGAACTTATGGCAGTTTTAGATAGCAGTCGCTTAGAACGAATCTGACTGAATCTGACTGAATCTGACCGAAGAAAGAAAAGACGTAACGATCGCCGACTATTGGTCGATTTTCCAAAACTACTCGACGTATATATCGCTGAAGTTGGAAGAAAATCGAAAAACTGTTTTCACGGTTCAATTGGCAACACGTTGCAGTCGAAAATTCGCAATTCTCCCGGCAACCGTAATACCTAGGAACGAGCTGTACGAGTTTAAAGTGACTCCGTTGGTATTTCAGGTTGCTGCGTTTAACTGCACTTGAGAGAATTATAATTTGCCCGATACGGTTTGAAATTACAGCGATTCCGCAGAACCGCCACGTGTAATAACCGAACCCGTGGTCACTTCAAACGTTGTAGTTTAATATTTAACCGTTTCCATCCCTTTATCGTTTACTCCGTTCATCAAGAAACACCCTTTCTAACTTCTGACCACCGTCGTACCTTCGAAGATACACACGTTTAACAGCAATTTCATATGTGTTATAGTTACGAGTGTGAGCGTTCAATTTTTGACGGTTTTGAACGTTAGTTTATTTTTTAATTTGATTGGGAAATTGGATTTTTCGTCGTACAGTATCGTCTAGTCTCATCTTATAAAGTCATTTTAATTGACTTCAAAATTCCCAAATCCGAAATTAAGATTCAACCCCCGTTGGAATTTAAATTTTAAATCCAACCTAAAATCAAAATTTAAATTTCAAATTTCGTTCTTAATTCGATAAACTACCGCCACCGATACCATCCTCGAACCAATATTCTGTTTAAAACCTCCCTTCGTCTTTTATTCCCTCGTTCCACAATTTACTTGTACCTTAATAAACAACAGAATAGAATCGAGATCTGCACGTGAAATTTTATTTTTAATTTCGACACGCTAATACAACCAGAAAATTCTAGTTCTATAAGAACACGGTGTTCCTTGAAATTTTCCTTTTCCGTTCCAAGCTTTTCGTACAACTCGATAACACGTTCGACTTTTGCGACGACGAAGATCCAGCTTTCACCAAACGAGGATTAATCTCTCGTAATTCCAAACACAGGATTCGAACTACCAAACGAAAATCAGCTTAAATAGCAGCGAACTAACTCAAAGTCCGTCTACGTAATCCCAAATTCACGCTGATAAATGATTCGAAATAAAAGAATAGAAGGTAGATCTGAATTGCAATTTTCACTTTTAACTTGAATATCTACCACCCACCAAAATAATATTCTATACAGAAACAAACGACCAATCTTTCCGAACAAACTTTCAGAACTCTCTATTATGATCTCGCGCGATTTCAAACACAAATCACAGCCAACTATTTCGAAGTAAAAGTCTGCATAAACTAAAATTCTCGTTAACGAACGACCAGAATAGAAGCTGGTTCTGCAGAGAAAGCTATTTTAAGTCGTAGAAATTCAGGTTTTGGCGAAGGTGTTAGAGTCACGCAAACAGGGTGCCAAGCGTCCATTATCTCAAATCACCGACGAAAAACGTTGAACCGATAATCGTCGGCATTGCCGTCAAATTCTCGTTACGGTTGATTAGCGAGAGAACCATCGCATGGCTGTCTCTCTATAAGCAGTGGCGTGCCGTGGCTGATTTATTGGTGACACCGAAGTCGTCGGATCAAAGGGCACATATATTCGAGAGAGCAGAGGCCTCGTCGGATAGAAATTGCAGGCCGCGATTGCTGTTCGACTCTGACAACTAACGGGCCAGCGATAGAGATACGTACACGCACGTACAAAGACACATTTACTCACCTGACACGGTGAGATGGACAGTTCTGATTAATGGCGGATGAGCACTGACTTGACACTCGTACACGCCGCCATCTCGTTCGGTAGCCGAACGCAAAAGCAACCGCCAATCATTCGGCTTCTCCAGGGCCAGCGAGAACCTAGAGTCGCTCGCGTACGTGTCCAAACCGATCGTGAGCAAGTGCAGCTCGTCGCCTCGTCTGCGAACCCACGACACCTGAAATCCAAACAGATGGAATTTTCAAAGGACGATCGAGGAGAACGAGAGGAGAGTCTAGGCTTTTAATTCGGTTTGTCGGACTTGTCGATATTGCGGTGCGGAGATCGAAGAACGCATCGATACTCTCGGTATTAGCATTGAACGTAGCGAGCATGTGTCACAGCGACCATACCCAAATCCACGTCATTTCACACTACCTGACGACGAACCTTCAGACTTTGACCTTAACTTGCACATGTCCTCTCCTTGTCCCTCAACTCCTACAAACTCAACGTATTCGACCACGAGACTAGTCTTGGGTACCTAATTCCAGTCTTGGCCGCGATTTGAACAACTATTTTAATACTTTGTAGCTTCGCTACTTCGTTGTAATATCGTACTTTACCACTTTGGTGAATAAAAACGTATAGAAATATTAAAGGACAGTCGAGTTAAGCTATTGCTCGGTTCTTCCTTTTTTATCACGAATTTTACCTGACATATGCAACACAGCGTTAGGTGCCATTACTACGATCGGTACTACGAATGACGTTGATAATGCGAAGAAAGCACGAAGCAATAGACAGGCGATAAGATATCGCGCGAAGGAATAAATGGCGAATTGAGATTGCATATTGCAAGAGCCTAACACGAATCTTCCACTTTGCGCTTCTTACGTAAAACAATTATCTCTGTCCGTCGCAAAGAAAGATTACGTCGCAGAATAAAATCTGCATAATTAGAAGTTGCATAATCGTGCAACCGAACGAAAGAATGAAAGAATTAATTAACGCTCAACGGGCAGAAAATCGTGTAAAGATCTTGCTCGTTCGTCGCGACACCATCGAAATCCAGTCTCTCGGAATCTGAATAAACAGAGAACGAAAGAAAGAAAAGAAGAAGCTTCGCGCCAGTCTTGTAATAAAAACGACGAGTTTGCCAACTTCGTTTTCGACGTGTATCGACGTTTTCTTCCAACCTACCTACATCGCATGAATGTATATTCCTGTGAGATTCTACACCGAAGAGACGCAGAAAGATTTCGCCTGGCGTATCAATCTCAAACACGAAAGCAAGTTATAGCAATGTAAATTTAATGTAAATCGGACGTCCTTTCCACGTAGCAACACACCGCGTGTATTCGAATTCAAATATCACGTTGCTCGGTAGGCGGCTGGCTACTCCGATCTTTCTTTCCCTTGATGCATGCCATCCGAAATAATCACCTTGCCGGGTTTCAACGCGGCTCAAAGAGAGCAAGGTGTCGCAAACAGGGCAGCAAGTACGCAGTAAAACCCCGGAGAAATGAAAACTTCGTTGACGAAACCCCGGATGTCACGATATCAAAGCGTCCTAGATTTTATCTAAAAGCCAGGCGCAGATAAGGCCGATCTTCTTCTAGATACCGCGAACCGAGCAACGCGTAAAGAGCTCGAGGCTCTCCTTATGAAATGGATCCGAGCCTCGACCGATTGAAATTACCTCGGAAAGCGCTGTTTGGGGCCTAAGATTACTTTCAGGTACAAGGTATACAGTATTAGGTTGACCGAATAGTTTCTTTCGTTTTATAAGGAAACAATATTAGTTTTAGATTAGATTATCGAATTATGCGCGAACATAATAATAGAAATAGAACGAAATGGATGAAACAGAAATTGTTGCTCGTCTGTTATCGCCTTATGAAACGAAAGAAACTTTTCGGACAACCTGATACATCAACCCAACCAATAGACGTTAGTTCCTTTAGAATTTTAAATTGTAAAATTTATCTTTTCGATAGAACACCTAAAATATCGCAGGCAACAAACGTTAGTTTCTTTAGAATTCGTAATAGTCGGTACACAGGCTACCATCGCGGTGACACGCTCGTAAAATATGAGTTTGTTAAAATATGAAGCCAAGCGTATGATATTTAGCGTAAAATCTTCGTATTTCTATGATCCATTATAAATCGTTCAAGAATTAATCCATTATAGCTGCGGGCCAGCTGGCAGGATTCGAGAGCTCCGAGCGAAACGTCTGGCGGAAATTCCGTCGGTACAATTTAATACAGTGCTCGCAGTCGGTGTTCCGCAGTTTGATACGAAGGAGTTAAAGAATCGTTAGGCGCGGCGTGGTAGCCAGGAAAGGGATTTCGAGGCGCTGCACCGGCCTCGCCTGCTCGAGACGCAAAGGACAGCCTGAACGGACGCCTATGGTCATTTGTCATTATTATAAAAGGCTGAGCAGTGAATAATTACATCTTAGGAAACTCGCTGTCCAACTACGCGCGTTTATTCCCATTTCTATTCACACGCTCTGTCCCTCCGGCGATTAATACTCGCGAGGAATTGTTAAATTGAAATCCGATGTTCTGTTTTGCGATTCTTTAGCCCGCTAAGTGAAAAGTTCGCTTGATAAAGCGGCAAGACTTTGATCGTAAACGGGGAAACATGGAGAGACAGGAGGATTCGCGGCAAGTTTCACGGGCGAATCGAAAGCTTCGATAACGGGACACAACCTGTTAACCTTTCTATCGTTGCAATTCGATCGAGAAACGTTGCAATCGATTCGGAAGCTTCGCGAAACTACATCTATGAGATTTTAATTCAACGATCGACAGAGAAATCGATACTAAAACAGCTTTGGAAATGAAACAAATTATTTAAAAGCAATACAGAAATTATAACCGAAAGGAAAATGTCGATTCCTTGTAACGATTATTCGAAATAAAAGTCCTACTCGTGTCTTTTTATAAATTCGTAAAGCGATGGAACGATACGAGATCGAACGAGTAGAATAAGACCAGATCACGATCACACGACATAGACTACTTGGTATTCTTTCGTAGTAACGCTTCTTCGTGCCTTTGATAGTGAAAGCTCGATATTTTGTTCGTTTCAATTTATATTGGATTGATTAAAAGAAAAAATAGAGCAAGCATCGGAGATCGATAATGCATCTACGAATATCAATATTTATCTTCCGTATTGCAACATTGAAAACGAAGCAATGAAACTAGTCAAAAAAATTCATCGCGTCGGATGTCACGCGTCGCTCAATTATTTTCACTTTGTCGATTGATTGGAAATTATTATTTCAAAACTGGAAGAAACGTGGCCTGTTTTCTCGGTAACGAAATAAAAGTACCGCTCAACCATTCGAAACACGAGGATCGTAATTTTTATTTGGAAAGATAATTTTAAAACAAGCGAATAAATGTAAATTTTATCGTCTTTGCGAGACATTTCTTAATGAAGACATACTTTCTTTAGAAGATTCGTTAATTCCTTCGTATTAATTAGATATGCACCTTTTTCAATCGATGATATTTTATAACTGTTCTACAAGGAGAAAATGGTCTCTTTTAATTAAGACAGTAACGAGTGAATACAGATACTTCTCATGCTCATTAAATTTTTCTGTCTCTGAACGAGGCCAAGACCGAATGTACGAAGAAATTAACTTTTGTTAATTGCAAAGAAAAAAGAGAGTTAAAACGGCTGGCATTGATTTGCCGCTTCATTTTAATAAATATTTCGTGTAAAGAGTATTGTACATATGAATAATTGCTTTCGCGATTAATAACGAATTCGCATGTTACGATCTCGTTGCGAGCAGCAAGGAAAGAGAAAACTTGATCGATCAAAATTAATCAGGTTAAAAACTTTGAAACTACTCTGTGATTTCTTACTGTTGAAAAGCCTCGTAACACCTGTTCTCAGGGAAATTTGGACGCTCTGTAATTATAGTCATTCTTACATTCAAACTAGAGGCAGAACTTCAACTTTGTTCGTCGATGAAGAATCTTTATTGTTATTGCGCTAATTAGACCGAATTTTTTGAAATAATAAACGGAAGAAGAAGTTTCAATTTCGCAAAGTAGTCTGTGTCGTCTGATCCTAATTCTCCATATTCTATTTATCCATTGACTATTTCACTGATTCAATAAAATATTAAAATATTGACCGTCTACTTGAAGTCGTCGTTGTGTGAATACGTGTGCATATTATCGGGTTGTCGTTTCGTTGCTCGATAAATAAATAATCGGCGTATTTTACGCAAAACAAATTTACTTTAGAATAATATCCAGAGGGAAACTACAAATTTTATTGTTTCTCGAACATCAGCTACGTTTGGAAGAATATCTTTCTTGTATCGTCTCGAATTATTCTTCAAAGATAAAGAACTATTTACGTAAAAATGTATCTTTCATATTTGTTCCTCTCTTTTATTATTTCATATACAGGGTGGTTGGTAACTGGTGGTACAAGCGGAAAGGTGGTGATTCTACGCGAAAAAAGTCGAAAATTTGAATAAAAATTTAAAAATTTAAAAATTTTAAAAATTTAAAAATTTTTTAAATTTAAAAATCTTTTAAATTTAAAAATCTTTTAAATTTAAAAATCTTTTAAATTAAAAAAATAACGTCAATCGAGACAACGATCTACAGTAAGATCCTTTATAACGAGACGCGATAAAGTGCACGCGTACCGAGCGACAATTCAAAGTCGATTTTCTCGAAAACAAAGCCTCGAACGAAAAATGTTTATTCTATATTTTCGACTTCTTTTTTCGCGTAGAATCACCCCTTTCCGCTTGTACCACCAGTTGCCAACCACCCTGTATATAAATACCACGTGTTAAAGATGGATTATTTCGAATATTATGCTTAGCGCATTTCTAACGATACAAAATATATAGCAATGAAAGGCATCGTATCTCACACAAACTAAATTGTGCAGCACAAGGTTTCTTCGAAAGAATAACTCGACGATTCCTTGAAAAACTGTTGAAGTGGATCCCACTTCAAGGAAAACTCCACATCTTCTCACAAAAGTTTAATTTTCTTAGTTCTCGAAGCTATCGAGTATCGTTTAGCGCTAAATCGATTTGAAGGGTCTCTCAGCCTCATAGTTTCCTAGGAACAAATAATGCAACATGGTACAGACAGGCCAGTTTTCCGTAATTTTTAGGCCCATGACTTGGAAGTTCTTTGGTAAAGTAACGCTGCCAGCGTGAGGATCTGGACTAGCATACACATCCTACTTATACTTAAACTTGCCTAAATATATTTTTCTATTCTACATTCATCCACGCATTTCCTCCCTCTCTCTGTCTCTCTCTCTATTACGAGATAAAACCTTAACAAAAACAAAGATAAAAACACGAGATAAATCAACGACGGCAATGAGACAAAGACTGTCTCGTTTTCACTCTCGTTGAACAAAGACTCGCTAAGCAAAGAAGAGGGTCGTTGATATTAGACGCGAAAGAAACAACAGAGAAGAAAAGAGTGTGGAACGATAGGACGGCGACACGTAGTGCGCTGCAGCTCCCGATAACAAGGCGTAATAATGTTTGCCTGTCGCTGCAGTGTCCGAGATAAATCGTCGTTCGTCGAATCAGCAGTTTAAAATACGAGATAGACGGGAAAGGTGAACGTACCTCGCGTACTCGACAGACCAGCCAACGATCAGCTAAGGAAGATACAGAGATCCGATAAAACTCGATACTCTCGCTGAAATTGGAGCGAATCGATCGTATCGATCATCGACGCGCTTATAAGCGGGACGAGGCCTGTCTCTGGAAATGAGTAGTAGCCTCACGTGTGCCGATCGAACCAGAAAAAAAGAGAAAAGAATTGTATGGAATTTCCACGCGTGCCACTGCACCACTTTTCTGAATACGTTATGCGTGTCGTACGAGACATTCCGTAATTTTTCACAAAAAGAAACCGCTATTTCTATCGTGAAACTCGCAAGTAAAATAACGCAACCCTGAAGTAACGAAGCTTTCGGAATCATTGAAAGACGAGACGGCTGAGGAGATTCAATTCCGCATTTTTCCGCAATAGGAAAATTTCCGGAGAACACGAGGAACGAGAGAAACCGGAATCACGGCCATTTCTCTTCAAGCTTGCGGGATTCGGTTCGAGTCACTCGAAGGTCCTGGGACGCAATCTGGACAATTCAGATGTCAAAGGACCGTAGACGGAGCAAATCAGGGTTAAGAGACCAGACACGGACAACGGTTAGAGGCACTCCACTCGGACTAGCCTGCGATCCGCGAAATTTCATAGTCATGACCTCGCAGCCAACCGATATAAGCTTAGCCATTTTAAGGATCATAGGTCAGACGAACTGAGACCACTTTCGGGTACAATAAATTACAACTTCTCCATCGAACATATTTTACTTTAGCACCGTTGTTTGATCGTTTATGCTATTAACGTATCGCGTTGACACAATTTTTTAACACGTTGGCTACCGCGCGAGTTTGATATATTTTACGCCGAACAGATTGAAAAATTCATTTCTGCAAAATAATATATTATATTTGCGCGCTTTTTTCGACGATGTTAGTTGAATCGTTCGCATTGTTGAGAATTGTTTACTCCGTGAAATTTATCTCACGTTAGTCGTTCTAAACAATTCTTTAACCTATTTTTAATTTTTATCCTGTTAATACAAGATGCGTCTTACAGCTTGGATTTTGAGAGGCTCGTCTGAAAATCGTTATATTCGATCTACGTATATTTCCAACCATGAATTTCATAATAGAATCTTAGCTATTCGATCTGTGTGGAAATTTCAACGGGGCTCGAACCCTCAACCGACCTTCTCCATCTACTTTTCTTTTATTTTTAGCAGATTGCGAAAATAATTAATAGGTCAGCGATGCCGTGCATGTACGAGCAATTACGAAAGTGTAAGGTCAAGACGCGTGTGGTAGTCCGCTCGCATATATGCATATCGGAGCGTGCAGCTGCAGCCTGCTGCCATAAGCTGGAACCCAGCATCCGACCGTGAATATAATAGCTGAGTAACGTTATCTCTCGCTTCATAATTTAACCTGCCCCTCCCTCAGGAAGGAGAAACCGTTCGAAACGAATTACGCGTTCCGATCGTTGCACGCTCGCGCAAAAATTCGAACGATCTTATCGATCAGACGTGCGACGACTACTCACCGTAAAGTTGCGTACGATTACCGAGACATGTGTAGAAAAATTAAGTTTCAAAAATTGGATATCGGATTGTTCGAGAAATTCGTATCGCTTTTAATATGAACTCTCATCTGTAATAAGAATACCGGATAACATTTTATTCGTTAAGATATTAGCGCAAGTATTTTTAATAAAACAATATTAAATCTTATATGTTTAAGATATATAGTCTCATTATTATTATTTATTGCGGTTTTCACGAAACTGATAAACACGTGAAATGAATTACTTTAAATGCTTGTAAGGTCTATTTGAAGATATTCATTATCGAGGAAAGCGAATTATTTTTGAAACAAAAGACTCGTGACGTTATAGATGGAATAATATTATAATCGTGGTTAAATATTTCTGAACTTTTGCTAGGAATTTTTCCAACAACCGTAGACGGAGAAGGATCGTTAAACGCGTACGTGTTGAGATTTCTTGGTTTCTTGAAATTTCCGAAATCTAAGGAAGTGGTGAAATCTTAGAACGCAGCGGTGTAAAAATATTTTTATCTAACGATACTCGTAATCGCGAACGATCCGAGCCAATTTCGAATTTTCCGAAACTTTTCAATTAAATTTAACGCCAATTTAACGCCATTTATGTACCAGCATCGTAGATAATATCAAAATCGTTTTACAAAGTCCCATATACATTAAATGGAATATGAATATTTCATAAAACCGCCGAGTTTGAAAAATTTCAGGCCAGAAATAAAAACTTTCACAAAATAATTCACTGTACTTTTCGAAACTACACCGTTACTAATTAACATTTTAGCGGTAGAATAAAATTTCATACCTCTAATTAGATAAACATTTCCAAAGCTACTTTGCTTTTTTATCAACAACGATAAAATTCAAGAATAGGAAAGAATAACGTAATTTGTGTAAATTATCCGTCATCGATGATATATTTATCTTATCGTTATTGACAATTTTCTATTTAGATGCTAGCAGAAAATTTACCAGCATAATTTCGAAATTCGTAACGAACGATTACTACCGTGCGGATCATTTCGAGGGTTGATGGCCCATTGTGTCGAGGTAAGGATTAATACTTTAACATCGTAATAAAGCTCATCTGATATTAAGTTTATAACAGCGAATATTACTCGTTGATCTTAACTATAAGAGCAAACACTGGTCCCATTAGAGGGGAACCTTGGCCGTATACTTTTCTTTCTGTCAAAAAGAAAGATGTTCTTCCTATGTTACTGTTCAACTCTTTCCAGATAAATAGAAATTACGAGAAAAGTCAAAAGTCCAGCAATAACTACGATATTTCCTTCTTTTCCTTTTTTCTTTTTTCTTTTTTCTTTTTTTGCAATCCAGTGCAGTTCGCTGTTGACAAAGTTGACCATATTTCAAATACACCGCCTCCACTCTCTTTATTACTGAGTTGCAACCCAGGATTTACCGTCCCGATATGTCTGTGTCTTTCCTAAACGATCAAAATCGATTTTTATAAAGTCGATACTTCTTCTGGTGACTCGGACACCAAGCAATTTCAATCTCTGACGAAGTTGATAAAAAACAAATGATTAATTCACCTATCGATGAAAAATGAAAGAAACGCGTAGCATGAATCGATATCGTTAAAGGATCAAATACAGTGGCCCACGAAGGTATTTCGACACCAATCACGGCAAATTTATATATTTTGATCAAGTGTCGATATATTCGATGATCGAACTACTTAGGTACTTTCGTGATCTCCATTGCAAAATATACGTACACTCGCGCTAATTGTAATTTCTATACGCATTTTCAAATTCCTCTCAAACTTTACCAACGTAATCGCGATAATCGGCTCTCGTTGCAGCGCTAATGAAATTTCACAACGTGAAAGTATAACACGGATAACGTAAGTGTTCGAACACAATCTGCTAGAGTGAAATCTTTTCCTCCTTCGAGACGGCTACTGTGCGCGAGGAAGACGAAAAATGTTAATACACTTCGAACTCCGTGTGATTTATACGAAGGAGGATTGGCGTGAGAAAAGTTGTATCCTGGTGTACGTTTATCGAGACTGTCGATCAGGACGACGGTATAATTTTACCATAAGCTAAGCGAGTCCGCGTCGAGCCGAGTTCCGTAAATTGTTTAACTTTACACGTTCTCCCAGGGCGAGTGCTTGCACTCCGCCGTCTTATATTCCAGGCCAGGCGATATGGAGCTCGTATGATCAAATTTTTCCAACACCAACACCAACACGACCCTACAACGTTAACAGGCAGAAGAAGAAAAAATTCACTCGCACGCCCCTGGTAATAACGACCACGATTTCATTAGACCAGAGTGCTCTAGACATCCGACAACGTTCAGATTTCCGACTCAGATCGAAAGGATGATAGCCACGTGTTTTTGCCATTGGGGCTGCTCGCGTTGATCGAAGTTACGTTGCGAGTGCGAACTTTCGAAATATGTAAATGAGGCTTTCAAAGAATTCTTTTCGTTTGAATTTAAAGTTGGTGGTTTTTAATTACTTTGCTTCGGAGAGTTTACGCGATCATTTTTACGATTAAAATTTTCGAGAGATTTTTTCGTAGATTGGAGATATTCCTGTGAAATAATTACTCGTGAAATATTCAGCGATATCTTTATACGTTTGATCAAAGATTCGATATTAATCGCTACTACTGCGCACGGATTTATGAAAATCCATACATTTATGAATGCAATTAAATGGAACTAAATGCAATTAAATAGAGATTCGTTTCGCATACTAAATGTTAGAACGAATACTTCAATTTGCATATTTCCGTCTTCCCTACGTTTTACCACTTTTAAATTCTCCATAAACGTGGAAAATTGTACGATCTTCTAATCACCGTCGAATTATTTCAATTGTTTATCGAATATTACGTTTATAACGATATTTATTTGTATAGATTAAGTGGATCGAGATGTATTTTATCGTTTCGAACGTTTGATTGATAGTTTTTATGATAGAAAGATGGAGATAAGTTTCGTACAACGAACCTACGAAGTTGTAACGAAGCCGCGGGATCGAGTAACAGTTCGGATACAGACCGCCTTAAGGCACTGCCACCTCACTGCAAACTCTCGAGAAGATTAGGTAAGGCAGTTAGGACTTACGATAATCACAACGTGGTAACCTAAAATATACTTTCGTTTGACTTTGAGATATTTGGAACCGTGAAGATTTATTTACAGCGAGATATAATCAGCCAGATTACATCGAATCATAGTGATCCTGTGTTCGTTCTCAAATACCTAATTAACAAAGAAACGACGTAAAATACTTTTTGTCGAAGTAACTACTTCAAGAAAAACTCTACATCTTTATTTATGTATATCCGTGACCTGGAGACTGCTATTACCCGGAAATATCCTCGATAATTATTGTACCCTTGAATATACATTATGTTTTGGGTTGCAAGGTCTAAGAACAAAGGAACTAATAAACAGATTTCTATTTATGTTCTTTGTAGCCTTTAGCTAAAGCTATAAGCTTAACTTTTTTGATAATGTCCTTTTGCTGTAAATATACGAACGTGCTTCCTATCATTCCATTGTCTGTTGTCTACTAACACTAAGAGAGTAAGGATCTGAATCGGCATAAACTTACACTTAAACCTTTAATTATTTCAATATACTTTTCTCTTACAAATTCATTCACTCGTTCTTCGATCAGTCAACCTCAACCTTAACACTTTTAAACAGATGCAAGTCTACTTCAGTGTTATATTTAGATGCCGCAACTTATACAAACAATTACACGCAAAATTAATAAAAAGTAAATTGAAGATGTTCCAAATGTTAGTCCCAGTAGAATTCAGCGATTTTTGGTTGGTAGATGATTTCGAATTAGATTCGATGAGAGTTTCAGGTGTATTGTGATGTTTCAAAGCACTCGGTGGTTGCAGAAGCCTTCGAAGGTATCGATGGTTGCAAGGGTATCCGATGATTCAGAGGAAATCGGAGTTTTCCAAGCTATCCGGAAATTCCGATGGTATCGAGAAGCTTAGAACGAGCCATAGGTTGATGTCGGATATTCTCGAAACTTCCTCAAGTTCGGATGATATTGCTGACCTCTGAGCTAGCTGGACATCGTGTAGGTCTTTGACCTCCGTCATTCCACAGACACTGGAATTCTGTCACCTTTTGCGAGACCTCTAACCACTGATATCTGCCAAACGTTTGGATAGTCTTTAAACCTTCCACAAACACGAAACTTTTCGATGGCTGTGGAATTTCTAGCAACCCCGCGACTCTGAAATAATCTTTGGTCCTTTTAAAGTTTGATGGTAAGTCTTCCTCGAACCTCGGAACGATCGTCGAACTTCACGATGATCTTCGAATCCAGGAACGATCTTTGAACCTCAGAATGATCTTCGAATCTCAGAACGTTCTTTGAACTTTCATTCGCTACGTCGAACTTACAACGTTATAAACGATCAAGATTTTTTTGCTCACTGGTGAAAATTATTTTCAGTTGGGAACAGCCTGATATTGTGCGAAAAAATTGCCTTTAGCTATCGAAGATCGTTCAAGATTCAACGATCACTGTCTTCTACTCGAACAAAATTACCTTTTTCCTCGATGACGATCGATTTCAATCTGTGTCGTTTTCGTGTAATGTTAAATCGTTAGATCATACGATACATAAATTAAGGGAAGATCGTAGAATATTAGAATAAACGAGCGTACTAGGATATTCATTATAAGAATGCGCTTTGCATACTAAGTGAAATTACATTTGAACGTAATTCAAATGACAGATAATGGCAACTACTCGACGCTAACTAGGTCGTATGAAGTAAGTTTTACGACGTTTCGTTTTCATTGCTCTGTTGATGGCACGAACGTCACACGAGTAGTTCTGCGGGGTATAAATATTGCGTTGCCTGTCGAACGGCAAGGGTGTGTTCTTTTCTCCACCCTCTTCTTCTTCCTTTTTCTTGCGGTCGAACCGCGCGGGTGCAAGCGTCACGTCGGTTCAGAAAGCAAAGCGGGTTCGCTCGAGGGTTCTCGGAAGAAAAGATATGAGACTGAGGCACCATAGAAGAGGAACGTCGATAGAGAAAGGAGAGGTTGAAGAGGAGGCGCGTCGTCGCGTCCCGGTTAAAGAGATTCGGTATCTTTGTTTGCTGGCGAATTAATCCGAGCTCAAGGCCACTTTACGCGCAGCCGTCTCTGATCCTGTCTCATCCGCACGAGGACTATAGCCTCCTTTGGATTTTTCATATCTGCCAAGCGTTAGCCACGGTGAGCCAAGTCCCCAAGGATTTTCCACGACTTTGTACGCTTATCCGGCTAAATTCCACAACATTCTGCCACGATATACCATACGGGATTACTCGTTTTAACGTAACTTCCTATTTTTCTTCAAGATCATATCGTTTTAGTCGAATTCCAACGAAAGTCCATCCAAAGTTAATCTTTTCAAAAGTTCCTCCACGTTCCTTCGTACCGTATCGAAGGAATAAATCTGATGTATTCGACGTAACGTTAAAAGTTCCAATTAAAACAAAACTACGAACCATTGTCAAGCACAATGAACCACAAACCACGTCACCATCGCTCAAAATCGCAATTCATTTCGAACTAGCTATTAATTTGCCCTTTGAAATTTCGTTTCACGATCGTTGACGAAGGATTCTATGATTCGCGTTCGGAAAATATTTTTCCAGGGGTTGGTCGGTGGAATTAATGAGGAAAAGTAAACGAGAGCGAAACGGAATTCCCTTTAACGTCCCGAGCTGTTAGCGTGACACGTAACATCTCACCCTCTCTCTCTCTCTCGGCTCATCCCTCGTATCGTCGCGATTCGCTCGCGAGCAATTAGCGCCAGGACCCGCTTACTCGTTAAGCTAATTACACGTGTACAAACTTGCAGTGGCTGTTAGACGAAAGGAGGACCGTCAAAGTTCCCTTCCTGGTCGTTATAAGTGGAAAGTAGGTGGCAGCGGTGCTCCGGTGACTGGAGGGTCACGTCGATGGTTCGCTGGAAACGCGAGCATCACCACGTTACTGATTCTTCGCTTCTCATCTCTCTGTGACCGACTTAAGAAACTCCTCGAATACGTAAACGTACTGGGATTGTCGAACCAAGTTGAACGAGGCGCGACGATTATCAGCGCGATGGCGAGCTGCAGAAAGTAACGCGATCACAGAATGCAGGTGGCTCGAGAATACAGAGTTAACTTTGCTTCGATCGAATATTTAGCTCTTTCGCGTTCTTTCGGCCTTCAAAATTCTTTCTCTTCTTCGAAAGTGATTCTTCTCTCGTCTCCACCGACATAGCAAGCTTTCTACGTACTTACGGGAAATTTCAAGATACCAAAATAAAAGGAATACTCGTAACGTACGAAATATACGAAATACTCAAAGTAGACAGTCCTGATCGTAATTTTTAATAAATAGGAAGAGTCTCTATCAGGTTCTATTTCCTTAGTCACGTTTATAAAGACGTAAATTTTACATAAAAAGTCGGCGATCTTTCGTAGTCGATCCTTTCGTATTTCATATTTTGCACCTTATTATACTTTATATTTCGTCCTTTTTAATTTGCGACTTTTAGGAATATTTTGAAAAATTTCAGATTCCGTGGCCAGACGACTCGCCTCGTTTCGGAGGTAACGCAATAGGTTCTTCTCTAGCTTATGTATAAAATTTGTTTGTTTAATGCAAATCTTCTTCGACTAATTGCAGGTGAACCGAGCGTTTGGTCTACCGACGGACGAACGCAGCGTGCTTATCTTAGACCGTTCAACGAGAACGTTTGACTCGAGTGCCTTAGATTATAATGCGAAAGAACGGTTCGCTATTACTTAGGATGATCATACTACTCGTACATCTTCTGAAACTCAGAATGCATAGGAAAGTAGCGTAAAATTCACTTTATATCGACTGGCAACGATGGAGACACAGGGAAAGAAGGTCAACCGAAACGAATTCCTCCTAACTTTTCGAAAAGAATCGCACAAATTGGATCCGATCCACCATTTGATACAGTTGCGATAAAAATCAAAGAAAAACGCGTCGTTCTACGCTGATCCGAATATCGATCGACTGCTGTAATGGCGATCGATCGGGAGAACAAAATTTCACGTAAGAAGAAACGAGATTGTCGAAGTATAGCGTCGTTAAAGTTATCAATCGACGTTGTAGAGAAACGGCTCTTTTGTTGGTGTTAATGAAGTTTCAGATCGAGTCGAGCTACCAACCTCTTAAGACAACTGACAGCCTTCCAGAAGCAAGTTTCAGCGTTGGATGGTGTATCTCCGCGAAACACCGACTTTGGACGCGATCTTAGACGCACGAGAACTTCTCATGCGGTGAATAATTAAAAGTTTTAGGAGCTTTCACAGTCGTTGAGATTTAGAGCGGGCGTACTAAACGTCAGATTCTTCGCCAACTAGTAAATTACATTAAATCATTGTTTCCGGTGTTGGGAAATGAAAGAAACTTTGCATTTTTTTCAAATATTATCGGCTCAGTTTATCAACCCTAATGAAAAGAGCTCGTAATCGATTGTCTTTGATTCCTCGAATTACCGATAAAGATTTTACGTTGCGTACGAGATTTATAAAAGTCTCTCGATCTTAATAACAATTATAACGAAGTAAAATCTGAATAAATCGTTGCATATTGATATTAATATAACCCGGACGAACTGAATGAATCTTGTATATTAAAAGCAATTATTTATTTCCAACAACTTGAATCCTCTCCCGTGCCAGAAACGTGGAATTTATTTGTCAGATGCATTAAACGCTAGTTAATTTATCGATTAAATCATTAAGAGAATACAACGGTTTGGAATCTTCGAATAGTGCAGCGCTTTAATTAAGTGCAACAAGCTTTGAGATTTCATTCAGCTGTCGCGAAGAGCACGAATAATTTGGAATAATTCAGGATAGTGCTGCGCTTTGAGCAAGTGCAACAAGCTTTTATGATTCATTCCATTCAGTCGTGAGCCTCAACTCGAATAGTAAACAAAACAAATCTAATTAAAATAGTCCTTAGACTGTCTCTGGTGGCAGCAACTACCGTATCGATCGGAATTTCGAATTTAGATTTCAAATCGTATCATCGCGTTCAAGCAAACGCGGTAATTCATCGAGAACGTGACATAATAAAATTTTCGGTTTGGTAAAATTCATTATAATCGTTATTAAGATCGTCCGATCTATGTATGCGTGTAATACAGTTAATGAAATAGAAAGAATAAATATCGTCAGAAGAATTATTATGTTTGTACAACAGCGAGATAAAAATTACATTTTTCTAACGATATCTCAATGATATCAACTACGATCATTTCAATCGAATTATCCGCACGAGCTTCTGTAATACGATGTAACGATATCAAGAATATTTTCAAATTTTCATCGCACCTACCGTTTATTAGTTAAACAAGCAAAATGTAATCTCGAGTATATTAATATTTTAAGTAAAAGTGTTCTCTATGTATATAGTATCTATGCATGACACGAGATAAAGTAAAGTAAAAGGAAGATTTAATCATTGCAAGCTTAAATTTTCCAAGCTTTTTAACTGAAAACACCTTCCACGGCGTGATAAAGGTGTTTACTTGGGTTCTTGGCTTCGGTACGCGAAGAAGGTACAGTTAATAAGCCAGGATCTTGGATTTATTAACTTTTTAACTGGTCCGCGCGCTTCTGCAACATTCGCGGTCGCCCTGTATAATCTGTACACCGTGGAGAATCACGTTAATTTGATTTTTCCGTAGTCATTTTGAAAACTTGCCACTTATTAACTGCCTCAAAGTAAAAACGACCAAACTTCTGGCAGTAATTTCAAGTTTACGCGAAAGTGAATCCGCGTTTCACGTTGCAGGAACGTTGCTACGAGATCAATGGCGCTATCAATTATATCGCCGATATTAATAAACAACCTATTGCCAAACATACGATACTTTCGTATCAGATATTAGAAGAATTTGCAAATATCATTTCTCCAACTCGTTCCTTCTGCATTCAAAATGAGAAGGTATTTTTCTGATTTTTGTTTCCTTTTTGTCAGTCTTTTAGAAATTTTTTTAGTTGCTTTCAAACATCAGATACAAAGTTCCTGCCGCAATTTTCTCTCTTTTTAGATAAATCGATACATTTGTAGAATCGATATAATTTTATACAACGTGTTTCGGAATTCAATATTTTCAATTTCGTTTATGCATCTCGCCGCTCGAAACTTTACCGAACCATCACACGAATAACTATCGCGTGATTGCCAGCGGACAAACGTTCGCGTAAAAATGCTTTCAGCAGAAAATTTTTATTTTATTTTAGTATCCGTATTATTGTACCAATTTTATTACTTTAGAGCAAATAAATCCTTTCCATGTTCGTCGATAATTTTACTCGTCAAGAATCACAATCGCAAATTATTAACTTCAAACGATGCTTAAAACCTCATTTTGCTACATCGTATCAGAGATCAACAAATAAATTCCTACGATCCACCAACGATAAAACCGCAGAGGCGCGTGAAAATCTCTCAAAAGCGTATTACGATATGTACCTAGGTTATCGAGAATCCGATAATGTTTATTTCACAAAAGCCCTCGTGTTCGTATGAAAATCGTTACTCTTGAAATATTTTCCAAAAAAAAAAAAAAACTTTAATTTATTGAACCTAGGAATACTTCATATTGCCTTACCATGGCTTCGTTGTAATTTCGTAACGAATACTTCACATTCTCCTGAAAAAGATTGGCGAATGCATAGACTGTGGACTATATTGGGTCGTCCGAAAAGTTTCTTTCGTTTTATAAGGAAATAATGGATGCACGACATTTTCTGTTTTATATTATTTTATCGAATTACCTGTGATTCATTTTGTTCTATCGAAATAAAGATCACAACGTTCGATAGATTAGGTTTCGTATTTGTACAAGGATGCGTCGTTGTAAAAGACGTGTCTGTAAAAGAAAGATATTTTTCCGACAACCTAACACATACACATAGTGCAATTTTGACAAAATCGAGAAGAATAAAAATTTGTAGAATATACGAAGCGAGACATACGCTTACGATATTCGCTATTTAGATAAAACGAACGACAATCGATTTAATTTTTTTAATTATAACCACACTTCGTTCATCGCCAGACATCGCCAAACGATTCAAAACGCGTGCACGCAATCGCCTTATCAGGTCTCGAGACAACAACTTGCCTTCGCTTAAGGAGATTGAATCACAAGAAACGCAAGCAGAATATGCTCGTAGCTTGGTCGTTCGAAAACACGGGGTTTGCGCGCGATATTGCCAGGTTCGACAGCGATTTATCAACGAGGTAGCGCGAGGTACACAATAAGCGGAACGGAAACATTTGCCGCTATTTCCTAACGCGCGACGTTCTTTTTATCGCCGATGCTCGAGCGGAACTCGTCGTTGCGACGTCGAATAACGTCGCTGAAGGAAAGGAAACTCGTTGTCCCGCGGAGACAGCGAGGCGCGGCGCAAATTTATCGCCATCTCTTCAACGGATTTATATACCAGCGCGGGATGATTTTTACGCGAACGAGGCAACAGCTTCTTCTTCTTCTTCTTCTTCTTCTTCTTCTTCTTCGGGAAATGGAAGGTTGTATTATAGCGAAATGGTACTAGCTTCGTACCATTGCGAGAAGACGGCATGGTTCGCTTAAAGTGGCCACCGAGGAACAAAGTTGTAACGTTCGTTGCAAAGTTTCCAGCCGAGTTGGTTTGCATCGATGGTGAAAGAGATTAAATCGATGGAAACTGTTTTGGTATTGCAACGTTCAATGGAATTCGATAGGTTTAAGAGATTAAAGGATTAGGTCTGAACGCGTTGTAATTGAGTTTCGTGGGTTATGTGTTTTATAGATTACGTGTTTTGTAAGTAATACGTATTTCAGACCATATTGTAGTCAGCAGGAAATTTCAATATTCTACCATCCTGCGTTCGGATGTCCTTACGCACACTTGCTTTCTGAATTTCTTCTTCCTTCCTCTTTGCCCGAGGCGAGCTAATTTAAATTCGGAAATTGAAGCAAGACGCTGATATATTAATGAAATTAACGTAAAACAAAGCGAATATCGTATATGGAGATACACGTATCTCGTAAATCGGATACAGGTATTTTCTTTCGCAGTTCGATCTTGCAAAGCGCAATTAAAATACAATTATTGCCATGTTTTACCGCGATATTCGTGAAATTATCGAAAATTAAATGATATCGAGGAGAACAAAGACGCGATAAAACGCCAACTTTCTACGGCGAGGAAAATAATCTTACGGGAACGTTCCATTAGCTACCACGCGAATGGATCATTAGAGGTACAAAATACAATATTTTTCCAACCGCTACGATCGAACTCTGCGTCGGCCAATTGAATTAAACCAAGGAAAAACATTTTACTAATGTCGTAAATACATAAAACTCTATTAAACGGACCACGTTCGGAAATTTTATCCATATTAGAATTTATTATTTCAAATATTAAAAAAATATTCCTACAATCAACGACGAATATTGTATCAAATGCAGTACACATATGTATAATTTATCGTGTATTTTCAAAATTCGATTACAATTCTCAATGATATTTATTTACTTAACAGCTATTTATCGATACTTGTTAATATTTATTATTATTTATTTACTGACACCTATTTAATAATTCTTATTTATTTGGATAAGAATTCTTCGCTGCTAATTATGAAATAATAAAAATTCTCAGTAAGAATCATATCATCGATCAAAAAGATACCGAGCTATTTTTCTTATAGAAAAGGACGTCCTCGACGAAAACGATGTAAATTTTTCGAGGAAATCTGACGCGAAACCGATTGTCGTCACAAACGATTTCACTCGATCGTCGAAACGACCACGAAACGAAGTTAACTGTAAAATGAAACTTTAGTGGCTTACATCAGACTGACAAAGGACACGGGCGCGTGTCACGCCGATAAAATCTCTTCTAGTCGAACGGCGACGAAATTAAGAGGAAAATATTTGACCGTCGTTCGACAGAATTTTCTTCCTATGAAAGTTAAAGTAAATGCGAAGAGGAGAAACGATAACGGATAAAACAAACGCAACCAGATATTCCTCGTGAACGGAGAGTTAACAACGCAAAGCTTTTAGGAACGAGAAAGCACGAGAAGCAGAAAGAAAGAAAGACAATGTCGAACTGGCAATTGGGACGGAATCGATATCCGCTGGTTTATTTTTCTAAGAGATTTACCGATTTACCGGATCCATTTTTTCGCGTGTATAACTCCGTCTTGATTGCGATACAGTTTTGCGGAAACTTTTTATCACAGCTGTGCTAGAAATTAGAGACAGAGCACGTTAACTGCTTCCTTGCGATATATTATCATACGATATAGTAGAGGAAAATTTGTTCTTCGATAGTTTGTCGCTTCGTTAAATTCTAATACAAACGAAAAATCGTACGTCGCGCTCTAAAAACTTTGTAGAATTTATGGCGCAACAGCGACGTAATAAAACGAATTATTCCGTGAAGCAAGATTTTGCCAAAGGAAAATCCTCCGAAAGGATAGGAAAAACACAAGAGTTTCGTGAAAAGGGAAGCACGATCGCGTGAGAAAACTGTGGATAACGTCATTTCTGAAATTCTTTAAGAAACGTCCTGGTCGCTGAATTCACTGCGAGATTATACAACTGATGCTCCGCCGAGGATCGAAATATGTACGAGCACTGGCTGCAATGTCGAGGAAAGAAGAGAAATGAGGATTTACCTTAAGCGTATCCTGCAGGTTTTGTACTCTACAGTGCATATATACTTGAGCACCGAGTTGCACGGTAATGTTGCTCTCTGGATCTTCGAAAAAGGGCCTCGGCTCCGGAGTGCCGCCCGTCTCTGTTGCGAAACTTTCCACCTCGTATACCTGTAAATCACAAGGAAAACATTTCACAAATTCCCCTGACATTTTTGTCTCGCGTTTTTTATGCAAATCTCCTATCCCGATCCTATTCAACATTTTTATTACGTCGGTGAATTGCGTCTTACTATTATCCGTAGCGTATTATTATCCTCGTTGCTGTAACGAAATCGTTCTAGCAAAATTATCGTCCGCTTATCGGATTTTTCCATTTCTATCGCAACGTATTAGGTCGTCCGAAAAGTTTCTTTCGTTTTATAAGGCGCGACATTTTCCGTTTTATGTTATTTTATCGAATTACCTACGATCCATTTTGCTCTATCAAAATAAAGATCGCAACAGATTCGACAGATTAGGTTTGTTAGACACGTTCGTGTAAAGATGCGTCATTAAAAAAGACGTGTCCGTAAAAGAAAGACACTTTTCCGACAACCTAATACAAACACCGTTTCGATAACATAAAAAGATGGATAAATTGCATAAAGAGGATCTCGGTGAGGAGAAAAAGAAGAATTTTGTTTCTCAATAATTTTCATCTACTTCCGTCCAATTTGCCGTCTGACGTATTAACGTACAAATAATATAATAACACGATACTTGGGTTTCGTCGAAAGGCTATAAATTACAGAAGAAGAATCTCGATAAGAAGCAAGGGAAGAATTTAGGTCGAAGAGAAAACAGATTGGCCGCTTTGTTAAAAGTAACGTAAATATTTGAAAGGACTTTTGTCGTGTTCAGCTTCGCGTCGTCATAAAGAGATTACCGCTTTGTCCAACAAGCAGCTGGAGAAACGCGACAAAAAGTGGGCTTCGTAGCTTTTCGAAAAGACATTTTAACTGCTCATTCCAATTATACAGCCGACTTACCTCGGTAAAAGGCGAACTGAGCTCATGCCAGAACGACCTCGGCAGGTTTTCCAGTCCAGGAAACGGCTTAGCACCTGAAACAATTTAGAACCAGATTATACGTTTCGCAGTCTAAGCTTTATTACACGGATACAACGATATAATTAAACTTTCCCGCAGATTTACTGCCCTCTCTTATATCCACACTTCTCGTTACAATAAACCAACGACGCCCTTGATTATTCGAACGAATACGAGCGTGGTTAGCCTGATTAATCGATTCGACGTACATTATTCCATGATAACGAAAATTTCATTAAACGCCATAGAAACGTTCGACCGATTAAACAGGTATTATAGGTAACCGAATTGGCCTCGTTACGCGGTCCTCCAACGTATGATATTCCTCATAATCGTTCGAAGGATACAATTTTCACGCTTTGATTCGATTTCACGACGAAAGTTAATTTCAAATCTTTATCTCGTTTTATCGATTTTTAAATCTTACATCGTCTTTAAATCGACGTAATCTTACGTCGACGGATAAAAGCATACTTAACGTTGTACGATAAAGTTTAGCTTTGTCATCGAATTAAACTCGAGGGGAACTTGAAAAAGATCGACGATAGAAAAGCATAGAGATAGAGACGATAGAGCGAAATACAGTTAAAATTCTGTTGCGCTTAATAAAATTTAGCGGCTTCATGGATATCTATTTACTACGAAACCACGTACGTGTGTTCGCTCTGGTATTTTCGCGTCTGACACGTTTCCGTTGGGAAAACATTTATACTTTTTTATTATTCCGAAATATAACTAAAACCAAACGAGTAAAACTTTTATCTAAAAAATGTTTTTGATGGATGCATGAAAAAATGGTATGCATGACGTGGTTATAAAACAAAATCAATCGATGCATTTTTTCATTGCGGCAATGCGTGGTATTTCTATTGTTCGTGTGTGTATTTCATACTGTACTGGGTTAAGCTTCGAAGCTAAGCTCGTAGGATTAACAATTATATATCGACGATCCCGTGATCTCGTTATTTAAATCTTATGGGGAATGTTCTAAACGTATTAGATAGGAAATTCATAGAAATATACCAAAAATTTCGATTTTTAAAACGACCAGAGAAAATACAAATAAGAAAAGTCGTTATTCACGATCGATAAGATTTTTACCGCAACATGGAACGAACAGATTCTTTATATTTCGAGTAAACGGATTAACTGGTGTTGCCTCTTAACGAACAAATCTTCGTTTCTCCGACGAGACGAAAGAAACGAAAGAGACTCGGTTGGCAAGAAAGAAACGAAAGTTTTCTCGGCGATCGTTCGAAATCACCATAGTAAACCGAGATCAACGTCAGAACGTAGATCCCGTGCCTGGATTCTGTTTTGCAAAGAAAAACAAAACGTTGTCAGTTGTCGGGTCGGAGAGAAGCAATGACGCCGCGTGCAAACAGCAACGACCACGTCGTTAGTGTAATAGACGCAGAAAATCGAATTACTATGGAAACAATGGCCAAGTTGGAGAACGAGTGCAGCGCAGTGGAAAAGTTTTTCACTTTGCAAGGGGGAGTAGAAGGAAACTCGTTCGACTGTCGACGAATAGAATGGCCTTATCAGCAGCCAGCACACGCGGCCGTACGCGACTTTCCAAGACGATACACATAAATGTATTCCCCTCGCAAGGCTACACGCCGCGTCGGATACCAGAGAACAAGGGAAAACTTTGAAATAAGAGATCGGCCGTAAAAAGCACGAATAGAGAAGGTTGACAGTGTTCTCCTATTGAGTTATGCTCGTAACAATGATTATATCTCGCTGAAACTTAATAAAGCAAGGCCGTATCTGTAACGAAGTTTACTTCAAACTCCAATTTTAGTTTTGATTTTTCATATTACTCGATGCAAATTATTAAATAGAAATTGTTAGATGCGAGAGAAACTGTATGGAAACTTCGAATAAGGGTCTGTAGCACATTTTCGTCAAAGTTCAACTTTTTAATTAATTACCCCGCTAGACGAGTTTGACAACTTTCGTCGGTCGTTCGTTTAAGAACATCGCTTTGCAATTTTCCAGTTGTAAAATACTCTGAGAAACGAAAACAGACGAACAAACGTAAAGAACCATGTACTATAGCAGCCATGTATTACAACGTGTTGGCAAGTTTAGGCACGTGAAGCTCGATGGTCACAAATATAGGAAGCTTGAATCCGCGATTGGTAAGAGGCCACAAAAGTTCCAATAACGAACATAGTTTAACACTTTGATCATTGGTGGTCATTGGTGACCGGAGTGCTTAAACTTCTTACAATTGTAAAAATTGCATGAAAATTGACAATTGGAACATTTTAAATATCGATAAATAGAGGATACTTTGAAATAAAAAGTACCCCATTGAGCGATTAAACATTTTTATTGGAACATCGATAAAAAAAATGAGAACAAATCTTGCATCTAACGGTGCACTGTGTTAAAACACTTTAAACGTAAATGTGGCTCGTCGATACAATCTGGACGATAGGTGGTCACCTTTTTGGTCCGATTCTTAGCAATTTTTCATTCCAACTGTTTAACATTTTTTTTATACCACTCTCTGCAAAATTTTCCTGCCAGATAAGCTTGCCCTTCTTTTTTCCGCGTTTCGCGTCGCGATCTTTGTCGAATAAGTATATTTCACGGCTCTGATGAATGACATTGTGTAAGGTGCATTGCGATTGCCATTCTAAAATCCGATACCCTGATTTTTGTTTTTGTTGCTTGTTTATGGAGTATCATCGCGTTTGAAATTGATGTATTTAACGATAACTCTAAAGTTAATTTTATGTACCACTCGAGGGTTCTTCTATGTGGTGTAGAATACGCTATCGTTCGATCTGATAAATCTACGGCACATGTTTCTCTGTTGTGATCTACCACTATCATTGGTTTATCGCAAACATAATTTTTTTTACCTCTACCATTTCAGTCGAATGTTTCGTCGAAATCATAAAAATAATCGTAATACTGTTTACTAATATCTTCTACGCGTTTCAACGATATATTCTGCACGTTTTGCTTACGACGAAATAACGAGTGCGAATGATTTGTCGAAATAAACGAAGCCTCGTTATAATATATCGCTATCGACTGTTACCAAGGCGCCACGGTGGTCACCCGTGACCACCAATAAGATAAACGGTCCATTGGGGAAGAACCTTGTCTTACATCGTCGATTTATTATTATTTTGCCATTATATGCTTCGAGTAATAAAAATACTCCCGTGGCGTCCTGAGCGAAACGTGTGATTTTGACGTGGCAGTCAAAGTGTTAACCGCAAGACCATGGAAATTTGTATCAAGTATCCTGTGGTCGTAGGGTATACCTCTAACATCAGAACAGTGAAACTCATAGCGTCAACGACTTGACGTCAACTCGAATAACGTTAACTTGAAATAATCTTGAAATCATCAGACGTAGCACTAAACTACGACCCAGAATCGTAAAATTCGGGAAATTTGGATGCTTATGAAATTTTTAAATCACTGACTATAATCCTTTAGTAGGTGTCAAAGTCATAGAATTCGACAAGAATGCGTATTTTCAACTTTACCAAAGTCTACATCTAGTTCAGTAAAATTTCACATCGTCTAACTAACAGATATGTAGCAGTGTTATATAAAAATTGAACGAAGCAGGCTAAATCAGAGCACATTATAGAAATACGAATCATTTATTCGTTTCGATTAATTTAAGGTATTGATCACATTATTTAGAGAATATTAGAGTCGACATCATCGTAGGATGCAGAATTCAGGGCTCTGGCACCTTCGCTTGACTCGACTGTCTCGAAATCATCCACGCTGCAACCCTCATGACCGACCTCCTTAGTATCCAGTTCCATGATCGTTTGTGTCGCATGTTACAACCACAGGTTACCGATATCGAAGTTCATTAAACAAGGGTCATCTGTGTCGCGTTTCACCAGCTGGGAATCTCGATATCGAATTTCCTGACTATCAAAGTTACTATAACCGAAAACTGACACGAAACAATCGAATGTAACTTCCCTTTACGCGAACAATTAATTTTTTTTTTTTTATCGTGAGATATTCGATTTCAAACGATAAGCTTCGAAATGATCGAAAGAATACAGTTTTTGAAATGTACTATTTTCTTTTTAGTAGAGGATGTTATTTTTTAATACTGAAACTGCCAAGCTGGTCAAAACGACAGACTTTCGTTTTCGCAAAAAACATAAACGCGTACATATCATTAGCGAAGCTAATGTTTAATTTTACCGAGATAGAAATATAGTTACGCGCACTCGTATCGAACGATACGCGGTAAAAATTTGAAAAACGCGTGGCAAGTTGTAGAAAACGAGGAAACTGGTTAATCGGGGTTCGATAAACGGATCGCAGCACCCTTTTACGCTTTGACAAGTACCAGCCATTTTGACTGCTATTGGTACAAATAACCTTGATACAAAATTATTTTCAGTTTGAATACATAAAAAACGAAATAAAATTCATTATATCATTCTTTGAGTTATCGTTGCGAAAGTCATTACATCATTGCGGAACAAAAATATAACACGAAGTAGGAATTTTAAAATAAAATTGTAAGGCCAGCCAATTTGACTGGTGTGCTGGTTCTAATGTTAACGACATATCTGCGAAAGCAGATTTCAATCGATCGATGCAATGCGTCCGAGCAAAGACGCGATCGACTACTGCAATAATAACTCTGTTTAATCGCTCTTTCTTCGGTTTGTAATTTCGCCGAGGCTGGAATGAAGTGCCGCTCGTTAATTTAATCGCCTTCGGCTCGCAGCTGCGTGCTTCTCGCATCGTTTCACTCTGCGATCCCCAGATATGCACGCGTATGCCTGCGCATATATCGAAACAATTCTTGCATAATTCCCGCGGTGATCGCGCAGCTATTCGTCGCGAATAAAATCGAAACACGCGCGGGCTCTTCCATTTGTATTCGTATGGCACTCGTTCGGCTTGTTAATTTACTGTCCCTTTTTAACGCATTCACCCGAACACGATGTTTCCGACGTTCGAATCTTGATCAAATAAAAGAATAACAGAGGATGGTAAACGTACAGTGTGTTCGTTGAATGTTTAAGGAGCGAAAATATTGAGATATCGCGCTACAGTATCTCGATCATAGCACGCAATTCGCACATTCGTGGTCGGCCGGATATTTAAACGGATGTATAGGTAAATTTCTACATTTCTGTCAAGACAAACGGAGAAAATTTCCCAAGTTTTTTCACATAAATATATTATCTGTTTATCGGGTTTGCTTTCGGTTGAAAAGCGAAAATCGCGTCATCTTGTCTATCGATGTGTTTCGAGATTACGTTCGAAACACACATAGAGCGTTTAGAAAACTTGAAATAAATACAATCGTCGAGAGAACGTCGTACTTACAAGTTAAAACGATCTTTACCAAATATATAAACGTAATTAATACGTACCAACTAGTTCGATAAGAAATAGTACGGTAAGATGTTAAACCCGAACGTCTAAGCATAGGAACCGCTAACTTTCATAACGTAAAAGTAATTTGAAGTTGTAAAACCTTCTCCCAGGAGCATACTGAGATTGAGGCTACGGTAGCTTCTAAACTCCATACAAAACACTTTGTACCGTAAACTTTACGCGAAAATCGTTACCTGTTACGGAAAAAACGCTCCTCTAAAAATCGAAAAACTTGGAACAACATTAAAAACTTCCAAGGCTCCAGCCACCTATGCTATACTTTACCAAGCGCTAAACCGTTAAAACTTCCGATCACTTCGACATTTTAGCATATTTATTCCATTCCGTGCTTTTTAATGTCTTAATATACTCCGTTCTACGATTTTCGACATCTTCGAACGTTACGTCTCTCTTGTGATATTTAATTAACGAGTGCAACAATTCGTACACGTTGTATATATAGCACATAGATCGTTAACAAAAAAAAAATATCACGAGCTCGATTAAAATAAAGGAAGAATTCTTAGCGTTCGTGACCTTATCGCCCCAACGTGAAACGTTTTATTCGAGCGCGAAAGCTGATCGCCTTCGAAAGAAAGTACGAGACGAAAGGTTGTTCGTTCGTTAAGACAAGAACGAGAATTAACGTAAAAAGAAACGGAACATAATGTAATACGGTGAGATTAGATGAAAGCAGCAGAATTAAGGTTACATAATCGAAAAATAAGGTTAGAATCGATCGTTGAAAGAGTAGCTGCAGAATTTAGAATCCTATGAAAATCTCTGCTTTGCGGAGAACGGGGCATTAAAATTAAGGGAAACGTGAAATGTAACAAAGTAAGCGACTTTTTGCGGCATTATTGTCGCGTTACCCGCGATTGAAAAGCTGGAAAAAGTAATAAAGTTCCTTTGAGTCGAAACCGGAGAAACTGAGCAATCTCCGTCGGTTATAAAGGCCGTGGCGGCTGAAAGAGACACAGCCAGCCGAGGGAAATAAAGTAAGGAAAGTAGAATTCGAGAGACCGCAAGGGGAAGCAATATCTTTCCATCAAATTCGGCGGTTGAAACGGCGTTGGGCCGTTCTTCCGGAAAGACTTACAACATGGAAACCAGCCGTTTTTATTTCCACCGGTGAAAAAGATACTAGCCGATTCCGAGTTATTTGCCGAAAAACCGTTTTAACGTATCTAACCGCGAAACTATCTCGGTTTCTCCTTGAATTTTCGACCGCTGCTACACAAGGGATCCATCCCTTCCAGCGATCGTAGTACGAGGAAGCGATTGCTCCGTCTTTTTTTTTTTTTTTTTTTTTTTGAGAAAACGCAATTTGAAAATTTATTTTTTACGTGTGAAGTTGGCTAATTGTCGATTGAATAGAACGAATATTTAAGGTCTCGTTTCCAAGGGAATAGAGTTTGAACATAGGTATTTAATTAAGAATCCGCCTTGTTCTCGTTCTCGATCAATTTTCAAATTTCCAAACTAGAAATTCTACGTTTTCGATTTGTTTTCATAACCGTGGAAAATTCCCCCTCTTTATTATTCGCTGCTGTACACTCCGAAATTATCCGAGTTCAAGCACACCCGATAAACTTTCAAGCTCGATTTTCTTCGAAACAAACGATCGTACGAACAAACTTTATCCTACGTTTTCGACTTATTTTTTCACGTAGGATCTTCCTTGTACCGATCGTATTGTGATTACTGCGTTACACTTTTCTAAGCTCGTCGATGCGTTTGGTTTCCCCAGACCGATTTCTCTGCTCCGGTTTCAAACGATTTTAGATAGGACAACGGGATAATCCTGAGAAAATTTATCAGCTCGAAGCAAGATAGAGAAAGAGCCTGGAGAAGGGAGAAGCAGAGAGAGAAATGGTCCTTTCTGGTAGGACCAATCTCGGAAGCTGAATTCAACGACTATACGGCTATACAGAGTGGCGAAAGAGAGAAGAAACGAAAGGACTTCTAATATCTGCTAGAAAGACGGATGCACATAATCTTGCAAGAAGGATAAACGCGGTTACCGGTCAGGATTTCGAAATACGTCTCGGGAATGTCGTCCGTAGTATTACTCGACCGGTTCGTATCAAGCTCCGTGGTACAAAGGAAATTGTTTGCGAAGGCAACCGCGTTTTAAACTGCTTCGATGATACGACTCCTCCTTTCTTCCAATTTTTGTTGCGAGGAAAATAATAAAATAAGAAACTGTAATAAATAATGTAGGTATATTTATCAATGAAAGGATATAAATGGAAATATTATCAAGTTACTTAAATTTAGTTATCTAAATTAAGTAATATTTACTTATTTATAATACTTACTTATAAATTATACATATCTATAATAAGTATTAACTTATTATAAATAATCGGTCATGTCACTGCGCCACGCCAGAAAAATTACTGAAAATTCTCAACGCGAGAATTGATTGTAATTTTAATAAATAAACAATACAAAAAAAAATTATTTAAATTTGTTAAAATGTCCAGATATTTATATGTCGGGTTAATGTTGGAATTTTGGGCGTTTGACGAATCTTCATTCGAATTTGCCATCGTGGTTACAGCTGATATTTATTGGTACAAATGTGATTATTACAAGAAGCTACAAGTAATAGCGACGATCGGATGGTCGAGATGTCGATGACAATGAACTCAGGTTCGATAACGAATCCACGGCCAACGGGACGACGAATGCGATGTGATACACGATCCTGATGTCACTCAACGTGCAAGTAGTACTTCTCTGAATAGACTCTATAGACTCAATCGCGGTCCAAGTGGAACTGCCCTCATATAGTCCTCTCCCCACCTCTCGAGTCGATCTTTGTTTTTAAGGAGAGCTATATAATTATTCCATACCTCTGTTAGGTACACGTCCCTCCAGTGACCGTGGCTACGTTCAGTGACCCGTTATGTCACCTGGAGCCCAAGCCCATTGTCATAAAATCGGATTAGAACATTACAACTATTTCTTAGTTTTGTTACTTAAGTGTAGCTATAGTAAAAGCGTGGACTAAGGTATTGGGGTTTCTTCCAACATTTCAAAAGGGAGGCCCCGATGTCCTTTCATCACCGACATATATTTGTAATTAACATAAGATGAAACAAACTAAACCGATCATATTTTCTTACAGCATTTTCCAATTTCAAATTGGTCAACGTAAGTGGCGGGGTTTTCGAATCGAAAACCACATCGAACGGTACGTGACTTGTCGCTCGGTACAGCGTCGAATTTATGGATCCTATCCGTGGCCATGGGATTTATGGGAATCCAATGCCTTAATTGGAAAATTATAGGACAATGTCTGGAAGCGGACCGTTCGTCCCACAGCCCGTTACTCAACGCGTATAATCGACCCCTCACTGATAGCTGACTTTCACAATCGCGCCTCGATATTTTCTGTCTCCATGAGACAAGGAATCAGATATCCTGAATTCCAGCTAACGCGAACACAACTGCAGAAACCAACTGCGACCTGACCGAATTTCTGTCAGCAGTCGTTAAAACGCGACTGGTCTTTTAAATTCCGATTTAAAAATGACAAATATTTGGTTAGCAACTAAGTGATTGCGGATCTTGTCATTTGGTGATAATGAGAAAATCCGCGATCGCTTACTTTCCAACCCAATATATATGTTTTCCCTCTTTACTATCCACTGCGAAAAAGTAAAGAAATGTTTACGAATTATTCGGATTTCTCTATCGAATATTTGGAAAGAAAAATATTTTATCGGTGTTTAACATTTTTCTTTCTTTTTTTTCAATTTATTCGTTTAATCCACCTCTGAGGATTGTTAGCGACTACAGTTGTATACAATTGTATTTCACAGACATGTACGATATTCCACTAAACTCACACGTTGTCTTTTGGTCATAAACACGTAAAATAATTTTTCACTTTTATTTTACCGTTTATAAGCGTTTATTTGTTAACACGTGTTATTTGGTAAAGTTCGTTGTTGTTTTCAGTTTCATTTACCGAAGAATCGTTGATTCGATCGGTCCAACAATAAATAATATATTGCCAATTTGTAAAACAGCCGGTGTAAGTATCGCAGAGTAGAGTGTGAAATATCTGTCGAACAGCGTAAAAAAGGAAGAACGTTTCGAAACTATGTATTTGTTTCGATAGAACGAGGAATATTTGTTTATCCGCAAACCTTGATTCCAATTTGGTAAAAATGTGCATCGCGCTAATATTTGAACAATGCAAAATTGATATTGACAGCTGCCCTATATTCGTTCGAATCAAATTATCCCGCGTATCTAGCAAATTCAAGTAAATCGAATTAAACGCGAATGTTTCGAATAAAAGCGAAATAGGACAGAATATAGGTAAGAGCAAAAAATACAAAGTTCCACGATATCGTTCGCATAAAAGATATGTAAGTTACTTTTACGTACGGACTTCGGACGGACAATGAAAGAGTACGATTGTAGAGCGGAGAGAGTCGAATAAAAGACATTTAACCATGTGAAACAATTAACCGTTGGAAATTTACATACGCTTACCTAATGAGGTGGCGGCACACAAAACGTGTAGCTGGTGAACCAAAATGGAGGCCACCACGGCCGAAAGACGACTCAACATCGTAGTCGATTCTCAACTCATCTCTGTTTCGAAAGTTGAGACGCGGTGCCTCTCGTCTCCTTCCGATCTGAAATTTTAATACAACAATATTTAGTATCGATTCTTAATATTTCAAGATCGCATCAGCAAAACACGATAAATACATTTTTATTCGTTTTCCTTTCCATTCTTATCTTCTCTTTACGTTTAACTTTATGCTTATTAATCTTCGCGTTTCGTGTTTCGAATTTCGTAACATTTCACTCGTAAAAACCAATTTTCAAATAGACATCTTTATATAAATCTTATCTTTCAGATATAAAGCTCGAAGCGTGCGGTGATAGATTATGTCGACAAATTGACACGGACGATTGAACCTTATCGTTGGATAATTAAAGATAAAGCGTGGAACAAGACGAATGCGGTCGTTAATTATACTCAGCCACCCCAGTGCACGATGTCAAACGATCCCGGCAAGCCTACCGAAATCCCCCTGGACTTGGAAATAACACCTCCGGTTGCCTGGGGCTGACCCAATCGGGTTCACGAGACACAAAGCCAGCCCAGAGATCAATGCGTTACTCCACCGATCTATGTATGTGTCCCAGAAAAAGGATCGACCCTTTCGCCAGCCGGATTAACAGTTTTACACGCTGAAAAGCCCGGTATACTCTCCAGTGTCTCGCTTCTTTGCAAATATCGTCTTAATGAATTTCTAACGGGTCCATTCCCCTTTTCGAAATTCATATTTCATTTGAATTATTTATAGGGAAAAAAAATTCCTGTCGAAGGATGGACGTTCGCGATCAATGCAAATTTGAAATTCAGGCGAAACCGATGCAAATACGGTAGAACATTTAATGGAATATCTTTCTGCTTTGCAATTTTTTTTTTTTTTTACTAATATTAAAATAATTCACTTTACGCGTGTATTGCTGTATTTAAATTTATCGTTCGTATCTAACGCGCCCTTATTTTTCGTACGTGTAATCGTTACGTGTTTAAAAATTCGTACCTCGCGTAGAACAAGTTCATTTTCCATTGATTTTAGCGAGATGATTATGAAATAACGAGAAAGAAAGGAAGTAGAAAATAATGGAAATGTAAGCACGTAATCTCTCGGTCGTCGTAACGTTTTATTCGATAATCATCGGATGAAAATCGGTGAACTAGTCCTTTAAACGTAGCTGCGTTCTGTCTCGAAATTTTGTCAATTTTTCATTACGCTATCGAAAGGTGTTTCCTACTTTCTACCTAAGAAATAAATTACACAGCATTACGCAACACGAGCGTAGAATAATATTATTGAAACGCCATACGAGATTGCAAAAAAAAAAAAACACCAAATAAACTAACACGGATACGAAGATTTTAATGAACGCACGAGTTCGAAAACAATTTAACGCAACAAAATCCACAGGGAACAAATGCGGACTAAACAATTGCAACTTTGGCGGAGCGTATCGAGAAACGTTTAAAAAACGAGCAACCGAACAATAAAGGAAGACCAATTTGCCCGGTCGTTTCAAAAGAATCCGTAGGAAGAACGAAACTCGTCAGGCAGACAAAGCGAGTTCCCGTTCGAGTCAATCGCTTTGAACGACGTATGTAGACTCAAAGGCCGCAGTAAATCAGACGGTCGGTCCAAGTCAAATAGAAGATTGTTACCACGAAATTCCATGTGATTCAATTTGACCGGAAGTTCGACCGAAAACACGCTTCTCCCTCAAGTTTCCTGATGCCACCGTCCTAATGAATCTATCGGCAACTCTTGAACTCCGCACCGTCATGCCGCACCCTCGCAACCCTTTCACAGGGTCGTCACAATTCGTTCCATGTAACGTACGATTTAGACCCGTAGGCGAAAGCCTTCGCGGTTGCTCGCGAACCTATACGAACGATTATAACAGTCTTTTACGAGAGTGCGTTACGTGTGTTGTACGAAACACTTGGAAATTTCACTATCACCTATAGAAACATTTTACGAATATACAGAGTCGAGCGGTAGTCGTAGCGCAACCGGACAGGGAATGATCGATTCTAAGTGAAAAAATAAGTGGAAGATATAGGATAAACATTTTTCATACGACGCTTCGTTTCTGAGAAAATCGAGTTTCCAAGTTGGTCAACTGCGTGCACTATCGTTTGGCTGAATATCGGCTAGGTGTATGAATAAACAATTCACAGGAGATTATTACACGCGTGAAAATAAGTAAGAAATGTGGAATAAGATTTTTCTAAACTGATACATTTCCAAATTTATCTTTCTCGAAGATGAAGCGTCTTACGAAAAAATATTATTCCACGCTCTTGACTTACTTTCAAACGTAGCTGAACTCTCTGTCGAATAATTACGCTCGTTTACGCAATTGGCAAAAATTGAAATATACCGGACAAATCTTCAAACTTGACTTTCTCGACTACGAAGTTTCAAACGAAAAAATGCTATAGCAAATTTCTTTCTTATCCTTTCAGGTGGAATCATCCCTTGCTAGGTTGTACCGCGATTATCGCCCCACCCTGTGTCATTACGCGTTACACGAGACTCGTTGAAAACAATTTCAAGAACTTTGAACTTTGTAAAACATTAGAATTATTAGAGCCTTTGCACAATTATCATGGAGTACAGAAACTACACAGTACTAATGAAATTTCACACGATTCGCGTAACGAGTTTATCAAAATTTTCTATGGTAAATGAGGAAATATATTCGTGAGCCGCTGTATACCTGTTAGACTAGACAGCCACCATAATACAAACAATTTCTTCTCGTCCTTGTCTCGGCAAACTGTTCTAACAGCTGTCGTTTCTACCCAGAAACTTCCAAATTATTTCGATGTCTCACGCAGGTGGTACTCGCGCGACAAGTGGCAGTTGTGCGAATGAAAAAGTTTTGCCTCGCTGTCTAACGAAATCCAGGTGATAGTGCAGGGAACAAGGGGAAGAAGAGCGAAGAAACGTAAATGTTTCGCTTTTCGTTTTTCATATTTTGTAGCAGCATTTGTATCTTTCTTCGTTGCTACTGTATATACTAAAAATGTTTCTTTAATAAAACGTTTCAGAGTATCGCCATGTTTTACTACGTTAAACTCGTAAGTGTTCTCGGTTTCTTGGATTAACGAGAAAATACCCAGAAGCGGTTGGTAATGTACGTGATATCGTGATGCTTACACGACATTAGCGCACTCGATTATTTCTGGTACAATGTAACAGAATGTTTACAAAAGTGGCCTGCTCCTGGATGTTAATTATCCTACTCCCAAACGCTTATCCGACGTAAGTCTCCTAAACGTTGTAAAACGCGATATTAACTGACCTATATACGAACGATGATAAAAGAAATCCTGTAAAAAGGACTACAGAAAACACTCAAAAATTAACACAATTGAAACGTATAGCGTAGAATGTACTCTAGTTCAGTGGAGAAATTATTTCCTATCTTCTGCATCGTACAACGCAACCATCGAACAACGAATCTCGAGAACGAAATAAATGTTCCATGAGATATCCTCTTTTCTTCGCGTCGTTCTTGTTTCGCATTAATTTGTCGAGAAAGCTGACCAAGGGTAGAAATTACGCAAGTGCGTTATCGCATGGTCGCGCGTAGCTAACGGCAAATACAAAATGAAAAAGGGTTACGAATAAACGGACAGAGCAGTATTTATTCTCGTACTGTCTTCTCGCGATTGGATTACAACCTACTGTTGCTTCGTACGGTGAACGAAAAACAAATTCGCGCGAAACTAACACGCCAGCGTATCGCGTAATCTGTTCATGAGCGAAGAACATGCATTCGCTTTCGTTACGAACACACGAAACTTTTTTTAAAATCCTGCGCGGATTGATCGTTCGACAGGATCGTGGCGAAAAGGGCTTAATGTTATCACGTCCAAGAACTACGTGTATTCTACGCGATTCGTTCATTTTCTTGTGAAATAGCGTTTGTACGCGAGCGATTAATTTTCATTCATTTTAGAAGGTAGAACGCTAATAATTCGATTTTAGAAAGTAGACTGTGAGATGCTTTCTATCGAGCGTACGAAACATCGATGGAGGTTCGTTTCAACTTCTAATTATATTAACAAAAAAAGATTGAAGATCTCCTTCCAACGTTAAAGGACGAGCCATCCACATTTTATTTAGCAATAAAGCTAGAAAAATTTACCGATTGCCCAGCTGGACAAATTGTAAAGTACAAATTACGTGATAATAAAAGAAAACATTAAGGAACGTACACATCCGAATATACGCGTAACATAGGATTAATTTAAATAAAATGACATTAAACTGATTTAGAAAAACAAAAACGTAATGTGAAATAAACGTTGAAAGTTTCTTATTCGATTTATGAAAGTTTCTCATTTCAAAAGTATCGGCTTACAATTCTGAAAAATAAACGAAAAGATACAATATGCAAACTAAAAAGCTCAAATTTCAATAAATAGAAATAGCAGGCCAACGAACGAAATTTATTTTATTTATTTATTTTATTTTAAGCCATTGTAAGAATAAGTTACCAACTTATGAATAGAGTTATTAATAGACAGTTAGGTTGCACGCGTTCCGGCTTGCATATTTCATCACTGTCAGAAACGTTATTTCCGCTGAAAATTTCTACCAGACGCGCTACAAAGCTTACACTGCACGCTGCGCTACCGATAGTCCATCGTTCGCGGTACTGCAAGCTTACAACATACGCATGATTACCGCAATGCACAGCTTACACGTTACAACGTTGTGCAATCAACACGCCATGCCTTCTATCGCAACTTGCGGACAACAATTTATTCGCAGCGCGATAATTCAACAATTAGCCGGGAAAAAATTTCATTATGTCATTATATTAATTGCGTCATTATTCAGCTCGTTGGAAAATCGTACGGGTGTTAAAATGCGGCACACTTCGTGCGCGCTAAATCTTTCCAATTTAATAGCAATTACATTAACATACCGGCTCACGAAAGTATTTTAATGCTTAGCGTAGGACAATTTTACGGCCGTATTGTACTTGTTGCATAAAACATTTCGAAATTTATTTCGAACGTTTTCGCGAGTCCGTGTATGTGAATTTTTTAAATTCGAGTTTCGAGGCTCGTGACGGAAACTAATATAACACCGCGAAAGAAATTCGAGCATGGTTGTGAATTCAGGAAGGAAAAAATGACAAAGAAATGTATACACGAAACACTTGCGTATCAAATTTTCGTAAAATATGATATTCGATAAAAATATTCCGTGCGTGGACTATAAATCCAGCGGATATGTTGTTTTTTTAATGAAATTTCCTCTTAATATTTTACATCAAGCATGAACGGATATTATATTGTTTAATTAATATAATAATCTTGTTTCAACTTATTTACACACGTGAATGCTTAACAAAACTCTCGCAAATGAATTTCATAAAATCAACACACTCGCGTGCTTGTTTCATTTAAATTAAGCCGAACTATTTGGCCATACGATTTTTGCATAACCTTCCAGATAATATTTCTGTTACTATCGCAAATAAAAAGAAACGTTAATAACAACGTACATTTCAATATGGATCTGGATAAATCTTTTTTCCAAAGCCGTTGCTTCTTTTCATCTCAATATGTTCTATCCCAATTCCTTAAATAAGGAAACCAAATAAATCATAGAAATCAAATAAAGCAACAAGTTTATATCAGTAAAATGTTTCGAATTATTCAAAGTCGAGCGACTTTGTTGATGTAACTACCTCAAGAAAATCTCTACATCTTTATTTATGCATACCCGTGACCTGAAGACTGCTATTACCCAGAAATATTCTAAATAAGCAAAGGTACATATTATTGTACCCTTGAGTATACGTTATGTTTTGGGTTGCAAGGTCAAGGAACAAAGATACTAATAAACAGATTTCTATTGATGTTCCCTGTAGCCTCTAGCCCAAGCTATGAGCTTAACTTTTTTGGTGATGTTCTTTTGCTATAAATACACGAACGTGCTCCCTATCATTCCATTGTCTATTTTCTAGTAACACTAAGAGAGTAAGGATCCGAATCAGCATAAACTTACACTTATACCTTTAATTATTTCAATATACTTTTCTACTACAAATTCATCCACTCGTTCTTCGATCAGTCAACCTGAACCTCAACAGACTTGATCCAGCAGGATAGCAGCAATTTGAAGGAATATTTCAAACTAAGTAAATAAAAAAGAGTTAAAAAGAGATTCGAGTGACTGGAACGAAGGCGAACTAAATAATTTACAACGCCGTGATTTCTAACTAACGTTTCATCCCTTAGGCAAGTACTGATCCTTCGCCAAGCATTCTCCATTGTCGATGGAGACAGTAGCGACCGAAGGGACGATAATTAATAATAATTTCACAGACGCGTGATCTCTATCGATAGATCTACCATCGATTAGACGGGTAGACGACGGGCGCCGTATGTGAAATTTAATAATCGGAAGCGAACGGACAGGCAATACGTCGTCAAAGTGCAGCTCGTGCAAGTGGCGCGATTCAGTTATTCAGCGTTTCACGAGGAACACCCTAATTTCTCGTGTGCCCAATGGTTTACACGGGGGTCCGTGCCACCAATGCAATTAATAACTTCCAGCTCGAGAGCCCGCGGCTAATAGCGGTTAGTTTGTCGGGTCCACAGAGGTTTATTGAGCAAACATTGCTCGAAACTACAATTGCCGAGGTCCTAGTGCCAAAATCGATCGATCTACCGCTTACCGTCAGGCTACTGCTAGAAGACGCAGTACTCTAGCGGAAACTGCCACGTTCCGTCAACTGTCTTCGATGAAACTTCGATCGTTCCTTTCGTACGAAGTTGTGATTTATTCGGATTCATAACGAGTAGCTGAATCATGTGAGACCGGTAAATATATTTCGGTAATGGCGTTATGGAACTGGTGCCTAAGGAAAGATATGTCTCCTCGCGTATTGAATATTTTAACGAGTATCATATACATTCGGACACACGTTTATTTCATCGGACATACAATTTATTATAGGTTACGTTAGACTTTGGATATTTGATGTATTCTCGTGTGCAACGCGCGTTCTCAGCATTTTTGTACTTTCAAATTTCTGGTATTGAAAAATGAACCGATATTCTCTTTTAAAGTCGATTTATTATTCGTCGCATGTTTGCGAAAATTTGTTTGTAAAATAGTTCGCCGAAGGATAATTTTGATCAACATCGCTGGCCACGATTTGAAGTTGACGTAGATAGCCCACGGGAAACTTAGGAAAATTGCAATTCTCACGAATCTCTAAATACCAGCTCGATCGATACAAGTATTTTTCGAGACTTTTATGCGATTCATCCGCGATCGAACACTCTCGTCGAGTGACCGCGGATAATTCGGAGAAAGGCTAAAGGACGGAGAATTCGCAAGTTTAGCGTAACAGAAGCATCGAGCGAAATTCAGTCGAGTGGTTTTCCCTTATTTCGATGTCGGCTTGGCTATACGAAAACTGGGGCCTGTATTTTAGGTAACCGACACCGCAATCGATGCACCGGCTACGCGAATCGCGTTTCTTCCTCCCATTTTCTTTCTGTCTTTATTTCTAACGAACAAATTCAGTGAATAGGAAAGGCAGTCTTTACAAAAGTAATCCGGACAGAACCTCGAACAGCTTTTCTGTTCCGTTTTTGATCAAGAGGCAAAGAATTATCTGTAATGACCGATACACGAATACAGACCATCCTTTCACCGAATCTTCTATTCGTTCAAAGGTTAAAGCTTAAGTAGCACTATTCGACCACAATGCCGTCGATATGCTCGAGAACATCGTATTTGTTCACCCAGGCTCGATATCGAGACTCTTTCAGCTTTAATCCCGTTAGCGATACGCGTCTAATCGTTAGATTTTAAAGAAGCACAATCCGTTGTTATCATTTTATCGTATTATTATTTTTTAACGAATCGTTCGTTATTCTGTTTATAAACATACAACAGCTTCTTCTTATTTTTACTCGTAGAATATTCCAGCGTCGTTTCGTATACTAATACTGATGCTATTAACACGTTTTGCTACTAGCGCACCTTGCACGTTTCATTCAAAATCTGTCACGACTGAATACGTACAGAAATATCACCGCGCGATACGCTCTCGCTTCTAGATGCGATGCACAATTTATTCTCACAAACATTTTCATATCGGACAAATATCGATGTTCGAGCGAGCACCGTGATATCTTCTTGAAACCGAGAGAACCGTGCAGTTCTCTTTTTCCTTCTACGCTGAGATCGAATCACTGTACGTCGACGCAAGAAAGGAAAAAAAACGCTAATAACTCGAACAGCGACATGACGTTGGCGAGAGAACAAAAGACTTTTCTTAATACGACAGCGAACCTGAATAAACACGATGCATTTGTTATCAGTTTTCACGATCTTCCGACGTCCCTATTCATTCGTAGCTTTTTTCAAGCTACGTGTATGTGTCGACTGGCTCTTTTTCTTTCAACTATGTCGCATTAGTCGGGCGTGATTGGAAAAAATAGATGTATATAGGTGCAACAACTGCGGAAATTGCAGCGAACACGCGTACGCTGCTCGTTGCATTTCATGTTTCTACGTTTGACGCGAGTCCGAAGAAGCGGTTCGTCTAACTTTTGCGCGCTACGTTGCGAAATAACCTGTCACGTTGTGGTTACTCCGAAAGCAAATTTAATAAATTAATCCACGATAACATGGTTCTACGAGTGTTTCGAGCTTCTTCATTTTTTACCCTAACGTTTTACCCTGACGTTTCTCACGTCACTCGTTACCCTTCCGATATTCGTGTTAATTAGGTTCGATCGATACAACTTTATCGACTGGTTCGTTGTTTTTAAGATATATGTAGTATCGGGGGAAAGGGCCTAAGAAACATTCAGTTAACCATGAACGATGTCGGGAGAGCCGAGGCGCCGTCGGTCTTTTCAATTGTATAGTTTTCTGGAAAAGGCCTACGTGACCCTGGCAACGGGCGTCTTCGGAACACGTGTGTGGTGGGCCTAAGAAAAGGCACAGGGATGCTAAAACGGCCAGAATGTGAGTTGAGAAGTCGCGCAGTGTGAGTCGAGAAGTCAGAGAGTGTAAGTGGAGGAGCCGGAGAGTATGAATCGGGAAGTTGAAAGCCGAGTATCGCTTATTAAACTAAACTTAACTCTAAATATAACATCATTACTTGTCCTTACTCTAAGACCCATATAAGTTACCACATATATTTATCAATGGACCAATTCGTACGATCGATTGCGACGACTGACGAACACGACCCGTTTCGTTATTTTGACGATGGATCATCGTTCCACCCTATTCACTGCCGACTACGAGATATCTCGTAGTTTGTGGCGTCGGGACAGGAAGTTTATTCAGCGACGTCAGCTACGAGTAATCTCGTAATGTTCATTTTCATTTTCAAGTTACTGTAAGTGCCACTTTCGTACTGTCTTTGCGACAAATAAAATTTGCCTGCCAGTGAACGAGCTGCTCTGTATTTGCGCGAACCAGTTTATTTGACTGCGCCGAAACTTCGAATACCGCGAACGATTTATAAGAAAGTCGAGTTACGATCCTTGTAACGAATACTTTACTTCGAACGCTCTGTACATGCTCGTAAATTATATGCGTTTTACAGCCTGTACGCCCTTATATTTCCTATAAACGTCCAAACATCCGCCATCTATACATCGATATTTCAAATTCAAAAGTTGTTTCAACACGCAACTCGCGTCGCATCTAAATCTCCAAGTTATCGAAATATTTCAACGTCGACCAGTTTCCCGCGTCTAAACCCATCAAAATCGGCCAAGTCTCCAAGTAGATAACCAAACGCAACGAATTTCAGCTTGGATCCCATCGAAAACGCCGGAACAGCGATCGATCCTGCGAAAAAATGACACAGATACAACTCGATGGTGAACTAGGCGTACCGAGGTTACAGTTTCTCTTGAAATTCCTACTCGTACAGATGCATCGCGGAATAGCGGCACTTGTTGACCCTGTTTCTATGCCGTTGGCGTCCGCGCCTTTCTTTTTGCCCACGAATAACGCCAGAGAAAAAGCACACGCGCTCTGCGGTCTATTCGACAAACGATCTCGCGGCGCTGTTCGGCGATCGATCGCCGATAGACGAATCGAAAAACCGTTTCGAAAGAAAAAATAAATACCAGCGGGCTCCTATGACGCTGGACATTCGTTTCTGTTCAGGAAAAAACGAACAACTTCTCGCCAACCGCGATACACCATGCGCCTTTCCCTTCCGGGGGACATTCTACGCGTTGTAATTTACTCGACCCCTCTGCTAGCTTTTATTTCCCTGCCTGTTCTTCTCCGCGGCATCCTTTTTATTCGGCTACGCTCTTCCTTTTTCCCCCATCTACCTCGTATTGTACTATTTTCTTCATTCGTTATGTTGCTCGCGTTTAAGTCGTGCACACTTTGAAAATGTGCTCCGAGATTTTTCTCCCCCGTATTTTACTTCTTCCTCTCGGTTGTTTTTGTCTTGTTGCGCCGGGTTATTTATTCGAACGCTCGCGCGTGAAATATTCCTGTTGATTAAAATGGATTTATCGTTCCGTCTCGGGCATGTTTTACTCGTTTTCGTTAACTATTCGGTGAAACATCGAGGGACGTGTTTATCGTTACATTGTTATGAAAGTTACTCGGTACGTCTTCGTAGATCTCGCAGCATCGAAGAAAGAAAATCGTACGTACGGTATTTCGTTTAATATTTTCTCGAGTAAAAATTCGCGCGGATGTACGTCGACGTAAATTGTTCAGGGCGAGGATCAAGAAATTAAGAGGACAAGTAGACGCGATTTCGGCGTCACTCGCGCCTCCAGAGTTGAAATCCATTAGTAAATTAATGTTCCACGTTTGGAACACTTTGTACGTTAGGCTGTAAGCGTCGCTAAATATACAATTCTGAAATATGTTCTCTACTTGAAACACTTTGTATAACAAGCGACAAATTAGCGTGCGCTGTCGGTAAAACTAGTAAACAAGCGGAAACAGCGACTTGGAAATCGTCATGGTCTTTCCGTTTCGCTATCCCCTATGTTCACAACGTCCAATTTGTCCGGTACTTTTTATCATTTCCCCGTTACCACTCTACTAATCCCCCACTTGTATCGTTTTTCAGTGGATCCCTTGATCGGTGGATCGCGGTATCGAATGGGCGGGAAATACATTAGTTAGCGGTAACAAGCGCGGCAAACAACTGCGTTACAACCTGGCCAGGCCATGTTCTACACAACCATAAAATACGTGTCACACCATGCCACCGTGTAAGCCTCTGTTTCTACGTGCACGCGCGGTCGCCAACAAATCGCACGAGAACTCGTTTATTATACCTGGACAACCAACTCCAAGAACGATCAACCGCAACTACTTCCTTTTATTTTCGTTTCCATACAAAGCCATATTCCATTTGACCAACGTTTTATTTATTATCGTTCGTTTCTTCTATTTTTAATTTCGATTTTTTTCCTATCGTTAGCTTTCGATTTCTTTCTTCGTTCTCTTTATTTTCTTTTTTTTTTTTTTTTTTTTGCGAACAAGGGAGAATATTATTTTACGCTAATATTACGTTACGAGGTTTGGAAAATGAAATTAAAGTGTTTAAGGGAGAAAAGGACGTAATCCGCTACAATAATATTGTATTAATGTACTTCCATGTTGGAGAATTAATATTTTAATTGAAACAAGAAGCGGAGAAACAAAATGAAGACATTCGGTTGCGCAAGGGTACTAATGCAATTAAGTTCTAGTCTCGCGAGATTTTATCACAGTTGGAACGTAGAATTAGGACGGAATGAATTAGATTAAGTTAGAGGTAAATAGTTGCAGGGATATTGTACCGCGTACGTCAGACACAAAGAGTATTACCGCTGTTACTATCGTCGCTACATTCAAGAAAAATATAATTCTTCGGAAACGAATTCCTATAAGCGTCGTTTTCTTAATTCTTTCGTCGCCTTCTAATTTTCATTGCACCGCAATTCGATACGTAAGAAATGGCAATGATGTTTTACGTTTTTCGAAAGAACATCGGACATCGATCGAATGACACAAAAATAACAGAAATTTTATACGATTCAATTGAATACGATTTACAAGATTTTCTTTTTTATCTTATTTTACTTTAATCGCAGGGTACACCATTTAATTACAAGAGCAATTTGAGAAACTCTAACGGAACTCTATCTGCGTATCATAAAACAAATCTGCAGTTCGGTAGTTTCGAATATGTGTATCGTTAAAAACGTTTATTCACGAATCGTTGGTTGCTTTGCATTTCCTATGAGCTACGTTAATCACGATTACCATTATGAGGCAACAGAGCGTTAGTACTAACGTAATCGTGTGTACAGCTAATTCAGAAACTACGAATTTGTTCCAACAAAATGATAACGCAACTGAGAATTTCCTCAAGCATAAAAGCCACTGCAGTTTCGTACAGATACGAGCGTCTTTCGTATTTCATTTTCGTTTCCTCCATTACGCTTTGATCTATTAGGTTGTCCGAATAGTTTCTTTCGTTTTATAAGGAAATAATAGACGCACGATGTTTTTCGTTTTGTATTAGTTTATTGTTTCATGCACGAATATACTTAATTCGACAAAATAATATAAAACAGAAATTGTTGTTCATCTATTATCAGCTTACGAAACGAAAGAAACTTTTCGGACAACCTAATACAACAAACGAAAGTACTAGAACGATACGATAGATCAGATTTTATAACACACGCGATATCGTCCTTTTCTATTGAATCTCATTCTATCGAATTCCGCTGAAGAAATAGACAAAAATCTACGATACTTGTTCGATTTTCTCCAGCAATTATCAAACAATATCGATGTAATTTTGAGACGAATGTACGCTGCCTCGCAAAAGTACTTAAACGCCTACTACAGAAAATATTGTATATATTAAATCTGACATGTAATATCAAAAAAGGGGGGTAATACGCTTGGTCTATCATATATTTAAGTTCGAGTTTTCTCGGGATAGTATAAGTTGTAAATTTAAGGTATAAACTAAGAATCGTAAGAGTGCTGGAGAAGAGAGAAAGAGAGAGAGAGTGTGTGTGTGTAAGTAAGAGTTTTTTTTTATTTATTAAAATTTACAATCAATTCTCGCATTGAGAATTTTTCGTAATTTTTTCTGGCGTGGCGCAGTGACATGGCTAATTATTTATAATAAGTTAATACTTGTTATAGATAAGTATAATTTATAAGTAAGTATCATAAATAAGTAAATATTACTTAATATAAATATCTAATTAAATCTAGTGTTTAGGTCTTAGGGTAGTGTCTCTTCAGCCTGCGGATCTGATCCGACGTATCAAGTAATCCAGTAATTAGGGGGTTGCGATGTTTGTTGACTCTTTTGCTATATTTGTCGCTATATTTTGCTATTTCCTCTTTGACTGTTGGTATCTTGAGGTCGCTATGATTAGTTCGTTGGTAACATACCAGGGTGCATTTATAATGGATCTTAGCGTTTTCGATTGGAAGCGTTGAAGTATTTCAATGTTGGAATTGCTTGCTGTTCCCCGTAGTTGGATTCCGTAGGTCCAAACAGGTAAGTAACAGTGTGTATGCCTTGGTCACGTCAAAGGTAAATGAGTAAAGGAGTGGGAGAAGGGTGCGAGGGTTGAGGGTCAGCATCTTTTGACCTGGGAAGACAGAAGTTGTGAGCCGAGTGTTAGAATAAGACGTACGAAGATATTGTAGTCAGTTTTTGCATCGGGTATTGCTCGTTAAAATAAAACTAAACTTCACTTCAAATAGAACATCCTTTCTCGTCCTTGCTCTGGACTATTTAGATACTACAGACATATTAATCAAATGAAATTTCCAAACGTTTCCTATAACACACGCGACGTATTCATAAAATGTTTCTACGAATGTCCAAATTCTTTCGCGAGTTTGTGTACATTTAATGGAGAAGTCTCTGATTGAATTCTGTTCGCTGGATTTACAGGCAACACTATTCGACCACCAACTACAACGCGTTTGAAGTTTAAAGCTTCCTTAAAACCATTACAACGCAGCTGCGAGAGAAACACGATATTCCGTGGAGCTTCTTGTTGGATGCAGTTAATCCGCACGCTTGTGCAATAAATTAAGTTACTTCATGAGTCGATATTTGAATGAAAATATGTAAAATTTATCGAAACCCACCAACCTTTGCCTCAACGTTCTCGTTCGAAATTTATGTAAGCCGTACATTTCGCGTAGGTGCCTTTAATTGAAAGATTAAAACGTAAAATACAAAGCCTCTTTTAAGCTTCCAAACTTATCTTTTTTCGGTCTTTCTCGCGAAAACGCAAGAATTTATTCCGACAAAATTGATTTAAGCGAAAATATTACTCTACTTTTATTAAGCACTCCCGTTAGCATTATCGATTGTCTTTATAAACTCCGTGCTTCGTTACTTTTAATTTAGCTTCCAGACGGACTTTAATTAGTTCCCTCCTTCGTTCTACTGTCTACGTTATTTTTAATTATATCGTTTTCCATAGACGAGTTAAAGATCGAACGTCGATCGAAGCGAACGATCGCAGATCGTACACTATTCCACTTTTAGAACGTAGTTTCAACATATATATTTAAATCCATATATTCTGTTCTATTTTTGTCTCTGTTCGGCCGTTTGAACGCGATGCAATTAATTTCACTGGTCACGTAACCTCGTTGATGATGTCCCCACGCGCTCGTCGAATTTTCAACTCCATAGCGAGACATTTTTTTCGCCGATCGAAGCTTGCGCGTGGTCGTATCGAAATTTCCCGAAACGCGTGTAAAAATGAAGTATTGTCTGGAAAAAGTTTACGTCGATTTGGCTGATAAATACGTTCGGTTGACAAACGTTCGTTAATGATAGCAGGGGACAGCGAAATTTCAGGAAATGTTTTGATCTACCGACTAGCTGTTTACTCTCCAGCGAATTGAAAATCAAGTAAAAATAGAATTCGCCTTCGCGACGAGTAAAATCGTGTCTATTTTCTCAAACACTTGCTACACTTATCCTGGTTCGTTTTAAATCGAACGTACGCGCGTGTGTATCGTAAAACTCGACGGATCCTATTGAAAGTATGAAAGTGCGACTGAGATAGGCGCATTCGTTCAAACGAGCATTCTATTTATTCCTTCGTCGATATTCTACGATCCTATCCAATCATATAACCTTCACGCTGCGAAAACAAACCTGCCCACAGGTGACCATAAACAATATTCCAATTCCAAACAAAGAGTCAGTCAGGTATCTGGGCATGATTCTGGACAGAAGAATGACATGGAAACAACATATCGTAGATAGATCCAAACAACTTCGATCAAAATGAAAAAAATTCTACCGGCTCATTTGCAGATGTTCCAACTTAAACGCGCAGAGTAAAATAACGCTATATAAGGCCATATTAAAACCTGTTTGGACCTATAGAATCCAACTATGGGGAACGGCGAGTAATTCCAACATAGAAATTCCTCAACGATTCCAATCGAAAACTCTGCACCTTGGTAAGTCACCAATGAAGCGATACATCGCGACCTCAAGATACCCACGGTCAAAGAGGAAATATCCAAATTCAGTAATAGATATAACGTAATAGTTAATAACCACCAAAACCCACTAATTACTCAATTACTTGACACGTCGGATCAGATCCGCAGGCTAAGAAGACATTACCCTTTAGATTAAAGCACTAGATTCAACTAGAATCAAACACACGATAAACGCTTATTAAACACGACATACTACCACGCCAGAAAAATTTGATTATAATTCTCGATGAGAATCGATTATAAAATTCATCCAAATAAAAAAAAATTATACGATTCCAACTTAAATCGAAATATGTTGATACATATGCGATAATCTCGTTATCTCAAAGACTAAATTTCTATTATTCTCGATTAGAAGATACAAAAGGCGAAAAAAGATAGCGGAGGAAAGAAAGCAACGGTACTTCCAAATGGAAAAGATAAAAAAGACGCGAAAGGAACGCAACGCTATCTAAAAATAAAAAACACAAGGAAAGACACGAGAAAAACACATTCTTCGGAGAAGATTTTCACAAAAACAAACTAAAATCCGTGGTTCTGCCAAGAGCTTGCCAGTTGAGAAGAGTTTGCAGAACAGAATTTTCCAGACAAGAATCCCGCTACGGTCTGCTTTCTCCGGCGGCCTTAATGGTGGATAATAAGCGGAGAAAACGGATTAGCGGATGGCCATGTTCGCGAACGACGCGTGATAAATTCTGATTTTCGTCCCAGTCGGCCGACACACGAGAGGTTAGCGCTACGCCACGAGAGACTAAGTCTATTCCACCGGTGAACACATTTTCATCAAATGCAAAACATACGTTACGCCCTGTTACGCGTTAACGAATCCCAGTTAACAGACCGACGACTCTACTTTCCAACATTTTCATCTACGACCAATCTACCTCGAGTACGGTTCCATTGAAATAGACTGGAAGCCTACCAAGTGATTTAGAATTACGAATCGATCTCGTAGAACGTAGCATACAGAGCCACTCAAAATTACGAATCCAACGTATCAATTTTGTACGCTGAATAATTCAGAATTAATCGTACGATCGATAGTGAGAGAACCGATCCAAATATCTCTTATGGTAATTTTGTACGCAATCGGAATTATTGGCGAAGGCTAATTTGACTGGAATCTTAAACGCATAATAAATATTAAATATGGCACGGTATCTCGCGATCCTTTATAGATTTGTTTAAAGTTTCACCGATATAATTACGACGGTCGAGTCTCGTAACAGCGTCAATGAAATTTCAAAATATCCTGTAACACGCACGATGTATTAGGTTGTCCGAAAAGTTTCTTTCGTTTTATAAGGAAATAACAGACTCACAATATTTTTTGTTTTATATTTGTCACGACCGTTCACGAAGAGACGCGACCGCGAGGAAACGCGTCGGCGAGAGGTGTAAATTCTCGTTACGATTTTGATAGTCGACGCCGCGAATCAGTCGTTCCTCTGTTTCGATTAGGATAACTGAGGTAGTTCGAACGACTGTAGCACTGAATTAACAGGGTTAATATAAGCTTCTTTTTAACAATATTTAAAATTACAGTTAACACGTTACAAATGATTTAACGATGATACAACTAGTTTATTATTATAATTCGACTCCACTTTATAGCATTTCTCGACGTATTCGTTTGACTAAGCGACCTTGATTTTATTTCTCGGAACCTACCGACGCATTCGGTTTGACTCCTCGTATGACACTGATTGCCCTTTGATTTTTTCCTTTGTCTTCTCTTGGAGACGACTCCCACCACGCTCGGGTCCCGCAACCGTTCTTAAGGGTTACACTTAAGGGTTGGTCGATGAAATAAAATAGCTGAGTCGTAACACAACTATTAACTTTGTTTTAATTAAACTTCATTACGAATTCAGCAATCACAATGTAACACACACTGAATTAACATAAATCACAATTCACTCCAACCACGTTATGTAAGACTTAGTTACAACGATACGTTAAGTACGCGACTGTTATAAAGGTAGAGACCGGTAAAGATATGTTGACTATTCTAAGGACATAGAATAAGTGAAGTCTTACCGACGATACCGTGTCTGAGGAAAGCTAGGGGTGGGTGTGTCTAAGGACACGAGACTATCGGATTTGTTGGTGACAATTTTGATTAAGGGCAGTAGACACCGTCTCCGATTGGATAATAAGACGGTTGGTGAACCAGGAAGGGTTTCAGCCGCCCTCGCGAGAAAGTTGCTAACGGAACATATCAGATGTGAAGAAAACCAACTTTCTAAGCTAACACGTGGTAGACAATAAACGTAAAGGGAAATCTAAGACAGGAAATACTCGCTTGGTCCGAAGGACCTTAACTATGAAAATGCCAAGACCCCTGGTGGGTACTTAAGACTATCGAGGGTGCGCACCAAGAATCTGCAGACATCTGGGCGCCATCCTGTCCGCGGTGTGCGGCCTGGTCTCTGATGTGAATTGACGTTACACGCTTATCGCTATATCGTGTATATCTTCCTGGTCATGTAAGACGATCTGTCTGCGACACTGTCATACCAAGAAAGGCGGTTAGGAACACGGCCTATAGTAAGCCTCGAGACGTAACAATATTACTTTATTGTATTATGCACGAACATAATAACAGAAATAGAACGAAATGGATCACACCTAATTCGATAAAATGATATAAAACAGAAATTGTCGTTCATCTATTATCACCTTATGAAACGAAAGAAACAACCTAATATCTACAAGCGTTCGACGACTTTCGCGAGACTGCGTGTACTCGGAGACTTAGAAATAGATTTACAAGTTGAACTTTCAAATTCAGAAGTCGCGACGCAACGCACGCGAGATAAAACGTAGAACTAGAGCGAATGAACTGAAGCGCGTGCATTCTGGCTCTGAATGCGTATAGAAGGATCCGCGTATATCTTGGCTAGCTTTGGCTGAGCTTGGCGCGTCGTGCAGATGGAGGTGGGTACGAAGATAGCTTAAATTCATTAACCACCCCATTGAATCGGCAGCAGCCGAGGTAACTGGAAGGGTTGCGCGTCGCTCTTAACGCCAATGGAATTGTTAATCCTCCGGCAGACCATCGCGATTAACCGAACACATTCAGCCTCGCTATTTTCGTTCGCGCATGCGTTCGACCCATTTTCAACGTCGATGTGTTAACGATCGCTATAACAATTACCGTTTCAGTTATGTCGTCCATATTGCTGCCGCGCGATGATTACCGAGTGCTTCTGCGGCGAAAATATCGAAATCCTACGATTATCTCGGCTTTCTTGTTCTACCACGGTTTCTCTCAATGCGTATAGTATATAGAGCCGATATAGGTGAACGCGTGAAACGCCGATCTATCGTGCAATCCGCGTGGACGACAACTCGATCAGGAACGTGATATTTTACACTTTGTACATAGTTATTGGTTTCGTGTTGATTATAAGGGTTAATTCGGGAAAATTGAATTATCGAACGATAGGAACGACGAATTGGATAATAATTTATCGACTAATAACATTAACGCGTCGACTAGTCGCAAATTGTAGGTTATTAATGTCAAATGATTTGTAATTTGTAAAATTTCGCCTGCTTTGTTATCGCTGTGCTCGGAGACAAGTCATTGATACCGATAATTAAGCGCGATGAATCCGTATCGCAAACTAGAGCAATCGAAGCTAACTGCGGATACATAGTGATTCGCGTTACGTTTCTGTCTCTATACAAATGCATCGGTATTGACAAAATAAGTTTGATCGATCCGTAAACAACGGATACGAAGCTCGCAATCTGCCGATGTTCGCCAGTCCTATCCTTTGTCCCACGGTTCGTGCAATGCAGCGGCGGTAAATTATATTACAACACGGCAAGTTACATGGAATTAATTCCAGTGGAACGGCTTCATCCTGTGCGCAAACTTGAGCTTCCGTTGCGTATTGGAAGTTACCGGTCTCTAGACTAATTAGTTAACGAGCATTGCTATTACAAATACCGACTCATTCTTATAAAACGAAGACTGAATGTCTCTCTCTTTCTCTCTCACACACTGTCTAATTCCAATACGTCCAGATATTATTCTCGAACAATAGTTAGGCATCGGGTGTACACCGCGATGCACCGTTCCGTCGTTGTAAATGTTTATCGGCGTGTTAGCTCAGCCTATGTTCGCAGTTTTGACTGGCAAACTTGCAAGCTTCGACGAGCAAATCGTGTTGCTCGACGATCCGGATTTCTCCCGATCCGACTATTATAGCCTGGTTTTATGAGTCACTTGCCGTGCCAGCCGTAATGCCAACTGCGCCAGGTTCCTCGGTGTAAATAATGATTTGAATAATAAGACGGCACGGTTTCCGCGATTTACGGGCTTACCGGAAAGCCGATTTGAATTTTCAGTGAACGCTGGCGATAAACTGCCTTCGTTGACGAGCGTTCCCAGTATCTGCTAGAACAGTTCCGCGATTCCAATTATCGTAAAGAATCGCACAGCTGAACGTTCCACCAATGATCGTGGTATATGTCTCTCTAACGAGGATTTTGTCGCAATTTTCCTGTTTTCACGTGCAAATGGCCATGGTTGACGCTTCTTCGCAATTTTATCGCAAGACGCGTTAAAACGATGCAAGGAATTGCGAAGCAACGAAAAGATTCACCGGTTATAGTGTGATATACAGGGTGGTTGGTAATTGGCGGTACAAGCGGAAAGGGGGTGATTCTACGCGAAAAAAGAAGTCGAAAATATGGAATAAAAATTTTTATTCTTTTAATTTTTCCATCGAGACAACGATCTACAGTGAGATCCGTTACAACGAGACGCGATAAAGTGCACGCGTACCGGGCGAAAATTCAAAGTCGATTTTCTCGAAAACAAAGCCTCGAACGAAAAATTTTCATTCTATATTTTCGACTTCTTTTCTCGCGTAGAATCGCCCCCTTTCCGCTTGTACCACCAGTTACCAACCACCCTGTATATTTAATTCGAAAGACGGAGCGAAACGTAAATGCTGAAAGCGAATATGTAACTGCAGCTTATGAAGGGCGGAATGTAACTATCGTTGATGAGGTCGAGGAGTACCTATTGCTAAAGAGCACGGAACGTTCCATCTTACCAACGTTGAAACGTAACTGTATCTCATGAAGATTTCAACCTGACTTCCCCGTCTTCTATCTTATACATGTTTGAAGCAGTAAGTCAATAGCAATTTGAGAAGTTAGTTCGTACTATTTTTATCTTATTTTCGTTTCGTAATAAACTACAAAGATCCATCGAGATATCTTTTTCATTGCACTTCTTTAACTTTGATATATTACCGAGACGCGAATTCATATTATATTCATAAGAATACGTTGTTTCAAAAGATTCAAGCGTCTAACGTGCTTCTTGCGTCGAACGTTATATCGCCTTCCTTTGAAATATCTGCAACCTGTGTGTACTATAAAACGATCGACAACGACCGTAGAATCGTACTTTATTTTAACCAAAACATGCTACATCATCTTATTCGACAATTCGTGAAATATTAACGCGTTCCGTGATAATAGACGCTTTAAAGTAGCATGGTCGAGGTTTCTATCGGATCAACGACGTAGATAGGTTACCTTGGGACCTACGTATTCGCGTAACGACAGCGTCGCGTTTCGCTTCATCCTCTAGCGAATAACAACTACGTACGATCTCGCTTCTGTCGACTTCATTGTACGTCGTTATTGCGCTGCCGCTCGGTTGATCGGAAAATACGCGCAACGAGATAAGTATCGACACACGCTACGATCCTTCGATCGTGAAACGAATATACCTTGAAACGATATTCGATCGAACACGGAGAGAAAGAGTTACTTGGAAAGAAAATTGGGGCAAATGGTCGAGACACGCCTCGTCTCGTCGACCCGATATCGTAAAACCGAATATTTGCAAAAATCATTGTCGATACGAGGACGTAATTACCGAACCACGACTCAACGTGGAGAGTAATGCGATGGAGTAGAATTTTTGTCCGAACGTTCGAAATGCACGATTTTACGTCTTGTATTTTCAGCTGGCGGTAGATCAACGTCGAGCGTCGAATCAATGTTGGCTGTATAGCAGCGAATTACCTATAACAATTGCAACGAGCGCAACGTGATAAATATCTTGTTAAGAAATATGCAGATCTACGAAACGTCGTACCATCGGAGGAAAGAAACGATAAACCAAAGGAAGAGAGTTTATTCTGTCTTCGAATGTAAATTCTTTTTCGGTTACTTGTGTATTCGCGTGATGTAGCGTTCGAAGAATTTGAAACTGACACCCCGTAATGTAACGTACCTATCGGATAGTCGACGTAAAAGAACTCTGAACAGAACGGTATGGAAGATGAATATAACATTTAGACCGGAACGTATAGTTGAGATCAAACGTTCTAGACGCGGCAAGGTGTTCCGAACGGGACTATTTGTGATTATATCGTAAAAACAAATTTTTCCTTCGAGAAAGTAGACAACTCGAAAAATAGCTCCGGTTTTCTTGGACTTTGTCTTTTAAGTTCTTCCAGCATCGAGGAATAACAAACAGAAAGACAAGGTACGCGATATTAAACCCAAAAGAAGAAATTAAAAACGGGGGAGTTAATGTAAAATAAATTTTAAATTACTTTTGTAAAGCGTGCTAGTAGTACAGGCAGTCCCATAGTCAGACAACCTAGATGCATTGGATTAGCAACTAAGTGATCGCGGATTTTTCCATTACCACCTAATGACAAAATCCGCAATCATTTAGTTGCCAACCTAATAGTACAACAAACCATGTCGACGAACGATATCGCGTATATTTGATACAGAAAATAAGAAACGATAGTCGCTATAAATAGGGCGTGGTAATGGTACAACGGTATATGCGAAGAAGGACGAAAAATTTGAAAGATTCAAAGATAGAGAGAGAGTTGGCTCGATGACACGCATGATCGTAGAGTCCCTTTGGTACTCGAGCAGGTTTACGCGCGGATGCACTAACGTCGGAGCAAGTAAATCGCGCTTGTATATCCACAATGAAGCCAGAGTGGCCAGGTATCCAGAGTTTGCTCATATACCTATCTGTCTCTTGATCCAGAGAGCATTCCAATGGCTGGTCGGTTGCAAATCGTGGAATTCGTGTCTGCGGCTTCCATTACTGGAGTTCGAGCTGCAGTTCTGTGTTCGTAGCTACATCTATCCTCTCTTTCACGGCATGTTGAGCGATCAGTTCTCGCCCTTTCCTTGCTATCCTTGTCGTTACCGGTTACCATTGATTCTTGCGATGTTGCTCATCCGTCACCGGTGTTTACCGATCGACGTATCAGTCTTTCGTCGAAATTTCAATCAGCCGTAACTACGTATTCAACAAGTTTTGTTTTATTTAGCCTTCAAATCGTCTCGTTGTGTCGTTTCCGTCTATTCGTATTACAGTGATCGATACTTTTTTTCACTTGGTATACTGGCTACCTACGGGCATAGCTGTACTACCAGCGATACAAGTGCCAAACACGATCTCTCTAGTAATTACGAACCGAACGTTGAAATATTTGCGTTGGAATATAACCAGAACAATGCATTTCTTTCTTTCGATATTTATAACCAATAAACGAAACTTAATCGTTTCACGTTCGATGTCGCGCCTACATTAACGGAAGAAATTTATACTTTTGCGAATACAACTAGGAAATGGAAGAATTTGTTTGCTTCTATTAAATATATAAATTTCAAATCGTCTAGAAATGTATAGGAATCCGCAGTCTATTAATAGATTATTAATTTATCGAATAAATATATTTGTTCCCGGCGAAATTGGTTTGGGAATCTTTCGACGTTCGTAATTAACGAGAAACGATATCTTTCACAAGCTGGAGAAGGATTCCAATCGGAAAACTTTCATTTTTCAATTTTTATCCATCGAATAGGTACAGATGTATCAATTACCAGCAACGATAATGCGAGCGTACGGGAACAAACAGTGTTTGCCCTTCGCCGAATTTCCAGCTTCCCTTTGTGTAGAAAGACAAACACGGTCGTCTAGGAGTCGTCCACGGATATGTAACCACGTACTTCCTGTCTAAACAAGCAGAGCCAATAAACGTGTGTACGCCCTGCACATGTGCACTTGTGCAGCCGTACACCGGCCACGTTGTTCAATGCGTTCGTGTCGTTGTTTCTCGTTGAACGTAGACGACGACGTATCGCCATTAAAACTATCGTTTCACAGTATGCGTCCTCCGACGAATATATCGGTACAATCGAACACACAGATTCTTACGAGAGTAGCTACGTCGTTCTTCGAATATTTCGTTCGTCGTGTCGAGCTGCATCTACTTTAAAGTACGTTTAGATCAAACGAGCAGCAACGTAGAGCGAGCATTCGCTCGTGCTCGTTCAGTGTAAACGGTCATCGAGCAATCTGTAAAGACATTCACACCAAAAGAGCTCCTTCGTGACAAGAGCGAGCGAACGTTCGTAGAGATTAGACCGAGCATCGAGAATACTCGATAGTTATCCCAATTGAATCTTCGCTTGGACTCGTGACAAGGGTCTCTGACGAAGAAATTATAATAACGCTCATTTATACTATTAGGTTGTCCAAAAAGTTCCTTTCGTTTCATAAGGTGATAATAGATGAACAACAATTTCTGTTTTTATCTTATCGAATTAGGTATGATCCATTTCGTTCTATTTCTATTATTATGTTCGTGCACAATTCGATAAAGTGATACAAAACGAAAAACATCGTGCGTGTATTATTTCCTTACAAAACGAAAGAAACTTTTCGGACAACCTAATACAATTTTCCTGATGCGAGGAGAGAACGACATTCTGATACTTCGCGATTCTGAGCTGAAAAATAGTCGAAAGCGCGTACGAAGATTTGTAGACTCAAATATGCATAGGTAGCAAGACGCAAATATGTAGAGTTAATTAATACACGCGTTAATTCAAGCCGAATACGATACCCATCGCCAAGTTTCCGGTTTCTGGAAAGCTCTACCTATAGGCTCGATACCAAGAATTTCGCGTAGCTGTCTCGGCCGCATTTCCTTCGAGGTAATACGATTTGACGCGCGCGGTTCGCGCCACTTCTTGCGCGCGGTTCGCCGCATCTGTAATGGAAGAACCGATTAAGCAGAGCCGTGCACCGCATTTTCAGCACCAGCTGCTGCGAATACTTTCGCAAGCACCCCTTTTACCAACGTCGACTGACAACCGCACGACTGCGACAATACCTACGAAAATACATTCATGACGTCAACAGCATCGAGAAACGCACGATGCCAGATAGATGCCACGGTTTCATTCGACGTTATTACATAAATATCGAGTGTTCAACCCTGCAGCAATTTTATTCTTGATTTAACACGTAATTTTGTTATCGAGTTTGTTTCGTCGAAATTCGCAGCGATATCGTTACACACGTGAAATTTTCAGAATCCGAACCGATCGACTTTCGAGATATACAATATACGGTATATATTGGCTTGGCAACTAAGTGATTGCGGATTTTGTCATTAGGTGGTATTGACAAAATCCGCAATCATTTAGTTGCCAACTCGATAGATTCTTTTACGTGCTACGATACCAAAGAAAGAACACTCTGAGAAGAAATTGAAATACTTTAGAGACATACGTACTATATCGATGTCGAATCTCGCTCTAAAGATACGATAAATGGTAAGACTCGTATTTCCTGATCACGATCTTACGACAGAGAAACATTATAACAGAAAATAAGAAATTGAATCGAGTAACGTTGTAAAATATACACGATTGATATAAATTCGATCGATATAAAAAATCGCTACAGCAAATTAGTAATAACATAATAGTGGTTCTCAAGGTAGAAATAAATGTATGCACCGACAACAGAAAATAAATTTCGTCTGGCAAGCGCTTCGAATATCCTTTAAATCTCGTACGAATCCATTTCGCAGAATTCTTCTGCTTAGCTGCCAGATTGGCTACGATCTCAGTTACGGCAGAAGAAATTTTCAAACTATATTCCACTGTTGGCGAAAACGTGGCCATAACTATCCCATACTCATATCGTATCGAAAAACGCTAAAGTAGCTCATCCAAAAGTTACGATCTTTGTTTGATTTATGAATCGCACTGGCGATCGCCATCATAATTTCAGGATGGAATACGAGTACATTAACCCCTCGATATCGCTTCTGGAAAGATGTTCCTTTATACTTCCCTCTCCTTTATGCATAGTATACGTACGTACTTCGATTCTCCACTTTCACCCCTTACATCCGATTTTGCTATTTTATTAGTTATACGTGTAGGATCTTATACTACAATTAGTTTATTTACAATAAATGGATTAAACATGAAACGATGGTCGTTTAACGTGAACTAATCACAATAACGTATTATAATTAAGACAACTAGATAATTAATTTGCAACTCTCGTCACCACGGATTCAACTCTGTCTTGACAACGCTAGCAACACTCAACGCAACTCGCACTCTCTGACTTTTTTTTTTTTACAAAGGAGTTTATTGAGTCCAGAAAATACAGATTTTAAGTACATTATTCACAATAAACATGAATTTTTGTAATGGTATGTTAGGCAAAGGTACCGATACGCGGCGGTACGACGTAGCCATGCTGTATTATGTGTCGGCGCTTTACATTTTTTGTTGTATGATGCAGTACGCACTCTCTGATTTCTCAACTCACAGTGACTGTTAATTCGTTTATCGTTTCTTAGCCTCGTGTCTTTCGTCTTAGTCCCATCACGCACATGTTCCGCGCTTCTTTTTAATTCGCCCGACACCCCCTCGGCCCCCCGACCACGATACTACATATACGTATGTTTATTTCGCGCAAGAAACCCTTTTGATACGTAAAAGATAGCGCGCACGCGTTCCAATTTTGCATGAAATACTATATTGGCAACTAAGTGATTGCGGATTTTATCATTAGGCGGTATAGACAAAATCCGCAATCACTTAGTTGCCAACCCAATATCTTGGAAATCTTCGTTGACTGCTAAAATTCGAGCAACATTGAAATGTAAAAATTCGATTTACGGTTTGTACGGCTAGAATATACGCGTACATCGTACGATACTACGATATTTTGGCGAAACAAAGTAGATCCGAACGAGGGGTCACGAGAACGACGAACCCTACGAGATTGACCTTAAGCCTCGCATAAAGCCACGGAGACGACGATACCACTGTTTGTTTTATCGTCGCGTCGTTTATACGTTTCGACCGCATCTATGGTCAAGATTTTTTCCTTATTTCCGCGAAATTAAGAGGGTGGTAACAAGGAAGATTTCGTTCGCGCGATTCGTCGGAAAGAACAACACATCGTTTACAGAGTAGGCTATAAAGGCAATTTCTCCGGATCGTTTAACCCGGAAATTGGCCAACCTTGGATACGAATAATCAAATCAAACGATTTCTCCTGGCCCCTTTCGCCTCGTGCTGTGCCAAACCTCAGGAAATTGCCTTTTATCGCGGATAAACAGATGGAAACGTAGATTTGCTACGAGGTGTAGAACCCTTCCGAGCGTCGTTCCTTCCCTGTTTTCAGCTTTCGAAGAAATCCGAAGAAACCCTGGATTGCTTCAATATTTTTATCACGTTACACGCTGCGTTGTATTTCCTCCGAATTCTTATTTTTTTCCGTCTCAACGATACTCGATAGTTGATGAAAATCGATCGTTTCTTTGAAAATTTCCTCCAGAATTTTATCACGACGTACGAAGCACAATTTCTAGCTTGAAGACAAAAAGATCTCGACGATCCTATCGTTGATGATCGCGCGTTAAAGAATACTACGACACGATGCGGGTAATTAATTTTTAATCGTTCCTTTGTTTAATCGGTAAGTCGATCGAGATTTCTTGCTTTCTTATGTCAGAGAGAAAGAAGGAAAGTGATAGCGTATACACGAAAGTGGACCTAAGAAATCTAATGGATGGTGTTTCTGCAAGCTCGCAGCAATCTACTGGCGTAGCACCCTGTTGTTCCTCGATTACCCAAGACAAATCTAAAACCGACTGCTCCTGAATCGACTACACTGTATTCACAGGCGTGGATCAGGAACGAGTCCCGTGATAGAAAGGAACGATTAGTCATCGTGGCGTCTCGGCTGAACGACGATTTGTAATTTTCTACTTGCCGGAGACAGTAACTAACGAGCGTCTCGTGCAATCGGTCTTTTTCAACGAGAGCCAAGTCGATACGGTCCGGCACGAATTCAGCATCCGATATATCGTCCAACAAACGAACGAATCAACAAGAAACTGCAGCAACGCTTCGTCTTTAGCGCGTTTACTTTACCGTGTTGTCCCAGTAACGTGGTTCCCGACGTGGCGCAACCTTTCAGACATCTTTTAAGCTCGACGTCATCGAATCAAGATTATTTACCAGCCGTGAAAAGACGCTTTTACAAAGGGTGTTCCGATAATCACGGTACAATCAGCGAGACGGTGACTCTACGTGAAAATATGGAAATCTAAAATACGAAATAGAATCTGTTGAGATATGTATAATTTTCTGTGCTGGACTGGGTTAAATGAGTAGTAGAGATACTTGTATGTGAGTATCAGTGTGTGGAGGTATGCGGCGTCTCGAAAACAGACGAATGTAAACTATTCAGTCGGTTAACAGTCGGGTTTAGAAGAAAGTGCTGAGACGCGTGCGAGTGTGTATGGATGAATATATAAGAAATCGCCCATAAAATAAATATATTACTATTCTAATATTAATCCCAAGTATAAATTTAGCGTTCCTATAACATTATTTCGGCTTCAAAGATCCACAATTCTCAACAGAATCTTTTCACGCGGCGTCTCGCCTTCGGTCTTGAAAATCGAACTTGGAAACTTGTTTGGTGCAAGGGAACTTGGCTAATCGCCGGTCAGGTATAAGTAAACGACGAGTAAAAACGAGCAAAACTCAGGGAGATAGAGTTTGCGCGTGTTTAATTAAAAACTGGCAGGATCATTGGTCGATTTTCAAGCCGAATTTTTCCAGAAACGAAGAAATCGTATTCTACGTTTCCGATTTCTCTCCGCGCATACGATAAACTTTCTTTCGGTTATTCGCCCCTGTCCAATCCGGAATTATACTGCCAGTTCGAGTATACTCGACGTATATGAAAATCTATTTCCTCGAAAACAAAACGTCGCGTAAACAAGTCTCGTTCTATTTCTTCCATCTATTCTTTCAGGTAGAATCACCGGTACAAAGATCGTGTCGTGATTGCTGGGACACCCTGTGTAATATCGTCCGCCACTATCCGCGCGTGCAAGCGCACACCGTTGTTTGTTTGTCGGTATTAAAACCTCGAAAGGAAAACATCGGAGACCGGCGCCGCGGAAACTTAACTGTTTACCGAGCGAAAATATAAATTGGCTATCGTCCGCCGACTGATGCGACCGCGTGTCCCACATAGTGTAAACTCGCGCTGTGATTGCTATTTGCGAAAAAAAGCGAATCGATCCACCGTCCTATGGAGATCTCGCGCAGTTGTGCACGCTTGTACATTTGTTTTCAAGCTCTGGCATGCTGCGTGCAGTTAATTTAAGTACAGTTCGGTTAAATGAAATGGGAGTCTATCGTGCTAGAAACAGTTACAAGCAGCCGAGTGATTAAATTCAATGTTAATCGGAAAATGTCCACAGATAATAAGACAATTACCCAAAACATTTTGATCTTAAACACTCGATCGTACAAAATGTCCCAGAGTTCCTATTGAAAGGCAAGAAGCTATCTCTTCGGCAAAATAAACAAAATCGTGCTCGAACGTAAAAGGCAAAAGCATAGGATTTCCACGGCTGATAAGTTAGTTACCGACCCTAAATGTTTGATGTTACAAAACGCTGCAAAATTCCTATTGAAAAATAGAAAATTACCTTGTTGAAGTCACCACTTCTAAGAAAACTCTACATCTGGTCTTTTTAGTTTTCTCAAGCACCGAAGCCATCGACAGCGCGTAGACAAAAGACAGCGACGAAGGCAGACCATAAACGGTAGACAGGCGACGTTGGCTTCGGGGTTTTCAGTTACTGGGTAACACAGCTAGCGTGCGGATCTGGACCAGCTCAAATTGTATTCTTACTTATAATTACACTTCTATTTAAATATATTTTTTGCCTTGCAATTTATCCACGAGTTTTCTCTGTTTACACATCGAATAACCTCAACATACCTTATAGAAAAAATAAATGACCGTGCTTAAAGAAAAGACGAACGCGATATCGGACGAAATAGACGGCATGAAGCTTAGTCAATCTCTTTGGCGATAGACATTTTTCACGCAAATCCAAGTAACGGAATGATGCATAAGGTCCTTTAGAGACGTCGTTGAAACACAGGACTGTAGCACTCTCGTAAGACTTTGAATATCATTTGCTCTTCATGGTTGGAGAGGGAGAAGGAATGGAAAGAGGCGGGAAAAACGAACGAAACCATCGGCTTAAACGCATCCACCCGGAAAAGGAAACTCTCTCGCTTGATCCTGATATATGTATACCAACGCGTACGGTTCGCGTGTCGTAAAACTCCAATGTATATCATCCCGTCGCGACTCGATCAACCGGTCCGTTTTCTGCGTAAGTCCTCTGCGTAACTCTTCTGCGTATCGTCCATTGAATTAACCTACATATCCCAATATATACCGAGTTATCCTCCCTTATCGATAGTACGGTTATCTTTTCGTTCTCTTCGACGACTCCAGCTTTCCCCGATTATCGCAAACGTCGAACGTCAATCGCCTGTTTGAAGTAGCGATACTTTACAAGGCTTTCGGCATTCAAATATTACGCCGATACGATAGACGCCAGGTGGAGAAGGTTCGTCTTTCGCGATAAGTAAGCAAAAGCAAAATCGAAGAAATTCGTTGAAAAAATCGTTAGTTCGTGTAATGAATTTCGTCGGAAAAAGTTCAAGTATATTCGAGTTTGAATATCGAAGCGAACATTTAACACGTTATTCTATTTAAATGGAAATACGAAACAAAGATCATAATCATAAATCATAATTATTCTGGTGAATTTGCGTATGTGTTCGACACAGAATCGATATTTCGGAATAGACCTTGCTTTTCAAATTAATATCATGTAAATTAATCTATTATTATATCATTAACAAGTTCAACGTAACGATAATTATCCAGAATAACAGTATATTTATTAAGATAAATTTGGTGTATAGGAACAGCTGCTTCATTATAATAATGTAATTGGATATTGAATAACTGTGAAACTGTGTATACATTTTTTTAATTTCTGCTATATTCGTCGTAATGTGATTTTTCTATATTCATTAAAATATTGATTAATACATGATATAATTTACAGAACTTTAAAGCGCAATTGATACGACATCTATTTAAACATTAAATCACAACGAAATTTCTTGATGTCTGAACGTCGATACCCGTTCTACTCGACGTTCTACTGACGCACGCTATGGCTCCATTACCTTTCGCTTTGTCCGAAGATGAACAGCTATTCCACTGACGCACGTGTTGCGTCCACGCTTGCGTGTTTCGATAAACATGCCAATTTCTAAATACCATCGTTCTTGTCTCGTTCGTATATTAAATTTTCACGTGCGTATTAAATTCTACGCTGTTCGTTTACACGAGAATCTAAATCTGTCCGCAATCTTCCGTCTCGTGTAAAGAAATCGTAGGAAACTTAATTCCATGAGAATTTTCGCACACACTTTGACAAAGCGTGGTATAATAATATCACCGTTCACCGCAAATGTAACCTTCAGACGGATGGAGACAACGCGGTTTTCACAGGGCCTCGTAACTAGCCCGGAACATTCTCAGAGATTTCCGCGCGTGCACTCCAGTTATTCTTACGAGGAAATTAATCCTCGGTGCACTGAAGCAGTTTCTATCTAGCTAAACCGAACGAGAATCTACCCGTGAGCACAGCCTTGATACACGAACGGTAATTGTCGCGTAATTACGAAACTTGAATTTCGCAACGAAATCTCGTTTATTAACATTACGACCCGAAACCCTGACCCGGCCTTCGTCCTTGCAATCCTCCTCTCACTCATCGATTATTTCTTCGTCGGTAGCCATCTTGGACGTCTTTAGGACGTCGTTCGTCGTCACCACGTTAGATTCCGAGTAATTGAATCCAGCGAATCGCTTTTCAATTTTCGATGCTTTTTATTATTTACATTTAAAGGGTTGGCAACTGAGTAATTGCGGATTTTGTCATTAGGTGGTAATGTAAAAATCCGCAATCGCTCAGTTGTCAATCCAATATTCAGATTCGCGCGTTGTCTTCTTAAGTAGAATAGGCGTAAACAAGCAGACGGAACAAATCGGGAGAATATGCTCAATTAAACCGAACGCTTACTTTTATCCCTACGATCGTGCGAACTCGTGCCATCAGGCAGTGGATAGCGGTGTGTGAATGTCGGTGTTTAAGAATACATTATGTGGCGGATCGGTACCAACAGGACGCCGACAGGTCGAGGCATCAACGCGGTCGTAACACCTCTCGGGCGATCCACGAGTACCAACCGCCAACACCAGAGGGCTACTACGACGACAACGAGCCTGTCTGTCTCGCTAGCGGTCGAATATACGGTATCACGATACAAATACCGCACCTAGCGAGACTCCCTCTATGTCTCAGGCAGGGACTACCGGGCATAGCCTTACTGATGAGTCCACCGGTAGTCCCGAGACGAAACGCGCATTCTCTTTTCACCTGGCAGCAACTACACTTCCTACAATTATATCCTTGGCCGAGTCAGGTAGAAATAAACCGAAACAAATGCCTTACGTTCGCCGGTTCTCCAGAACGCAGCCGGTTTTCCACGAATTCGCACCTAACCGAATCTCAGAGGCTAGGACCTTGCAGGCCGAAAATCGGAAAAGTAACGACACACAGAGTGGGCCTTGGTTGTCCTCAACACCTACAAAGTCAAACAGATGCGCGAATGTGGCCTCTGAAATCTCTCGGGTGTCGATAGTTGACTTGGACTGGGCCAAATCTTATCACACGCGTGTCTTAATCGTGAGAAACGAGTCCCAGACAGTTCTGCAAATTTATTTGCCAATTATGAGTTTCATCGCGACTTACCAAGTAACGCAACGTAACCAAGAAACTCGGAAAATCGGATCAAATCTATTTGGCGCAGGTGAGCTTGACCGATTCTTGGGAAGAAACGGAACACTCTGTAACTTAAGTAGGACAGCATTCTCAAACCGTGAACATGCATCGAGTCTCAGTGAATATACGCTGCCACGAGAAACCAACTATTCACCGACGTCATAATTTCTCCAAGGCGACGTCTCAATCTCGTCAATGCCTCTCTGCAGGACACATTTCTCCAACGATCGAAAAAACCAATTTCGGATTGTCTCAATTCACCGTTCACCGATTCGTAATTTAGTGTTCCTTTTTTTTTTTTTTTTTTATCTAAACGGATGAGAAATGGAGAACGGAAGAAAAGCGGTGTGGACTCGAGTGGGACGAAGATAAACTTCCCGTTTTCCTGCAGACAGAGCGAGCTAACCGAAGAAAGAGAGTCGGAAGGATGCACCGGCTCTGCTACAGATTAGAGATATTTATGGTGCGGTAAATCAAATACTGTCTCCCCTTTTCCGTACCTTCCCGCGCGACGTTGATTCATCAATATAAGCTTTTGCCAGGGCCACTGTCCGCCATATATGACCACTCATAAGCGAGAGCAGCAAGCAAAGGAGAAAAAAGGAAAGAAGAAGGAAGAAGGAACAACGAAAGAGTAGCAAAGGTCGATGGTAAAGAATTTAGACTTCGGTGAACGTGTAAATTCGCCTTAGAACGATAGTTGCCGAATGGGAACTGTGTTCGACGTACCGTTGAATTTCGACGTTACACAGACCCGATAAAACGACCATCTTGTCCGTGCTAAGTACTGCTCCGTGTCTCTCTTAAATTTCACGATGCTTAAACGCTTCTGTCGCATCCTAAACCAACTCGTGTTGCGCGTAAAAAAAGAACGATCCACCTTCTTTTATCATCGAAAGTCCTTTTAATCAGTCTACTCGGATGCACGCGAAGAAAGCTTAATCGCTCGATTCGTAAAAGGCAAACGATTCGGACGGTTGATTCGATGTTTTCTTTTTTTTTTTTTTTACGAAAATTACATGTGTTTCTAGTGATAACTTTCTTAGGACGTAGGTATTTTTTCTCTTCTTTACTTTCTACGGAGATTAATCGTGTTTGTAATGCTAGGTTTTTCATTTTTCTTTCTGATTTCTGTCGAAAATTAATTGTCTTCGTTATATGAGAATCCTTCGCAATGTCTTTCTTTACGAAATTACGAAATAAAGAGAAATTGTACAAATTTAATATCTTTTCGGTTTAATCTACTCGATCAAAAGTGGCGAAAAGCGAAGTAACTGCGACAATTTTGATAAATCTCTATGAAAAGGATGAACATAAAGTGTTATCTCCTCGACTTCAAACGAAGACATCTAAAATTTTATTTCCCAATAATTCAACGAAGATTCTACGCTGTATTTTCGTTCAAGCGAAAAGAAAAAGACGTAGCTTTAAAGCTCTTGTAAAATCTAATGAACATAATGGACAACGTTGTAACGTTTCCATGAGAATCACGAGTGTAAAGAGGCAATTATTTCGTGCTATCATTTTTATTGCTTCATTGTAGCCGGCGATCGAAGAACCAGTGTTAGGTGCAAAAGGGAGACTGTGAAATTAAAATTGATGAAGCGAGACTGTTAACTTAGTTTTATACTCTGTCGCTTGGAAGTAAAGGTAAATGCAGTAAATCATGAAACTAGATTTAAAGTTGGATTCTGTATAACCTGGCGGAACTTTCAAGCAACGTTGCACATGCTTTGCTTTGTGCTCTCTGCGGTTCTATCCTTTTTTTAAGTGTTCATCGAGCTCAGAAATACTACACCCTGTTATATCTTATTACGTATATTTATTACGTTTCACTGTCTAAATTAAATTCATAACGCATCGAAGAAAAAGAAAACGAAACATGTATCGTATGGCTGTCGATAAATTTTTTTTTTATTTAATATTTCACATTCACAATTTGTCCAATTTGGTCATTTGGTCACCCCCAGCGGGGTACCATCTTCGTGTTTGTCAGGTTATATCCTTTATGAGATCTGCTGAGTGTTTTCGTTTTAGTCTTCTTTCTATGCTTGATGTGTCGATCGTTTCCGCTACCATCCGGTTCGGGTGCGTTGCTATTTTTTCTCTGTACGTTCTTGCGCATCTGCTAATCTCCTTCTTGACCGTTGGTATTCCCAGGTCCTTCCGAATGTCCTCGTTTCTAACGTACCATGGAGTGTTTACTATTGTTCTAAGAATTTTAGCCTGCATTGTCTCTATTTTGCTTATATGGCTCATTGTTACTGTTTCCCATAGTGGTGTTCCGTTCGTCCAGATTGGTTTTGTGATCGTTTTGTATATTTTTAATTTATTTTCTATGCTTAATTTGGATTTTCCACTTGTTAGCCAGTGCATTTGTCTGCTTGCTGTCTGTATTTTGTCTATTATCGATTTGATATGCTGTTTTCATGTGAGTCGTGTATCTATGTGGAGTCCTAGGTATTTGACTTGCCTTGTTTGTATTATGTGCGTGCCGTTCAGTAAGATGTTTCGTGGTATCTGTTTTCGCAGTGTGAATGTAATATGGTTGCATTTATCGGGGTTTGCTTTAATTTGTTTAACTTGCAGCCACTTTTCTATTTTTGTCAATGTTCCTGTAGTAATGTGACTGCTGTTATCGATAAATTGGCTTCCTTATACAGGGTGGTTGGTAAATGGTGGTACAAGCGGAAAGGGGGTGATTGTACGCGAAAAAAGAAGTCGAAAATATAAAATAAATTTAAAAAAAAATTTTTTTTTTAATTTTTCGCACGCGTACCGAGCTAAAATTCAAAGTCGACTTTCTCGAAAACAAAGCCTCGAACGAAAAATTGTTATTCTATATTTTCGACTTCTTTTTTCGCGTAGAATCACCCCCTTTCCGCTTGTACCACCAATTACCAACCACCCTGTATAGCCAATATTTATCGCGTATAGATACTTCATTAATAACGATATTATTCATAGTAATATCATATAAGCGTAAATAATGACAGCATTAATAATATAGTCTTGCGACTATACTTACATTTGAAAATCTATAAAAGGAAGGAATCTACGACATTTGATTTCACTTGGATATTACAGGTTCGTGTTCGATTAAACCCTACTCGTTCAACGGGCAATATTGAAATTAAATCGATAACTTATATCGATATTGCAATGGCGCGTTAATTTAAAACTCACAGATCCAATAACGATGATTTATTTAAATGACAATTATTCCCGTAAGCGGAATTGCGTTCATTAGCCGGGATATTGGCGTAAAATCGCGAAGAAGAAATAAGTATCGAAATTCCATTCGAAAGCATCGAAAACAATTCTGGATCGAAGCTGCGTTCGCGATGATGAATCACGGTAATACTCGTTTACACGTGAAACATGAGAGGGAAATTCCGACCTCTAGCAACGGAACGTTAATTAGTGCTTTGATCGAAAACCAATCGACTACTTTATTGAATACGAGATAATGCAACGCTACGCATCATCCTAATAAATCAATATATCGAATTAATTAACTGAAATCAGGATGTCATTGAATTTTAGATCCAACCTGTTCTCCATCGTTCAAAATTCTCAATTACATCCTCCGATCTATGTTTCGTAATTTACATAAGATGACATTTTTCTTAGACAACGTACTTGTATTATTATTACGATGGTTCTGTCTGCCGACGGTTCTTTCTATATTCTCTCGATATATTTTCTCTTTTTCTCGTTGCAAAAACACCACATTCCTCGCGTCATCGTTCGATTGAAATAGTATGGCGAATATTCATGCAACATAGTTTAACGAACTGCGTTTCGTGTAACGCACGATACGCGTACAATCTTCCCATTTGCATGACAATGACTTACATACCCATCCGAAGAAATCGCTGGAAAACCTGACCTAATAGAAACGGAGCAAAGTTTTTCTTCCATCAGAAAAGAAATTTCTTCCACAAAGAGACAAATAGAAAACGATAAAAAACGATTAAAAAAGAACGAAATTAAAATGAGAAAGCAAATGCCGATAATCAAAGCGTAACGTTGTGTACCTTTTTTCTGTGAGTCGACATTTTTGCCGATCCCTTTCTATCCCTCCCCGCCTACTTTTCCCTCGTAAATTCCTATTTTACAGATAAATTCCATAACGTCACGCTGCTATCAGCTTTCCCCTCTTCCCTTCAACCAGTGAGCAATACGACGAGGAGAAGAGAAGGAGAGAGAGAAAAAGTTGGAAAAGAGGGTGGTAGAACGAATCTAGGATGACGGGGAACTCGAAAGCTTGGAATAAGGGAAACAAAACGATGCATTTATTATGTAAAAAGAACGAGTCTTTTCCGTGGTTTTCCCCCGTTTGCTTTGTTTTCCATTGAAAATCCCTCAGGATTAATATCGCACTACAAACAACCTGGAAACCACGAGATGGCCAAGAATGAAGAGGTTCTTCTTGAAACGAGGGTAAATAAAAAAAGGCAGCTCCTTGAGTAATTATCATCGTTATTTCTATGGAGATTAAAGTAGAATATCGTTTGTTGCCGCTTGAAATTTGTTTGAAAATCCGTTCTTTGACTTTTTAGAGGCTGATTATCAAACAACGAAGATAGTCGCTTTGCCGGGAAGTTTTCTTCGTGAAAATTTTTCCAAAGAAAAAAAGAAGTCTCGATAAGAGAGAAAAAATCATTGTCGCGTTTGTATAAAGGCAGTCTCGGTTTAATTTTAATCTTTGTTTCTTGGGATAAAGAGCGTGTAATAAACACGATATTGCGTGAAATATTTGTAGTATTATTTTGCGAAGAAATACGATAGAAAGTAGTAAACACTGAATTAAGGACTTTTAACTTCTTCACTGATACAATTTCGTACGATAGTATCGTCAATACAGATACAATTATAAGAATATAATAAGAATATTTTACATCGCGATATTTCTTAAATCGCGAGTTTGATTAAAAACATAATTACATAGCGGTACCTTTTGAAATTGAACGTTTACAGCCGCAACGACCACTATATAATAAGTTAGCGACGATTCAATTGAAATTATTTACTCAATTTTCATAATCTCTTAGAAAAAGACGGTTTTGTCTTAAAAATTTAGCGGTTCTAACGTTTGATCGACATCTTTTTTTTTAATTGTCTTTTATAGGAAAAAAAATTATTAGTATCGATATCTGCTTCGTATTATTATCGTTTCCTTTAATGTTATCACATAGTAATAGATTATTGATTACGCGGCGTTAACGCGGACAAACGGGTTTCCCGAATTTATTTCTCTCAATTTCAAAAATAAATTAATTACGCGCATACCCGTTATAAATGCACTAATAAATGTCGTATAATCCTATTAATCATCGTCGGAATGGGCGAATAACGAGACTACGAATAATAATTAATGCCTAATTAAATCGAGTTCTCGATATCGGCCGAAAATATCGATATTTATTAAAATCTTAATTATTTGATTATCATACGACTTAATTTTGGAAAACGAAATCGTATTACAATTTCCAAACCATGGCCTGTACTCAGGAGCGAACTATACCTACTTAAACGCAATAAATAGAATTATACCGTTACGTACAATAGATATCCACGATATTGTAGAAAATTTACGACTCCTATTAAGATTATCGCAGGCAAGTCTCAGGGGAAACCTTCTCACGATTAATTAATATCTTCAGCCAGCTCGAATAAACGTCTTCGCAACGATATATTTGTATATTTTTATAGATTTAGTATTCTCGTCGAATTATATGTTCGCTGTTCTATTAGATCGCTTTCCACCATTTATATTTATTTGATATTATGCGAGTAATTTATTATGTATCATTATCGATATTTCCAAAGTATAGAGATAATTTCTATATTCCTGTTTGGGAAACGAGGAATACAGAAAAAGGGAATAATTTATACATTCAAAGTACGTCTTGCGGATTAATTATTCGAGTAGCAGAGATAATTCACCGTTAATAGAATCGATAACGCAAACTGCATATTGCTAATAGCCCGTCTTTAGCACACGTCAATACGTCAATCTTTTCGCTCAACAGGAAGCTTGAAATAGTTAAAGCTAATGAATACGTGCGATTAAGCTATATCCTAATCTGGCGTCATATTCTATTACATTCGGATTTTAACTAAAATTTCATTTTAAGCGATCAAATACAATGACGAAAATTAAACGAATTGCGTAGATGATTAACGTCGTGCTCGTATTATACAATCTCTGAAATAACATCGAAAACGATTTTCCATTCTGTACGTTCTAAAGTACATTTTAAGGGTACGTTTTTGGATTTCTTCAATAACGGTACAATTCACTACAGATAGAATTTAAATAACTGCAGGTTTTTTTCATTTGTTTGGAGAGATTTTAATTTCGATAAAAATATTAATCAAACGTATCTCTGGGAATTTTTGTTCAAAATCCATCGCGACGCCGTTCTGATCGATGTAATAAAATTTAAATAACCGAATGCTATTCTTACGTGCATACATGTACGCTCTTTTGAAATCTTTAACTTCCACTGAATTTCAATTACCGATCACGAACATCATATTAAATGCAATTTGGCATTGCGTACATTAACTGCGGTAATACAATGTCTGACTGACACGTCCGCTACTACTGACGCACACGTTGCGTCCATCGAATTACCTCTGAATTACATATATTACGTGCACATCTATCAGACCAACCACGATTAGAGCGATTCTTCGAGGCTAACGACGGGTCTACGTTCGTTTTCTTTTCATTTCTCCTAGACAGATCGTGCTTGTTCCTTTAGCAAGTTCATTCAGCGTCGCTAATGGCCGGATGTGTCTGTAAATATAAATTTTTGATCGGAGAACGACAAAGAGGATATCGTGTTAATGCGAGGCGGTGCGGCGCGACGCGACGATAAGAGAGACGAAAATTGGGTAATGCGGAAGAGCTCTCGGCGATAACGACATCGAACGCCAGGCTCGTTTGATCCTCGGCTTAGACATCGATCCCTTCCAGCGCGTCCCACGCAATCGCGTTAGTTTCACACCACGTGCTTTACAAGGTCTGTCGATCGTCGGCAAAATGAAGTAGGTTCGATGTTCGATGAGAGGCGACAGAACGTCTCTGTGACTATCGATTTTCGCAACGTACCTTCCGTCCTGATATTTGAGCCTCTCAGAAACCAAACTGATATCAGCTCCGCGTTTCCTCGTCAATTTCATTATCTGGACGTACGATTGGTATCCAAGTTTCCAAAAACTACATCCTTTAATCTCATAAGCTTGCTTATTACAAGAAGATGATACAAATAATATTAGATTTCTAGGAAATTCGTACAAAATTCTATTCAACAAATTCCACCCTTATTCGCTTTCTAATCTATGGACGGTTGATCAGTGTGGTTTATGAAACGCACTTTCCAATCTCTGTTTCAGTATTTCCCAATCTTTTCTCAGTCGTCGCTGCTTTAAATGAACCGCAACTTTGTCCACCTTCCCTTTGTTTAAATTGCTCGATAATCTCTGGCAAATCTAATGCAGATAAGATATAGTAGAAGATCGTATCTAAAAAGGATTATTTCAACATGAAATAGTTAAAAGAAGGAACGAGCTCCTGGCTTCGAAATTGCGTCCTCTAAAAATCCGATATTTTTAAAGTGCTCGAAGGAGTTTAATTTAAAAGTGAAATAGAATCAAACTAAAAATTAAATAAATTCTCAAATTGCTCTGTTATAAGAGGCAGAAAATATACTCTTCGTAAGACAATGTAATCTATGCAATGCGATCATCGCACAGCGTTGCGAACCCAGCATCCATTCGATCGTCGCATTCTCTTCGTTTCTAGTTACGCGCAACGTATCGTGGTCAATTGGTACGTTTCAAAGTGGCCGCTGAAGTGGGTATATTTATTCAAACCACAATGCAATATCGTTTTTATCGACGATCGTTCTCATCGTGGGGCTTTGGTGCTCTCGGTTTAAAGGATGCAGATTAAATTTCTATCGCGCATGTGAAACATTAAAGTTCAGTGGATCCCGTGGCAGGATCGCAACTAGGTAACACGCGTGCTTAGTTATCGCTTGCCGTGTCTACACTTACGTGTCTATAAATTTATTCGAATGGCTATCGAACGTAAAGCGAAATTATCCTCCGAATAACGCTACGGACGCACACGGTGCGTCTTCTCTTTCTCCGTATTCCATACGGACAAGCAACTCGAAAAGCAACGTGTTAAAACGGAAACTATCGCTGAAATTCTTCGATTAGTTCCTAATAAAGAGAATATGTAATTTGTGAAAAAAAAAATAGAAGAAGAAGATCAAAGCGAATACGTTGAATCTTAATGTGTTTGATTCGTTTCATTTTGTTATTATCGGTGTTCAGAATTTTCGTCAGTTTTATCTCTACTCTTCCTGCCCGTTTCAAACATTTTTCCGATCATTGCGTATTCCATCCATGCATTGCCATCCAACTATTCTCGATGATTATAAAAATCGCACGGTATGCCGTTGTCGGTCAAAGAATTTAATAAAAAAATTCTCCACTTCCCAATCAGCGATATGGTGCTCGGTTATTTGTTAATTTGCCTATCCACTATACGTGAACTTCGATATATTTCAAACATTCTACGGTTGCCAGACGCAACTTGCGAAACGAAATATTCTCGTTGTTCGTTGCAAATATACAAACGATGGTTCCTTTCGTTCGTCAAACATAAAGAGCGGGCTGTTTTTAAGGCATTGAACGTTAATCGTAAATGAACGTTAGGAAGTTACGAAACGAAGAAACTGTTCAGAAGCTCGGCTATGTTTTGCGATTCTCAAATAAAAATTGAAGACACTGGGTATGAAACGGTTAATAGGAACTAACTGGTAGCGTATTTGGCGGGTAAATTTTCGTAAACACGTGGGTGTGGGAAGTCGATACCGCGTTGCCATACGTAAGGACACGTAGTGCAATTACACTTGCCCCTCAGAAAATCGTGTCACGTCACGAGAGGATGCTAGATGCAGCAACGTTATACCTACGTGATTCGCAAGCTGCAATTTCACACGCGTTTACAGTCGGTAACGTATCCGAGCCTGCGATAATACAACAGAATTCCATATAAATTCATGAAGTCGAATATACCTCTATATGGATCGCTGTTTCCCGGTCATGATCTATCAATTACGATACCAATTCTCACAGCTAAATTTCTAGTAATATTACTATAACTTTGTAATATCGTAACATCGCTGTAGCTACGATCATTTTTAACGAACTTGAACATTTCGTAAATTGTTATTTTCCAAGTATCCAACGTGCTCCAACGTTATACGAAGACACGAATTTAGAGAAAAAAGTACATTTGAATATTATCGTAATTTCGCGACGTAATAACGTTACTACGGCTCGAATAACGTTTGGCAAGCATCAAAATTTCATAAGCTGCTGTCCCAAAATGAAACGGCGTAGTTTCGAGTTACGCGAGTATCGAGGTTCCCCGAAATATTACAACAATACGGAAAATTCTTCGGAAAAAAAGAGACTTCCAAACACGTTGCAAACGAACGTCAACTTATGTCGAAAGCCACGGAAATTTATCTACAGGTATCGTATCTCGCAATGAAAATATTCGCGTTTCCACAGAAAGTAGCACAGTTTCTGGTTTCGAATCGCGAAAAAGTTAACAGTCGTTTAACGTAGGTTCAGCTTCGGATTAAAGATAATCCAACATCAGTGGTAATACGACGGTACAAGAGCAGGGCGGTAGGATAAACTCGGTTTCCCGTGATCTTTTTGTCCCTGGTCGTCGCCTAGATCTCGCGCGACGTCGAATTTTTATGTAAATTTAATGGGCTCGCCCCAACGTTATGGACTCACACTTTATAAGACTCAAAGAAGGCCGTAATACGATCGAGGCGCGTGAAAATCTGGGTGAAGTTTATTATGCAAAGGAGGGTTTATTATTCAACGAGATGTAACAACTAACAGGCTTACTCGTGCTTAAGCTTCCCTCGATCGAGCGTGAACTCGTGTTCTCCCTCGTTTCGAGAACGCAATTGTCCAATTTTCGAAGGATAATTTCCTTTTTTTACCGCAAACATGATACATTAACGACAAACGAGTTGCGACGATATTCCCTTGTTGCATAATAAATTTCGTTTAGCGATAACATAATTTAAAAATAATTCCAGAATGTGTCGAGACAAAGCATGGATTGCGTTTCCACTACAAAAGTTTAATTACAAATCACCGTTTCTGTACTTAGCGAATTCTTTGTATTTCTACATTTCCCTTTTTAATTTATCGTACCCTTGATCGATCGCATCGTCGACGATGTAATTTAAAATTTCAAAACTCAAGAATCCGTCGGAAATCGTACCGACCGTCTCTGCTTAATCTGCAAATGTAGAGGCGAATTCGTTTTCGCTGTTACGAGGTATTTGCATAATTTCAAGTCTTACTTTCCAATCTAGCGTCCGCTAAATGAGCGTCTAACGTGCTATAACACGTGATTCTTCTCTTCGAGAAAAGTCGACATAGTCAACCGTCCGACGATCTTCGTTTACGTCGATAATGACCGTTTTTACGTTTCCACGATTGTCTTCTTTTCCGTTGACACGTTATTAGCTCGTACGTAACGCGATTTCGTTCGCGCAAAGAGGCTGCCAACCGAGATATAACAGCGGCTAGCTTGGCAATTGTTGCTGTTTCCTCGGAAACGTATGGTCGACGATTAAATTTGACGGCCGGACTTTATTGCTTCTCTCGGCCGAACAATTGGCACGGATCGTTGCTACAACACGAACGCCATATCGGTATAACGGTAACAGTTCTTTTATGTAATTAAATTTACGAGCAAAGTCGATCTCAGCGACGTATTAAGTGATTCTTGCGCATTGTTAAAGCGATTCCTTGAGTATTAGCACGCTACAAGCATATTTTATACAGCAATGTTTCCTCTTTACGTAATATTAGGTCGTCCGAAAAGTTTCTTTCGTTTTATAAGGAAATAACGGATGCATAACATTTTTCGCTTTACATTATTTTGTCGAATTACGTATGATCGTAATTTTGTTCTATCAAGATAGAGATTACAACGTTCGACAGAATAGGTTTCATGTTTGTATAAAAAGACGTCGTTGTAAAAGACGTGTCTGTAAAAGAAAGACACTTTTCGGACAACCGAATACGTGAATATGTTGTTGCAATTTAGAAGAAGAAGAAAATGTTTGAATTATGACTAATGATATAATTTGGGGCGTGTCGATTACTTGTTTTGCACAATTAAATTTAGGTTATTAGGGAAATTTTGTAACCATCTTGCGTGACTATCTTAGTGAATTTTTACGAATTTTACAAGTTCCACAAGTTGCAAATAAAATAATTATCCTGAAGATTCTAACATTCTAAAATTCCGATATTCTTTGCGATATCATAAAATTCCCAGATTGTCAAATCGTAAAAATATACCATGAATCGACAAATTAATATAATGTAGGAAAGTTTTCGAAATTATAAATAAACAGCCGTGCTTTTGTTACGAACACAAATATTGATGTAATCTACGAATGAACCGATACGAAAACAAATTTCTTTGTGCAGAAATGAAAATCAATTTGAATTCAAAGTGTTATTCTAACAAATTTAAGCAGCTCATCTCTCGTACAAACGAAACGAACAATACAACATGGAAGTCATGAAATTATAATGAACTACGCTTGCAGAGAACACTTGAAAAATTAATATTCGACAGCTGCATATTTCCGTTTCGGACTGATTTTAGCTTGAAATTTGACTGTATAACGCGAAGACAATCATTTTGCAAATAACCAATTAACAGCCACAGGAACAAGTGGTGACGTTTGAAAATCATTAAGAAATAAAAAATAACATGGAAACTTAAAACACAAGTAACCAAGATAGGAAACAACCTGAAGTTGAAACTGAGAAACAACGAAATCCTTTCGAAATATACAGTGTGCTTGGTAACTGGTGGTACAAGCGGAAAGGGGGTGATTCTACGCGAAAAAAGAAGTCGAAAATATAGAATAACAATTTTTCGTTCGAGGCTTTGTTTTCGAGAAAATCGACTTTGAATTGTCGCTCGGTACGCGTGCACTTTATCGCGTCTCGTTATAACGGATGTCACCGTAGATCGTTGTCTCGATAGAAAAATTAAAAAAAAAATTTTTTTTAATTTTTATTCTATATTTTCGACTTCTTTCTTCGCATAGAATCACCCCCTTTCCGCTTGTACCACCAGTTACCAATCACCCTGTATATTGTATTGGTATACTCATCGTAGGTATATGATTCAATTGAAATCAATCGTTTGAACTTATTTAGTATCGAGTCTTACTAAATTGTAACTATTGGATTGTCAAATAAGTGATCGCGGATTGTGTCATTAGGTGGTATTGAGAAAATCCGCAATCACTTAGTTGCCAACCCAATAATTGTACAAATTTCTAAGCAATTTCTAGGATCCTCGTCTAGAGCGAATAATTACAATTTGATTTATCACTAAGTAGATTTCACAATTAGCGTTTCTAAACGCGTGTTTCGTAACTGGCTGTTAGTACACATGGTGCTCAATCAACTCGAGATATCAAATACCAAATTCCTCCTCATTATGCCGAATATTGGTTGTGATGGCTCAAGGGTCTTAAGGTATATTAGGTCCTACTAGCGTATAGTTTCAAGGTGTCAAATATCGATTTCCAGTCTCCTTACCGTGTCAAATATCTGATTTCGTGACCTTAGGAACTCCGATACCAGTTGCCATGATTTCAATGCTTTTGAATTCGAAATCTACGTTCAGGACTTAGAACGTACTCGATATTGCATCGTGCTACCTTTGTATTTCCTATGTATACAGACGTAATTATTTATCAAGCTGGCTCAACGAGCAACTAACCTACTGCCTTTCTTTCGAGGCTTCATCCTCGCATACGGTACGTAACTTCTTGTGTGTTTGCGATGCGTTCTTGCCTTTTCGCAAATGATACTGTCACGACCGGCACACTTCAAAACCGATGGGCGGATGACGGACACCCACCAGACGGCAAGGGAGTGCACGCGGCAGCAGGAGGTCCAGGGCCCAGACCCAACACCCGGTGCTCCTCCCTACTTCATGAGATAACCACTCGTGTAGGGATGCGACCGAGTTGTAAGAGCTTCGGTCTTGAAAAATCACGGCTGGAGTTCGGAAGTGAACTGTCATTAGTGTAAACAAAGTGTTAGGAGATAAATTCTCTCTTTTCTTATTTTCATCTTCGATTTCTTTTCTTTTATTTTACGTGACAATACAAAAATATGTCTGAAATGCGCGCCTTGTTCTCCCATTTTTACGTTGCGATAAAAACGAAACTAAATAACTAATCGATACAATATTTTTACTAAATTAAAGGTAGAAGTCCAAACAAGAAAACAATATAGGTTAGGTGCTTTGAGAAACTAACTGAGCAGGGCCGATGTTCGAGAGCCAGACATATAAACATTTAAAAGAGTCCTAGCTAACGACAGATCTAAGAAAAGGAGAAAGAAAGGTTTTAGACATTCACGAGCCCACGAGAAGCCATCGAGAAGAGCGTCTGAATCTTTGAACTTCAACTACCTTTTACATTTTGCATTGCGTTATATGTAATTATATTTAAATAATAATTCTCACATATATTGTCTTTACCGATTCCAATCTCGTCGGTGTTACTCCATGCGTTTTTAGTTTTTTAGCAATTTTTAATAGTTTATAGCGATTTATTTTTCACTTACGAGTTACATCGGCAGCGGTAAAAGCTTGCATTGAAAGCACCTTACATTTGCTACCTTTATGTGCTACCTTTATGTTTCCTATATATGCAAGCATAATCATTTATCAAGCTGGCTCGACGATACTAACAGCGACTGAGCAGGGCCGATGACCGGGAGCCAGACATATAAACATTTAAAAGAGTCCTAGCTAACGACAAATCTAAGAAAAGGAGAAAGAAAGGTTTTAGACATTCACGAGCCCACGAGAAGCCATCGAGAAGAGCGTCTGAATCTTTGAACTTCAACTACCTTTTACATTTTGCATTGCGTTGTATGTAATTATATCTAAATTGTTGAAGTGGTCACCACTTCTAAGAAAACTGTACATCTGGTCTTTTTCACGAAGATGGTACCCCGCTGGGGGTAGCCACCCACATGATAATCAAACAGCCAAAAAATTCTACCAAATGTCCAAATCGGAAAAATTGCGAATGTAAACAACTAAATAAAAAAAAATCTGGCTTTTTTAGTTTTCTCAAGCACCGAAGCCATCGACAGCGTATAGACAAAAGACTGCGACGAAGACAGACCATAAACAGCAGACAGAATGTTGGCTTCGGGGTTTTCAGTTACTGGGTAACACAGCTAGCGTGCGAATCTGGACCAGTTCAAATTGTATTCTTACTTATAATTACACTTCTATTTAAATATATTTTCTACCTTACAATTTATCCACGAGTTTCTCTGTTTATACATCGAATAACATCAACGTAAATAATGATTCTCACATATATTGTCTTTACTGATTTTAATGTCGTGTTTTTTAGCAATTTTTAATAGTCTATAGCGATTTATTTTTCACTTACGAGTTACATCGACAGCGGTAAAAGGTTGAATTGAAAGCACCTTACATTTCGCTTTTCGATATTTCCTTCCGTGCAAAGATCCCACTGATTAAGATTGAAATAATTGAATCACGATGCAACGAAGAAGAACGTACGATAATTCCATAACTCTTTCGTTTCAATTACATCGATGAAATTACGCTAATGTTTCGTTACAATTATATTTCACGCATTGCTGGCTTCAGGAACCATAGTTTCAACTTTATTTTCGTCGCGTAGCATTTACAAAGCAATATCGTTGCATTTATATTCCACCGTGCCCAATCGATTTCAAAGTATCGTATTCTATTACCGAACATGATACGGTTTATCAAGCTCGGAGGATTCGAACGACTCTTTTAACTAAAATACAATTCGTTCTACATTCTCGCGGAGTGGATTTGTCGTCTATTTGAACGATAGCTACCAGACGAAAGGGAAATTGGAAATTTGGCGGTACACGCGAAAATCGTTTGACTGCGGGCAACTAGTACCAGCTGATACGTTGCGAAGCTACGTTAGCGTCGAAAGTGGCTCTGAGAGGATCAGAGGCTTTCCCTCGCTACTACTCGCTTATTCGTTAATCTTTGATCGATTATTCGATTTGGCGAAAAGCGAGGGAAGAGAAAAGCTGAAAAGGGAATTTAACTATAGATCGATAGATCTGTAGTAAACTTGAGATCGCTATAGTGTTACGATTCTTACTTTTTGTATTAAATACAGCGACGTTTGTCCGAGATAATGGATTTTGTAACAAGCGAATAGAATTTATTAATCTTTGGTTTTACAGAAAAATTGTAGGTATTATAAAGTTTAATTAAACTTACAATGCTCGGTAGCGTAAAATTGAATACTATTCGAATTTTTGTCAATGATATATCGTCGAAACGAAACTGATTGCAGGCACGTAACTGCAAATATTTCATGTGGATTTGGTAAGTCTACTGTTATTAACTTGGCGCGTACGTACTCGCGTAAATTACAGTAAATACGTGTACAGCTCAATTTTCGAAAACTCTCTTTATGAATTTCCAACCGAATGCATCGATTGTTTTATCAAAAAATAAAATAAAAATAAATAAAGCGATACAAGTGTTATTAAATTTTCCGATTAGTCACTAAGACAAAAGTATCGTCGATATCTTTGACAAACTCTCTTTCTCCGTCTTCCTCGTTCTTTCAGTTTTGAGAGAATTTGGTGGACTTTGGTTCCAAGTAATGTTCGGTATAAACTTCATCTTTGGAATGTTCCATTCTCTTTCGGAAACTTTCAACGTTCATTAGCTTCGCTTCAAGAATTTTTTCATCCATTTACCGAGATAAGGACCGCCGGTAATCTTTCCTTCTTGTGATCCTCGGCCTTGGAACTTCGTTATCACTTCGTTTCTTTCTTCTTTTAAATAAAACCTAAAATACTTCGTTCCCTTCCTTATCCACAAGGCTAACATCGATTTGTTACGCTTCGTTATGCAAACACCATTTTCCTATCTTTTGTCTTACATTTTCTATACGTATTTCCAACCACTTTACATGCACACTACCGCTCAGAAATATCTCTACGCTTACCGATCCCTCACCGAATATAAATTAGTCACAAAATTACGATAACAACTTTCTTATCCTTCGTTAAACTTATCGCGAAATATCACGACACGGCGAGACACTAATTGCAAGTATCGCTTTTAATCGTTGGTCTGTCATTGATTCGTATGTTATTGATAATAGTCAGGTGCTGTTAATGATAGAAATCGGCCAAAACGTGCACGTAATTACGTGCGTTTCGTGCATAGATCTTCAAAGTGGCGCACGTATTACGAGTCTAAAGGGTCTTTCAAATATGCAGAGAAAAGAAATAGAAATAGAAAGAAAGAAAGAAAGAAAGCGATAGATAGAATTTTTATAACGACTAGTAGTCGAAGGAGAAGAAGAAACGATACTGGGATAGAGAGAAGAAAGAGAAAGGTATCGGAGTATCGCAAAAGTGGCGATTACCTTCGCCGAAATGCCTTGCCAGGGCAATTTCCACGAACCACAATCCGCGATCTAAAAGCAAGGGAGTTTCAACGGTTGAAGCGGTGATGCGGCGCAAGTTTCTCATTGACCTAAATTCTTTTTCCGCCAGCATCCTCCACTTTGTTCCCTGTTGCTCGAGCCCTCTGATACGCCACGACCCTTCCACGTCACGCGGCTATACCTACGCATTCCAATACGTACACGCAGAAACGTTCTCCATCCTTGGCTTTTCTCTCGCGAGAATGTCGATGAAAATGTCGGAAATTTCTTAGATATTACCTTTGGCCGTGGCGTGAACCGACGCTAAGCGAATTCCAAATTCCGCGGTGAAAAATACATCGACGAGGAAAATCGATGGCACCTCGTCTAACTCGGCGTTTAATACGTTCTAGACGCTAGACGGGAATCTTGTAGTTCGAAGCTGTCGCTGTTCCATATTGAACTACGGAAAAATTGCTGCTGTTCGCCAAAGGGAACGAACGACGGGCGAGGAACCTCGGAACGTGACGATGTTTTCAGCTTGCTCTTTGGTAGATTGTAAATTTGTTGCAAAACCTTGCCGTAAAGAATCGCTTCGAAGGTCTGGCCATAGGTAAATGTTACTACTTACATTTATTGGAAAACCTTGACAGATTTGTTACTATCAGGTTGTCCCAAAAGTTCCTTTCGTTTTACAAGGAAATAATAGATGTGCAACGTTTCTTCTCTTCTATTATTTTATTCAATTACGTATGATCCATTTTGTCCTATCAAGACAAAGACCACGACATTTGACAGATTAGTTTTCGCGCTCGTATAAAGACGCATCGTTGTAAAAGACACGTTTGTAAAAGAGAGACACTTTTCGGACGACCTGACACTTACATTTATTCGAAACCTTGACAGATTTTTTCTTTCTTCGGTATTTTGCATCGTAAGTCGCGTATTTAAGACATTCGATTCGTACCAGATATTAGCAAGCGTCTCGATATTTATGACAGTGTAGGTACGAGTCGACGAGTTCTTGTAGCCCTTTGCAAACAGCTGGCGCGATTTTGCCTGGTTACGTTGCTCGAATGCGATCGAAAGCTCGATCGTTTAAAGGAATTATCGCGTCTTATAAAGAATTAAAAAAATACGTTCTAATACAGCAAGTGTCAACGTTACTTCAGGAGATTACCACTACGTACATAGCCATATCAGAGCTGTGATTAAACTTTTTAATTAACGGACAATAATAACTAATCGAATAATACGCGAGGAAGAGTGCGCTGCTGAAAAAGCTCCAGCGACCAACGTAAAAGACGCTCGCTCTGAGACTTATTTAATTACCCGTAATTAGCAGGTACACGGGTTCGCGAAGGCATCGATTGAATTAAACTGCGGAGCAATTGCTGAAACGACCTGGAAGCCTCGTCAAGGAACAAGCGCGGTACTCGGAAAATGAATTCAGAATTTCCCTTTGCGCCAATCAGACGCGAGCTTTTGATATTAGCGACCTTTTCTTTCGTCGTTTCTTCCTTTCTTTTCAGGTTTCACCAGTTAAAACGATGTCGAGCCTTTCTGCCTGCGCGTTTCGCACGAGAGATAAGAGAAAAGGAAGAAACGAACATTCGTACGCGAAAATCGAAGCTCTTGACAATTTCGAATGAAATTTTTTTTTTTTTTTTTTTTTTGTAGAACACGGGAAAATTGCAATCGTTCAAAAATCGTAAAAGGAGGATACGTAGGTCGAGATAGACCAGACGTTTGTAACTTTGTGCTCTATAAGTAAAACTTGATCGTTTATCGAAACCGATCGTGCAAAAGGTAAAAATCCAAGACTGCTGAATCGTATGATAAATTTTTCAACGTCGGCCGAAATGAAAAGCGAGCCTCGATTTACACTTGCCTCGGAAAACACGTAGAATTGTTTCTTCTTCGTCGTGGCCACGAATAAATCTGGCTAAATCTGACTCGTTCCTTTTCTAGCCTTCGCATTTCCATATTATTTTTTGCACCAGTTTCTACTTTGCCTCGTTCCTCTATCTCATCGATAATATACAGCGGCGTACATACAAATAGGAAGATATTCAGAAATCCAACAAATCGTACTATAGACAGTTTCATTTCTATCTCTTTCCCGTAAAACAGGATTTCCTGTTATTAAATTTTTATTAAGACACAAAAACTTGAATCACAAATATTACGATCTTTGGTTCATCACTGTTGACAATTGTTTGGTTTACTCCTGATGTTTTCAAGTTTTTCGCATCAGTCATACTTTAAACATGTTTTTATCAAACATAGATCACAAACTTTACAACCCCTGTCGCGGGAGAACAAAATCGTACAGACTTTTATTATGGAGCAAATGAACGAATTGCTTCGTTTACTCCATAATAATGAAATAATGTCAAAGTTGCCATATTTGCTCCATTTGGAACACTGGAACGAACGAAAGAGCTACGCGAGGTGTTTCTTGGTAAAGCTTGCAGCACAAGCGTAAAGAAATTTATTTTTGAGTTGGAATCTTAATCTTTTAACACGTTGACTGTCACGCGTGTTTTCAAAGAAATCTCCGTCAGGCCACGCGTACAGCAGTACCAAGCGTTCTCTGCTAGGTGCTCCCATCGATATTTTAGTAATGCGAATCGCTCAAGCGGTGGTCTCGAGAATCATCTTTCGTTTCGTTTGTTCGCAACGTTAAAACCACTAGCTGTTGTTGAATATAACGAAAGAAAGCGTGGTATAGATTATTCCGACCAAATGCTTTCTTATGCCACCACAATTAGAAAAGGAATCAAATGGTACAGAGAACTTGGCATTCGATTCTTTCTGGGAATTTCTGTTGTAAACGCTTTGACGGTTTACAAAATTGCAACAAGAAAAATATAAATATTAAAATATTTAGACGATTATTAGTTGGAAAATTATTAGGGTTGTCTGAAAATACAAAAAATTCTTGTCTTCGACGGAGTCAGCAGAATATCGTCGTTCGGAAAAACGATTCCGGAAGAAGCATTAGACGCGCGTGCAAACTACGTTATGCGAATAAAAGACGTCGAATGGACCGAACAAAGGCACAAAGGAATTTGAAGAAAACAACAACTTATTGCCCAAATTGTCCCGACCAACCTCAGCTATGTACAGAATGCTTTAAAGTTTTACATTCTAAATAATTTTTTTAATAAACCATTTTCGTATTTTTGTTTTATAACAATTCAACTATTATTACGATTAATTATTAATTAACAGTTTATTATTATGGAATATCTTTTCAAATACGTACGACGATCCTTCGAAAGTAGTCGAATAAGCGACACCCGAATATGGGTTACGCGGCCTGACCAGAAACTTTGCTGACACCGGAATACGGGTGTCGTAGCGGTCAACGTGTTAAACGGACAGGAGACAGCACACTCTTTGGAGTTCTAATTTATTTCGCACTCGATAGCCTGGAAGTGCCGTAAACTCGGAATTCCCGAAGGGAAATTGGAAAACGCAGGTAGCGGTACAAGTTGTCGAATTCTACGACCTGGAGGAATACCGCAACCTTTCCATAAAGACATCACAGGCGCACGGATGGTTGGGAGCCACGAAAAAATCACATTCTCGTCAGTCGTCGATCAATAATCATCGACACATTCAATTGCAACCATCCAGAACTTTGTAAAATCGTTGTTACCTGTGTCGTGTATATGTTAAACTATTTTTGCTATCAACTGACGAGTGCATTCGGCGTCCGATAAAAACAATTAAATATTCACTCGACGTTCATTACGCGTGTGAAGCGAGTCATCCATGAAATTAAAGACGTTTTTAATTACGACAGAATGGATAGACTAGAAAACAAAAAGATATGGAATAACCGTAATATTTCATGGAAGAATTAAAGCTGATCGAGTCTTTCGATAGAAAATGTAGAACAATGGAGTCGGTGCTCTGTATTGTTGACAGTGACTTTGCAACTGACAGTTTCTTGGAAGAAGAAAAGCACAGGTGCGTGATGGAAATTCATTGTAACAGCGACGTACGCGTATTATTACTATTTGGCTCGTTTCCCTTTGCGCGTGTTTCGCATCCTCGACCGTTCCTTCCTTCTTCCTATGCAAATACGGCGTGATTGGCAATTAGCTGTAACAAGCTGACATCCTTCCTCGTACGTGTTTCGCGCTACGCCTACATGCTTATCCGTGCTATCACAAATTTTAAATCGTAAATCACATCGCGAATGTAACTGCAAACCGAATAACCAAATTGTAGACGTGCGAGGAAGAAACAGGAAATACAAAATACTCGAGTAGATCTGTATGGGAAATTTTAGTTCTAGTTGTTGAATATTAACTACGTTTCAGTTGCTCTCGAAGAACTTTGTTCCTTTTGAGATAGAAGTTTCACGATGATTCAGTTATTTTACTGGATTATATCTGACTAGAAAATAATATCGTAAGATCTTGCTACAATTAGTTCATTTAATTTAGATTAAACAGGTGTTGGTTAAACAGGAAACCATGCTTGTTTAACGTGAACTAAATACAATAACGTACTATAATTAAGGCAACTAAATAGTTAATTCGCAACTCTCGTCACCACGGTTCTGTAACGTCAATTCACATCAGAGACCAGGTCACACACCGCGGGCAGGATGGCGCCCAGATGTCTGCACATCCTTGGCGCGTACCCTCGATAGTCTTAAGTACCCACCAGGGGTCTTGGAATTTTCATAGTTAAGGTTCTTCGGATCAAGCGAGTATCTCTTGTCTTGGGTTTCCTTTTACGTTTATCGTTTACTACGAGTTAACGCGGAAAGTTAATTTTCCTCGCGTTTGGTATGTTCCGTTAGCAACTTTCACACGAGGGCGGCTAAAACCCTTCCTGGTCCTCCAACCTTCTTATTATCCAATCGGAAACGGTGTCTACTGCCCCCGCTTCCCTAACCAAAAATTGTCATCAACAAATCCGATAGTCCCGTGTCCTTAGACACACCCACCCCTAGCTTTCCTCAGACACGGTATCGTCGGTAAGACTTCACTTATTCTGTATCCTTAGAATAGTCAACATATCATTATAACAGTCGCGTACTTAACGTATCAGTGTAACTAGGTTTTACATAACGTGGTTGGAGTGAATTGTGCTTTATGTGTGTTAATTCAGTGTGCATTCCATTGTGATTGCTGAATTCATAATAAAGTTTACTTAAAACAAAATTAATAGTTGCGTTACGACTCAGCTATTTTATTTTATCATCCAACCCTCAAGTTTACGTGACAGTCTCATGGTTAAGTGGTATCCCGCGGACGTCGTCTATAAGCGACATACGTAGCGAAAGGGTTAATTCGTCTTTCTCCCTTAGCATCCCTTTGTCTTTTGTCTTAGCTCCACCACGTACGTGTTCCGCAACCTTTCGTGGTCATGGTCAGGTAGGTCTTTTTTCCGCGAAACTATTCGATCGAAGGACCGACGACACATCGTTGGGCCTGTCGGCACTTGGGCTTTCTCGCGACATTGTTTATGGTTCGCCCGATATCTCTTAGGCTTCTCGTTCATGGTACTACAATATTTCGGAGAGTATAAGCCATAAGAAGAGCGAAACGTTTATAACTTGCAAGACTCGACAAATGTGGAACGATTTTTGCTAAAATAACGAAATAAACAAGGAATTAGGTCGGATGATGATTCTTATTGACTCGCTCGCAAAAGATAATCTTATGGAAGTTCATAAACGTATCTCTGAAAATTATCCGCCTCGAGCTGAACGAAGCCCTGAGATAAAAAATATTGTAAGAGGATACTTTATCACGGTACTCTACAGTACCTTGTTTTATCTTGCTTTCAAAACGGTTTACCCGTTATTCTACCGTATATTCAACGAAATTTTTCAACGAAAGGCTGTCGAGTGTCCTCCAAGTAACAGAAGAATTTACGGGAGAAAAAATGGTGAAGTAACTAAACAAAAAAGAAAAAAGAAAGGCTACGATTAGCAACATTATTTCGTAATTAAGAGCTACAAGGTCCGTTTCGCTTTATATTTCGTGTGGAAAAAAGTTTTACCCTCGAATACGTAGCTGTTATTTGTACGAAGCGTAGCTGAAATTGAAGAATAATTTGGTTACGACCGCGGCACGATAATTGAAAGCGGAACGATGAGAGAACAACGCTCCGACGTTGACTCCGCATGTGCTGTCTAAAAAACAAGAGAAAAGCGGACAAATAGATGGCCAACGAGACAGTGCAGCGCTCTTTTGTTGCACGTACGAGAGAGTAAAATAGCCGAACAGTGGCTGTTAACCTACTCGACGACCCGTCTAACATTTGCGATTGAAAACTTCTAATTAGAATTCATTAACTCGTGAAAATTGCCACTATGCTACGATCCTTCGCGTTATTCGCTTCGAGTCCAACTAGAAAAAAATCGTCATTTCGATCATTTCCTATCGTCTACTTGATTCTTGTTTCCTTCAAGTCGCTTCAAGTGCTATAATAATATAACGATAATTCAATCAGACTTCTATTCCTTCGAATTTCCATATCCTTAAAAATCTTCAACTACGATTTATATTTTATCCTCGATTATATTTTACACGGAATCATACTTCCGGTAGATGAGAGTGTATACATTCAGATGCGTTTGAAGCTCGACCGATACGACCGCCAGCGAGTCTCGTAATAGCGTTAATATAATTTCGAAATATCTCGTATAAGACACGCGGTATATTTTCAAAGGATGTCCACAGGTGTTCGGATACTTTTGTACGGCTATGTATGTTTCATTGATCTCTTTGTGCAGCGTTTTGTCCCGTCCTCTTTTGGTCGTTGCTGATCGGCCCATTCGTTAACGACGTAATTAGCCGGTTGCCCTAATTGCTGTTAGTCCAGGCGGAAGCAAGTTTTCCTGCTAAGCGACGCTCGATTCGGCTGCTTGTCGTAGTTAACGAACTCGAATGAATACGGTGCCAACGGGAGTAGAAGAAGAAACCGAATTGCGCCACTCTGGCCGCGTCCTTCTTCTCCTTATTTCTCCCTTTTTCCTGCGTCTTTGCTCCTCCGATTCCCTTGCCTGATATTTCATTATCAGGGAAGCTCTCCCCGTTGACAATTTGCTCCTTCGCCCTCGATATTTCATTATTGGGAAACGTACTTCTCTGTGATTAAGGTCGCTCCTTGCTTGCCAGTTCCGCGATCGAAAACCTAAAAGCTTTGCGGATGCATCGTTTCGTGCACCCGGTTTAACCGCTTACAATCAGACTCTTCGATAGTCAGGAGAAAAACGCAATATCAAGCGCGAGCATGGTTTCTCGATGGAGCAGAAGCGTAAGAATTGATCGTGTCGTAAGTAGATTAGTGGACTGCGAACGTTTGTGAAAATTTCTATCTTTATGATTTGATTTCAAAGAATGAAACCTGAGGGATATAACTTTAACATAACTTCAACGATGTTCATTTCGATGTCGAGTGCGCGTTGTTTTAGATCGTAACGGATTGAGCTCGAACGACGACGATACACAAGCGATACAAACCTGATACGAACTCGGTACGAACGAACTATGACTATCTGTCTGACTGACTAACCGTGCGACTACCAACTGCTACCGTGAACTGCTATCGAATATCAATTATGACGGACTACGGTCGACTGTGGAACAACTATGACGGACTATGCCGAGGCTTTCCCTAGTTTCCCTTTTTATAGGGTGCCGAGGTCCTCGGAAGAGAAAGTTTTCTCCGTGGGGATGGAAAAATTCGTAGGTCGACGATCCATGGTTTTTTAGTAAGTCCCAGGATTTATTCTTTTACGACGTCCTGTTCTCGGCCGTCGTTTCGACGTCCATTTGACTAACACACGTGCTTCAACCCTGGAACTTTCTCTACGGCCATGGACCGCTACAAACCTATCCAGGGATTTATTTCACTCGTCGAAGGTTTCCATAAAAGGAAGGCATAGGATTCTTCGAGAAATTCACAACGCACGCCTTTACAACTGAGGTGTAGTTGTCGTCCATGATACTCGTAGATGCTGGCTGTAGATATGTCATCACTGCTGGGGTACTGCTATTTTTCTTCTAATTTAGATGCGTGGAAGAAAAACAGGACTACGGGCGCCGGGATTCGAACCCGGGTCCCGAACGTTCGTAACCTAAGGCGCTAACTGGGCGGTATTTGTTGTCGAGTGTCGCCACACAACTAATTACAGAACGGTGGCTATTTGTAGTAGTCGTATTACCTATTTTCTTCAAAGTTTATCAGAATAATAAAGATCTTTGGTATCAGGACGCAGGCAAAGAAGAGGGAACAATCTATAGTCTGGTTGAAGCAGATAGTCTTTAGTTGAAAGTGAGAACAACGTATGACATCGAAGTGAACAGAACGCCCTGGTGCAAGCAGATCGTTGCCTTAGAATCAGATAAACCTAAACTAAAATCTCTGGTTTAAATAGGTACACATTGTCATTTTAGAGTCAAACGAACCTTGTTTCTGCTGTTTCCCGACGACGATTCTATTCCAAACAAGCTGTTTCAAACTTCGAACAAAGCGCGGCGAAAGGTTGGAAAACATAGTTTTCAAAAATTGCATTTTAAAAGTTCGCTGGATGCGGAAGATTTCTATCGAACAGAAAAGATCAACGACGAAGCGGTCTTTAATAGGAAAAAGTTGCAAAAGTTAATAAATCAGACGCGAATTGTCTGGATGACGATGTTAAATCAAAGAAGTTCTCAACTTTTTTCTCAGAATCGTGAAAGTTTGAAAATAATCATATAGTAAAGCGCGCAAGCCGTGACCCAATTATGGCGTACGAAAAGTTAATACCGATATTCTAATGACGCACCGTACACTCCAAATTTCCTTACGACTCTAATCCAATTACAGATAAAAATCCCATTAGTATTATTAAACGACAAGCTATATCTAGCTATTTTCATCGGTGCGCGTCCGTTGTACTTTTATCTGCGCGAAAAATCTCCCGTCAGGAAACTAACTACGTCATTTAACGTTATTTGTTCCAGATGATTTATCTTTGCACGCGAGTAACGTTGGAACTGTTCGTTTCTTGGAGAAATAAAATTAAGCAAATTTTGTTCCCAGTAAATAAAATATCATGCACTGCAGCATGAATTTTCATATAAAGATATACAGGGTGGTTGGTAACTGGTGGTACAAGCGGAATGGGGGTGATTCTACGTGAAAAAAGAAGTCGAAAATATACAATAAAAATTTTTTTTACTTTTTTTTAATTTTTCCATCGAGACGACGATCTACAGTGAGACCCGTTATAACGAGACGCGATAAAGCGCACGCGTACCGAGCGAAAATTCAAAGTCGATTTTCTCGAAAACAAAGCCTCGAACGAAAAATTTGTATTCTATATTTTCGATTTCTTTTTTCGCGTAGAATCATCCCCTTTCCGCTTGTACCACCAGTTACCACCCTGTATATCAAGGAATGAAATCGTAAAAATGTCTCAACGTTATTAATTTCTCGATATTATTACATTTCTCGATAATATAGAACATTAATGTACTTAAGAAGCAAAGAACTAACTAACGTCGTTGAACATGCGCAGACACTGAATTTCTTTCTTCCGTTATCGTCTTATATTTCACTCTGAAAGCTTAAAACAGCGATCTGTAACTTCGTTTGTTCGTCTCCAAAAACCTAGTCCAACGGTTAAAAGGAAAAATGCAGAAAATCTTCGAGAAGACTGAAATTAGCTTGATAAAGGAAGTTTTTAGCCTCCTCGACGTAAAATGTATTAATAAATTCCTAACGTCTATTTCCTTCCTTGATAATACACGAAGATCAGTCACAGACAGACACAGGATCAGTCCTTTACCGATATTTCGATGTACCAAGATACTTCGATAAAACTAACGACTTCGCTGAACAAAGAAGGCTACAGAAATTTCTCTTTTTGTATCCATCGCCAAATTACCTAACATCGGATAAAAAGACCTGACTCTTGTGTACTGCACCCCGTTAACCCACTTCAAACCTCGATTACGAAACTGCACTAACAAAAACGTTAATCCCATTAATGCTGCTAAACAACGAACTTGCTATCTCTGGCCGATCGTCTGGCATTTGTCCGTTGGAACCAGAAATTTCAAGGAGAGGCTATTGTCCAGCTTTCGTTTCGAGAACGCAAGGAAACAAAGCCGGTTGGCCAGCGTCGCGTTTTCTTAAAGCCAGTTTCGTTTCGCGGACAAACGAAACGAAAGACTGGCAGAAAAAGAAGACGGAGACGAAGATGTAGGAAGAAGAAGAAGAAGAAGAAGAGAAATAAAATGGAACACCGCCGAATCTCGGGACCCAAAGACCCATTAACGCTGCACAGTGAAACTTTCCACGCGAATAATGCAAATTATCTTTGAAACGCCCCGAGCTACTCGCTCGATTCTCGCACTTTTGTCACTCGACCTCGTTCCTCCGCCTTCTTCTGCTTCTTCTCCGCATTTCCACGCGTTACATCGCAACAGAAGAATTTCCAAATTATCAGCTACATTTCTATTCGTAAGAATTACAAGACTGGTTGATTTTCATGCAACGCGATAGTCGAGCACAGATTATCAAGCGAACTATGAATCGAATTAGAATGCTGTATTTGTACGATATAACGATCTGTGTATTAGGTTGTCGAAAAAGTGTCTTTCTTTTACAGACGCATCTTTACACAAACGTGAAACCCAATCCATTATTTTCTCATGAAACGAAAGAAACTTTTCGGACGACCTAGATGGGATTCGTAGAAATCCCATAACGAATTTACGATTATTCGACGACTATCGCGATTCCCTGATCGAAGCTCTATCGAGAAAATTTCGGATAAACTCATCGTGCGATCGATCGACGATATACAAAATATAATTTATTACAACGTGAAGCAGATAAAACGCATTTCAGATGTTGCATCAACGACTCGCGTAGCTATCGAAAGTTTCATTGTATAAAATGAGACAGTTTAGGTACGACAGGCAGTGGATGGCTGGAAATGGACAAAGTAATAGCGTCCTTTAATATGATAACGAGGAATAGCGGTTGAACGATGGGTGAAGCGATATTTTTTTGTATCTTGTTACCAAGAATTCCTAACATGCGCATATCTACCGTGTTCTTGATACGAATGATCTTTCAACTTGGTCGCTTTTACCCTAAGGGATCCTTTAATCGTCCTCTGAAAAGCGACGACGACCTCACGACAGAAACGAGTTAATCCATTTACATTAACGCAACCAAGGGACGCGTGAAATCCGGTTAACGTTGGGTCGCCAAAAGCTTCGAGCACGGAAAAGCTAAAATCGAGAAACTGGAGTGCGTGCTATTCAGCCTCCGGATCAATTTTTCAACGGGTCAATAGCCCCTCTGGCTTCGAAAAAGGAAATAGTCGATGATAGTAAGGGGATAAAAACGGCAGTCGTTGACCATCGGAAACTGAAAAATATTGAAATGATTTTACAAAAGATTCGTTCGCATCTTTTTATACAAACGTCAAATTAATCTCGTGCAAAAGTTAAGATCCGTTTACCCAGTGACGTAGAAGAATAGTAATGGGAGAATGATTTTACAGAATTTTTAAGCTATTGCATTTCTCCATGAAATATGATAATTCGTGTTTTTAAAGCGGTCGAATCGAAGAGCGACTTGTACGATGAAATATGCACGAGATATTACCGTAAAATAATTTCTACAAGATATTGCTTCTATGCAAAATTTTCCAAACAGTTTATCACATTTCAAGAGATATTCGTTCAAGTGGATGGTTGTTTTAAAGTCGGACAAAATGTAATAAACTCGGTCTCGGATAAATCTACAGCTTATCGTTCCTTAACGACGATTTTATTCTAAACAATCTGTTTTAAACTTCCAATGATATCCGCTTACCGAATATTAGCTTTATCGTTGTATCGCTCGATTGTATTCGGTTGGCAACTAAGCGATTGCGGATCTTGTCATTAGGTGGTATTAAGAAAATCCGCAATCACTTAATTGCCAAGCCAATAGTATCACAACCTATGACGAACCTTAATCCCGACAGGGAAAAATATTACTTTCACTACCGTCGGAGTACAGGGATTTAACGAAAACAATGCAATGTAATTAATGGCGTTTTCAAGTGTGTCGTGTGAGTGCGCCAACATCGACCAGGTTAATTCCGCCATATGCCTGTACCTCTCGTTAAATATACGCGACACGATCGCTAGAACATTCATAATATTCTATTATGAAATGCCGGTATCGCGGAAATTCCCGATTAGAGGGTTTTGCGTTAATATCCAGCGTGAACGTTCTAATTCCCCGAGCAGCAACCAGTTACCGGTTTATTAAAACTGTGCTCGTTCTCGGGTAAACATTATGCGCGAACAAGAACGCGAAATTCAAGCATATTTCTCCTTCGTCATATTTTATTCAACGTTGCAGGAACTTTCTTCTGTTCGTGTTACATACCCGGTGGTAATCTTACTTGGAGACTACATAAAGGGTAAGTCAATAAGAATTATCTAAAATAGTCTTTAAAATATCGAGTTGGCAACTAAATTGTCGAGGTTATTTGACGTATAAACAGAGAAACTCGTGGATAAATTGTAAGGTAGCAAATATACAGGGTGGTCGGTAACTGGTGCTACAAACGGAAAGGGGGTGATTCTAGAAAAAAGAAAATCGAAAATATAGAATACAAATTTTTCGTTCGAGGCTTTGTTTTCGAGAAAATCGACTTTGAATTTTCGCTCGGTACGCGTGCACTTTATCGCGTCTCGTTATAACGGGTCTCACTGTAGATCGTTGTCTCGATGGAAAAATTAAAAAAAAGTAAAAAAAATTTTTATTGTATATTTTCGACTTCTTTTTTCACGTAGAATCACCCCCTTTCCGCTTGTACCACCAGTTACCAACCACCCTGTATTTTAATACAGAAGTATAATTATAAATAAGAATACAATTTGAGCTGGTCCAGATCCGCACGCTAGCTGTGTTACCCTATAACTGAAAACCCCGAAGCCAACGTCACCTGTCTACCGTTTATGGTCCGTCTACGTCGTAGTCTTTTGTCTATAAGCTGTCGATGGCTTCGGCGCTTGTGAAAACTAAAAAGACCAGATGTAGAGTTTTCTTAGAAGTGGTGACCACTTCAACATAAATGATTGCGGATTTTGTCATTAGGCGGTAATGACAAATTTCCCAATCAGTTAGTTGCCAATACGATAACTCGTCGCTTATTGGTTTTATCGAAAAAATGTCTTAAATGAAACCGTGTTGCGTTTCAAAGAATTCATCGGATGGATTCAATTTTATTCTCTGATATCGTATATTAACAAGAAACTGATTTCTCGATAAAAACAATAGAAACTGAGTTTACACTCGATCTATCATTCGTAGATTATTTCTCGCGACTGACACCTGTTCACGAAATTGGAGAAACTTGCGCCAGGGGAACATTCGGAAGATTTAAACGCTGTAAAAAGGACTGTAAATCTAGTCGCGACATAGTAACGCCTTCGAAGTTTCATCGGAACAAGTAAAAAAAGACTTGCAGTTTCCTCGATGAAATATGCGCGTCGACCTAAATGTCCAATAAATAACAAAAGAAAGGTTTTCTTCGATCTCCAGGTGTTTTCTACGCAATACGAGAACGTTCAATGTAAAGATAATATTTGCCATCTTTCCAATGTACTTACGTTTATCGATCTTTTATCACAGAAGTAGTAAATATTTTTGTCGCAAACTGTTCTATGCATATATTATTTCGTAAAAAATTTGTTCAGCTCAAGGACTAATATCAGCTAAATCCCTACACTCGCGGAGAAAGCTCGTACCTTCTTCCATCTAAGATACGTGACATTTCGTACAAGGAAAAAGTTGGAACAAGAACAAAGACGCAAAACCGTATCCTTCAACGTGCAAGAAATTGCCTGAAATTCCAATCGATTGTTATTTAAAGCACTTTCCAAAGAACGACGCCTGTAAGCGGAAGTTTCGCAATATCCAACGCCGATAACTCGACCCATTATAACCGGACTGCCGAGCGATCTCTTGAAAAAGCACCGATCATTTCGATTCCACCCTCGCCGCCCGAAAAACAAAGATCTTATCGAGTGCCGCATTTGCCAGAGCAAATGATATTCATCTCCCTGCGTTCCCTGCTTTTTTTTCCACCGGGGATTTCATAAATTATTTGCACGAACCCGGAAATTGAGCGGCCGATTCCGATCGTCCATAATCTCGCATTATACTAATTCCGACGAACGTTCGATAGTTCGGCAAACAAATGGGATTAGATCGAGCTCGCAAGTTTCTCCATTCGATCGGAACAACAAAAACAAGAACGGACTGTGGAGTGCCGGTTCTTTGCCGGCCCTTTTGTCTCCGAACAGTCCATCATCCCTCCAACGTGTCACCCTTTCTCCCTTTTGTGTTTTTATCCCTGAAAGATTAATCCTTTCGTTCTTCGTTTCGTCCTTGGGCAAGTAACAGCGGCCAAGTCACTTTCTACCGCCGACCTCGTGGAAATTTGCCCGTTCGAACCGCTATCATTAACGTTTAAACAGAGATCATATCGTTTGATCGTTTTTAATTCGCATTCGAGGCGATCTCATGAAAAATTCATCGCCGAGCGTTCCATTATTCGTGCGAATTCGATGTTTCGTGTCGTATCGCCACGGTCGCTGATGAATTAGCTGGAAAAAAACAGGTTTCTGTTGCTCGAAAGCGATGCCTAACGGACGAAAATGTCACATCCACGAACAAAACTCGCAAATACTCTTCGACATCGAGATATTGCCGAGCAGGGCAGCGATCATTTTTCGAAAGCCATCGAATAATCGCTTAATTATGAACCGTGTTACGCGTAGCAATAAACGTTATCTTCCGAAGATCTTTCTCCGTATTGGGGCAAAGTATCAAAATAAAAATGTTATTAATCCGGATCAATCTGGAACATTGTTAGATCGTGTACAAGATGATTTAGAACTGTTTAGATAGCTGTAATAAATCAATTAAATCGATGAAAGTATTTAATATTCTTTTAATTAATAAACCTACGAACCACCCCTCCCACCTCTGTATGAGTTTAATTTTTAGATTTTAAAAGAAAGGTTGGACAGACAAAGCAAGTTTTAGGAATCCGTCGTCGAGCCAACCAAAGTTCTCGACAAACAATTGTATATTTCTCGATATGGAGATCGTACTACGATATTTCGTTCCCGCATTTAAATTCGCGCAGTTTCTTGCTAAAAACTTTATTGAAATCGGGTGAAAACAATCTGTTCGTATACATAGTTGGTTTTTCGTTGGCAGCCGCCCAAAATGTGTATTTTTACGGCTATAAAACGGTAGTTCGCCTAGACACACAGATGTTTATTAAACTGGAAATAATCGCCTTCTAATTTTGAAACACGCTGCAGACTCGAATACAATTTCCATTGCGATTCCTTGCTTCGTCCGAAATATCGAAAAAGCACGTAACTTCCGATGTTGTAATACTTTAGCGGTAAGAAAAATAATAAAAACATTCGTTCTGTAACATCGCGTAATTTGAAATATATTAAACATTTCATTGGAAACGTCTCGTTACGTTTATAAACTTTTTTAAAAATTCGCCGGCTATTGGCGAAAGATTTAGTTTGACGTAATATCATAATTAATTTACTTTATTTAATTTCATGTAAAACGCTTAATAAATTTCAGCTAGTACTAAATTTTCTCGTGATTCTATTACCTCGTGCGACCCATTTTAAACAGAATTTGTAATGATTCAAATGTGATTTATATAAATTCCATCCACTTGATATTTATAATAAAATCGCGAGTTATCGAATACGGGACATACACAAAGTTCGAAAATCTCCTTCCAATCTTCTGACTTTTAGGGGGGTTTTGTAATATAAAAAAAAAATTACGCGTTTCAGACGAAACACGAAGAATCGGAAAAACTGTGGCAGAGCGACAGTTATGCTGGAGAAATTGAAATATAATTCAATGGTTTTTAGCTATTCAGTATCGGTCAGTTATCACGGAATAAAAAGATCCGATAACGTACAGTCCATTTCTACTTTTTGTGCATTCTCTCTGTCCACTGTAACTCGTTTCTCCGTTTTAACATTCAAATTGAGCGTGTAATTTGAATAATCGATTTCCACCTGCGATTCACGTCTGCCCGATTAAAATCAAGTAGTAATAGTGGGAAAAAGTTCTGCAAGTGCTATTTCAAAGAAAACGTATCCTTCTAACCTGAGCAAGATTCAGAAGAGATTTTAATATTCATCGTGTGAAAGATAACACTCGAGAGAGAAGAGATTAATAAGTTTTATTTCGATGGAAACCGAGGCTACGGGGCTGAGATCTGAGCGAACATGAACGAGATATCTCAGTGCTATAAAGATGCTGTATCAACCTTCGAGTAGAGTTCACGTATGAGAATACGTATGTTACACAAAATTTCTACGTTCCTAAGGAACATGATCCTTTGATCGAAACCGAAGTTAACGACGAACGTATGGAAAAATCTTCAAAAATTGTCTAACGCAGATTCCTCCGAAGATTCAGAAAAGATTTTAATATTCGTCGTGTGAAAGATGACAATCGAGAGAGAAGAGATTAATAAGTTTTATTTCGATGGAAACCGAGGCTACGGGGCTGAGATCTGAGCGAACATAAACGAGATATCTCAGTGCTATAAAGATGCTGTATCAACCTTCGAGTAGAGTTCACGTATGAGAATACGTATGTTACACAAAATTTCTACGTTCCTAAGGAACATGATCCTTTGATCGAAAACGAAGTTAACGACAAACGTATGGAAAAATCTTCAGAAATTGTCCAACGCAGATTCCTCTGAAAACAGAATGTACTCGTGACGACGCAAACGTGGCCAATTATTCCAGAGTCTTGAGACCCATATCAAGCTACATAGGCTGAGAAGCGCTAGAACCACCAACAATTTGTATCTAGAGACTAGGAACCACGTAGGAATACTCTGAAATAGCAAACCATTCTCACGGTCTTAGCTCATTGCGTGGCTTGTCCCACGACGCTGCGATATTTCCAGCAACGTATATTGTGTGTGAATGTATATATACACACACATATATGTATATACATTCTGCGACTCCAAAATTATCAAATTCGTTGATCGATGTTTTGTCAGTACGATTCTATGTTAATATCGTGTTACTTTAAACTTTTAAGTTTGTATTTCGGATATTCCATACCGTTATCGATGATGGATAATTTTTGATTTGATGGATCATGAATAATTGATTAATGAATAGTTCGTATTGTAAGCTGAATTTATTTATAGAGTTAAGTTTAGATTTATTTATATCGCGTGCAATTAATTGTCAGATAAATTATTGAGCCAACCGTTGCCGGATTTTAAATATCTACGATGGTAAAACGTTCGTTGTTGATCATTCGTTTCGCATATGAACGATAAAAATGCAATTTGTCGATTGCGAATGAACGTTATAAAAGTACATAAAAACGAATTACAGTAACAAATGAATACTCGTAGTGAGAAGAATTCCTATTCCACGAGATCGTCGTGGCAGAATCTCGCGATATAAGAAATTTACTTTGACGGTATCGTGCAAAACCTCAAATTGACCGAGCAAATCCAAAATATTTGTTTTCCTGACTACCCGAGTCAAATAAACGTCGCGTTCCAGCCACAAGAAACAATAGCTACTTTCACGGAAGGATTATTTACTCGGTCGAATGGGAAGGCTGAAGATCCGGTTCGTAAGCCATTAATCTTCGATCCTCGAAAGCGCTACATTTGAATCACGGCGTTATAAACGAGAAACAGCTACGATAAGGAAAACGAACGCTTCCGGGAAAACCTATAAAATTGCGAAAAGGGGAAACATCGTAATAAGGAAAAGGGAAACGGTAATGCATAGCTGTTAGAATAAACGAAATTAAAAAATATGTTTTATAATACCATTCGTTATTATTAATACCTAATATCGGCTATCGTCGTTAATAATTCAGAATTATCATATTTTTGGAATTCGACAATGCTTTAAAATTGACGATATCTATCTGTATACCAGTGTATAAATCGAATGAGAACGACGTAATTGAAGGAGAATTATTTATTAAAATTACGAAATTCTGCTAGACAATAAAACACCGAATTTAGCTAAATGTTATTCATGATTAATAAATAAAGAAAAGAAGTCTAAAGATGCTTCTTTTCGACGATATTCGATAAATCACGCTCTTAATTGGAATGTCGCGCAATTTTTCGACTGTCGTTCGTGGCAAAAGACTATGAAAGAAGAAAAACGGTGTATATACCATTTGATACGATGAAAATATACTTCCTTCTTATTTTCTTTAAATCTCGTTATTAACATTTTTCAAACGATCCAACCTTTTTGCATTGTCAAAACAAAACCGATAATAGAAACGAAAAAAAAAAAGAAAAAAGCGGATAAAATACGAACGAGACCTGCGTGTGCAGGCGTTTCACCTTATCCAGTTGAAAAATATATGGGTCTCGTGAAAGATTTAAGAGACATTAAACGTTAACCCGTGTTGTGACGAGGTTCGATACGCGAATTCGTATGTTTCCACGTGTATTCGCCGCGATAGTCCACGAACAATCGTATATTTTAATCTTTGTCACGAAGTTTAATGGAATATGGACCATGATTTTCTGTTATACGTGGTTCGTTTCACCGAGAAAAGCCGGTTGTACGTGCACGAGGCGCGCCGAGTCGATCGTTGGAAAATTCACCAGGGCCACGCGGCAAAGAAGTTTGTGGCAACAGATAGAGAGAAAGAAAGAAAGAAAGAGAGAGAGAGAGAGAGAGAATAAAGCGTACTTGAAAAAAGGATTACGTTCCAATTTGTTTCATGTTCCCGCTCGTTACATTAAACGTTCCACGGGCAAGACCTGGTAAAGTAGGCAAGTGTTAAACGATCCATTAACTAGTCGAGGTAATTGTGTTTTAAGTACAGGCTGGCCTAGCCTTTTATTTGGAGCATCGTGTTCCCGTAAGTCCGGTCATTTTATGACTAGTCGAGAAACTGATCGAGGCTATATTTCAAACTTTATATAACTGGCTTCTTTTTCGAGGAAATTCCTAAGTATCGGGTCGTTCCAGTTCATGCACAGTGACTCGTGAAACTACTGCAACGTTTACAGAAATCTTGCCGGTATATTGTGCGTGTGTTATACTATATTTTGCGATTTCATTAACGCTATAACGATCGTGAAATGAATACACGAAAATGTATAAATAAACGCGTATACCGCACCTACGAAATATTTATTGCAGATAGCAATTAGAAATTCCAGCTGCATAATCGACATTGTTAATGACTTAGTATTATATGTACAGTGTACATATACTACTATAAGATACATAGTATATACTTAGTAACCTGAGTAAATTCAAGATCATTTTATGTATATCGTTCTGTGTTGATAAATATAAATATGTCGGAGATGTAGGGACAACGGGCCTTTCTTTTGGAATTTTGGGAAGATTCCCAATACTTTGGTCTAAACTGTTCGTTATAGCTGTTCATTATAGTATTATAACAGTGGGCTTGGGGTCGAGGTGACACAACTGGTCACCGAACGTAGCCACGGTCACGGGACGAACGTTTTACTTAACAGTAGAAGCACCAATATCGAGGGACACACGCTGTATTAACAAACAAGGTCTGCCTAGTAACGGCGCCTGGAATTTTCTTGATAACCCCGGTCAATACGCAATTGACAAGTGCGATCGTGTCAGTCTTTTATTCTTATAATCACCTTGGAGAGTTTACACACAACGTCTAGTCAGTCAGTCTGAAAGATACCGTGCGTGACAGCTAAAGTCACTTTGAGTTCCAAAACATATTCAATTGTACTAAGAGTCAACCCGTTGACCGTGGATTCGTTCGAACCTAAGAACATTGTCTTTACTTTAAGAGTGTCTAATAATCGCGTTAAATTGTTAAACCCTGTTAAATCAACACTTGTACATAATTGTAAATATAAACCTCATTGAACAACTACGATGGCTTGTCCTAATGAAGATACACAACGCGCCCCTAAAACTAGCGCTAACCCAACAAACCCGACAAATATATGTTGGGCTAATGTTGGAATTTTGGGCGTTTGACGAACCTTCGCTCGAATTTGCCATCGTGGTTACAGCTGATATTTATTGGCACAAATGTGATTATTACAAGAGGCTACAAGTAATAGCGGCGATCGGATGGTCGAGATGTCGATGACAATGAACTCAGGTTCGATAACGAATCCACGGCCAACGGGACGACGAATGCGATGTGATACGCGATCCCGATGTCACTCAACGTGCAAGTAGTACTCCTCTGAATAGACTCTATAGACTCAATCGCGGTCCAAGTGGAACTGCCCTTATATAGTCCTCTCCCCACCTCTCGGGTCGATCTTTGTTTTTAAGGAGAGCTATATAATTATTCCATACTTCTGTTAGGTACATGTCCCTCCCGTGACCGTGGCTACGTTCAGTGACCCGTTATGTCACCTGGAGCCCAAGCCCATTGTCATAAAATTGGATTAGAACATTACAACTATTTCTTAGTTTTGTTACTTAAGCGTAGCTATAGTAAAAGTCTGGACTAGGGTATTGGAGTTCTCCCCAACATTCCAAAAGGGAAGCCCCGATGTCCTTTCATCACGGACATATAAATATAAATGGACACAAGTCGGATACACAAAATTTATTTAGACGATTGTGACAGTCAGTCAGTCGAATGATCGAGCTCGTGTTAGTTCCGATACCATCTACGGTATTTTAATGAGAAAATGTTTTTAACCGTGACATCTCTGTCAGTATCCTGTTCTACGCTACTCAAAATTACTATAAAGTGTGATTTACTGTACGCTTTGTAACTAAAAGCTGAGATCTTCTTCGATTCACCAAATACCTCTTAACAGAGTTTCGCCTTGGTAGCGCTTAGTTCGACCCGCAGATTCGTCAAGTCGATTTGCTCTGCAAACTTCGTCCTGTCCGATACCGCAACGCGCAACTATTATCGAAATACATTTATCATTTCGATAAATGGAGTTGGCCGGTTGGTTGCCGAAATTTCCCAGCTTTCGATAAAATTCTTAATCAACGTTTTCCTCTATGGCTTATACATATACTATTGGATTGACAACTAAGCGATTGCGGATTTTTTCAATACAATCTAATGACAATATCCGCAATCACTTAGTCGCCAAGCCAATATATCGCACGACGTAGCAATGAAAATAGGCAACGGTTCGGTTTTGTATTTATTTGGTCAGTTTGAACGACGTTAAATGGTTTCACGTCACATTTGTTACTTTATTTATGGTCGGCCGTAAATATTTCACGATCGCGTAACGTAGCCAGACTTTTACAATTTCCTCGTTAGTATACCACAGCTGGTGCGTGCCGAATCAATTTATTCCACGTCGCGATCTCGCTCAAGCAAACACAAACGAGAAATCAGTTCGACGTAGCTCGCGAATCCTCGACAATGCGCGAAAGTTACGTTAGCACCGAGGGAGCATGATCTTTGCAGCTTAAACTCGCGCTTTAAACTTTCGTCACGATGCTATCTCGTCTACCTCCTCGTCTTTATTTCTATCGTCTTTCTATCTCCGTTGCGCGTCGAGTCAGCGGTCCTAATTGTACTATGTCGGGATCGTATGGCTTTGACGACGAGCTCGCGTGTGCTCATCGAAAAGCTTTCCGAAACTGTTACCGAACAACGATCTACGTTGGAGGCGTGCTCCACGCAAGCATTATGTTAACCGAGTATTGCCGGATCTACCGGATTTCCAGATTGCTACGAGCTTACGAGTCTTTCGTAGAGGAAAGTAGTACGAAATCGATACGTGTCGCTGGAAAGAAGAAGAGTAGTAGAGATCGGGTTGAACGACGATTCTTTCTATTTAAATCGTCATAAGATAAAAAAGTCGGAATATTAATAAAAAATAAACATAGAAAAGGTAAAAATAATAATAATATCTTGATACTCGATAAGCGCTTGATACTTTCTCTGTGTTCGGAATTTTGAGCGACCGTCCGTTTATAACTCGGATGGGCCCTATCCCTTCTTTAGGAAATTCCGAATTACATGTCCTCCCCGAGCTGTAAACCTAATGAATCCGAGGTCAGATAAAAAACTCCAGGAAAAGCCCAGCCGGGAAGGCACGATGGACGAACGAAACCCAACGGCTGGTAGGGAGAATCAGCAACGTAGGAGGACGGTTCATCGTCAGACCGCGCGGGTGAAACGCTTCACTCCCAACAACATCTTACCACCGCCGTGTTCATAACATCAACGTTACTTTTATACAACAAGTGCAAATACAGCGTCAGATTACTCTAACACTCGATCTATCAAACCTCCTCCATCTTGAGCGTTGATTCATTCGAGGTACGCGATATCGACCGATCGATTCGACCTGACCGGTTGCTCTTTAGTCGACAATTCGCAACACCGCCATTCGAATCATTTTCTCGTTTTTGATATTTTCACATACCGAGAGCCCGAAGCACGCGATGCTTTCTCATTCCTCCGCAAGTTTGATTATTCCACGCAAAGTTGAAACTCGAATCTGAAGATGCGAAAGTTTAAGTCACGTGAATAACTTTGTCATACGTCAGTTTCTGTAGATGATCCAACGTCGGCGAATAATACTGCGTGGGTATAAATCGCGGAGCGCGCATCATTCAATTTCTAGCAGGCAATTTCATTGGTAGCCTGATCAATGCGTTGGACACGATCTCTGATACTTAAAATGTTTGGGCTAGGGAGAAAATTGCCACGCAAGCTTCGTCAGCTCCGATTGCGATTCTTTCCTCCCTATGCGATCGTAACAGAGACGCTTAATTTACAGCAACACGTATCCACGTATACGGACGCAATTTCCACCTACATTCGAGAGGTTTACAAATTGTATGAAAAAACAAAGTGAGGAGACTTCGCGCGGAGAGAAAAATTCCGGGCGGACGATGTCGTGGACGAAAAAGCACGCTAGGAAAGGCGAAGATTATAAGACGAGTCCGAGAGAACCACTATACGGAACCGTACACGAGTCTCTCATTTATCCCAGTGGCTGGGTAATACCGAACTGTGAAGTTTTTCTCTTCAAAGGAGAGCCGAAAAGGGCTGCTCGTTGCCAAGCTGAAATTTTTATTCCGCAAAGTCACAAGAGCCCGGAACAAGACGCGTATAAAACGCGGATAAAACGCTACACGCCGATTCTATTCTTTCCACGAGACTCCAACGACACGAAACATTTCCTCTTCGAGGGAGAAAAGAGTGCCGGCGGATCCTTTCTTCCTTTGACTTTCTCGTCAGAACCTCCTCTCCCGCTCGACGATTACGCGTTACTGTTATGTCAAGTTTGAACGTTTATTGCGTACAGCATAATTGAAATTGTTTACAATGCTAAAGAATGGGAATGGACCGTTTACGATTCCTTTGCATCGCCGTTACGTAACTTTTCAACGATTCAAACGACTATGAAATATCGTCAATTTGCAACGTAACGAGTAAATATTGATTTTCGAAAACATTACAGTTTGACGAACCCTTGTTTCTAATAGCAGCGACGCGTTTCCACAACAACGCTACGATGACTGTCGATGTGCTACACCAGCGTCGTACGAGCGCTAACAAAAGTCTGCTTGATCGAAAATAAAACTAAAATCACGTTCGCTCAGCTATCGTTGAATCTTGGCCACGGTCCAATTGTATAATACCAAGTATAATATTCGTAGCATTTTTTAACGCTTTTTTCATTCAATTTCCATCACTGGAAAGAAATGCCATACAATTATTGGCATGGCGGAGAAACGTCTAAGGAAAAAGGAATGAAAAGTAAATTGCGACGCGTTAAAGGATGCTTCCTGAAAGGGCAGCGAGGAAAAAGCGAACGTTTCAAGGAGAGGAACGTCAGAGCCTTAATGAAAGAAAATAATTGGAAAGACGGAATGGAAATGAGAAATGCTAGTGTATCAGTTCGATCTATCGATCGAGCTTGTTACGATCGAAAAACGAGCAAACCCAAAACGGAGAAACTTAAAATACGATCTGGCGAAAGCTATCTTCGCCGAGGTTGAAAACGAATAGGATCTTACGATTAACTGGCCAGGCGATAACCGCTAGAATCCTCGTGATTTCTTCCTTCTGATAACCTGTTATATAGCGTGTGTGATAATTTATCGTTCAACTCTGAACAAAGATGTTAAGGTATAGAGAGGATTCGGAAATACAAATAGTTTATTTTATTTCACACACAACAGCTATACATATATATTACACTCTGAAGACCTCGAGAACCTTCTCGCACGTACGCTCGTTGTCGACCGACTCCTCTAGATTCTTAAAACGGCTTCCAACCGCCTTTTGTCTCGAGTCAGACCTTACACACACATTCGCATGTACAGTGTAAATGTATCATCTACCTAACAAAAGACTTTCAGAACGACGAATTAAATGTTTTAATAATACAGTCGATATCACGCTCCTATTAGGTTGTCCGGAAAGTTTCTTTCGTTTCATGATAGACAAACAACAATTTCTGTTTTATATCATTTTATCGAATCAGGTATGATCCATTTCCTTCTATTTCTATTATTACGTTCGTGCATGATTCGATAAACTAATATAAAACAAAAAACACTGTGCGTGTATTATTTCCTTATAAAACGAGAGAAACTTTTCGGACAACCTATGCAAAACGATTAATTCGTTGCACGTTGTATCGAAAACGCGTTGAGGCAATTTTCCCGAGACGAGTTTCTTGGCAGTTTCTATGAATTTTAGCTACCTATTAAGAAAGATACAATGTACGTCTAGTTGAAATTTAAGGAAGCCTAGCGGTACCGACGTCGAGATATTGATCTACGAACTTTCCATATTTAACGCGTAATTCCTGCATGAAGCTGTCGTTAAGATGACAAAATGGTACTTTCTAACGCTTTACGTTTAGATATCTAAATAGAGAAAATATAAGTCAACCGTATTTAAGAATGGAATTAGCATTTTACAGCGGTTTAATTAAAATCGAAATTTTAGCTACTCTCTTAATTTCGATAATTATGGGTGTTACTTTGCACTATCGCCCGAGAATGTATCGCCATCCAATAAATTAGCGTCTATGGTAACGCGAGCACTAATTACCTGAAGCGCAATTCAGTCGTTTCAAACGCGATTCCAAGTAGATGCGTTCAGAATAAAGCTAATCTACACTTTCAACAGCGTCAAAGACTTCACTGAAACAGCGTAAACGCCTAGTTTAACATCGATATCATTAGGTGCGACTCAATTTCCATGACGTGACGAGCTTTGAGACGTAGCCCCCTAGTCGCGTAGTCGCATATTCGTCAAAGTAGATATTATCCGCTAACGAGGAAAACTTTTGCCGGAACAAGGAGATTTTCCCTTCGTCAAACTGTCCAGCCAATTCCAAAACCAAAATAGAAAAAACAAATCGATGTTAAACTTTCGGAATTCAACGTTTCTTCGATCGTGAGAAATAACTTCTTATTTGCCAATTATTGCTAACAGAGATGTATTAATGTATAAATGCAGATCCATCCATATGCGGATGAGCTAATTACAGTAAATAGTAACTAGAAGATATTCTTTTGTTTGTATCCCTAGTCCATGTAAGAAAGTGCAATAAAGGTTTTTCGGCTTAGAACGGTGTGACAGGTTTATCCAAAGAATAAAACAATAGCTATTGTAATCCTACCTCTGAATACAGAAATAACAACATGTATTTTTGCTCATTTTTTTATTAGGGAAAATCAACTCGAACAGTGATCGATTCTGTGTTATTAAGATTGCTTTTCTACACGATCGCGAGATTAAGTAAGATCGATACTTCCCAACGATTCATGAAATCGTCATCTACTCCTCCACTTTCCAACTGCACGCACGTACAAACCAAGTGACATGGAAATCATAAAGTCTACAAGAGTGAAATTTTCGTGTTTTTTTTTTTTTTTGCTGTTCAAATACATTTGTCGCTTAATTACTTAAAAACGTTGCAAAATACGATGTTGCTTTTATACGTAAAATCAAGTACGAGAGAGACAAAAAGTGGTGAAAAATGCGTTGAGAACCAAAATTAACAAGCCAAAATTAACAAAAAGGAAAACAGTTGGCCAACGAGGAGAGGAAAAAAATGTAACGATGAAACTTTATACGGAGAAGAGGAAAGCGAGAAAGGGAATCGGAGGAAAATAAAAATCGGGCATTAGTGGAAAAAATTGGAAAGGAAAAAGTAAAGAAGATCGATCGAGAAGGGAGAAATACGAACAAGTGAAAGAAATAAGAAAAAGCGCGGGTCAGGGAGAATCTGTGAGGCAAGGGATAGGTTAAATACATATACGTACGCGTATACACATGTAACACATACGTACGGCGCATATCCTGGCTATTGTATCACTCCATTAAACATTCGCTGCAGTGCACTATAAACCATGATATAATCTCCCAATGCGGTAAACACTGGCGAGTTAAACGAACACGGACTATCTGCGTACCGTGACACACGAAAAGGATACCAAAATCGTGGTGGAAAACTGGCAAAACCGACTGCGAAAAGTAATTCAACGAACCTACTCTCCGTTGTTTATTATCCCTCGGCCTGCACGCAATTAGCTCGCTACAATTCCGCACCCATTTTCTACCTCTTTCTAATAGCGTTTTTACCGGTTGCTTCGGATTAAAATTCAATCGAGAACAGCAGGAAATATCGCGTTTACCCATTAGGACCTACATAGTTAAATAATTCGTAAGTGTTACATTTCCGTTGTTCAAGAATATGTACCACAAGTCGCTTTTCTGTTTGTTTCTATTGGTCGAGATTTAAGCAATTTATCGGAATAATAGAAATTTTATACAGGTCCATTGTACGGAAGAAGAGATTTCTACGATCTAAAAGGAGAGCAAAATATTAGGTTGTCAGGAAAGTGTCCTTCTTTCGCCAACGTGTCTTTTACAACAGTGCACCTTTATACAAACGTGAAATCAAGTCCGTGTTTATCTCAAGAGAACAAAATCGATCGTACGTAATTCGACAAAATAATATAAAACAGAAAACGTTGTGCGTCTATTATTTCCTCATAAAACGAAAGAAACTTTCCGGGCAACCTAATATTTCTTCGGATCTCGTACAATTTTAGATTCAGAGAGAAAAAAGAATGTTAACGCGTATTCGCTGTCGAAAGAAGAAGAGTACACATTTTTTCCGCCAGAAATATCTTTATATCTATCTCTGTCGCGATAGTGGCGTCAATAGGGTTTAGTTGAAATTAAAAACTATTAAATAATTGTTAGCGGCGCGGCATATGCGCCAGTAGCGGTGAATATGTAAATAGATGGACCTGGATTATTTAAAATAAAATCAACAACGAGAATATAATATCTCTAACGAGGAGAATCGATCGAACGTTAAAAACGATAAAATACAGCATGTATCTCGAACAATAGGGTAATTGATTAGAGATAAATGGCTGAAACACGTGTTCGTGTCAATTTTACCGAAAGTGGAAAAGGTTCCGACACGCTACTTTATCCAACTACATGGCGGGATCTTGAATAGTTTGAAATTTATGGTTCCGTCTCGTAACATGCATTTCCTCGCGAGCCAGAGAACTCCCCGTTCTACAAAATTTACAAGGCAAGTTGCTACTTTCGCTGTAAAATATTTAATTAGTTATCTTAATGACTTTCCTCTTATATCTCGGCTTGCCAAACTTTAATAGGGCCATACCGAGAAATTTCTATATGTATGCAAAATTTTGCAGCTTTAGGCGTTTCATCGGAGAACCGTGATTAATATTTCAGATATGCAAATACCGGGCAGAAAGAAGTTCCCTCATTGGAAAGAGCATACCGATAGGCGCATCGCATTGTATCTGATTTCTCGCGAACAACATAATTGCTCAAGGGACTAAACGATTTCACGAAAGTACGTACATACGACGCGCGACAATATTTCAATATATTAGGTTGTTCGAAAAGTGTCTTTTTCTTTTACGGGCACGTCTTTTACAACGACGCATCTTCGTAGAAACATTTTTTTTTATTTATTTATTAAAATTACAATCAATTCTCGCGTTGAGAATTTTCAGTAATTTTTCTGGCGTGGCGCAGTGACATGGCTGATTATTTATAATAAGTTAATACTTATTATAGATAAGTATAATTTATAATTCGTAGAAACATGAAACCTAATCTATCGAACGGTGTGATTTCTATTTTGATAGAACAAAATGGATTATAGGTAATTCGATAAAATAATATAAAACGGAAAATATTGTGCGTTCATTGTTTCCTTATAAAACGAAAGAAACTTTTCAGACGACCTAATAGATATACAGCTATACTATAGCCTTACACGTACACTATAACCTACACCAGCGCGTTCCAGCACGTTCGCCGGGAAATTACCTAATTAAAAAACACCGATTTTGATTAACTTTTTACAGAATGATGATACGATTAATAAATGCAAGACATTTTTTTTTAGTAGCGATGATTCAATTTAAAGGAGTAAGAAGAATCATGAAAATTCAATGTAACTCCGTAAAGTCCTCATATCCTGGAAACTACTTTAGATTAAAAAAAAAAAAAATCCAGGCGCTTTCAGAGAAATGTACTTTTAAAGAGAAATTAAACTACATCAATAGTTTTTTTTACAAAAGTCATACACGATTACAGATTTTCTACTTTCATTGAATTTTTTGCCCCTTGAAAGCGAATTACGCGTGCGAAAAAATATTACTTGGATTTGTTTAAAAAACTGCTCATAAAGGATATATAATATGTAACAGCATTTGTAAATAAATAATTCCTCGTTGTAAAATTTAAGTGCAGGATTTCAATGTGTATTCAGGATCCTCGAAATTGTTGAACCGGCCTTGTCCTACACACGTAGGAAACTATTAGAAATTTCATTCAATGGTTGATAATAAATTACGTATTACCGTATTGATATATCTTTTATAAACAACCGTTTATAAACGCGTTTTTTCCATCAAATCTTCCGTTCTTTCCAATGAAAAATTCCTCCGGCTCGTAATTTTCACCGATCGAACAACTCCGTATTGAAAGTTATTATTTAATTGCGTGACAAACATCGATCCATCGAATATCTATAAATATCAATCATGCGAAAAGTAACTTTATTTATAGTACACGCAACGCATTCGTTAAACTCTTCTATGGCATTTTCCTATTCGGATACTTTGACCAATCAATGTACATAAAATTTGAACGCGAACCTATATAAAAATATTTTTTTAATAACTAAATGTCACGAAAACGACAGATATAGTGCTGCAAGCACGAGCGCAACAGCTTTTCGAATATTCATAGTCGATTAACTTTGATATTAACATACGCAGCGATTTGCAATGTGCAAACGAGTAGAAAAATGTCATTCGCTTCTTTAGGAAGCGGATTTAACCCCCTGCCACTGCCGGAAACCATATAATAATTTATCAATTATTCAAACGTTTGCCCGTGACATTTGATATTTCAAAGCGCACAATTTGCCTACTGACGCGTCGACAATTCAACGTGAAATTCGTATTGCAGACCTTGGTAATTATACTTTCGTGTCCTCGTATCAAAGCAATCGTTCAACCCGCTTGTATCGTGTGATTAAAACGAATCGTCACTGGATCACGTATACCAAATTCGACGAAACTTTTTGGACGATGGAGAAAAAAGCTACGCGAATGAGAAAATCAGAGGAGTGAGAATCATTCGTACCGATTAAACTGCATTCACCGTAATACGATTTCAGAGCGATTAAAACGATCGTAAACGCTTCGTTATGTGTATATGGATGCATCTACGATCGTTTAAACTATTTTCGTAAAACAATAAACCGCTTTGGCTGCTTAAAAGAGACGCGTACAGGTACGGAATGATCTGACGATGATTTAAGGGCGTTTAATACAGTTTCGATACATCGCTACTTTCTATCGAATTATAGAACATCTTTTTGCGTCTCTGATTCGCGATAGGTTTCTGCAACGTATTTGTCATTTTAATACATTCGTCTGCCTTGAGAAAATAACAATTTACCTCGTTCACGTTTGATCAACAAAGTTGCAGTCGAGCAAGTTTTACGCGTTATCCCTTTGTTCGATCGTTAACACCTTAACGACCACGCTAATTTTACGTATTTTGCCTTGGAAATCGATCGAAACGTACTACGCCACGACATTTCATTTTTCCAAACTATTACACTTACTTACGTTTAATCGTTCGCATCGTTGGAAATTTTTTAGTTGATGAAACTTATCTTACTTGAATCGTTGTAAAACGTTTAATTACGTGGATCACCGACGACCACTGTATCAGCGTGTTAACGGGCCGAAGACCTATTTCAACTTTCTTCCTGCTTTTCCATCGCTTCGCAGACATAAAAACGTACGAGTAAATAAGCGTATAAATAGCAACATCGCAAGGCTATATATCGTCGATTATATCGGAGGAAAAGTTGATTGAATTTTCTGACACTAATGAGCGTAAGTAGGTGCGATCTGCGGGACGCGATCGACCCACAAGGGAGACAGCCAAGATACCAACGACCCGATAAAAATAACGTGCCGGCTTTCCTAAAGTATGGTGGCTAATAAAAAATGGATTATGCGGAAGGACGTGAGAAGAACCGTGGATACGGTAAACCGAGAGGAGAGACGAAAAGGAGAACGAACGATGCGTCGTTTGAATTAATGAAGATCGCTTGAATTAAAGTGGCGCGTCTTGTTCAAGAGATTCACAGACGGAAACCTACTTTGAATCTATGACGAGAAGATAGAAATGGAAGCCTTTCCCCGGCTCTCCTCTTCGTTAATGTCACGTAAAAAAAACAAAGCTCGGCAACCAAACAAGATTTGATACACGTGATATATAATAAATGTGTATGTGTGCGCGCGTAAGATCCTTACACGTTCCAAGGTAAGAAATAACTATTATACGAAAGCAAAATGCTTTAGGATCGAGCGACGTAAACGTTTGCTAGATTCTAAAGACTACTACACGATCGTTTGCAGCGATATCTCGTCAAAGTAAAAGAATTAACGTTAAGATACGGATAGAAGAAACATCAAAGTGCAACGTATTTAAATCTTCCACGTGTTTCCTATTATTATCCGTGTAATTTCTACCGTTACAGTTAAAATTCATTTGACGAAAATACCATATTTTTGGAAAGTCTGAGCGTTAATTTCCTGTTTATCGGTTCCATCGTTTGCTCGATTCTTTTCGCGAGAGGTCGTGTAAGTGATAATGGCGCGCGATCGGCCGCGAATTTATGACAACGAAAGTTTCACGTTCGAACTTTCCGACTTGTTATCTCAGTCGTGGAGGATCTTCTCCTGGGTTAACAATTTTCTCGAGAACGAATTCACGGTGGCCGTGTTCCTTCCGCGAGCGAGAATCCTGCCGACAGGCCACGGAATTTCCCTTAGTCTGATTTACATTCGGCCAGCTTAATTGGAGAAACGGCAACGTTACCAGGCCCTCTGCTAGTCTACACTAAATTCCAATCAGTGTAACGCCGGCGTTCTTGCGCACAATCGCGTGTCGTTCCGATCTTGCTCTCGCAAATCTTAATTAATCACTCGTCTTGCCCATTCCGAAATATATCGTTCGAGCATTTCGTCTTCCTATCTTCCCATAACAGCTCTGTTCCGCAATTCGTGGAATAACGATAACGTTGGCCGTGCGACAACGATCAACTTCGTAAATTGAGAAGTAGAGAAAAATGACGTAACAAACGTCATTTTCGTTTTACCTTGAAATTTACTGTTACCTATTTCTGGCGTTATATTTATATACGGGGTGGTTGGTAACTGGTGGTACAAGCGGAAAGGGGCTGATTCTACGCGAAAAAAGAAGTCGAAGATATAGAATACAAATTTTTCGTTCGAGGCTTTGTCTTCGAGAAAATCGACTTTGAATTGTCGCTCGGTACGCGTGCACTTTATCGCGTCTCGTTATAACGGATCTCACTGTAGATCGTTGTCTCGATGGAAAAATGAAAAAAAAATTTTATTCTACATTTTCAACTTCTTTTTTCGCGTAGAATCACCCCCTTTCCGATTGTACCACCAGTTAACAACCACCCTGTATAGTATATAGTAGCCATGTATATAGGAAATGGAATTACTACAGAAACATAGCCAAAGAGAAATTAGCAAAGTACTTAGAAGGGAGGATGAAGTGGAAGGGCGGAAGAATACTGGCAAGATTCAGATGCGGAAACGAGACCAAAGCAAGGGAATACTGGAAAAAAGAAGGGGGAAAAAAGACGCAGACTGTGCAGAAGGAAAGAAGAAGACCTAAGACACGTAATAGAAGAATGTGTAATAACGGGAGGACCAAAAGACATAGGAAAGACGCTGAACGAGACTGGAGAAGGTTTGGCAGAACTGAAAGCAATAACAGAGAAGAGAAGGGCAAACGACAAGGAGGAGGCACAACAAGGAGGCTGAGGACCAAAGTGGCAGTAGTGTTTAGTCATTAATCGATAATTTATAGTTCCTAATGCTTAGTTTTTAGAGGTAGAATAAGCAAGGTAGTGCGATAGAATAGAGTGGAAAAGAGGGGAGGTAGACATGTAAAAAGGGAATTGGATGTAAGAGATGTAAAACCAAAAGTCCGTCCAAAGCCGAAAGGCACGGACCAAACAATAATAAATAATAAATAGTAAATCGAATTACAACTTCAGTTGTAACAAATGAAGAATGAGAAAAGGGCGCGTGTTTGCACGAATCCGCTCGCCAAGATGAAACGTTCGAATTTTTCGTTTTCACAGATAGGATCGAAGTTAGTCAAAATCGAATAAAAGTAAATTTCAAACGAATTTTCATATTATACGAGGTGAAATGCGACGCTGAGGAAACGATTCTTCGGCTGTCTGGCCAAATATTAAAATGCTGTAGCAGAGGATAGAAGTCGTAGCTTAGGTCGACGCTTATGATACGTATACGTATAACGTGATACGGTAGCGTAGGACCGCGAAGCGCGATGATTTAAAGGAATACTCGATCGCGTTAAGCGCATGGAACGTCCAATAGTCATAAATTGATGGTCTCTTAACAAGATACGACGAACCGAAAACTCCTCTTATAAATGTTTTATCTTGTTAGTTGTCCCGAGCTCGGTGACAGTCGTATCTTCAAAGCGATGAATCGCGTCTCGCCACTTTACGTAAGTTCTTTTCTTTCATTCTTTCCGTCGTAAACCTATAAACGTTCCAAAGGCGTTTAATTAGACAGCCTCTTACCGAACGTCATGAGAAAATTACGTCTGGACGCGAGTAGCCGTGAAGTATCGAGCAACTTCAAGATCTCGCTGTGATATCAACCTTCGAATAATTCAGTTGATTTAATAAATCAAAATAATTCGATTAATTAATTTTCATTTTCTCGCACCAAGAATGATATAATAAGACTACCACGATATGTTAATTTTGACTTATGCAGATATTTCACGTTTATTGTGTTCTAAGCTTTTCATTTATCTTCTATCGTCGTATACGGCAAACGATTTTATTTTTTAAGTAAATTTAGTCGTCGTATGAACTTCGCGTAACCGATGATTCGGAATGAAAAGCACGGAAACTCCATAGATATTCATAGGACCTTTACTTGTTGCTGAATGGCATAAGAAAGTCAAGAAGTTAGATCGCATAACAGAGGCTGTGTTGGAAGATTGCGTCCAAGATAAGAATCTCGTGGATTTTTCTCTCGGATTGAAAGCATTTTCTCAGCCGTTTCTCTTTTCTCGTTGCCGTTCCTTGATTCTTCCTTTTCTTTTTTTTTTTCTCCCCTTCGATTTCACTTTTTGGTCCAACTTTTAAGCAACACCGAATTTCTTACTTGTTTCGTAACGTACGTTTCAGTTTCTGACGAGTAGAACACGAAAATTTCAAGGCGAATTTTAAGGCTTTTAAGGTGCTATTATACAAAATTTATACAAATTGTACAGCTTACTCGTATGATAAATTTTTAAAGTAATGCTTTCTGCATCGTAAAACTAACACTTTTAACACTAGAACCACCACATCGGTCGAATCGACTGGTTTTATAATTTTATTTTAAAATTCCTACTTCGTGTTATATTTTTTTCCGCAATGATGTAATGACTTTCGCAACGATAACTAAAAGAATAATATAATGAATTTTATTTTGTTTTTTATGTATTCGATCTCAAAATAATTTTGTATCAAGGCTACTTATACCAATACCAGTCGAAATGACTGGTAATTGTCAAAGTGTAAAAGGGTGCTGCGATCCGTTTATCGAACCCCGATTAACCAGTTTCCTCGTTTTCTACAACTTGCCACGCGTTTTTCAAATTTTTACCGCGTATCATTCGATACGACGATATCAGTTATCGGGAAAATTCCCGATTGATCGCTAGATCTCTAGATGCTAACGCTAGAAATACCACAGCAGTGAAAATGACTGGTTCTACAATTTTATAAATGAGTCGACCCTCGTTTAGGGATCATGGTCCCAGATGGATTAATAATACCAAAAATGTACTACACAACATGGAATTCCTTCTGTAAGAAAGTAATAAATCGATAAATACAAAAATATTCTATTATTACGTATTTTTTAAAGACCAGTCGTTTTCACTGGTCTCGATAGAAATAACTTCGTGTTAACTATCGGTAGTTCCAGTGTTAAATGCTATTCCTTAAAGCTTACCGTACGTTATAGAATATATCAGAAATTTGGCGCGTCCCAAAAGAAAGTTCGGTCCTTTTCTCTCCTTTCCCCCTGTTCTTCCGCGAGGGAAGTCAAACGAAGGAATAAAAACAGAGGAATCTGAGATTCGTCGAGTTACGAGTTAGGTGTCGAGTAGGTGTAGAAGGATCCTTGTGTAAGACGAAGGAAGTTCTCGTGTCTTTTTGTCGGTGTTGGTGTAATGGGATAGAAGGAACCTAGTCAAATGTTCAAAGAGTTTGCGGACGGTATTGCGTTTTCTTGTTTGTAGATTCATCGCTTTGTTATGGCACTCTTAAATCTTCTGGAATGTTGCTCGCGAACATCGTACAACAGTTACAGTTTTACTGAAGACAAATGTTTGGCGTGTCAGAAAGTCAGACAATAGACGAATGTAAATAACACATTCCATATTAATAGAAATCGTTGCTTTTTTATCCGTCTGTTTCTGGTCACTTAAAATATGAATTCGCAGAATGTATAAATTGCTATGTGTAGCGACAGGCACCTATTATAACAATTCATAAAAATATGAATTTATAAATATGTATGCTTTGTGGTAATTTGTCAAATTTACTTGTAAATTTGCGCTTTATTTGTCAGCAAGCGTGTCGCGTTATTTTGTGAGAGAATTTTTTAATACTAACAATTTTCAACTCGTAAAATTCCACTAACGACATTAGTTCGATCGTACAAACTATTTGGACTTACTTTTGCCAAGAAAGAGTATTAGTAGGGCTATCAGTATGAAATCATAATCGTGCAATGAATTTTTATGAAAAGTCAAGTAAATCTATTATTCGTACGATAGTTGATACGTTAAACGCAAGATAAAGCTATAAAATCCATCGATCGACTGAATATAATTTCAATATAAGTATCAATTTTACGTTCTATAGAATATCTTATTAAACAACGCTCGAAATAATAATTTCCGCATTCGCGTAACGATTCGAACGTTGAACGTTTCACGTTCCATGAATTTAGCGCTTATCGAGTACAAATGAGAAAACGTACGAAGTTTTTTACTTCAAGTCGTTCTGGTCGTAAAAACATAGAATGTTCTTTATTTATCACGATTTGAAATTCGAATCAGCGATGCAATATTCAGGAATGCGTCGTCCATGAAAGCCTTTAGAAACCGTGCGCAGCAACAGGATAACGTCGGAAACAATAGCGATACTAGACCTAATGCCTCAAAACGCTTACCGTCGAAATGCTCTAACATTCTAGCCGTATTAGACAAAGTTTCTGGAGAAAATCAATGACTATAGAGCTCTCAAAGTAACCTTATCGCGAATTGTTCGAAACGACAGCGGTGGCATTAAGTATTCGGTCCCTTTCCTGCGCACCTTGCAACTGCTTTCGCTTATACACAAACCTACTACTTCTACCAAAGTGCATCTATCGTGTTGTAGCGCTATACATATAATTCTAGTCTACTTGGTCTACTTAGAGAATACACAATTGCTATGCGTTATCTACGATGGCAGCGATATCCTCGAGACGCAAAACACAGCCGTCAGCCAAGTAAACTGCTCCGAAAATTACGTAGCGTTGCAAACTTATCGCCAATCACTTATGTGCGATCACAGATGACAAATAAAACGCTGCATTCACTTTGTTCCGTCACTATAAAAATTGTGTATAATTATATATGTCGGGTTAAGGTTGGAATTTTGGGCGTTTGACGAACCTTCGCACGAATTTACCATCGTGAATTATAGCTGATATTTATTGGCACAAATATGGTTATTGCAGGAGGCTACAAATAATAACGGCAATCGTGTAATTAACATCAGAGACCAGGTCACACACCGCGGGCAGGATGGCGCTCAGATGTCTTGGAATTTTCATAGTTAAGGTCCTTCGGACCAAACGAGTATCTCTTGTCTTAGGTTTCCTTTTACGTTTATCGTTTACTACGAGTTAACGCGGAAAGTTAGTTTTCCTCGCGTTTGGTATGTTCCGTTAGCAACTTTCTCACGAGGGCGGCTAAAACCCTTCCTGGTCCACCAACCTTCTTATTATCCAATCGGAAACGGCCCTCACTTTCCTAACCAAAATTGTCATCAACAAATCCGATAGTCCCGTGTTCTTAGACACACCCACCCCTAGCTTTCTTCAGACACGGTATCGTCGGTAAAACTTCACTTATTCTGTATCCTTAGAATAGTCAACATATCATTATAACAGTCGCGTACTTAACGTATCATTGTAACTAAGTTTTACATAACGTGGTTGGAGTGAATTGTGATTTATGTTAATTCAGTGTGTATTCCGTTGTGATTGCTGAATTCGTAATGAAGTTTAACTAAAACAAAATTAATAGTTGTGTCACGACTCAGCTATTCTATTTCATTATCCAACCCTCAAGTTCACGTGACAATCGGATGGTCGAGATGTCGATGACAATGAATTCAAGTTCGATAACGAATCCACGGTCAACGGGATGACGAATGCGATGTGATACACGTATGACTGAACGTACAAGTAAAACTTATCTGAGTGAACTAACTTGCAGTCCAAGTGGAACTGCCCTTATATAGTCCTCTCCCCACCTCTCGGGTCGATCTTTGTTTTTATAATTATTCCATACCTCTGTTAGGTACACGTCCCTCCTTTATTAGGACTGGCTCGAACAAGAGGTCGCGAGAAGGGGGTGCAACAGAAGTTAATTCATAAGAGGTTCCTGGCGCACTCCTGTCGATGGTAGGTCGATGGCGTGGGATGGTCATCGTGGAGTTTTAGTCGCTAGGAGTCCGACACTACTCTGCTGTTACGCGATTATTGGAACAGCAAAGTGTCCATGAGGATCTCTCCACGTACAAAAAAAAAAGGTACACGTCCCTCCCGTGACCGTGGCTACGTTCAGTGACCCGTTATGTCACTTCGAGCCCAGGCCCATCGTCGTAAAATCGAATTAGAACATTACAACTATTTCTTAGTTTTGTTACTTAAGCGTAGCTATAGTAAAAGTCTGGACTAGGGTATTGGGGGTTTCCCCAATATTCCAAAAGGGAAGCCCCGATGTCCTTTCATCTCCGACATATATAATTCTTACAATTCAAAATTAATGGAAGAATAGATTGATCGTATTCGGGCATACTATGGTGGGAAAAAGATAGTGCTAGTAGATTTGGTAACGGTATGATCTGTCTCAATATCGTTCGCGTCAACACAAAATCAAGTATGATGCTCCGTCAGTCTATATACACGCAGTCATCATTCGTCACTCACTATTCTCGTTACAACCGCTCCAACGCTCTCTTTTACGCGGACCATCAACGCTGACAACACTCTGACTTCTCAACTAACGACTACCTGTTAATTCGTCTTTCTCCCTTAAGGATTATTCGTCTTAATCCCTTTGTCTTTTCTCATAGACCCACCACGTTGGCGGTTCCGCAACCGTCCGCGATTATGATCGCGTAGGGCCATTTTTCCGCGTAACTATTCGACCGAAAGACCGACCATACATTGATGGGATCGTTGAAGTTTCCAGACCCTTTTGGTCCGTCGGCACTTAGGCTTTCTCGCGACATTGTTTACGCTTCACCCGATATTTCTTAGGCAAACTGTCCGCGATACTGCACTATACAACGTCTAAATAATTATATCATAAATGTGGGATAGTGTGATATCAGGGAAGGACGTGGCGCGAGAGGTAATTTTTTATTAGCGTTGTCAAGATACGTTGACGTTGTCAAAGAGTGTCGCGAGCGTTACCAAGGTATGTTTAGGAAAAAAGCGAGCATGGAAGACGTCGTAACGAGAGTCGAGAGAGTCAGAGTTGAATTTATCGTTGTCGTGTGAAGATCGTTGCGTTGTTGTGTCGTAGAAGTAGCGAGTAACGAATACGTGAAACGGGGTATTATATTCGATTTCGTGTGAGTGCAAGCGATATTGTATAAATCATACTGCTACCTACAAACTAATAATATAATATTCCTACATAAGTTAGAAATATTTAACGTTTACTTTGCTTTTCCTCCATCAATTACCCGAGATTCGTGCCAATAATAGCAATTATCAGCTAGTAAATTTCCGACTGCGTAAAGTAAATGCCGCCACATCGAGTACTAAGGAAACAGATCGTTCCCCATCACGGTCTATCGCACTCCACGTTATAGTGATTTGTCTAGAGCTAAGAAACGCCTACGATCGTGTACCAGCACGCCGTCAGATTGTGTACAGCCCCGTTGACCGAAATGCTGGCAGCGATATTCGGTAAATCAATTGCGAGCCAGTGTACGTTTTCGCATTAGGGGAACAATACGTGACTCGCGAGCCATAAATCTCCATCGAACGAACCTCCATCGTGCGTGTTTTTGTTTGCGATCGGGCCCAAAATAAATGAGCGTAGTCGTAAATGGGACCCATTTATGTTAATCGCGCTACTTCATCGACAACATGAATTACACGTCGCACCTGTGCACTGTAAACTGTACGTAATCGGTAAACTAGTTTGGAAAAAATAAAAATTAGCCGATCGAAGAACGCCAAAGAATAAATTTACAGTCAAGGATAATTTATCATTGAAAAGTGGGATGTTTTTACGAGGCGTGCTCGGCGACAGCCGTGGAATTAGCTTTCTTATGCAGAAACTCCTTGACCCATTTTCACCTTACCAGCTATGGCATTTCTTAGAAGAGGCTAAGCCGCTTTCCTAACCGTTCGCGTGTACACATCGACACACGTACTCGTTTTCTCGCGCTAATGCATTCAGAAGGCTATACCAAGCTACGTGTTCACCCTTGAACGCGTCCTTTTCCTCGATCTGATCAAAATATTTTTAAATTATCCACCTACGTGTCACGAAATCATAAAGAACTCAACAGGGTACAGTTAATTCTCGAACACATGATTTTCGTAAACTGTACTTTCGAATACAGCCGCGTTATTAAAATATAGTGAAGCGCGGTATATTTATCTGGATATAGCGATAGAGAGAAAATAAAACGACGATATCCTCCACGATAGACTTCATTAATCTCGAAGAGAAATAAAGGCGCGTGCAATATGTTACGAGGAAAGCAATTATCCGAAATATCGTAGGAACCGTTCGAAATAAACAGTTTCAATTGTATTCATCCGAACGTTGTGTATTTCTGGTCACAAAGACCTCGAATTGTAGCGAGAAAAACAATTGGTTGTACACAGCCAATTGTACGGCCACAGAGTACACAATCTGTCCATTTGCTATATTGCTAATATCATTAGTATTTCCTAGGTATCGATACACAGCACGCTATTAGCTATTGCTAAATAAAATCGAATATCCATTAATTAATTTGTTCTACAGCAATGTGCAAATGGATTTTTATTCCAAATTTCAAGCTTCGGGCGAACAGCTTTTACTTCCTATATTTGTCTACACCTATCGATGTGTATACGATTCTAATAAAATTATACGGTTACTCTAAATTTAATTCCTCGTTGAAAGTGTCTCACGCTTTACAAACAAAATTGACGGAAATATCTGTAATACGGTATTTTCACGTTACGATTATTTTCATCGAGAAAATTAGAAAACGCGTTCGTAGAGAAAAGAACGAAGTCCATTAAATTTGCATATAAAGTTCTATTAATCCGACAAGGATAATTCATCGCCGCTTAATAATAGCGAATCGCGCCGATAATGTACACAATGTTCAAAACTGAAGGCACATTTTAGGCTTCGACAAAGCCGGCCTGTTATCCCGAGAAAAGCAAACTAACGGACGCGTTATCTGAAACATCGATGCCGGTCTGTGTGGCGCGATGATGCTCGCTACATTCAAGATTTAATTACAAGAGATTTAAGACGGATTTCCGGTAATACCTTACCATTATAAGCGTCGCTGGCTGCACGTACGGACAAGAATTACACGCGTGATTACACCTCTAACGCGGTACGTCGAAATACGCGGCATTATCGGCAAATATGTAAATCAGTATTATCGAATCGCGGAGGAACCGCTAACGAATGTACCCAAGGCATAGATCTACGTTCCTTTATCCTAGCGGGTAATTATTCTGAACAGAGGTATAGTTTTTCACCGATTTATACCTTTCCACGTATAAACCAATTTATCTTCAATACCATCACGTATAGCACGTAACATCGAACGTGAATCGCTGTGTATCTTGAAAACTAAAACCGAACGACGGTTATATTCATAGGAAAACGTTACTCAGAATCACGAGCTTCGTAATATATTCCTCGTCGTATTCTCATCGTATCCTGTTCCGAATAATTACCTTCTACTCTGTTATTGTCGTCGATGCACTCACCCTTCTCTGCTCGATTTCTTCTTCCCTCCTTTCTACTTGCCCCTTTTTCGTTAGCTTGGTTCGCTATTCTCGCGGCTACCAGCCACGAAAGGACGCTCCGATCGTCTCCTCGAGCAATCACGCCAGATTCTTTCATTAACGGCGCATATCCGCGCGTAAGGTTCACTTTAAGGAAGCACGTTCGCGTACTCACGATCGTTTACGTGCCTCCCTTCTTCGAGATGCGAGGACGAATTATCGAGAGGAGGTGGACACGAACGACGAACCACTGTTCTCACTATACACCAAGGGTGCTAGGAATCGCGGCGATAATTTCGAGGATTTGGAAGCACCAGTCCACTCGCGTTCCACGCTCCCTAACGATGCCGACGCTAACTGCGCCTCGTTAAGGCCAGCACGATGACGCGATGACGACACCTGGAAACATCACGTTCTGTAGCACTTGGTTACGCTTAACTCGATCGCGAATTATCGCGCCGGCTGCGATTGCATTTGTTAGCACACCCGTCGCCGGCGACTTGTAACTTACAATTTCGCATATGTAATACACGGTTAAGAAATTTCATAACTATCGCGTACTATCGCTGATGTTATTATCAACGATAAGAAACATTAACGAATAGTATTCATCTTGTAAATTAGTAAAAAAAAAAAAAAGAAAGGAAGAAGGAAATGAGAAAGGTAGAAACTGTACAACAGGATTTATCGCGTTTTCAATGGAAAGAAATAGAAAATTTGAAAATAGTCGATATATTCGGGAGACGTGCGAATAAAATCAAAGACCACGGAGAAAAATACGATACGTTACATTTTTCATGTTTCGGTAATTGAAGTATAAATTTTTTTTATTTAATATTTCACATTCACAGTTTGTCCAATTTGGACATTTGGTAGAATTTTTTAGCTGTTTGATTATCATGTGGGTGGCTACCCCAGCGGGGTACCATCTTCGTGTATGTTAGTTTATATCCTTTATGAAAGTATGAATTAACATCAATTTTCGTACGTATGTCGTGTGTATGTAATGTATTGAGTTGGCAACTAAGTGGTTGCGGATTTTGTCATTAGGTGGTATTGACAAAATCCGCAACCACTTAGTTGCCAACCCAATATATCGATTCTCTGAGCAGGACTATAATTATAGGATAGGAAAATAAGTTTTGCGGTGGGAATAACGTACAAGATGAATGAAATAAAATAAAATTAATTCTTTGAAATTTTCATAGGCTGATATCGAGGGAGAAAGAAAAGCTATCTAGGAGGTAGGCGATGTAGTGGAATATCGAAGGAAAATATGAATAAGAATAATGCGAAACAGAAAAATGATTACACGTCTGTTGTATGAATAAATCGAGTCCAATGTGACGAGAATGGAAAGAACAATCGTGGAACCAGAAATGCTTGAAACATAGATATGCATATCCTATGTACATATACGCGCGTATATGCAGGATAGGAAGCGACTGATCGCGCTTCATCGTATTTCCCTGAGTCCCATTAAATCTTTACGCAATTCTTGGAATATACGAATAAGCCATATATTGTATATATAACAAGCAAGTCTGTCTTAGATGATAATTCGATAGGATTAGTATGGATTATACTAAATAATTGTCGCACATATGTATACACAATTGCCTACAATTATTGAGATACAATTACCAGTAATCCGATCTGTTCGAAGAATATTTCTAAGAACGTGATTAAAGTTTTGTCAAATTTCTTGGAATTTAGGAATATTAGTAAGACAGCAAGACTTATATAATTTAGATTATAACTGAGAAAATTTTGGAGAATTTAATGGAACTAAATGGAACTAAAAGTTTTTAAAGGAAAATTAATAATTGAATAAATTATAAATCTAAATCATATAGAAAATGCTATTTAATTTTATAATAATAATTAAAGATAATAATTTAATATTAAATATACAATAGGATCGATAAATAGAGAAAAAAATAAATTTACGTATCTTTATATTTTCAATTATTAAATTATTTGATCGAGACCATAGAGAAACCGTAAACCATCGTGTCAACTATATCGGACAGAACACGACTGAAAAATTCAGCGAAACGATTCAAAGATGTTTCTCTGCGTTCCAATCAATTTCTCGACTTCTCAACCGTTACAGTAAAGTTTAACCCAATATTTCACCTAATTTACAACCATCATCTTTATCTTTATTTTCGTCAAATTTACATAATAAATCGAACTGTGAAAACACGGCATTGCAGGCTATGTATTCCATGCAACAAATGGAGAAATGAAATAAATATCTTTCTATGCTTGCACTTTCAATTATTGAGCCATCGAAGCTGTTCAAGCAGGAAGCATCGATTCATTTGGCCCTCCATGCTACGCCACATACTGTACATTATACACGCGACGAAAATAGCGTGTATATCGAAACAAGCCCGAAACACCGAGAGATTAGGAGAAATCTTCCGCGGATCATATAAATTTCGCGAAACGCCAGTTTCGTTGTCGGATTACAAGTACGGCTAAACGTGCGCGGCACACGTGTCGACACGATCTCCGTAACGCTGGAAACGATATCGCGTTGCGAATGGATCGAATACACTGGGATTAAACCGATTGCCACCGATATCGACCAGAAATCATTGATATTCCTTATCATTCCTACGTGCAGTTAAAATTGACCAAAATCAATGCAAATGAATAGAACAAAGGAGTAACAGATAGGAGGTATTCCAATACAATTTCGAAAAATAATTTTTTATTAAAAAATTGTATCTCGACGTACGGATTTAACGTAAAAGGATGTTGAAAGAACGAAAACATGAAATCAAATATCGTCGAAATATAGTTGAATTAAAATTGACGGTCGACAGTTGTATAGTAGAAAAGAATCACATTTCCATCGAAGTATTCCGATAAAAACGATACCTCGTGTTTGGAAGTAAGAACCAATGGAAAAAAAATTAGTATGCGTTGCAATCACAGGTGTTCGAAATGCTCCTATCGACAGAAATGGAAAATAGGAAAATACGAAGGAAAGTAAATACGAAATCCGATTTTTCTCGCTTTCGCTTAGCCAGAGCTTTCCATAATGGAAAGTGATCTCCGGTAAAGAAACTTCGATTTATTTACATTTCGAATTTTTATATTTCGATCGTGCTTTTATTTTAGCAAATGAAAAGGGTGTATACGATGTCTAACGTAACATTGCGAGAGAAATCGTGCACGCTAGTAAGAATTTTTTCACATTTTGTTGAAACATTGGATACTCTGTAATCGTTAAAAAAATACGCAAACAACACGGCAGAATTAAACGAGAATATTCCGGAGGTAACAAAGTCCCGGCATTTTGTTTCGAAAGCGAAGACATTCTTCCGATGCAAGACAGCTGCGACATTTCAAGCGAATCTCTCGTAACGGAGCCCGTTAAAATATAACCGTGTAATGCTCGACTGTTTCAGTACGAAGCGCAAAGTTCGTTCTCACAATTAGTAGAAAGTGATACTCGATCGAATCTCTAAATCCTCGGATTAACAGTTCGATGAAAATTTTAATGATATTCGTTGTCAAACAGAAAGCAATATTTTGTCGCACTGTATTGAACATCGTATGCGATATGTGTATGAAAGCGGGACATTGTAATCCTGTGAAGGAAATAACGATAAAGATATAACAGAAAGCAATATTCGATGGATATTACCATATGGACAAGCGAGACGTTAATTTTAAGCAAAACTTTCTTCTTCTCGATTCTTCTCGACGAATCAAAGACACGTGGATCGTCTAGATACAAAAATGTGCTGTAGTCAAAGCACACCATTCGAATCACGTATCTCAACTTCGTTTGATTCCGTACCAATCTAATTTGCTTCGGCCATCAAAACGGCGAAACCAATATATAAAGTGTAAACCACGCGTTAATTAAACCTCCATACGAAAAATCCAATAATGTTTAGTCGGCTGGCGCAGTTTCTCTTTCATTGAACGGAAATCAAAAATCACAAACGGAGAAACAGGTAACAAAGAAACATAAAAGAAAAGGGAAAAAGTACGGGGAAACATAGCGGAAAAGGAAATACAATGATCGGTACCTACGCTAAACAGTGCGTTAATTGAATTTCTATAGAAGAATCTCGATAACTTTTAGTCGAATGACAATTTACCCTTTGTTGCATAGATCGAAAGTGGAACAAATCAAACAACCACGAAAGAAAGAAAACGAAAACAACGGAAAACGCGATAAAGGAAAAGAAGTAAAAGCAAAAAGGGAAACGAACGAGCTTTGAAAAAACCCACTGATTAAATTTTCATAGGGAAACCTCAATAACTTTCGGTGGAGCGGCAATTTCCCCTTCGTTCGATTGATCAAAAATGACGGACGAAGAAAACAAGAACGGGGAAACAAAGAAAATGAAAAAGATAGAAAGTAAAATAGAAGAAAAGAAGAAAGAGAAAGAAAATGGGGTGAATCACGGTTCGTAGTATTCGATGCCACGTCGTTCTGTGTTCCCTTTTAATCGCGGGCCGGCGTTACCGGATAAAGCAACGTGTAATTTGTCGCAATTGGTATTGTTCGGTGTTTCCCGGTTTTCCGGGTTTGCTCTCTTTCTCCGTACAACCTCCTCCCACCCTTCGCTCCTTTATTTTCCCTCGGTTACCCCATTCTTCCCGACGCGCTTTTTTTCATCCACTATATTGCCTTTCTATTTTGCTCGTGCACGATCCACGAATCACGAGATAACGGAAAGCTGGACTGGATGTGGCCCAGTTTTCCACGGTCCAAAGTTTATAATCGACGTCCATTATCGAGCTCGTCATCTTCGAATCGTCTCGCTAAACCATCCACGATGATTCATACAACGGTGTGGGTGCAGATTTCGAGAATTTTGGTTTACACGTACAACGACTCACGAAAGCATTCGAACTCTTAACGTAGCAAATTTTGATGAACGTGTTACGCGTACGAATACGAAACTTTGTAAAATTTTATTCAAATAAATTTTTATTTAAAGCAATATTTTGATATATCTTTTGTTACAAACTTTGTACTGAAAATTGTCATTTTTGAATGCATAACGAGAGCGAACACTTACTTAGTTTCTATGCAAATAGAAAATGCAATTCCTTGTCAAATGTAATTGTTGTAATGCTACAGCGTTAATGGGATTTCAAAACTGTCTCGCATAATACACACAATGTATTCATAAAAAGTTTTCTATGATTATTCAAATACTTTAATCAGCCACTGTATTTCTACCCTTAAAAGTATCACTCTCATTCAAGTATCGCGAGTGTTTTAATTGTGGACAATTAAAATCCAACAGTAGATCACACGAATGACCGCGAAGAAAAGCAAATCGACTGGGAATTTCTTAATTTTTTGACTTAACGAAAGTTCTGGGCAAATGAAACGAGTTTGAAATATCTCAGAAACAATTTGTGAGAACGTTTGACGTTCTTTCGAAAGAATCATTCGATGACATAATTAGATACAATTACGTTCTTTCTTTTTACTTCTTACAGAATTTTAATTACGTTTCGAACTTCGACTCAACTTACACGCATACGAGATCCTTTCGAGGAGTTTGATTCGATCACTAGTGTCGAGAATCACGAATCGTGAATTTTGTACACTCTTCGAAATCACAACACCTATCGTTCCTCACTGATACATTCCACCAAGGTACATCCGTCTTACGACTTGTCAGTCGAAAATCGGGTCATTTACTTTTTGTCGCACGATCGACAGAATCTCGTCACATATCATCAAAATTTTCCATATTCGTCAATACAAACACTGTTCGCACTTCGTGAATACCTTCCTCGACCCATAAATCGATCGTACGTATTTCGTAAAATAAAAAGTTAATCTCACTATCGATTAACTTGTTCGATCTCTTACTTCGAACTTATCCAAACTTATCGAGGATCAAACAGTTCGAACGAAACAGCCTACGGCGAGTTTACGAGGGAAGCATAAAACGAACGGCGAAAACGCGACGAGTAAAGAAACCACGCGGGTCGAGGAGCCGAAAATTCGAAAGATGGACACGGAAATCTCAGCGCAATGTAATTGAGGGGAAGTTTTTTGGAGAAACGGCTCGCTCGCCGGCTACTCGTTAGGACTTCGCCTACGGACTGCCGGGCGCCGCGGCAAAAGCTACGGCGCAACACGCCGACGCATCAACCCCCTTAGAACCCTTGGCCCCTGTGTCGCACCGATACCAACCAATACCAACGTACGCCAGCGAGCGTCTCCTCGTCGCGATGATCCCTGAGTGCTATACGTATACCTGTAGACAGTGGTACCCGATGCAGTTTGATGTTCAACCCAACAACGATTCGTCGATCACGCGTCCCGTTGCTCATCGATCTTTCCATTGATGTTACGTGTCCTGTTCATCGACGCAGAATTATCGTAAGGGGGTTGTATGATTGGCTGTAGTATTGTATTAGCATACATCGACTCACGAACGTACATGAAAATGCATCGTAAATGTATTGTTTTACAAATTTTAGCAATTTTACTTTAATTTATTTTTATGCTTCTATCTCTATATATATGTTAATATTAATCTTCCCTCTACTTTCGTTATTCTGTATATCAAAGGGTACTCTATTAAGGCTCGTTCAAATATAAAATAAATAAAAAAAAATTGTTAATAACGAAAATTCTGCAAATTATCCTTTAGTAGAAGATGAAGATGAAATAATTAACATATATTGAATCACGAAAGTACGTGGAAATGCACAATTCTTTTAACGAAGTAATAATATGTCAACCTACGATCCGATAACAGAAAATTTGCTACACAGTAATTTTTGTGTGTCTATTCGCGAAAGTATTTGAACAGGTACCATAAAAAACTTTTATATTCATACCGTATTGAAATGTTTCCCAATTTCGTTAACGTTGTAACGAGACACGTCATCGTTATGATTATATCGAGTAACGTGAAAATCTAAATAGAAGACATTTGCTGAAAATATATATTTTTTCAAGTTTAGTTCGACATAGGGTTAGAAAATTAACATCTATAAGCATACTGATTTCTATTAAAATGTAACTTACCAATAATTCTCTCAAATTATTCGTCACTTGCACTACTATCCTTCGAGCTTCTCAATTTGTAACACGAAACAATATGCCTGTAACAATTATTAACCTCTAATTACAAATTTCAGATTAAATTAAAGAAACTATGATCACAATTAAAATAAATTCTCTCTCGTAAACGAACATTTTAATGATTGAGGTTAACTTACTTTAAAAATCGTATATACGAATATATAAACGTATACACGGAGTAGTGGTAACACGTACTGAAAAATGAACATTCGTTTGTATTACTATAGAAAATATTTCAAAACTTTTATATACATTTGCCATTTGACAAATTAACAAACACGTTGATGTAGCTTATTACCTCATTATTATTAACACAAACTGACAGACACTTATGAATCTTTGACGTAACTGCCAGTTGTAATTTATTACCGTTGCAATTACAGCACACCATTTTTCAAATTGTAAGAGCTACGAAACTTTATTGCGTCTGATATCCAAGCTGACATGGGACACTAAATTAAAAGATAAATAAATGATTTACCGATGATATCGTGATACGTGTTGAAGATGGATCCTCTTATAAACCATCGAAGGCACAATGAACGCGCGAAAAGAATACTTTACACTAAAAAACCGCAAAAATATGACAGCATCACAACGCGCGCGAAATGTGACGCTTCCCTCCGGCGAGCAGACTGACTTCAGCGCCGCGCTTGGTATAGGATGGAACTAACGATTGGCGCCAATCACTTTCCTCGCAATTTTGAATACGAATTCCCGCAAGATTTAAATTCCACGATTAATAAGAAAGAAGTAAGAGCATGTAATTTCTGTTCTAAATTACTAATTAATTGTCTATTCATAATGTAAGAGCAATCCGTAGAAATAAAGTAATCTCGTAAAGCAAAGCACAGAGATAAATAATATATATACACGTTATGAAAGTATAGAAATTTATACTTCTTTTACCATTATAGGATACTATTCTATATTTTATTTACTATTTCTATTAACGTTGTAATTAATACGAAAATCACTCGGTATAAAGATAAATAAGTAAAGATATAAAACTGTATCGTTTCGTTTATAACTATATATCTGATTTTAGTTTTGATTGCAAACAATACCGATACTTTATAATCTTGTGTCTAATTCTAATTTTAATTCCGAATATTGGTAATGCTTTATAATTTTGTATCTAATTCAAGCGCTACTAATGATGATATTCGAAATAAACTTGTTTATGAAATTTATTATTTTTATCGCAGAAAGACGATATTGTCTAAAAGACAATGAAATGTTTATCCATTTTTATTTCAAATCCGCTAAAATGATAATAGAGATTTTATCTTCGTCAAACTCAGAAGTTTCTGGTTCTCGAGAAACTCGGTATTCATTGGAGTTACAATGTTTGCTTGCTCTTTCCGCAAACCGAGATGAATTACGTCGATCCTATTATAATATGTAACAATGAATGTTATGTGAAGTGAAAATTATTAATCGTCAGTTGTTCACAGAGAATTATACGTCTTGCAGTGTTGCAAATTAAGCCGATATAATTAAAATACTGCGATGCATGTATAACACAAAAGCAAAAAACTTCGACTAACAAATATATCGGCATACCAGCCTCAAAAAAGTATTTTGAACGAAATTTCTTAAAAATGTATAAATGACGTAATAATTATGTAAAATATACATACATTGCATTATAAAGAAATTGAAGTGCAAAATACTTGCGCTCGAAAGAATTTATATAAACGAAAATTACAATTTCCATAAACAACGAGACTGCAAAATAATCTATTGAAGCTCAAAGCACGATATGTTAATCGCTTTTCCACGTTCTTTGTCTATTTATACTATATTTCTCTATTTACCATTACTATAATCGATATTCGTTCAACCGGACAGTGCATTTATTTTTTATAATTAATATCGGTCTAAAAATAAGTTCCACGGTACTGATAAAAGCGATAGATCGTGAATACGCGTTTTCCTCGTATAATCGATTAAACACCATTGATCAAATTTCGACGATTCTTGACAATAATTCGTAACATACGTTTCCGTTTTCGGATAAAATTATTTCGCATCGTAAGATGAACCATTACGATAGAAATCGAGTAACAATTAACAGAAGACTAGTACTCTCAGTTTCTAAATTTAAAGGTAATAATGAGTAAACGGTGATTCTACAAAGAGAAGAAATGACGTGGCGATATCGAGCGATCGTTGGAAGTAAGCGAAAAACTTTCAATATCTCAAATATCTGCCAAGTGTACAAATAAGAGATAATAATGGTAGAAAGGATGATATCGTTCTATCGATTTTACGTAGGAAACGATACGTTTGTTCAGCAAGAAGTTAATTCGAAATTACGCGATTTAATAAAGGAAAGAAAATATCAATTTGTTTAATATCGTGTTTTATGAGAAAGAAATTAAATATTCTACTCCGTTCCAATAATAATTTTTTTCTTCCACGTCCACGTTTATCACGAACTATTCCTTTGTACCTATAATTGTTTATAATCTCTTGCACGGTGAAACAAGTTCCGTCAACAATTCCGTCCACTTTGGAAACAAATTTTTTCTTCAGAATACAATTTCATAATTAACTTTTGCATTGAAACGACTGTCTCCAAGCACAACTATGTTCTTTGACGAATCATTTCTCGCACGAAGAGTACAAGTACGTTCAATTCTCTCCATTATGAACGAAAAATTTCAACAGTTCTTGCGAAACGATCATTAACGATAAATAAAATAAAATATAGTGTAACAAAGGATCAGACAAGGAGCGCGAACGAAATTTTTCATGCAATTCCTTTTTAGGTAAGCTACCTGGAGGTTTAAAGTAAACAGAAACCGACGAACTGAATATAACATTCTTGAATTACTCCGTGAAGCATTTCGTGAAAGATGGTGGATTTTCAAAAATCGAGGTAAAAGGAGTGCTTGACGAATCGAAGAGCTTCGATAAGAAGTCGAAAATCCCCTAAAGGAAAAAAGAATATATATATATATATTACTCGCTTTCCATAATAAAATAAATTAACTTTGATAATAATTGAGTTATTTGAAATTAGTAAGAGTTCGGAGAGCTATTTACACGTGACATGAAACCACGTAACTGGTTGATGAGATTTATGCAAATTGTAGTCGTTATTTGTAGCGTAACAAACGTTCGAAACTAGAATTTCAAATGTGTTTCGACTAAAATTAATAACAAAGTGATTGATCGCGTAGAATAAATAAATTACGTGTACAAACCGGCTAACGAGTTACAAATGAAGTAGATACGCGTTCTTTTTATCGGTATCCCTTTCATTCGATAGAAATCGTCGATAGAAATCGGCAGCGTTTAAAGAACCTGAGTTTTCACCAGCGAAAAATCAATTCGCCGATATTTTCTCTAACCGATGAACATTTCCTACATGTCGCCACATCTCCGAGTTAGAACTCGAACCTGTGTTTCATCGATAAGCGATTGGGATGAACCCCCGAGTTCACTTGAAACTCCAATCCGAACTTCAAACGTTCGTCCGCAAAGTTTTTGGAAGCTGCGCGCAAGAGCTTTCCAAGTAATATGGGACGTGCAATCGCAGATTACTTCGATAGTACTTTGATCATACTTTCTTCCAAACTTGCCATCGTACACGCAACACACTGGATAACAAACAGCTTTGCTTTAAATGAATCTATTCTTTGGCTCCGCCGTTATCTAGCAAAACTAATCATTTATAAACACTGTAATTCGAAAACAAAAAAGTAACTGATATTTTTATGTTCGTTGACTTTTCTCCGATTTTTCTATCTCGTTTTATATGCTCGTCGAGCATCGTACGAACAGTAAATGTACGATTAACGTGCGCGTTCGTACGTACGCGGTGGATTAAAATTGATGGAAAAGAATCAAAAGTGACCGGCTCAAAATATATTATACCGAATGGAGCGCTCTATTTTTCATAATGGCTTCCGAGTAGCTATCCAACTTTTCTAAAGGATTCGACTTTTTTCGAATGACCCGACGTATCTTCACGACCAATCCGTTCGATCTTACTGGGATTTTCGGATCGCTGATGTAATTGTAGAATTTTATTGAAAGCTTTATATAAATGTACATTTAAAATCACGCGAAACTTCGTTTCACGAACGAGTTTCTAGTTCCTTAATTAATTCGACAGAACTTAGAACAATATACGCAGTACGATAGAGAAACTAACAATTTTACCTGAAAGTTCCAAGTAACGAGAAACCGTCGAGTTAGAGATATTTCAATAATTTGCTGAGAGAGAGCAAAGTACACGTTTAAAAAACGCCGCGGTAAAGCAACGACGTAATATTTAGGATGGAAATACGAAACGGATACTTATCAGAATAGCAGCGAACCAGGAGGACCAGGATAATAGATAGTGTACCTGCGGAGTGGCCATGAACTCCCATAGGAAATTAAACTTCAGCGTGAAAGCGAACCATCAAAGAGAAAGACAAGCTAAATGAAACGGTTTCCTCCGCGTCTATTTTTATTTGACCGTGTAATGCATGATTTACGACTTACGACGGAATTGGAAAATTATTCCCGATTCTATTTAGACGTAATTCTATCGATCAAATTCGTATCGTAATTAATAGATATCGTCGCGGAAACGTGTTACGTATAGAAAAAACATCCGGAGAACACAATTGTAGGATTCTATTTATTTATTTAAAATGGATTAAACAGAAAACGATGGTTATTTAACGTGAACTAAATACAATAATATGCTATAATTAAGACAACTAAACAATCAATTCACAACTCTCGTCACCACGGTTCCAACGCTCTCTTTCACGCGGACCATCCTCCTCGACAACGCTGATGTCTCGTAAACTTGTGACTTAGATTATAAAAATAGTTTTTCCAAATCGTCCGCTACGCGATTACTACCGATCGAATTTACGAAAATAATTCTCTTCTTGAGAGATCTGCAGTCAGGAAAATTTCCTATTTCTAGCATTTAAACAACTACGGAAGTTGATTCGCGAGCAATCTTGTAAATAATATCTGGTGGAAAGACGTATTTCATGGAAATTCAAATCGTTTCTCCAAATACGCGATTTTGTGATTTTTAAACGATAAGTTGCCTAAGTTACGCTTTGTTTACGGTTTGCTTAAATTGCACTTTCCTCGAGATGTACGTTCTCTCCATAAAGAACATCGTTTTTAGCAATTTTTAACCTTGTAACACGGATGTACGTATTTTTCAATTCTCAGGATCTTTACTGTAGGATTTTTTATTGATCGATGGATCTATTCATCTGGTTATTTAACGCGAACTGAATACAGCAATGTGCTACAACGCGGATGACTAAGTAGTTAATTCACAACACTCGTCACCACGGTTCCAACGCTCTCTTTCACGCGGACCATCCTCCTCGACAACGCTGATGTCACGTAATCTTGTGACTTAGATTATAAAAAAAGGAAGGTTGAGCCGTAGCACAACTCTTAACTTTCTTTCGTCAAACTTTATTATAAATTTAACGATCACAATAATCTTACAGAGGTAGCATAACATACCGAATCAGAGAAAGCCCGAACAAGAACTGCCTGAGCTTGCTCGAGTCTCGGCCTATATATGTTTCGCTTTGGGGATGTTGATGGGCTCGGTGTAGGTTATGACGATAAGGTGGTGACGCGTGCAAAAGAGTCCGAAGATCGGGAGCAAGTCCTATCTCTGATGTAGATCGAGATCTGGTCGATGTCACACTGACAATACTCAAACTTCTCAACTAACTATTGCCTGTTAATTCGTCTTTCTCCCTTGAGCATCCCTTTGTCTTTTCTCATGGCTCCACCACGTACGTGTTCCGCAACTGGTCAGATAGGCCTTTTTTCCGCGCAACTATTCGACCGAAGGACCGACTACAACTTTTGACTGACTATGAGGAACAGCAAGTAATTCCAACCTTGAAATACTTCAACGCTTCCAATCGAAAACGCTAAGATCCATTATAAATGCACCCTGGTATGTCACCAACGAACTAATACATCGCGACCTCAAGATACCCACAGTCAAAGAGGAAATAGCAAAATATAGCGACAGATACAGCAAAAGAGTCGACAAACATCGAAACCCCGTAATTACTGGACTACTCGATACGTCGGACCAGATCCGCAGACTGAAGAGACACTACCCGCTAGACCTAAACGCTAGATTCAATTAGTTATCTAAATTAAGTAATATTTACTTATTCACGATACTTACTCATAAATTATACTTATCTATAATAAGTATTAACTTATTATAAATAATTAGCCATGTAACTGCTCCACGCCAGAAAAAATTACTGAAAATTCTCAATTCGAGAGTCGATTGTAAATTTTAATAAAGAAAAAAAAAACTTTTGACCGAAAGACCGACCATACATCGATGGACTCGGGCTCGTCGGCACTTAGGCTTTCTCGCGACATTGTTTATGCTTCACCCGATATTTCTTAGACAATCTGTCCACGATACTACATTACCAATGCCTGCCGCTAATTATTTGCAGGGCGATTTCCCTCCTATAGCGAAGGAACTTTAGTTCGCCATTTTAAGCATTGATCGAGATGAAACATTCGATCGCCCATTCCATCGGTGGAGAGAACGTAACCTTCGAGGAGCAAATGATGAAGCGCGAAGATTAAAATGATGGTCGATAAGCACGCAGCGTCGAATCTCGAAGCGACAGAGTGATGCATCCGCGTGTTGAACCGCGACCGCAACGAGTGGTCGTGTGTTCATCGTTCGTAAGCGCGTAACCCGTGCACGAGTGGATGGAAGGTTTGGTAGGTCGTTGGAAACGGCGAACGACGAAGGTTGAAGAGAAACGGAGAAAAGCAGAGAAACGAGACAGCCGCGTTTGCTGCCTTGCAAGGCGCGCGCGTATCCTGTTTAATTAGCGAACAAATTAAACGTCGGGGCAGCCGCATCCGACATGGCCACGTAATTAGAGGTATTATAAATTAATTATAACGCCGTGGTGCAGCCAGTTTTGCGGGATTCAATCTTGGAACGAGGTCGGCATTGCACGCCAAACGAATGCCAAACAACTTACGCCGGTGCCAACCTCTTTCTACGCGCCATTCGTCCTTTTCTACTTTCCCTCCTTTCTTTCCCTTTGCTTCGCTCCCTATTTATACCTTAATAACGTAACTCTGTCATAGCTGACCAACTGTCATTTCTGTTTTCGATTCATCCTTCGGCATCCTTCGGAACGGGCCGTCCTTCGCTTCTCAAACTTTCGTCGTATACATATGTATTAGGTTGTCCGAAAAGTTTCTTTCGTCTCATAAGGCGATGATAGATAAACAACAATTTCTGTTTTATATTATTTTATCGAATTAGGTGTGATCCATTCCGTTCTATTTCTATTATTATGTTCGTGCATAGTTCGATAAACTAATGTAAAACCAAAAACATTGTGCGTCTATTATTTCCTTAGAAAACGAAAGAAACCTTTCGGATAACCTAATACATTTCCAAACTCGATTTATATTTTCGAAATCGAAGCGTTGTATTTTATATTTTCGACTTATTTCGCCACGTACAATAGTCTTGTAGCGGCCCATGGTCGTAAAAAAAGTTTCAAGTTGAAATGGAAAAATTCAAAACTGGGAGAGATCCATACTATCGTGCCCTTGAATACTAACGTTGTTTTGGGTTACAAGGACTGGATCGTTATTGCTGTTTCTTGTTATTTTCAGCTAGAGTTACGCAAGAAGCTTGACTTTTTCTGCTAACATCCCTATGATATCAGCTCCCTATGATATTCTTTTGGTAATGTAGCATTGAGTGAGCGACGATCAAATTGGCATACGCTATCTCTGTACTTATACTTATTTGAATATATTTTGCTATTATCAATTCATCCATTCGTTTCTTTATCAAACAAGCGTACACGTTAACTACCTCAATCCCCTTGCTCTTGTGTCATGATTGTACAGTTTTTCGTACACACACTGACCGCATAACGCTTCTCTGTCTGTGCGTGCTGATAATGATTGACGGTCGACTGGATTACAGCGCCGAACGCAGGAAGGAAAGCAAAACGGAAGGATCAGATGGACAATACGATAGACCGACTTGTCCAACGCTTCCGAAATACGTCTGCGATACGATATGCGCGATGTCACGTGTCGATCTCGCGTCGCGCGTTTGTAAGAATTATACGAAAATCGATAGGCTGAGCGATGGGTTGAGACGCGAAATTGGGTGTTCGTAAATTTAAATATTCGTCGATGTAATTCTTTTGCGAATTAGGATGACCGGACGAGACGTAAAATGACATATAATCGTGTAGTATCATGGACAAATGGTGTAAGAAATATCGGGTGAACCATAAACAATGTCGCGAGAAAGCCTAAGTGCCGACGAGCCCGAGTCCATCGATGTATGGTCGGTCTTTCGGTCAAAAGTTTTTTTTTTTATTTATTAAAATTTACAATCGATTCTCGAATTGAGAATTTTCAGTAATTTTTTCTGGCGTGGAGCAGTGACATGGCTAATTATTTATAATAAGTTAATACTTATTATAGATAAGTATAATTTATGAGTAAGTATCGCGAATAAGTAAATATTACTTAATTTAGATAACTAATTGAATCTAGCGTTTAGGTCTAGCGGGTAGTGTCTCTTCAGTCTGCGGATCTGGTCCGACGTATCGAGTAGTCCAGTAATTACGGGGTTTCGATGTTTGTCGACTCTTTTGCTGTATCTGTCGCTATATTTTGCTATTTCCTCTTTGACTGTGGGTATCTTGAGGTCGCGATGTATTAGTTCGTTGGTGACATACCAGGGTGCATTTATAATGGATCTTAGCGTTTTCGATTGGAAGCGTTGAAGTATTTCAAGGTTGGAATTACTTGCTGTTCCCCATAGTCAATCAAAAGTTGTCGTCGGTCCTTCGGTCGAATAGTTGCACGGGAAAAAGGCCTATCTGACCAGTTGCGGAACACGTACGTGGTGGAGCCATGAGAAAAGACAAAGGGATGCTCAAGGGAGAAAGACGAATTAACAGGCAATAGTTAGTTGAGAAGTTTGAGTATCGTCAGTGTGACATCGACCAGATCTCGATCTACATCAGAGATAAGACTTGCTCCCGATCTTCGGACTCTTTTGCACGCGTCACCACCTTATCGTCATAACCTACACCGAGCCCATCAACATCCCCAAAGCGAAACATATGTCGGAGACGAAAGGACGCCGGGGCCCCTCTGGAACTTCAGGATAACACTCTAACATTGTAATCTAGAGCCTACCATAGTCGTAATGAAACAATCGCAGTTATCCAAACCGATAGTAATTGTACGGGATTAGTGACGGTGAGCTTTGGCTGGGGACGACAGCCTGCCGCCCAACGTAGCCGCGGTCAACGGGACGGGCGTTCCCTCTAACAAAGGCGAGGAGCGGTGTTATGACCCTCATTAAAGGAATTACCCATAGAGGTACCCGACGGTAAAACATACTAACGGTTCCTTAGGACAATGAATACCTGAGGTTGAGGCACGTACACAACACAAGTCCCGGTAGCCCGAGGATCCGCTATGAAACCTGGGTTTTTCCGGCAATTAAGATGTTTGCAAACGGACAGGCAGCTTCTGTCCCAAATCGACCAATCGACAGCGACGTCGATCCGAGGATCTTGTGTACTTAGACAACCCACCAGAGTTTGTCTCGGCGGCGTCGTTGGGACGAAGGGCAGTCTTTCTTGAGATCTGATCGGCGAAGGAGTCGCGCCTTACGATCAGGGAATGGTGCACGCGTGAGTTAGAGCAAGGAAACCTATCCTCCCGTTGACCGTGGATTCGTTATCAAGCCTGAGGCCATCGTCATTAGTGTCGCGTGCGTGTGTCTGCTGTGTATCCTCGTCTGTTCTGTAACATCCCCCTATTGACAATAAAAGTACCCTACGTGCGACAAGACGATGGAGAACTCCAATGCCGAACCGCTACCTACCGCAAGCCCTCCCCGGAATGGCGACTCGAGCTCGGACTCGGAGCGTGACTCGAGCTCGGACTTGGATTCCGACTCTACACATATATAAGCCGAGACTCGAGCAAGCTCAGGCAGTTCTTGTTCGGGCTTTCTCTGATTCGGTATGTTATATTACCTCTGTAAGATTATTGTGATCGTTAAATTTATAATAAAGTTTGACGAAAGAAAGTCAAGAGTTGTGCCACTGCTCAACCTTCTTTTTTTTATAATCTAAGTCACAAGATTACGTGACATCAGCGTTGTCGAGGAGGATGGTCCGCGTGAAAGAGAGCGTTGGAACCGTGGTGACGAGTGTTGTGAATTAACTACTTAGTCGTCCGAGTTATAGCACATTGCTGTATTCAGTTCGCGTTAAATAACCAGATGAATAGATCCATCGATCAATAAAAAATCCTACAGTAAAGATCCTGAGAATTGAAAAATACGTACATCCGTGTTACAAGGTTAAAAATTGCTAAAAACGATGTTCTTTATGGAGAGAACGTACATCTCGAGGAAAGTGCAATTTAAGCAAACCGTAAACAAAGCGTAACTTAGGCAACTTATCGTTTAAAAATCACAAAATCGCGTATTTGGAGAAACGATTTGAATTTCCATGAAATACGTCTTTCCACCAGATATTATTTACAAGATTGCTCGCGAATCAACTTCCGTAGTTGTCTAAATGCTAGAAATAGGAAATTTTCCTGACTGCAGATCTCTCAAGAAGAGAATTATTTTCGTAAATTCGATCGGTAGTAATCGCGTAGCGGACGATTTGGAAAAACGATCGGATAATTCCATCCGCCTTAAGACAATGGAATCGCATCGACTCGATTCCCTGGAGACTCGCGTATTGCCGAAAGGGTGGAGCTTAGAAGTCTCCGTCACAGAATAGAAACCGATTAAGCGAAACAACCAACTGACTGCACCTGTTGATATTTCCCTAGCCACTGCACACCCGTATTCACCTACGTGTACGGTATACAACCGTACACACGTGTACATCAACGTTTCTCAAGCCTCGTTCCGCGAAACGAGCAACACTTGAAAGAGTAGTGCACGATTAGCCGCGAATCGACTCTCGTTCCATTCGAATTCAGCAATTATTCGCCGTATCGACGCTGTTATAACGTCAATTCACATCAGAGATCAGACCACACACCACGGACAGGATGGCACCCAGATGTCTGCATATCCTTGGTGCGCACCCTCGATAGTCTTAAGTGCCCACCAGGGACCTTGGCATTTTCATAGTTAAGGTCCTTCGGACCAAGCGAGTATTTCCTGTCTTAGATTTCCCTTTACGTTTATTGTCTACCACGTGTTAGCTTAGAAAGTTGGTTTTCTTCACATCTGATATGTTCCGTTAGCAACTTTCTCGCGAGGGCGGCTGAAACCCTTCCTGGTCCACCAACCGTCTTATTATCCAATCGGAGACGGTGTCTACTGCCCTCGCTTCCTTAACCAAAATTGTCATCGACAAATTCGATAGTCCCGTGTCCTTAGACACACCCACCCCTAGCTTTCCTCAGACACGGTATCGTCGGTAAAACTTCACTTATTCTGTATCCTTAGAATAGTCAACATATCTATATCGGTCTCTACCCTTATAAGTCGCGTACTTAATGTATCGTTGTAACTAAGTCTTACATAACGTGGTTGGAGTGAATTGTGATTTATGTTAATTCAGTGCGTGTTACATTGTGATTGGTGAATTCACAATAAAGGTTGATTAAAACAAAGTTAATTGTTGTGTTACGACTCAACTATATTTTATTTTCACCAACCAACCCTAAAAATTACGTGACACTGTCTTGCGCAATCGAACCAACTGTTATTACCGATATCGTTTTGGAAATCACTGGTTACACGTTACCAGTATCGGCAGTCCAATGTCTAGGAATCCGATGACGTTAACTCTAACACCGATCGATACGTCTTTGTTGTATGGATTTTTTAATGTTGCAATTTTATAATAAAGCAAAACCGTACGCACAGACACGTATTATCAATTTTGTCCTATAGCATCGACTCGTACAAACTAATCGATATTCTATTCGTTTGGAAACATTTTTGGAAAAATACTGCAAAGCTGTCGCCCGACAGATTTATATAAAAGCAAGTATAGAACGTAGAACCAACCGGTGTGCGCGTTTCGCTATAGTTTAACGCAACACGCCGTAAAGCCAAAATTGATCGAAACGAATTCTCTTAATTCTCATTGGCGATGCAGTGCCAACAAACTTTATTCGTAAACTATTGTTGCGTGGGAACGCTGTGCATCGATGCCTCGGCAATATTCGTGTACCTATAGTATCGTATATATAGTAATACGAAATGCATCGACAAGGATACAGCGTATATAAGGTAAAATTACATCGGTATATTGGATTATTGAAAATCTTTCGTCGACCCAGTTAATCCGTAATACGGCGATAGTAGTGGCGGCCAAATGAACGAAACCGAGTGAATAACGGTAAAAAGATCGTTTACGCGACGAGCTAACAAACGTCGGATAAATAGGTCTTACCAATCATAGGTTCGAGGAAATATTATCGAGGAAATCGAAAGAGACGAGTATTTTAAATTAATGATAAGTCAATCAAATTTGAAGATGGTATCCCACTGGGGGTAGCCATCCACATGCTATATTGCTATATCACTAAGCTATAATATTTTACCAAATGTCCTACTGGATAAATTGTAAAATGTAAATAAATTGTGGCGGATCGGTATCAACAGGACGCCGACAGGTCGAGACATCAACGTGGCGCAACATCTCCCGGGCGATCCGCTGGTACCAACCGCCAACACTAGAGGGCTACGACGACAACGAGTCTGTCTAACTCGCTAGCGGTCGAATATACGAGCGATTGATACAAATACCGCACCTAGCGAGACTCCCTCTACGTCTAAGGCAGGGACTACCGGGCATAGCCTTACTGACGAGTCCACCGGTAGTCCCGGGACGAAACGCACGACTCTCTTTTCATCCGCCACAAAATAAATAATAAAAAAAAAAAATTAACGATTGTCGGGTTTGTCGGCTTGGCGCTAGTTTTAGGGGCGCGTTGCGTATCTTCGTTAGAACAAGCCATCGTAGTTGTTCAATGAGGTTTATATTTACAATTATGTGTTCGAGCGTTGATTTAACAAGGTTTAACAATTTAACGTGTTTATCAGTCACTCTTAAAGTAAAGACAATGTTCTTAGGTTCGAACGAATCCACGGTCAACGGGTTAACTCTTAGTACAATTGAATATGTTTTGAAACTCAAAATGACGTATTATTTCATAATGACGCAAGTATTTCATATAACTTTTTATCTTCTTCTCCGTATTAAACTTACGAAATTTCTTAACTGTAAAAAAATAAGTCCCTTTGGAAAATTAACCCATAACACGGAAATCGTATAAAAGTAGGATTACGTGGAAAATAGACGTGACAGAGCTAATGGTAAAGACAAGGATCGCGCGTGTGTATCTTTGCACGGAAAGCTGCACGTTCGATACAACCGGACCGACTGATTGCGTCGAAACACGTCCCTAACAGTGGCCGATAGCCGTTGTTACAAATTCATTCGCCACGTAGCCGACAAGTCTGACAATTTACCGAGTTACTCGCCACCGGATTTGACCATCGCTGCGGAAGCAATAAGGGGCAAGTTTGGCCTGACTTTCGTGCGACGAGACTGCAACGCCGAACCGTTAAACGTCGAATCGATTCACCGGAAAACTTGACGATGTCGATGTCACACGCGCAAGAAGAAAGCTACGCGACGCGATTGTCTTGTCCACTCTGAATACAACTGTCTTTTAGTTCACTGGCTATTCTAATATTGACTATCTAACACTGGCTATTTAAATATGTCGGATTAGGGTTGGAATTTTGGGCGTTCGATGAACCTTTACTCAAATTTATCATCGTGGATATAGCCGATGTTTACCAGTACAAATGTGGGTACTACAAGAGGCTACACGTAACGACGGCGATAGGATGGTCGCGATGCCGATGACAACGAATTCAGGTTCGACAACGAATCCACGGTCCACGGGATGACGAGTGCCAACGTAATACACGATTCGGATAACTCTCTCGATAACTCGATCAGCAATTCGCACAACGACTAACTGACTAACTAACTCGCAATCCAAATGAAACTGCCCTTATATAGTCCTTTTCCCACTCCTTGGGTCGATCTCTGTTTCTGAGGAGAGCTGCGCAACTATTTTCTACTTCCGTTATTACACGTCCCTCCCGTGACCGTGGGTACGTTCGGTGACTCGTTATGTCACCTCGAGCCCAAACCCATCGTCATAAACCTTAAGTGGCCGCATAACTATTTCTTCGTTTATTGCTTAAACATCCTTGTCGTAAACATCTGGATTGGGGTATTGAGTTTTTCCGAACATTCTAAAGAAAGGTCCCGATGTCCTTCCATCTCCGACAAATACAATCGTCACTGACTGAATACCGTTACATGTTGACTCTTAGAATACTGGTGCGAGAGTGAGTCTTGGCGATGTTGCTGTCGTAGAGAAAGGTTCGTGGTGGGTGTGTCTCAAGTCTGTTCCAACTGACGTATGGGTAAAGACGTATGTTTAAGGATGGGCTGGCCGGCCTAATGAAGGTTCGCGCGATGGTGACCTTGAACTTGGGCAAGACCCGCGTTTCCGGTCTTCCTGAGATGTACCATAAAATAAAGAAATTACGTGCCTTATGGGTTTTCCCGTGGGGTCCTAGAGTACCTTGACTGTACAATAGGCCCACTGTTTATGATGGGGTCCGCGCTAGAGTCGCGTAGACCCTTGACGATCGTCCTGCCCGAGAATCGCACCTGGTTGATACAAGGCGTCGGGGTAATTACCAGGCGGCACTCCAAATCCCCAACACTTTTACCATTTATGCGAGGATTGATTGTAAATTTTAATAAATTAAAAAAGAAAACTTTTACCATTTTTAATACGACAACAATTGGACGCTAGAAGAATCCTCACAGATCGCGGGTAATTTGTCTTTTCTCGATACAACGAAATTGGAGGATCAAAGAATCAAAGGTGATTTGTCGATAATTTTCAGTAAACTGTAAAATTCGTAATTGATGTTTAATTAGAAGAGCAGTATTTCATTTTTTTGATAGTTGGAACATAGTACAGACAAAGTTTGTACATAGACCGGACGTACTAAGCATCGACGTATACATCATTCGTCAGGCTGTACTGGCTAACAAGTGGAAAATCCAAACTAAGCATAGAAAACAAACTAAAAATATATAAAATGGTCGTAAAACCAATCTGGACATACGGAATAGCACTATGGGGAACAGCAGCAATGAGCCATATAACCAAAATAGAGGCAATGCAATTTAAAATACTCACAACAATAGCAAACGCGCCATGGTACGTTAAAAACGAGGACATTCGGAAAGACCTGGCAATACCAACGGTCAAGGAGGAGAGATTAACAGAAGCGCAAGAAGATACAGAGAAAGAATAGCAAAGCACCCGAACCGGTAACAAACATAAAAAGGAGACTAAAAAGGAAACACCCAACAGATCTCACAAAGGACATAACTTAACATACAAGCACTCGCCACGCTAAAGAGATAAATCAATCAAACTCGAAGATGGTATCCCACTGGGGGTAGCCATCCACATGCTATATCACTATATCACTAAGCTATAATATTTTACCAAATGTCCTATTGGACAAATTGTAAAATGTAAATAAATAAATAAAAAAAAAATTCGTCAGGTTTGAAAAGTTACACGGAAGCATCGCATAAAATCAATAATAAACAGAATACGTGAAGAAAGGAAGCAAATGTACCGGTTAACCAATAGAAAATCTAAATTAAGCATAATGAATAAACTAAATATATACAAAACAATAATGAAACCAAGCTGGACATACGGAGTCCCACTATGGGGGAGGCAGCAATGGGTCACGTAAATAAAATAGAAACAGGGCAAGCAAAAATTTTAAGGACGATAGTTAACGCTCCATGGTACGTCGGAAATGAAGACTTACGAAAAGATTTAAAAATTCCAACAGTCAAAGAGGAAATCGCTAGATATGCAAAAAAGTATAAAGAAAGACTTGTAACACACCCAAACCAGCTGGTTGCTGAAACGAATAAAACCATAATGGAAAGAAGACTGAAGAAGGAGCATCCCGCGGACCTCACGATAGAAATAAAATAAACAACTTGGAAGATGGAACCCCGCTGAGGGTAACCATCCACATGTTATATTATCATACCACTAAGCTATAATATTTTACCAAATGTCCTACTGGACAAATTGTAAAATTTAAATAAATAAATAGAGAAAAAAAAAGTTTAAAAAGTATCTAATGATAGCACGCGCGCGTTTATCCACGAATGAACAAAATAAAACTCGCAGTTGGAAACACTGGCAAGTATATTTTAACAAGACGAGATATTTTTAAACACCGAGTCGCTATGAAAATATTTTTATCAACGAGCGGACCCTCTATCGCGAGTTAATAATATAATCGATGCTCGGATAAAAGATACGCGAGTGTAGCTATGTTTATGCATAAATATGAGACGGCTGAATCTCTTCGGACCCTTTGAAACCCTTTTCCTAGACCTAGTCATTACGAAGCATAGCATAAAAAATATCTACGACTCGTACCACGGTAGACGTCATTTTTCTCCAAGTTACGAAGAAAAGCGGTTCGTTTCCCCAGACGACTTTTTATGCAGGATATATACGCTGAGTAATCAGAGAAAATAGATTTCCTTCTGCGTCCAGCTTCTCTTCCCAAATCCTTCTACGAGTACAGAAAAGAAAACGCAGACTAATCGTAACGTAACGTTTTAATCAAATTTCCCACGTTTTCTACGTTCGGAATAAAAGTATTCGCTTGGCAACTAAGCGATCGCGCATTTTCTCAATACCACCTAATGACAAAATCCGCGATCACTTAGTCGCCAACCCGATACATTTCTAACACCCAACCAATTTTCCTGTATACCGTTCTATTTAATCGGTACGAGGTAACGAATAATTAATGGATTTGATAAAACAATAATAGCGGTCGAAGGTCGTTGGATTTAAGGAGCCGTTCGAGGTAAGACAAATGCGGCATCTCATTAGCAATACCGGAGAGAAGATCTTCGCGCGTGGACGCCACTCGCGGTAACAACCTCCTAACGCGATACGATCATTATACGACTTCTCTACTGGCCGACTTTTTCCTCTCTTTACTACTTCGTGTCCGGCCAACGATTCGCTGGTTTTTTCGTTCGTGTGCACCGCGCGTCCTTTCGCACAAAACCAATGTTTTTCTCGTGTCGACGAAACAAAAAATCCTCAACGAGATTCCCTGTAACGGTTAATTAAATCGCAACGATAATTGCGTCCACTTGAATTTCATTTTTCAATCTCTAATGATTTGAATCATTTGATCGATCAACGATAAGGCAACGCGCAAAAGTAAACGCGAAATTGTCGGAAAGAGCAAGTCAAGTACGTCATACGTTTCATAAAAGTGTCTGGAAACAAGACAATTATCAAAGGCTTCGTCGAGATAGCGAAACAAAGTGTATTAGAGTAATAGATACTTTATAGAAGACCGCTATAACAATTAGGGACGCGAAATAGATTTTTATGAATCGAAAGTTCGTTTCTATGGTAAAATTATAGAATCTGTTTATGCGACCAATCGCGGGGAGACGTAATCGCGAGGAGAGACGTCAACGGGAGTCGTAAATTCCCGTTACGATTATAACAATCGACACCACGAATTGATCGATCCCCTGATCTCCGTTGAGATAATAGGGGTGATTGAGTTTGTATAACACTGTGATTCACAGAATTATAAATTATATATTTCCAACACTTAGATTACACCGATGAGCATAGATAAATAGATAATCACTTATCGCACGAAGATAAGATAGATTGTAGATGTACGTTAGAGCAGGGCTCTTATAATTGGATTTAGCGTATTAGTGGACGTAGCACTATAATATATTTAGTAGAGGAGATGTATGCTCGACAATACCGAGAACCGACTCTCGCGTTATGCTTAGACTGCCCCGATAGGCATTAGCTTTAGACTTGGTAGTTGACTTTTCCAACGATGTAGAAGAAGTGAAGTTGAGTGACGATGGAAAACTAGCGATGGGTGTGTCTAGCGCACGGGACCATCGGATTTGTTCGTGCCATTTTAGGTCAGGAAGTGAGGGCAGTATACATTGCCTCGGATTGGATAAACGAAGGTTGGTGGACTAGGAAGGGTCTTAACCGCCCTCGATAGAAAGTTGCTAGTGGGAAGCATCGTACGTGAGAAAAACTAACTTTCCCGTGTCAAGCCGAGTAAACAATAGTCTTTAGAAACTGATTTAGAAAAAGACATTTGTTGGGTCTGAAGGACCTTAGCAGGCAAGTTACTCGGGTTTATGACGGGTGCTTAAGGCTATCGAGGGTACGCCGTACGGAAGAGCGGACATCCGGTGTCCGTCTGGCCCGCGGTGTGTGACCTGGGCCAGGCAGAGAGTCGCCCGGCGTAATAGAATCGAAGTGAAAGAGATAACAAGTAAAATGGAGAAATATTTTCATTTCGAAAAGATCTAATTTATATAGATATACGTATATGGATAATTCGTAATTTAAGATTCAATTTTTAAGATTCAAAAATTGCAAGATGGTAAAAATTGATTTCATGGAGATGTTACTGTGTTATTATAATAAGTCGCGTAAATTCTATAGAATTCCACAATTCTATGGAATTTGTTTCACCGAAATATTAAAAAATTTAATCCACCGTACGATCCGTACGAAATAAAACACGAAACTTCCTTTATAAATCGTATTAAAATCGTAAGAAATAGCGATACGAAGAGAATAAACGAGCAGACTTGCCGGTGACGAGTTTTCAAAGCTTAAAAAGCACTTTTATCATTTGCAAGCATGTCATTAAGAAATACAAGCTGAGTAAATATGTAGCAGGCAAATACTGCAACGTCAGAACACCAATTTAATTTGTACCTTTTCTAATTAGCAGCTTGTTTGTAGAATTTACCCTCGTTTCTTGAGATTAAACGTTAAATTGTCATTTTGTCCCCATTGCGAACTGTGATTTAAACAAAGAACGAATTTGTTTCTTAACCGTGTCGTAAGGAACTTGAAAGATATGCCTCTGCCACGAACAAGTATCCCTTGATTTACTAAAACAAGAGAAAATTATGCATTTCAGTACGTTCGTCTTTTGTTCGTATCCTTTATCGTTCATTTATTTTTTAAATAATACAGAACGGAATTTTATTATCGAAAAATAGCTTCGTTCGTGGCATTATTTCGAACGTTCTTCCAATCAATAAAAAGCGAAATATATTCCAAATATCCAAAGTTTTGCCTATCACAGTTTCAATACGATTCCATAAAAGAAACTCGAGGAAAGTAGAAACAGCGGATGTTTTGACATGATTTCCCAAATTTGTATTCTATTCACCTACAGTTTAGAAGATTCCAAGTTCCAACGTTAAAGTTTCAAGTGACCTTATCGTTGGTCACAACGCGTACATTCTTTTGGGACAACTTTCGCATAAACAAATAAAAATTTACAAAGCTTCTTCGTTTCATTTCCGTAATGCAAGAAGATGCTTGAATCGATACTTTTAAAAATAACGAAAGTATAATTCTCTTAGAATGATCGATAATCAAATGATCATGCGGAAATATTTTTATGCTTTTTAGCATAATTATTCTCATCCAGCGATGAATGAAATAACTCTGCAAAATTTCTTCGTCGCTTAGTAGCTCCGTTACGACAATGTTCTTTCATTTTATACGTGGGGAAATCCTCATCGACACCCCTCGCTCTTCTGGCAAGCGGCGGGATAGTGTTGTCACGTCCCGCGCTGCACACGCGCCGTAACGTAGACTAAAACTACCAAAAGCGCGAGTGAGCGTTCCAATTTGAAATTTAAATAAATTTTAACAATTTGTATAGAAAGCAAATTCGAGCCTCACAACCCCCACGGAATAACCCGTCACACGACGATCCCTCCACGGAAGACCTAAATATAAATAAGCGTAGCGACATAGAAGAAAGAAGAAATAATTCCTTAGTTCGGAGTAGTTAATTCCTCGGTTTTGTGTGATTAGTTCGTCAGTTCTTGGTGATTAATTCCTTGGTTCTTGGCGATCAGTTCTCCAATTCTTAGCAAGTAATTTCCTTGTTCATAGCGATTAATTCTCAATTCCTTTAGCTCTTAATTTCTCAATTCCTTTGCCTTTCGATTCTTTCGTTCCTTAGCTTTTCAGCTCTTAGTTCCTTTAGCTCTTAGTTTTTGCTCTCAGTTCTTAAGTTCTTCAGTCCTTTAGTTCTTTAGCTTTTAGTTTTTTGTTTCATTAGTTTCCAGTTCTTGTTAGTCTTATTAATCGACGTGTTTGTATTTGTCAATTTGTAAATTATTTGTAAAATTTGAAAATCTATCAAATTAATTTATGAGACGGAAAACGTATTACGAACGATTGTAACTTCGAGTATTCGAAATTTCAACGACAATTCTGTCAATATCCAATTAGAATACGAATAAACATTTTTTTTTGTGAAGAATATTTGTCTAATAATATAATAGGATTAAGCGAACATTTATTTTCACCAACTTTAATCCTCTCCCGTGCCAGTACTCCTGCGCGTAGCAGGCGCGTAGCAGAGTTCAATTGCCAATCGCATTAAACAACGGACAACGCTACAATTTAATCTGAATTCAAAAATTAACGGCAACACAACCAAAACGAGCCAAACAAAACGTAACAGTGTCAGACTTTACCGACTAAAACCCCACGGTGGACCGCCTGATGCTCGACTGAGATGCCCCGGCACCTTTTTCGAATTACTGCCGCAGCACTCCTGCGTCTTCTCCTGTCCGAGGGAGCATTCCTTGGGTAGCGCAGGGTCGTCCTTGCGAGGAACCCTGCAAGGATAAGACGCTCTCACGCTCTCGCGCTCTGTTCGTTCCTTTACGAGCATTACGTCTTCGCGATATAAACGGACTGCGAGCAACTCTTGTTGCCCCCTCAGCATCGCTTTCGCAACTGACGAGGGGTCTAATCCGTCGCCAATCGCTAGCTAGTAGAATACGACGTGGGGCCTCCCACGCTGGACAAAATCGCAACGTGTGCTGGGCCGTGTCCTTGCCCTCACCGCAGTGGTGACATGTGTTCGTCGCCTCTCTTCCGATTTTCTGCAGGTATTCCATGTCCTGCGAGCACCGCGTCATCCGGAAGGACAGCGGAAGCCCTCCGCGGTCCCTCCAAGGCTCCCAATTATTACGACATTGTACTCGCGCGTTGATTAATCGAGTGGTTGTTCCATTGTTCGTGGTAAATTTGCAACTGTTTTCGTTCGCTCGATTCGTTACGACACATCCAGGACATTTACGCGTTTAAATATGAATATTATCTACGCTGCTTTGCGATATCGAGCGTTATCGATCGAAATACAATTGGAATTGTCAAAAGTCATAAATATATCTTTTTCGACAAAACGTTATCGAAGGAATTACAGCAAAGATCAATAAAGAAAATTTCCTCCGTGTATCTTTTGCTGAAAAGTGCTATTGATAAAATAAAATTACAAAAGAAGAATTTACGATAGATCGTATAAAAGAATCGTATTTATTATTATTATTATACGTATTATCTCATCGTTGAAGAAATAAAGGGGGAATGAAGAAAATTAACTGGCATCGAAAGAACCATCTTTTTTTGCCTTTATTATCGAAATTCTTTATTTTCTGTGTCTTGTAGCTCTATGTGTAGGTGTGCATGTGTATGGAGTAGGAGGAGGAGAGAGAAAGAGACAAAGTATAATCTTCGTTTATGCTAGAAATATCGAAATATTCGCTTAACGAGATATACATTACGTGACGGCTAATCTTTACTTTTCTTTTGTTCCTAAGACGCGTAAGACCACCTTAAGATCATAGATAGCGAGCCGATTTCACTTTGTTTTATTCATCGATTAACTCATTAATTGAATAGGCAGATACAGTGGATAGGGAAAGTCGTGTGTAATGATTGTTCTTTGTCTTTTTTCTTCGTTTATTCTACGTATCCTATCTTTGTCGGTTTTTGTAAAAAGACACTGTTTGGCTAGACAGAAATTTGGCTGAAAATGATAGTCTGCTCCCCGTCCCTAATGGGGAAAAAAGACGAGTAAAAGAATTAAACCATCAAGAACCGGGCAGTGAAACAATGTGCAAGATTGGAGAAAGTAACTTGCAACGTTGATTTGTCCTTTGTCAGGCTAAATATATATCGGAACACTACGCATATTGGCAACGCCGGTGTTCAATGCAAAATTCCTTATAGCGCCACGAATAATTAAATTTGAATTTTATAAAGTTGTAGGATCTAAATGGAAAAAGAAATAGCGAGCAAAAAAATATTACATAAATGCTTATAAATCCTTTTTATAATCATAATGTTAAAAGACAGAATTCAAATACAAGTAAACCGACCGCAAATAAATTGCAAATGGAATGTTGGCCTTTAATGGATTAAGAAAAGCTACTTTTTAGAAAAATTTTTAGAAAAGCACGGTGTCGGGAAAGCAAGGGAGAACTTGAGACCCTCTAATAACAAATTCACTATTTTTGCCACAAATACATTCGAAAACTAGGCACATTTATATTCGCAAATCTTTCTTCCGATCTGTTTAACCGGAAACACCAGTATCGTCCTATATTTTACACGAAATCAAATACATAAAAAATAGAGCTTTCATTACGATACAGGCCGATCGTTTAGCGTTCGGTTACTCGCCCATAGCAATTAGAGAACAGAACGTCGTGATAACGCACAAATCTTAAGAGTGGAAAAAGGAACGCAAGAAGTGTTTTCATTTCTTTTTTAAACCAGTCTTCAAATCGACAGTTCATTGTAAAATCATCGTGAAAAATTCAAAGTTTCGTTCAAGCATATCGCAAATATACAAACTACTCTCGTTATTTAAGAAGCGAATCCGTAAAAAATCATTTACTTTTACTTACTACGCTTTTGTTTCAACGCGCTATTCTTCGCCGTTTTCTTTGTAATTACAACCAAAGGGAAATTCGATCTACTTTGATCAAAGAAACACAGTATATTTCCTTTTTGTAAATTATATTATAATTTCGATGCAAAAGTAAGGAGAAATTTTGCTTGATATCTTTTTCCATCCATTTCCATCGTTGGTAAACTCGTCGTAAGATATCTTTTTAATAAATTGTAACAAATAACAAAAGAGCCAGGACTTCGATTTGCAAATTCGTGCATATTCGAATTTGTATTCGTGTATTTCATCGAATATTAGTAACGATCAAATAAAAAATACACGCTTCGTGTGCTTTTTTCTTTTTACAAAAATTCTCATTACTTCTGCATCTGCGAAGAAGTTCGTCTCGTTTAACAGCTAAGAAAAATGAGCATGGATTTACGGATAATTCATATAAACCATTAAATATAATTCGCTTTTAATCGATCTTATTACGTCAATATTTCATCAGCTCTTTTAGTTTCTCTAAGAACTTCGAATGAGTTATATGAAAGAAAAAAGAGAGAGATAATAGTAATTACTTTTATAATAATAAGAAGAAACGTAAGAACGTTTAATTTTTAAAAACGGGTACTACCAACGATATTTGTAGCAAAAATATACAGGCCACGTGGCTGCTTACAATATACGCTCCGCAAATTCTTAAAAGGAAAGAAAAACTTAACAAACGCGAAAGAAATGAAAAGTTATTTTTCTTCTTTTTTGTTTTTTTTTTCTTCTTTTGACAAAGAACATAACGGTTAACGACGTCAAAACAACCATCACTCAGTGTCAGTCAGGTGCGGCTGTACAAATCATTGATACCCACTGACAATGAGCTCATCGATTGTACACCTATACTTAAGAATCTAGATTTTATTACGAAACTGCTCGCACGAATTTCACAAACGATTTCTTATTTTCTTTTTGCTTTACTTTTTTCTTCTTTTTCCTTTAATTACACCACGAAAAAGAAACTATTGACCCATGCTACTTCGCTCGATTATTCCAATAATTATATTTACGGATGCATCGTACATGCGTTATTGCCAATAACATATGTACCGCTTCATCTTCGTACCGTTGTTTGTTGAACAACCTCACAGACATAAACTGAGATACGTATTATATTTTCCCGTGCAATTCGGTGTGTCGAACATTCAAAAAAATTAGTTACAATTATTTAAATTACACGATGAAAATATTATATTATTCGTTGAAATTCACGTACCTATCGAATCCATATTTTTTTTTCCAATTTATAGATACAATAGCGCAGTGATCGTCGACTAATTGATACAAATTTGCATATGTACAACGTACGAAGATGAAACACAAGGAACGGAATATGTATATTTATATACACGAATCGGAGCATGTGTTATGAATGCATAATATGCACGCATGTAAATGTATATCTCTGTATAATATGACGTGTGTAGAGTGTGTGTGTGTGTGTGTATGTGTTTGCGCGCGCGCTCATGTGCGTGCGTGCGTGCATGCGTGCGTGCGTGCATGTGTGTCTGTATGTGTATGTATCCTTGTAAAATGTACGTCGCGTTTCATGTACGTATGTATGTATGTACGAAACATTTCGCATAGACGTTCTGGGAGTGGAATCAAGATATATCGAGTATATGAAAAGCAATCGTTTTTAAAAATGTAGAAATTCGCTTGTTAATAAACGTATACGCAATAGTTTGGCCATCGGTCTTTGCCATACAAGGATAATAATTTTTATCGACTACTATCGTTAACTAGGGATGAAGTCATCGTGAAAAAAGAACCGGAAGTCCATAATTGTTTGTTTCTTTTATAGACAAGGGAACGATATCCGTTCAGTTAGAAGAAAATGTTTTCACGAAGAAAAACGCACGAGGATAGCATAGTCTCGTAAATTTCAAATACATGTGCAATAATACATGTGTATATAATTTTTTTTTTTCTTAAGAAGCGGTAATTCGTTTTTCGCGATCCTAATGGTGCCTTTAATGTACGCGTGTTCGCTTGTTATGCCTTATCGTTTCCTTTAACTGGCCAGTGTAAACTCTACTGTGGCACAAAGAAATTTCGACAATTACTCGCGTAATTTCACGTTCGATACGTCGTGTAAATAGAGCTTCAATTGCAAATAAATTGTCACGATATATATTTATGTGTATATATATGTATATAGAATACCACTAAAAATTCGCTTGAGCGTACGCCCAACATACAGACCAAACCTTCATATCAATCTCAAGCACACATCAACCGCTTTGTAAACGATATAACAAAAGTAGCTTGACAAACGAAGCACACAACCAAATGATGAATCCTACATTGTTTTGCATACTTTTAGTTTTAGATTCAAGAAAAAATAATATAGACTTCGAAGAACATTAGTTTCGAGAAATTAACACACGAACGTGTATCTGTACATCTATACAACCCTTAACTATATAGTAGTCAATTATGTTAAGGAAATACATACTACCTAGTATTGCTATACGATTTCTTTATTTATAAGAATGTTTGACAATTAAAACGTAAATTATAAAATATTTTGCAGAATGCAACCTCAAATAAAGATTAGTTAAAGATTAAATATGAATAATTAGAAAGCAGACAACGTAAAGCATTAGAAATATATACGTTTATTATTTTAATATCTAACAAAATAAAAATGTAAAAAGTTTCTACTTGATAAAAGAAAATATATAATTTCATTAGTCTGTCAAATTGAATCATTCGTGAATTTTCATCTTTTGCATAATACGTAGAATTACAAGTAATACTATAACCTCTAAAGCCTCATTGTATGTGATGTTAATTTTCTTAAAATCATATACTATCTCGAAATACTCTAGAACTGTGATGATTTAGTTGTGTGCTCGTTCACATTATCGAATCATGTTGATCAATGAATGAAAGCATCGAGTAAATACAAAAGGTAATAGCAAAATTCGCTTTACCCCCAGAAACATCGCTATTCTCATATCAGATTCGTTTACTGTCTACTTTTAACAAATGTATATGTCCAAACAAACTTACTTATGAATTGCACGATGAAAAAATTAAGATATAATAAGATAGAATGGAACGAATGAAAGCTCACAATGATAAAAAAACACTTAGAAAAATTGTCAATATAACTATCTAAGTTGATAATCGTCGTGTTCCCTCTGTTGAAAGAAAGGAAGCACGGATTGCGCAAACGCATTTTCACAGAGAATGTTTACACTGTTTCGTACGTACGTACAACATGTGTACTCACGAAAAAAGAACTAAGATTAATGTTATTTGGAATAATTATGATCCTTAGTAATTCCAAACGTAAGAATCAATTCCAGATAAAAATGATTACATCTCACATTCACAAATGCGATTGGCGATTTAATCACTAATTACTGAAAAATCTATGCATACATAATCAAACACTTCACTGTTTGCGCGGCAGCCTTTTCAGCTATAAATGGAATTATGCATTAGATTAATTCAGTATCTTAAATTACCTAGTTAATGTTGTGTTTTGTGTATCAAATCATTATCGTAACAATTATTTGTTGGGCACACACCGAATTAAAGTCTCAGCCATAAGCACGCGTCAAACTTTTCTTTCTTCGTGATTCATGTTCATTAGCCATCCTCTTTTGGAGGGGTAAACCAACCTATAGGAATATATAACAACATAATACCATGTATATAGATATTTCAGAAACAAGTATTTCAGAAAGAGATGGAAAAACATACGTCAAAAGTAAAAGATTAAGAGCCATGTGATACAAAGACTTACTAACATAACAGAATCTTATAGGATTGCATCGTTAAACCTCGAGTTAGGAATGCAAATAGTAATATAACGTATAAATATCGACGTTATATTAAAAAAAAAAGGAAAGGAAAAAAAGAAGCAGCATATGTTTCTAAAATTATCCTTCCCAAATTATTTAAGTCAATATTGTTAAAGAAACGCGCATTAAAAAACATATTATATAATAACGATAATGAAAAATTCATCGTCTAAATAACCCTAGACATTAAACTCATCATCTTCTCATCAGATATTCTTCGTATTGCAAAAATTTAACATACATGATGAAATGAGAAATAAAATGACCGTCTTACCATTTTTTTCATGTATTTGTACAAGAGACTTGAATGACTGTTGTGCACGGGCTAGACTATATTGACCCTGACCACACACTTTGCTAGCACTACCTGGTCCTTGAAATTGTATGCGTGCTTTTCCCTTCACTAGTGTTGCTGAAATCTGCATGATGACTGCTTCCACTGTATAGGCTGAACTCCAACCTTGTTTCGTTAAGAGTTCCATGCAAATTGCACCTCCTATAAGGACGTAACCACCAGAGATCATGGGATGCACAACTCTGACAAATGGGGGTTCGAATGGGTAAGTTTCCTGCAATCACAAGAATAAAGAATTTTTTCTTAATTTTACAAAATCAATAACCTAAATATCAATATCATGCGAATTAACAAAATTTCTAAAGTATTTACCAAACTACATTGATATCATACGTAATTAAAACATCAAGATATAATAAACAGATTCTTAAAAGTGATGATGTATTACTTATTATCTAAAACACAACTAGAATCAATAATTTTGATTTATACAAAATTCATACAATAAAAACACTTGCAAGTTAATGACATACCTTAAAAAGCATGTTAAGAAGAATACTGTCTTTGCCTTCCTTTTCTTTTAGAAGTATGAGATCGCTGTGTAAAGGTGAATCAGGATCAACACACATCAGCCTGACATTCCATTCATACAAACTGTCATTTACTAATTCTATGCTGTACATTCCTACAACAAATTTAAGTAAATACTTGAATATGTCAATAAATCTGCATTTTCCTTTTATAATATGATTATTAAGCTGTCTTAATACAACCATAGAATGAAAAACATGTGACTACCTTTTTTGAAACTGTCACTCCGATAAATGTCGCGCAATTCTTTCATAAGTCTGTCTGTGGCTTGCACACTGCCACAGACAGATCCTTTTAAGTAATCTTGTCTTTGATTTTGTCTCAACCTTTCTAACGTTGCAAGATGTTCCAATTCTATTTCTTCACCCTTAAAAATTCAATTTGTATCAGTATAAAACAATACAAGTATAATCTACATATTAAAACAATTGTTTTATTTAATGTTACTTTATTTACCTTACTCTTTGCATTGGCATCCCCTTCGTCCATATCTAAATGTAGGTCTTCCTCCGCGTCGCTTTCTTCATCATCATCAATATCTTCTACATCCTCAGCTTCCATCCTTTGTGCCGCTGCTTCGTTCGATCCTCCTAAACGTAATGGATCCAAAGCTGTCCTTAACCGTTCAACATCGGGTGGTTCGGGTAATGAGTGCAGTCTACATAATTCTTTCAAGAGAATCCCAACTTGATTAATGACATGGTTGTCACGGCCTGTAGTAGTACTTAAAATTTGTACCGCATTTGTAACACTTGTTTCCTCTGATTCCGCAAACCAAACTGGTGGTGTAGAAGGATAGGTTTCCTATGACATTCATTAGAGTTCATATAATCACTTTATAAAGCAAAACCGCAATAATCATAATTTAATTTTTATAATATGTAATATACGTAATGATATATTACTTTACATAATATTGAATAACAATAATGAATATTTATATAACATATTTCGATAAACTTGATAGTTCTCAATATTGCAATTAACTACTTTATTCAAAAAATGCTATAATTTCCCTCAACATAGTTCATTTGTTATTTCAACTAAGACAGAAAATTGTCTAAATATAAAATGAACTACTACCACTTTAAAGTATGTGTACAATAATAAAATCTTCTAACAAATTAAAAAATATGTTTACCAATTGTTATGCATATAAAAATTACTGATAAAAATTAGTTACCTAATTGGGTGTTTAAAGCTGACTCATAAAGTAGAAAATATTTTAAGATTCTAAAAAAAAAACTGTAGTAAAAAAGATAATGGACATGAAAATTCTTAAATTGTAAAATAGTTGTGTTCGACGATAATTCGTGAAATAAAAGATTACATTAAAAATCAACTATAATACACGGCGAATGTTTATCACGGTCGTATACAGGATATTTAAATATGGATTTATCGGCAATTGCAGTTAGCTCAGCGTCGGTGCACGTCCATGCATGTGCGTAACAGAAATCACATATTATTAATTAGCAATACCAGACCATATTTTCTCAATGAAACAAATGAACAAAAATTGTCAATTTTGTAACAAACGAATAGATAAAACGAGAACAATAATGCGTTTCACTAATATCTATTTGAAGCAAATTTTTAAGTCCAACATTTGTTTTGATACACGCAAGATGAAAAGATAGTTTTGAATACGCTCGAATTGTTAAAACGCTAAATAATTTTATTCACAATCGACCTTTAATGAAAGAAAAGACAACTATTGTAAATTTCGAATTGCATTCGGAGCTCCATAACAAAAGAAACATAGCGCTTAAATTTTTTTTGAACGCACGCGATTATACGCGACTTATTGTTTACATACGCTGATAATAAACTTTCTGCATGGATCCGAATCTAAAATTAATCGCTACAAATTAATGAACTCAACTCTAAACAACATAAACAGCTATAAGATTAAACAATTATTTACTTTTAGCATTAATATGTTAACTATTATAATTTCGGAGTAGTCAAATGAAAATTGAAAGTAATTTCATAACAAAAAAGCGAACGATGATGGCAACGATGGTAAGAGGGACGTACATACATGGATATGCTCATTGTTATCTAATTTATCTATAAATATTATCTGGCGTACACAAAATTAGTAAGTAGTTTGGTAATCGTGATATAACTGTCTAAATGGCACCGATTCTAAACGAACTTGTTTGTTGCAAATTTCAAACACAAAAATGGACAGAGAGAACAGATACCATTACGAGGGGCTTACCCTCTATTTGTGACATACATTGACCTCTAGCGCAATATTAATTCGTCTGAAAATCTCCACGGAAACTAGCTGATTGAGGTGAGAAAGGATCGATCGTAACTACAACAAAACGTACAGAACAATAAGAAACTATGGAGAGGACAATGCGTACACGATAGACACGGTATACGTGCTCCCGAGCATGGCTCTTGTCAAAAGCCTCAAATAACAACACGACTGTTATTGTTTCTTTGTCCGATCGGTCGTAGACAGCGACGAAACTTAACACGCTATCCATATAAAAATGAAAATACTGTCGATTGTTCCGAATCGATTTACTGTCTCAAATCGCATCCATGCTTGGTACACTTACTGTAATATTGGCGTGTATTTCGTATTTCTTCCCATTTTTACCGACGAACCTGCAGCTGAGTTCGTCCACACTCGCAGACATTATCTGAAATCTCTCATGGCTCTTAGGGAAGACGGACTCAAGAGTTTTAATCTCCTGCTTAAGGGTGTTCAAACAAGCCATTTGGGGGAGCGAACGAACGTGCCGGACCCCAAATTTTTCGGCGGTGCTTGTTCCAAAAAGTACAGCAACCCGAAAGAAACACGACGTACCCGATGACTGCCCGACAAAATGGCGACCGCAACTGACCAATTCGGCTAGTCTCGTACAATTTCGTCCTCTTTCGTCACAGATGGCACCACTGAAACATTCAAACACTCGTGACGTCTTTCCGGTACAGCTGAGTGCCGCTCAACGTGTTGTGGCATTTAAAACGAAATCCGGATAATATACAATTGCTCACGAAAGTATTCGTACGTTTATAAAAATGTGTTATCAATATATTATTTATTGAAATTTCGTTAGAACGGTAATGAACACGACTATCAGAAATATATTAATAAAGTTCAAAATAAATCTAAAAATTTGTAAAAATATAATCACATATTCTTTATATTTAAAAACCAATGATTAAGTATCTTATTAGTTGTAGAGCTCCGAAAATAATATTGTATTTGTACAAATCTCGATCTAAACACTTAAATATTGTATTAATAAACTCTACCGATTATACTATATTAATAAATACCAGTAAATCAAAAGTTAAAATAATCAACTTCACTTTTTATCAATTCCACAATTTCATTACATGAATACATGATTAACATTCAATTTTCAAGAAACAAATAATTTATTTCCGTAAGTTCATTCATTGCAAAGAAAATGACATAAACGATACTAAATTCTAAAATAAGTTTAAAAAATAGTATTTGTAACATCGTTACCTTCTTCTGTTTTTCATTTTATGGAGTAGATTAATGCAACTTCTGATTGACTCAAATGTAAATCTTCCTTTTAGTCAATATAATGTATTTAATTTTAACATAAAATAACCAACACTCGTTAATTATATCATGAATTTATTTGAAATGTCTAATATGTCTAGTTCTTATGATCTATATGTACAGATGATAGTGTGATAAAGTATAATACACGCATGTTAACATGTTAACAAATAAATGCTCTAATCTAATATACTAAAAATAATTAAGTTCTAATTTTTCGACTGGGCCCACAAATTTCTTCTTTTTTTTTCTTTTAATTTCAGGATATAGTGCATACATTCTATGTACTTCATGGGATAACATGAAGCAATTATTAAAATAATTCAAGAAATTCTTCCAACTTAGATATTTATTTACCAGTTTGTATTCGTATTCTCTTCAGTGGCATACATCTTTTTGTAATAATATTTTTGTTCTCACGTAGTTATATACATACATAAGAAATAAATAATATTTATTTATAACAGCGCTCAATATAACACAAACATATTAGTACAAGAAACATTGTTCATATTGTACTTAATTTATTAAATAAAGGATCCATGATGCATGCGCTTAAAATTAAAATGAGCTAAAATGATACTAATTGCAATTATATTTCCTTTTCTCTTTCTAACAATAAGTTTTTTTTTACGAAAATACAAAAATCAAAACCCGACATGTTATAAAACGTAAATAATAAATATATTATTTTACATATTGTACAGACGTTTTTCACTGCATGCTTTTCGTGTATGAATTTCTTGGGTTATTTTTTTATCATCTTTCTCGTTAACATTGGAAAAGAGTAGACACCAGTCCGTGGTACATAGTCTTTTTAATGGCAATAGAATCTTTGAATTCGTGATATGACTAAGTGTAATTTATAAATAACAAAATATACCATTTCCACCGTAACAGGATGCCTAAGCCTTTTTTATTATATGAAAATCCATAGTGGTCAACATTAATTTATCACTAGAATTATTTTCATACATATACATATATATACACACGTTTCTTTCTTTGCATATACATAGCTTTTTCTGTTTCATGTAATAGTAAAAGCGAATGTGAAAGTTAATCAGTCAATAATATTAATTTAAGCCTCTATTTTTCAAAGTCAGGATCAGCAGAAATAGCGTACTTACACTCCAATTCATTTTTCTTAGTTACCTTCCATTTAATTAAACGAATTAAAAACATGCACGTAAACGGAAATTATATTACATAATTATTTCAAATAATTTTACTTCCGTACCTACATTATTTTTAAAGCGGAAGACCATCTCAGGTGGCTTTATACGTTTAACAATTTTTAAGTTTTCTGAACTTTTTTTCTGCGATACTTGTTTTCATATAAATAAATGTTTTATATACATATACATATATAAAATATATTATATATATAATTATTAATATATATATATATACATATAGTATTTAATTAATTTAATTAATATATATATACATATATATATATATATTAATAATTTATGTTCGCTTTATGAAATATGTTTTAATAAATAATAATCATGAAATTTGCTAATACAAAAAATAAGACAATTTATGCTTTACGTAATATAAATTTGTATTTTTTTTACATAACTTTCTACATAATTAATAATTACTTTGTTCATTTTATAAAAAATAAAAGAAGCCAATTACATCCTTTAAATGATTGTGTTCACATTTGAAATAGTTATGAAGCCTTCACAAACATTGGTAGTAGATATCTCACCAACTGTTAATATGTGTCATATTTTTAATGATATTCTAAATTGCATTTCTTTTTATTGACTTAGATATTTACACAGACAATACTTGAACAAAATTATTTGCATCACTGTGTACGGTGTCTCTGATAAGTGAACTTTAGAAAATAGAGTTTTCCAAGATTCAAAACTTAGAATACTTTTTCTCTAGTAAGATTCAGTAAACTTACGTCACAATTTATGTTAAACCATTGTTGTGAATTAGTAACAGTTTTAAATTATTTTTCAGCAATTATCATGATACATATTAGTAATAACTAGGAACTTGAAGAAGCATTACCTCCGTCTCTTTAAATATACAAATGCCAAATCTTTTTGATATCCGTTCAACGTGCAATATAAGCAAGTTCAAACAACCACCTTCTTGCATTTCGCATCTGTTAATGAGTTATCGCATGGCGGCACTTTCTTTCTCCGAATCACATTAATATTAAAACTTTCATTTTATTTATAAAGAAATACTATACGTAAGATACTTTATAGTAGAGGTAGAAAAATAAAATGAGGACAAACAAAGAAGAAAGGAATGGTCTTGTGTGTGTGTGATAGTCACAGTATTTATATTGTTCGTTCGACAACCTCCAGTTGTAAACGAAAAATCTTAAAGAAAAGTATTAATAATCTTAATATATAAAAGCATATCTAAACTGCCAACTGTGCAACACTAGTTTTATACATCTCAGTTTTATTTACAAGTATTCTTTCGTCGATAGATACACTTTGGAGAAAGAAGTAGCTCACAGTATGTCACAGATTCCTTGTATTATAAAAGGTAATCTTCATTTGCGTGCACTCTTTCTGGCACATGACGTCAATACAGAATAATCTGGTTTACGTTTTTTCAGGGCATGTAATAATGCTGATTTGTTACATTAGAGTAAAGGAAACGGCTTTTTTTAAAATGCCGAATGATAGTAATCATAAGTAGGCCAGTAAGGCTGTAGCCAGTCCTAGCTGGTGCGTTGACGTTTTTTGGCAGGGTGTTCCTCAGAAGAATGTGCAGGTGCAGGCATTACCATCTCACCACCTCTATTAAACATATATTTCAATTGAGGCATGTATTTCATAATACTTTTTACTTGTATTAATGGTAGTTCTTCGTTTAAAGATGAACACTTCCCTGCTTCCATTAACATTTTCATTTGTAGCCTTTAAAAGAAAGTATCTTAAATTAAAAGTTATTTACATCAGTCATAATGTGAGGTAAATGTACATTCCTATAAAATATTTTAAGGTAAACAAAAAGGAATATACTTGCAAAATTCTTACTATTGACAAAGTTAAGAGCATTGTGTACAGACATATGCAAAAAATAATACTTTTTTACCTATTTCCTTGATATAAGTCTATATGCAAGACATCTGTTAGGACTTGCCGACAGCTATTAATGTCACAGATAGGAAAATACTGGGCGACGAAGTCAGGAAGCGTCATCAGTAATTCAGAATATATATATGGCTTGAAATTAATACAAGGTACCATTTTGTCTTCTACAAGCGCTTTCTGAATTTGATAAGGTTGAACTTGACAGGTTGATATATGTGTTTCTGATATTGGGATCAATGGCTTTCTGCCTCTTGAATCCCTAGAAATAAATACTTCAATACAATAATAAAGTATTTATTTGTTCCCTTTAAAGTAGTTTAGTTCCTATTAAAAATTTAAATATAACAATATGATAATATAATAAAGCAAACAATGTCATACCTGGAACTATTATTACTACCATTAACTGGTATTAATGGTGGTGGATATTTCGCATGAGATGTGTTATGCACGGATGGTGTATGCCTTTGTGGGTGTAATAGCGTAGATACCTGAGTAGGTGACGGCATCAGAGCTTGTACTTGTTCGCTTAAACCTAGCATTTGAGGGTATGTACTTGCTGTAACAGCATTTGGGACACCTAAAGTAGGCGTAGTATATGTTGATGTAACCCTAAAATGGAAACATTCTATGATAAATCTTAAGGAACATACAAATTAGGAAATATATATGATCAACTATAATTATGTAATTTACACGAACTACAGTACTTAATAAAGTTACAAAATGTTTATGTAAGATACAATATTGTACAGAAAATCTACACATTGTTGAATAGTTTGGGAAACTTAAAAGTGTATACTAGTTTAAAAGAATATAAATAGAGAAATATGTACATGAGATATTAATCATTGTAATCAGATTCCCTACAAAATGTATATATTGATTTACTATATTTATGCTTAAATGTATAATAGCATCAAGAGTATTTTATGTATTATATAAATTTCAATATTTCATTAACTAACATTTTAAACAACAAATAAATAACTAAAATAAAAAATTAACATAGTTTATTATTTAAAATAATAAACAAAGAAAGTGTAGAAATCAGTCATATATGTATATAAATAATAATAATAACAAATACGAATTATTCACATTTTTCACATATATCAATATCTCATTTAATAGCATTTCTGTGAAAAAAGGTCGATAATAATATGATCTACAAAAAAACGAAACTAAAAGTATATCTAGGAAATATAAAGTAGATATATGTGTATAGTAAATAAAAGAAATAAAAACATTAGAAAGAATATAAGTACTGTTTGAAGAGGCAACACAGGCAATATATAGTTATTGCAGATTTATATAAATCAAAAATTTGTTAATTATAATGTTCTTGTGCATGCTATCTTACTTTTGTGTAGTAATCATGACTATAGTACATTTTACAGGGACTCACCAGTCATCCTTCCCATAGGTTGGATAACTATACAAAAAAATCATACGTTGTATGTACAAATGCAAGAAGCTATAGTGCAGGTTTTCCAGATAATAAATAATAACATTTTTGCAAATAGTATAATTATATATTTCAAATAAATAAGTGGTTCCCTAAAATTCGACACTGCATGCTCATTTTATTCTAGTATACATCATATTAAGATCACTTTTCAAATAAAGCTATTATGAACTTTTAATATGCATTGATAAACTATATACAGTGTGAGTAATAAATATAATAAACATTTTTACACTAATGTAACTACTACACGAATGAAGTTGCGTTGAATTAATGATTAATTTCACCTTGAATTTGAGCAACACATCAAGAAAGATAAATTGTAATTAATTGTCAAAAGGGAAACGATATTTAACATGTGTATATGATTTGTTATTTAAATAGATTTGAGCAAAATATTCCATAACGTGCTTTTTAACAATAAAAACTCACATCTAATATATAATTTACTGTTTTCAATCACTAAATTGGAAGCAAGCATAAAATATTGATAATGCTGTGTAAGAAGAGAGAATGCTTAATATTAAAAATGAAAAGTTGCTCTGAATATTCTAAAGCTTCATTTTAAAAAAACATATACATAGATATTGTATATTAAGAAACAAAGAAGAATAAAGAAGACTTTTAAGAAAACTTTTCATTGCTTACCCGAGATTAGGTTGATTGGAGTGAACTGTTGCTCTGACAAGAGGGGGTGGTTGGGCCTGAACAACATTCTGCATAGTTGTAACTGGATAAACTCCAGGGTACTGAGCTGCTGCACTACCTCCACCCCCTCTACTCCTACTAGATTGTTGGGAATAATTTTTTGGTGCCGTAGATATTTGCTATAATAAAAGATCTTGAACTATTATCAATGAAAAACTCATTAGTATATTATTTCAATTTGTCTTTGTTTATTAAAATATAATTTTATATATATAAATATATTTATATTTTGATATTTATAATATATAATATATATGTCGGAGAAGAGTCAGGAACAGGGTTGTGGGCGTTTGATAGACCTCCCTTGGAGTTGGCCATCGTTGTGTGATAACGAAGACACGGCCTGATGGTACGAGTATGGACACTACCGATTCGACAATCAGCAGCGGTGATTAGGCACTTGCGATGTTAGCGACGTTGGTCTTAGGTTCGATGACGAATCCACGGTCAACGGGATGAAAGAGATACTTGCTCTAACTCAATCTCACGAATCGTCAGGCGCTGCTCCCTTCGTCGATGGGATCTCAAGAAAGAAGAATCTTCGTCCCAATGATGCCACAGAGAAAAACTATGATAGGGTGTATCTAAGGACACGAGATCATCGGATTCGTCGGATATAGCCCTCGTTCCGAAAGTAAGGGAAATTGGCGTCGCTGTCAATTGATCCGTTTGGGACAAAGACCGTCTGTCCGTTTGGAAGATCTTAATTGCCGGAAAAACCCAGGTTTTATAGCGAGTCCTCGGGCTAACTGGACTTGTGCTGTGTATGTGCCTCAACATCCACACCTTTGCTAGGCGAAGCGCCCGTCCCGTTGACCGCGGTTACGTTCGGCGACTGATGGTCGCTTTGAGCCCAAGTTTATTACCACAAATCGCAAACAAGTACAATTGGACAGGATGACGGCAAATTGTTTAATTACGACTGTAAACTTTAATTGCAATTTTACGGATTATCCCGAAGTTCCAGAGGGACGGCTCCGGTGTCCTTTCATCTCCGACATATAATATATATATATATATATATATATATATTATACTAACACAACATTGACCCTTACTGGGGGTTCAACATCTTCAAAAAGAAATAGAAAAAATAGCTAATTATAATGATGTATTTAAAAAATATTCTTACATATTCTAACTTTAATAAAATTTTAACAATATTACAACAAAAATATATAATAATATAAATATATTTTTAAACAACTGGACACTTTTTATTGAATTACATAAAAGCGGAAATATAGTAGAGAGCGACTTACATTGTGCATGTTTAGGGACGAAGGCATTCGCACAATAGAACTAGGTTGAGAAACAAGCGCCGCCGTTTGAAAGGTGGGTTGACCACCGACGAGGCCTGTCCAGCCATTAACACTTTGCACTGTGTTCAACATCGGCTGTGTGACGATATTCGACCTGCCTGAGGATAGTGCTGTTGGCGAAGAATGTGCTGGATGGGTGGTCGCAACGGGTCTAGGTTGGCTGACTCGTTGCTGCACTTGCGATGTGTTTGCGACAGATCCACGTGGTAGCATGTTATGCATAGGGGCAGCACGTGCGTTAACAGTCGCTTTATTCGCACTATTTTGCACGGGAACTGGTTTGGTCGCTGGCGGTGTGGGTTGTTTGGTCCAGCCGCCACCGCTACCACCACCTTTGCTATTCACTAACAACTGAGAGTCCATCACTTTCGTCGGCCAATAATCTTCGAACCCCGTGCCCGGCGGGAAATAACTTTTAATGTCATTCAAACTAATCACTGAACATGTTTCACTGGCAAACAGTTCGTTACGAATACCCTGTACTTTGCAACAAAACTTTAAATACGATAAGTCCCAACCCTCGAGCTTTTCCGCTTTCAACTTGAGATTCTCGGTCTCGCCCTCGAAGTAAAAAAGAGGGACGTATTGAAGGCCGTCCTTCACCGTGTAAGGAACAACGGATTCCTTATTTATCCGAATGAATCCACATTTATCAGCTTTTTGCCCATTTGACACGTTTGGATTCGTCCCGGCCGTTAATTTCGTGTAACACACGTCCAAAAACGTATAAAACTCCTTTGCGTCCGAAAGTCGAACCACTAAGTCTTTACACGTGAATGGATCTCTTCCAAACTGATTCTCGCAGTGTTTAACGTTTATATCGGTGAACAGCTTACTCTCCGCTTCCGTTATATAGTAACTCCTTATACACGTACAACTGTAGATATCCGAGTGCAGGTAACTCAGGTACTTGTTCAGCAACTTAGATTCTAAAATTCGTACAGCACAATACTTTTCGCCAGAGCGAAATATATAAGGTATGTGACAATCGTCGAAACTGGTCCATCCGAATCGGCCTCTTTGGCTTTCATCGTCAGGCGGTACTTTGCCTTCCGTCGTAGGAGGCTTCGTTGATACGGCAGTTGACGAATCCGCTGGTCGTTTATTCAAGTATCCCAGGATACCAGGAAGATTTGATTGTGGAAGGAGACATTGTGGGGGCCTTTGTTGTGGTGGGGCCCCTGGTACTCCTGTAACCATTTTCGCCTTGTTTGCTTCCACCATTTTGGCAGCCAGTTCTCGGATCTCCGCCTCATCGGGAAGTTCTTGCTTAACTACTACTTTATCAAAAGCTGGAAAATATACAATATACTCCTATTATTTTTGATAATTACAAAATAGAGAATATGATATATATACATTTATGTGGTATAAATTTTTTAAGGAATATTGAACTCTAGATAAAATTATTTTGCTTAAATTGTTTGTTATTTAACGGTTAAGTGGTACCCATAGGTAACCATAGTAGTCTAAGTTAGATTACTTAATTCCAATATTTAATTTGTATGTGTATTCTACATTTATTAATAATTTTCATCACAAAAAATGCTTACAGAATACAAACTAAAATGAAATACTTTAAAATTAAACAGCTTAATCCAAATTACTGAACAATACCAATCGAGAATTAATTAAAATTATATTTTAACCTTATATGTATAATTCTTTTCTTTAACACATTATTTACAATAACAAAGCCCACTTAATTATTACAATAACTTATATTCGTTATAAATACTAGATTATAACTGAAATACATAATGTCAGTATATTATCAAGTTTTAGTGAATTAAATAACAATAAATAACCATTATGAATTCTATTTATTTCTCAACAAAATTAAAACATATTAACAAAATCTATAGAAATCAAAATAATGAAAAAATTAATTATTTTTTATTGTTTTAGATGATTGTGTATAAAAATTACAGACGACGATCGATGGAGAAGAGCGCGGGAAAATACATTTATCGTATGCCACAAATGAATTCAAGCAATTATCTTTGATTATTCTGCGAAACGAACTCCCACAAAAATAATAACCCACTAAATTGTCAATTTTATCCATCTTAAACAAGACTTATAAAGTTCGTTTCTACATAAAAAAATATCTCGTATTATACGAAATTTGGCGCTGTTAATTTGTACGAAAGCATACACGTGTTCAAGACCTATGCGCAAGACACGCACTATCCAATCGAAGTTATTTTTGCACTGTAATCATCGATATTTAATTTAAGTTTATGAATATGAATGACAACTATTCATTTTTCTTATACAAATTTTAATTGTTTTTCCTTTCATACAAAACATAGACAAAGAAAATAAGCATAGAAACATTTTCGTGATAGTTCATTTTCAATTAAACATTACAATTCAACTAAATTGCAAAAGACGAATATAATAACACAACACAAGATTGGTACCGGCAATTTGCATGATATATATACATATCTAAGATTTGTAATGTACACAGGACTGCAAAATTGTCTAATGTCGGATTAGGAACCATATTTTCCGAAAATTCACAAATTCGAAACTGTAGTTGCGCACTCGCAGTTTTGTAAAACGTCAGACACTTCAAAACACTGTACACTGTACACGTGACATGTGTTAATTGATTATTCATTGTTTAATCGATTCGAATCCCCTGTCATCTACATCGACATTTAAATAAAACAACCATAAATTACGTTCTGTAAAAAATTAAAACGTTCCTTTTCTTTGAAATCGATGGAAAAAATACTCTCGCGCTCTTTTCAACCGACATCGATTATCAAACGAAAACAAGGGGCTAATCAAGAGTACGCGCACGTGTACATTAAGATACGAGAAAAATTCACCACACTAGGATTTACAAAGACACAACGCATCTTTCATTAATGATAGAAAGATGCATTTGAAAACGTACTGAGTGACACTTGATCGGGTGCCGTCTGCAACGGACTCCTTTTCTCGAGCCATATGGCGTCCGTGCTGCTATCAGCGTTCACCGTATGCATGTCTGTAATATCGTTCCTCATCCTTGACGATCAACGATGCTTTCTAGCCGAGTCGAAATCACATATCGGTTGGATGAGTTGTAAACCAGCGAAGAGGTTATACGCGGTGCGTCTACTGATGTGCACTGTCGATGGAACGACACACGACCATGTTACACGACGAGACGAGAAACAGGCTCAGACAGAGGAAAAGTTCTATCCTCCTCCTCTGTTTCGACTCTCTCGGCTTCGAAGTTTTCACGCTTTCCCTCGACGACGTTTTCACTTTGCCTCTGTCGATTGCAATTATTATAGCAGGTGGCGCGAAAGAGTTTCCGACTCGACTCTCGAGGGATACATTTCGAGGGTAGATAAACGTACGTAGACGGTGGTATCGTTCACACTGACTATGTACATGCTGTTCGTAACACGGGCGTACCTCTGGACCCCGGCGAAGCTTTGCCGTTGATTAAGGAGCTCTCGATCGAGGGTAGCGCCATTTTACGCGGACTTCGCCTCTGTAAAACTGCGATTTCAGGCCGCCCAGTAGGCCATGCCGTAGCATCGAGCTGTCTGCCTGCAGTTGCACGGGACACTAGGCATTCCGCGGTCTAGCCGACCGCCAATCCTTACGGACTAGAGAGGCACGCTTAGTTTTCCACGCTGACTGTACTCCGTTAGGTATGTGCCAGTATCGTCCTCCGCGACGTATCACCACCCGTTGGCTTTAACTTTCCATTTTTAGGAATCTGACGTTACTGTTGCACTCCCTAATGTCCATCGATAATTCTTTCAGATACCCCAATTTTATATCACTGCGGGGTATTTTTAAACGACAACTTCGTAAATCTGTATTGCATTTTACTGCGCGAAATGTGCAAGTACAAAATACAATGAATGTTATCGAGTATTCGATAAAACACTGAGTTGTATATGTACATTACTTGAAAAAATGCATACAAAAATATATAACATACTTGAAAGTATATGTATTACTTGAAAAACAAATGACAATAATTTCTTTAAAAAGGTTCTTAAAACAAAAACACAATTCAGATCATTAACCTATTATAATATAATTTGTCTATATTTTGTATTTAATAAATTGACAATTTGAATTAAAATTGTATACAGTATACAAAGATTTCTATTGCTCTGGGTAAAAGGGGATCGGTAGTCTTCCCAATAACTGTCGCCATCTATCCGTCGCGCTCAATATTATTAATTATGTTGAATTTTATTTCCAGACATAAAATACATACATGTTGCGCATGCGCCGATAATTTAAATAAACATAACGGTAAATATAAATAACTTAAAAATTAATAATATTGCAACAAAATCCTTAAATTACATTTAATTCTAATAATAATTCATTCGTTACGAAGAAATGTCCATTAACTTACAAGAAATGAATGCTTTATAAGATGGAAGGTAGGTTCTGTTTATATACTAATTACTATACTTTGGTGTTCGATACGAGAGCTATATAAGACCGTTGCCTGGCAGCAGTCTTTAGTCGAAGCCGATCAGTGACAAGTGAAGGATGTACTCAACTTTCTCTCCCAAAGATAATAAAATTTCGAAGACGGTAGAAATTATTCCAGTATTTACGGTTTTTTAAATCGTGATTATACAATTTACACATAAGGTATAATTTTGTGCTATATAAATAAGAAGCATAAATAAAATGCGCAAGATCATTTCAGTTTTCAAATTTCGTAGTAAATAAGTATTTAAATACCGGAAATTGGAAAATAAAATTAAAAAATCTTTATACGCTGTGTTAATACGCATGCTTGTCACGTGTTACATTCATCACTCATACTTCCAACTAGGAAATATTTATTGTTCCCTCTATATTATCGCGTTTTATAAATTGAGATTTTAATTAAATTTCGGCAATAATACATATAACAAATATATATTATTAATATGTAAAACTGCACAACGGTTATAATGAAATATACATACAGCAAAATTGGATTTCTTAGATGTTTACAAACAAATAGGTCATTCAAACTTCTTATTTTCATTATAACCATAGCAATATCAGGTAGTATTTCATTAAACTTTAGTCTATAAATCCATATGTATTTCATTAATTCAAAATTCTTTTCTGCATAACTCTCAGAAATCATCGAAATCGTGATCAACATTTTCAACTGCTTTTAATCTCCAGTGTAGTATCATTATCACTTGGTCGTACTTCTCACTTCACTTATTTCAAGAGATTCAGGAAATTATGAAATTTTATGCTAGATACGTCACTGAATCTTATAAATAGGTGAACCATATCCTCAATCGGATTTCGCATCGTGTGTCAGGGATCGGCTGCAGCAGCTAGGTACATACCGCTCAAAGAGTGGCCAGGGCCAGCGCGTAAGATCGCGCAGACGATGTGACAACGTTGCACGGTCGATATGCTCTTTCAGGCAAAGTGCCAAGATTGGTAAACGCACGCGGCGGTATATAGTCGTGGTTTCAGGTGCCCTTCCCTCCTCTAACGCCCGCGTTTCACCCCCACCGCCATTCCTGGAACTTACCCGTGGGATTCTGCGTGATGGTGGGGGTTAAATAACAAAGGTGGGGGAATTGAAGCTGCGCAGAACATTGCCAGACATACGTCGCTGTTTGTGCCTCTGCGCAGCCTTACATACATATACTCGACAGCCTCCTATATACTACATATGTATTATACTTATTATTTTAATCATGATTTACGGCTGCAACGTTGCCGGTTCTCGCTGCAGGCACGCCCACTCGGTCTCCCTTTTTTCACTTTTCAGTCGTACATACTAATACATAGATGTATGCGGGGAAAAGCAACGTCGCTTGATCGATACTTAAAGAAACATATAAAAACAAAAAGATGTACAAAGTTGTATTTATCAGCATCGTATGAGCATGTTTACGAATAAAGATACGTCTTTATTAAGATACAAAATAAAAAATCGCTAGCTTTCGTGCATAGATTGAGCAACTAAAACTAAAATAAAGAATATTTAAAAAATCGTAACTATATACGTTGTAATTAAAATGTTTATATGTTTGTTACTCTTTTATTTCGATTGTGTTTTTCTATAAATAATTATATATATAACAGGAATAACAAAGATGTTAATCTATATGACCGTGCAACGTTGCCATTACAAAATGGCCGTCGCGGCCTTGATTGGCCCGATTTCTTCTATGGCATACGCTGGGCCAGTCGTTTTGGCAACACTGGAAGGTCATAACAATCTATTTATAGCAGCCCTCTATTGCTGCTGTTGCTATGCCAAGTGAAGGCACAGTTCGCGGGGAGGGGAGGCAGTGGAAATGGAGGGGGAAGAGATTACTGAAGAACAATATGGCGTTGAACAGGATGTGCCCTGTACCGATCTACCCATTCTCTTTGCCATAACTACATTGTCCTTTCTTTCTAACGTTCACAATCTTTCTCTTACAATTTCCTTCTTCTTCCTAATATCAACGTATATCATTCATTTCGTTCAATTATGAAATCAAAAGAGCAAACATTACATAACGCGATGAAATATAGTACAGAGAGACACAATTAAATACGATAGCCTTAATCGTGATAAGACGTATGGGACGAGGTTACCATCGCTTTAGTGTTCTGTGACGAGAAAAACAAGGATGATTCGAAGAGTGGGGAGAACGAATATTCGGTATATTCACAATAATGAAAGAGGACCATCTAAATATGCTCTATCATTTTTCTAAATGTAATTTTTTGCGCAACTCAGTAGAATTGCACATGGCGGCGTGCACTTGCAGCAGCTGACAAGCATCGTGGTGTGCGTTTTCATGGTACACAAGCACGCATGCGACTTGCACGAAGTCGCGCCGCTTCGGGAATGCTCGGCAAACTTCGTGAAACTGCCTCTTTGTTACATCATTCTTTAGCTCTTATGTAGTACATAGAGGCGGATACATTATATACTGCGTCTGCACATATTTCCCTCCCAGCTCTCGCTCTCGTATGTACAGTGTATATAGCTGCCTTTGCATATATGTGCCGGCGAAGCAAACGGGCGGACGGTCGGAGGAGTGAGATCAGCTCCATGTTACACGAGGCGCACAAATGTAAATCAACTAGAACGGACACTAGAGTATGTAATATGTATATGCGTTTTATCATCTATAATTTTACCAATTATAATAAAGAAAATTCTTAATAATCTTATTCCATATTAAACTATTACAACTTCACTAGATCTAAATAAATCGTAACTTTAAATAAATTATTATTTGTTTTCACTGTAATATACAATAGTGCTTTCTGCATTTTAAAAATTTGATTATTCCATTACTCAGAAAAAATATATATATAAAACTTTTCGTACACATATTAAACTTTTATTAAAAAAATATATTTTGCCAAAGTACTCAAAATTACGGAATAAAGATGAACCAAAATTACTTTGAAAGAACAAAATCCAGGGGCCTCTTGCATAATATAATATAACGTAATATATAGTAATATAATAGTAATATTACTAATATAGTAATATAAAGTAATAGTAAGTAATATAAACGTCTCCTTTACGATTTCACAATTTCTTATCAAATAGGATAATCATATAACGCGATTTTTTCTTAATTTAATTGTGAAATTTGTTACTATTATGCAAGGACATTTATTAATATTGATAATTTGTATAATTTCACTAATGACAGTAGTTCAATTGCAAAAGTGTAAATGGAAGTTTATATGTATCATTTTCAAAAACTAATAAAAAAGCATTATTGAAAAAATGTTTTTAGTGATAGATAGATCTATCTTGCAACTAATAACTGACATCAATAATGTTTATTTTTCATCACGCTTTGTGGCGCCAAAAAACTTTTGGAATACTTCACATATAAAAAGGACATAATCTATAATAATCTCAAAGACAATTCCACATCTTTTTTATCTACGGTTGATTAATTTTCTTTGCTTTTCCATCTTTTTATTTCAGTTATTTCTTTACTTAATAATAACGGAATTACACATCGATACTGGTAGTAATATATATTATGTCATATTTATATGTAATATTATGGTACGGTAAACCTAACCATAAATCATTAAAAAGATTATAGTTACTTATAGGAAAATAGTTGTAAAACAGGAAGCACAAATTCTTATGAGCGTTTTCAATAATGAATGACTATACTTACTTTTTCATTGTACTGATAGAAAACAGGCTATATATTATTTTTATATAATAAAATAACCATGTACATAATGTATGTCATACAATATAATAGTATGTTATTTTATTATCCTAACCTTAATTTATTCGCGATGCACACAAAGCTCAAAAAATAAGCTATCTATGAATAAATGTAGACTTGTTATTATCTGACCGTAATTAAATTTTCATAAAAGAATATATCTAAATATAATCTTTCATTAATATAAAAAAGTTTTTAATAAAAGATGACACGCTTTAAGCTTCTCGTAATATTTTTTGTTTATGGAAGTTATACGGTACTGTAATTTAAGTATTCATTACACACTTTCTTCCCAAAAAAATATCTACGATATTGCCAGGATCATCTTACCGTTTACTTTAAATAAACCGTGACGTCATCTTCTGCAAGCACACGCGGATAAAATGAAATGTGAATTAACATCCTTTTATTGATCATACATCGAAACGTATTGCAAATAATTCTTGTTATTAACGATTTATCGTTCGTGTAAATATTAAATAGTAATAATCAATACAATGTATGTATATTTAACAGGATATAGACATATTTTTGCAAACATTGAGCACCGTACATATGTCACTAATAATGTTTCCTATGTGTATTCTTTACTTTTATATGTACAGTCACATAACGTAAATACAATAATCGTTAAACATAAACAATCTTAATGAGTTCTTTCCCAGCATTTGCAATCGATGTCTGTATGTGTCATTCAAATACAATAATACACGCTGATATTCAAACTCAATTAGGATTACGCTGGTATGTGTTTTAAAAGTCAATTTACAACAAACATGTATCCACGTGCACATAAACGAACCTTAGTATTATATTGAAATTAATAGACATTAGACGTTTTATATAACTGTGAATTTACATGTGCCCAAACAGGGTAACTGTGGTATATATAATATTTATAAATGACTGAAGAAAAATCTTTAAAAAAGAAAGAAAAATGAAATAGTTTCAATCGTTGCGTTGTATGGAACAAGAAAAGGAATGCAATAGAAGGTAAAAAGTATACGTCAGATTTTACGAGAACAAGACGTGTATTTAGATTCAATGTGTCGTTGTTGCAACGGTATATTGTCAACACGTGAGATGCAGATGTTGACAGGTAGTCGCATCGGGGAACCACGTTTCGCCGGGTCTGCACGAGGCGCAGCTCATAGAAAACAGAAAACACGACGTGTACCTTCTAGGCACTGGGCGCTGCTACAACCCGTGTAACAGAGCGAGAGGGTACCGAGGTTGGACGTGGTAGAAAATCAAGCGAGGAGTACACAGAAGTACCAAGAAAAGTAAAAAAGGATAGAAGATGAGAATCTAAACGAGAAAGGAATACAGATGTATAGGAAGAGAAAAAGAGATGGGGAATATCGGGAGAAAGAGAGGGGGAAACGATACGCGCGAGTCTGTTGTCGCCGCCACCGCGACCACCGCCGCCACCCATAACCTCAAAGCTTACCTCTGTTGATTCGGGCTTCGACGATTTGTACGTCTTCGTCGACGCTCCTGTCGTTCATCTTCTTCTTCTTCTCGTTAACCTGAATGTCCATGCACATAATTCCACAGAACAAAACAACACTTCCGCCACACGAATACGCTACCCTTACGTTCCCGTGACATTTACATGAAACTGTGTGTGCGCGCGCGCGAAATATAATATACCACAGTTACAGCGGGGAAAGCGAATGGGTCGTCGCACGAGGGCGCCGCGAAATGCGCCTCTGTGAGTTGCGAATCTATTTTGTGGTTGTTGTACTTGACAATGGAGGAGAGATAGACATAGAGACACGACCGATAAGCACGAGGAAGGAAAACGAGAAGAATCTTAAACAGTTTAGTCGGTTGCCTCGTTCGTTATACACGTACACGCAATTCTCTCGCGGCCCGCGTTTTCTGCTGTTTTGTGCGGAGGTGAACCGAGAGGCCGACCGGGTTCCGTCCAGATTTGAATGTGGTACACGTTGCCAGTTCTTTCTCATACCCCCCTTCGTCCCCCTCCTATTCGTCCTTATGTACTTAACGGTTGCGACGTTGCCGCACATCCGGTACCATTGGGTAAGTGGTGGGGGAAGAGAATTTTGCAAAAGAGTGGGGGATGTACATAAGTACCTGACAACGACATAGTGGGGACTGCGAAAGGGTGGGGGAGAGCAGGGGGTATGTACATAGAGAAGGGGAGAGGGTTGTTGCTCGGGAATAGGAATTTTCCATGACGCCTCGGGGCAACAGCGACCGTTAGCTAGATCACGTGGCTTCACCGGAAGTTGTAAGGGCGACGCGCCATGATGCGCGCGCCCTCCTTTTCCGCTTTCAAATCTTTTTTTCCGAAATTTTTTTCCTTCGAAATATTTAATTATACTTTACGATACTTTTTTTCTTTTTCGTGCTTGTTATCATTTATTGTACGAGTCGTCCGAAAGTCACATTAGTCAATTTCATAAATTGAAAATAGAGGAAAATTTGTATGTTTGTGTGAATATACAGTATTATTTTTATTATTGTTGAATCGCAAAAAGGTGATACTCTCAAATGTGCCTTTCCAATTTTGCCAAATAATACAAATAGTTTTAACATTTTTTTTTTTTGGTATATATACATATATTTGTGACAAGTAGTCTTATAGAAATAAATCATCTGTTTTTTGAAAATTGGATATTAAACAAAAGATGTCATTGTGAATATTTGACGAAAACTCTAGTTGATCAATTTTATCAGTTTGTAAGTAAATTTCAAAATTATGTTTTCTTCAAAATGTCAAGGACGAGTTAAGGTGACATCAAGTCTAAGTATGCATACTTCACATTAAAAGTAATGTAAGCAAAGTATAACAAAGATAGTATAAACAGTTTATGTAATTTTACTTCAGTTGAAACTACGTACAATATAGATAACTTATAAATAAAGCAGAAATTGTGTGTGTCTTAAATATTGGTGTTCCGAAAATAAATGTAAATAGGTTTGCAACGCTCTAAGTGAATTTATGTAATTTGATAGAATGAAATAAATAAATAAAATGTCACACACATATGTGCACATATATTGTTATAAAAAATAAGTATGTATACGAGAATTAATTTATTAAAATTGAAAATTAATTAAGCATGATATGTTTCCCTTTCACTGCTCTTTCTTATCTTAATGGAAAACTAGTTACTCTATGCACTATCTTTTCGTGCGCCGTTTTAGAGGAGGAGGTTTTAATAAATAAAGAAGCAATGACATATTGCTGCTTTTACGTGCTGTATGACGTTGCGGGTAACATATTACCGAGGTATACCATTTGCATTGAAAAATGAAATATAAAATTATTTATTTTTTTCCATAAATAAATGGAAACATTCTATATATATATATATATATATATATATATAGATACATTATAATACAAGTGACACAGTAAGTACTCATATTTGTCTCGGAAAAAATTTCAGAACGTGCTACCAGTACAAATAATACTTTATATTAAATGGAAATTTTGAATTACTGCAGTATGCATTGCTCGTACGTATCAGAGGCATGTTGTGCGGACTCCTCGATATCTTTAGTAGCTAAAAGCCCTTTGGTACTTTCGGCTCCTTTCATCCAGTATTGTACCTGTCAATTAGCATAACATTATAAAATGAAAAAAAGAATTGTGCATTACACATATATGTATACATATTCATAAACGTAATTACTAAAAGCGCGCAATAAATGTTGCGGGTAATCATAAAATTTAATTACGACGTTGTATCGAATTATTTGTCTCACAATATTGAAATCGTTCGATCGTTAAAATCGTTAGTTATTGCACAAAATAACGTGAAAAATGGTATGGTAAATTTGCAATATAAAGAAAGAGTTTCAATACATATGTATGTATACATATTTTTTAATAGTTGTAAATTGTAGGAATTATCTATGTAACCAGATATCTATTAGAAACCAGAGGTACTGAAACGGACACCATAATTAATTACAATAGCCCATCTTGATATGTTATAAGATATTAAATTAATGGTCATCTGTCATTTAATAGATGTTATATATGGTCGTTGGAAATTATTTATTTGAATTGGTATACGTGAAACCTCAGAGATGATGCATAATATATGAATGGCATAATAATTAAGATAACCACATGTAATTTGCTTGTAACACCGTTATTAACATGCAGTTCTATGATTATAATATAACGTTCACTAAATAATGACGAAAGTACGTTTATAAATTATATTAATTGCAGCGAAAATTATTCTGATATTTATAAAAGGATCAAATAAATTAAATACAAACAATTAACAACGAAGGGTATCGAAGGAAGTTAAATGAAAATGATTTTTGTTCGAATAAATAAATACATGTTTAAATAGTCGCCGTGCAAACTGGTAATTAGAAAAGTACACAAATATTCCACGACTTTGTATTTAAAAAACTAAGTACAATAATTAAAAATTAAAAATTTATCACTGTTAACAATCTGTCCTATTTAAACATTGTAAACCAACGAAACAAATTTGTGTAAATATAAGTATAAAAAGATCGACCACATTATGTAAAAAAACGATGCAATAAATATTATAAAGAGGGTTCAATGGAATTTAGAATTTAGGATATCTTCTATGTTTTATATAAAAAGAATTTTTAAGTTAATCAATTTTTCCCGTTATTTTTATGATATACTCCAGACTCTGTAGAATTAAATTGAAAATGATTAAAAACATTTACCGAATTAATTAAAAAGTAGACGCCAATGGAAATTTCGTCCCAGTTGGCGTAATTAAATATTAAAATCAAATAATTTTAAAGGAGGACAGATTATTAGATAAATAAAAATTTTGATTCTACATCCGGTTAATCCGACTTCGAGTTGCCGCATTTATGGCTGAAACGTTAAAAACGCACTATTGTAAGTAAGCCATTAGAGTAGTCGAATTTTCCTCTATTTAGCTGTCCCACTTTCGAGCTATGTAGGTATATTTTATATCATAATTTTATACTCCGCAAAACAGACCATCAAATAAAAGAAATGCTTTTACATGCTTCCACTTATCCTCAATTTTTTATTCCAACAGCTAACGCGAAAACCAGATTAATACCAGAAAGTGGCAACGAGGTTAAAGGAGGTCGCAACGAAAACAACCCTTTTCCATGATAGAGTCTAGAACATTTAATGTATGTTCTACATATTTGTTACCTAAGTTCTATTTCTTGAATCGCATTTAGAAAAATATGAAATTGCATAAACATCCACATTCACTATTAATTATGAGAATTAATCACCTGTTTGTGTAACAAATCTCTTCTTCGACCTGGAGGTTCTTTTCGCAAAAGAGGTACCAATATTCCTAGACAAGATTGAAATTTTTCTAACGCAAGCGCATAATTTCCTTCCGCAAGATATAGTTCGGCGATTGCTCCTATTTCAAGCCCATCCGCCATACTGGTTGTACTTTTGCTAAGCGTTCCTATCGATAAATAACCACGATAATTATCCATAATATAATAAAATATACACACGTAATCTTGCAGTAAATAAGAAACAAATCTTTATTAATATACCTAAATTTTATAAATTCGCTAGTAAGAAATTATAAAAAATTAACGTTTAGTAAAAAATAATCATAAAATAATATCTCTTGGTGACGAGACCGATTGTTGAATCAGGAGTTGCTATCAATTACAGGTTATTCTAGATGGATAAAAAAGTTTTCCGTTGAAACAAAGCACACACCCCGTTTCATCTCAACAGGTGTAATACTTTTAAAGCCATATTGCTTTTTCTTATTTTATTGGAATTTCATAAGGATATTTTATTACATTTTTGTAACGATGAATAACGAATCAATTGTAAACTAATAATGTTAGAAACTTCCTCGTACCTAATTAGAATTATACAATGGCGTGCAACTACCACGTATAGATATTTTTAATTTTAACGAACTTTATGTGTTATAGTACCTATATGAAACATTCTAATCATAAATTCAATTTAAACTGAATTAAAAATCTTATCTGTCTTTGTATTTTATATTTTATGATTCAATGTAATTATTAAATAATAACAAACTATCTCAATTAATGTAATGTAATTTCTGCAACAGAAGAAATATTATTCTATGAATTCTTCTATATAAATTAACAATTAATTTGAGTAAATTATATTATCTTCACATTTTATTGAAAAGGTCGTATTGTAAAAATTTTGATACAAACGTAGTTCGTGATACACAAGTGACGCCTCATTTAAAGATGATATCCTCTGAATAGAATATTCTTTATGCTCCACAGGAACACATTTATCTGTATCATTACTATTATCTATACAGGATGCTTTCAATACCTCTGCTCTTTTAATATAATCATTTATGCGTGATCTTAAACTTTCTTTCCTCTTTAAATCAGTCTCACCTAATAAATTCATAATTTAGTTAAAATATGAATGTAATTAATTAAGAGCGAACAACATCAAATTTGTGTCATTTGTATTACTCTTTCTTACTTGTTACAATAGGAATAAAATATCTAAGAGCTTCACAATATAAATGTAAAGCTTCTTTCGAATTCTTTTCTGCATCCATTTTCACAGCCTTTTGAATTAACTCTACCGCCTTGTCGTAATTTTCCTTTGTTGGCGCATGAGCCAAATCCAGGAAATCATGGGCGAAAAATTCATCAAACGTTATCCTCTCGTCAGGGTTGTGTCTCAACAAGGACATCAATAAGTCCTTGCACTCCGATGAGACATGCGAGCCTTTCGGTAACTGTGATTTCATCACATCGACAAATACAGGAATAAATAATTTTCAACAATAAAGAACAAAAGAACAAAGAACAAATAATTTTCAAACGATAAAGAAATAAAAGAGATTCTTTATGTTCAGTAATATTCCGTATATTTTGTACAGATCTTGTACATTGTATGTTTCTTGAATTAAATTAAAAGATTTATAGAAACACACAGAAACGTCATATAAATTATTTGTAAATATTTGCATAAAAGATACTAAAGAAAAATATCTGAATATTTCTGATATTTTTAAAGGTAAACTAAAAGTTATGCGGATAATTTTTAAAAGCAGCAAGAATTTCATTAATGTTGTCGTTACTGTAAAAATCACTTTTTCAAAGATATTTAGTTTTCTGGTCTTTTGCTTTTAGTAGAGCATAATATCTTTTGATAGTTTATTTAAAGCTCTTCATATATCGTTTTATTTATATTTTCAAGCCATAATTCTTATCATGGAAAATTCTTTACAACTATTTATGTATTCTCAATTGAAAGAATGTTGTTTAAATAACTCAGATCGTTCTTTCCAAATGTCGGCAAACGTCAACAGTCGACTGCAATAGTTGTCTACCTAAAAACTTGCCTTTATTAACTAAAGATGTCTCTTGAAATAAAATTGATTGATTACTTGATTGCAGGATTTTCTACGTTTATTTTCTAGATGTTATGGTTTCAAAATTAGAAACAGTACTGCTATTCATTTGCATTATCTTTATCCTTGTAATTACATAATAAGCGATTTAAATCACATTATCATTGCTTTTCTTAGCTGCATGTACATTGCATACATGCATTATAGTACATTGTAACAAAAAAGAAATATGTTATACAATACTAAAAAAACTCATCATACTTTCAACGTATACAAACGTCCAAAGTCAACATTTTTCTTAAACACACAATTAAGAAATAACATATCACCGTTGCACTTAGAACAAGTTTATACTTATGTACATATTTACTTCAATTCACATGTTCAATTCACAATCACACACTGTTCGGACAATTATAATTTTCGAATAATCAAATAACTTTCTTTTCGCACAAGGAAAGACTATTTATTTTGAATCATTTCATACAAATATAATAACATAATATTTTAATGAGAACAAAAACTTTCCAGTAAAAAATTCCACGATGTTTTCTATTGTTATCCTCGCTTTACAATTTCTTATAAGAGACCGTTTCTTTGTTAATCAATGTTGCGTTACTGTAACACTTAATTTCCAATTTTCAAATGTTCAAATATTCGAATCTTCAGATTTTCAAATTCTCGAATTTATTGTTGCTAGACCGCGGATATTTAAGCATTTACAAGGAATTGAAAAATCTCAAAATGTATAGGATGCTCATAATATACGAGAATATATGAAATATCCAGTATAAAGTATTCACTATACTATTTAACGAGTAAAACAAATTTTTATCTATGTTAAGTCACGTTCCTAAAAATATGAAATTGCATAAAAATCCTCAACCTAGTTATCGTGCAATAATGTTGCAATTACGTATCTTTTATGCATTATTTATGCGTTATTTCGCAGCTTATTAATTCTCAATAAACTAATCGTTGCTCGAATAATCAAAGTTCTACTATCCTTAATATCTTCTTCATAAGATTTGCCTAATCTTGGAACTTCTTTGAGTACAAAATATACCAAATAATTTAAGCATGCAAGGAGATAGTTCGAGCCAAAACACATAATTTATTCAGAAACTAAAAGTGACAAAACATATAAGACAAATAAGAATACAGAGACAAATACAGTAACGAAGCAGTGCATTTTAATTATTCGATAATACTAATTATTCATTATATGTACACATAAAACAGATTAACAACGTAATCACCTTAATAGGTCGGCAGTCCTTGATCTTCTCAGCTAGCTCCTGGAAGCTGTTGCTAGAATACGGAGCTTCGCCAAAAAGGCATTCGTACATGATCACACCGACGCTCCACAAATCAACACGAGCATCATATTTGTTCTTCAATAAAATTTCTGGCGCCATGTAAAGTGGAGAACCACAAATCGCAAATTTTGTTTGCGAATTCGAAAGAAATCGAGCGAAACCGAAATCTAAAACGAACGTAGACTAAATGTCGTCGAATTCGAATTGAAGAAATTGATATATAAAGAGGCAGCTCCACTTTACAGGAATTTGAGTATATAACTAAAAATCAATTGAAAATCATCCGTCGGGTTAATCAAAAGGTTTCTAGCGTTTTTAATAGTCTATCTATTTTACTATACAGGGTGGTTGGTAACTGGTGGTACAAGCGGAAAGGGGGTGATTCTACGCGAAAAAAGAAGTCGAAAATATAGAATAACAATTTTTCGTTTGAGGCTTTGTTTTCGAGAAAATCGACTATGAATTTTCGCTCGGTACGCGTGCACTTTATCTAGTCACGTTCAAACGGATCCCACTGTAGATCGTTGTGTGGATGGAAAAATTTAAAAAAAAAAGAAAGAAGAAAAAATAAAAAAAAAAATTTGTATTCTATATTTTCGACTTCTTTTTTCGCGTAGAATCACCCCCTTTCCGCTTGTACCACCAGTTACCAACCACCCTGTATATTCGATGAAGCTAACAAAATTGTTTCACAATTTCCGAATTATATTTAAGAAATAATTTTCCTGATCTTTATTTAAGTAAATGATATCTAATATCAGGAAAATTCTATTATTGGATAATCTTTAAATTTTTTTTAATTTCGCTACAAATTTTTTATCAAACAATATCTTTCCAAATGTGCTGAAAATTCATAATCAATCAATATTCCTAGTAATAAACTTTTGTACCTTTAAACATAAAACCTACATCTTTCGTTCTCTTCCAAAAGATACAATTTGAATATTGGAGCTGTCTCCCTATTACTGGAAACTTCAATTGTATGAAACTAGAAAAAGAAATAAGAATTCAGAATGTAGAACGGACCTCCAACTTTTAATGTTAATTGTGGCCTTCTGATTAGCAATAAATTTTGGGGTTTCAAATCCATATGACAAACATTATTATTACGTAGATATTTTAGAGCGAGTGCAAGTTGTTGCAAAAATCGACGACAAATTTGCTCGGGTAACTTGTGCCTCTTCTTTATAAAACTCGATAGATCGCCACCATCACAGTATTCCATTACGATGTATATGTGCCTGTATTATCCTGAACGATAGATATACTTTTCTGCGTTGTTCAGATTAATTAGAGGATTATACCGCTCTTGAAAACGCTTTACAAAAGTATTTCGTATATATAATTTAGATATTAATGATTTTACATTAATTAAAAATTAAATTAATGTCTTTATAAATGTAAATCCCCTAATTATTCTAAATAATGATTTGGAATAAATTTTAAATATAAAATGACCAGTAATAAAAAAGAACTGTGTCGCCACCACTTGGAAATCTAATCCATCAATTAAGATCCTAAACAATAATATATATTAAAGTATAATAAATTATTAATACTTTAAACAATATTAATAGAATATTGATGACGTATTTCGTTTATTATCCTCCATTTCGGAAATAAAACTGCAAATAAATCTTAACTCCGTATATTGCATACACGTATGTTCATATACATATAAATATACATGTACATATGTATATATGTACGTGATATTTTTTATGGCGTTCATAGTCTTTTTTTACTCTGAATGTTGGATGTTCAACGAACTAACCCTTCGTCCCAAAAAAAATCCCTCATTTCGACGATATTCTCGTGGCGCAGTATTTTTAGGAGATAGATCTCCGTGACGATATTATCGATAGCCGACTTGGAGAGTGATGATTTGTCTACACACTTGATTGCGACTACCTCTCGGCATCCATCCTATAAAACGACCAACAATAGCATAGGGTTAGCCTCGCCTTGAGATAACGCTACTTTCAAACATCTTTTTCTGGCCGCCTCTCAATTCTGCGCTAACAATCGACACAGTTCAATGTTCAGTCATAGAAATACATTAAAACAAGTTGAATTTGAATGGATGACCTGTTACATTTTCTTACTGTGTTTATCAATGCCGGGGAAAAAATAGTGTAAAGGTTAGTATAATCTCGTAAACGATCGACGACGGGAATATCGGAAATATGTGCAGTACGTTTTTAAAATTATTTACACGATACTAATGCTGTGGATTGTCATTCTTGCTTAAATCAGTTAATATTAATTTATTAATTTTTTTGATAATAAAAACGTACTTCCTTTAATAAAAATCTTACTTACTTAAACTTTTCATTAATATATTATAAAAAGTGTCAATAATTGTAACCAATTTGTTTATTGTATGCAAAGATATATTTCGTATTTTAAAATTACGACTAAACAATGATATTTTATTTTTCATAAGAGGACCATTAATTAAAAAGTTAAAACATGTGTACTATGTTTCTCCGTACTGTATGCCACAGTTTTAAGTGTATTATATGCAGCACGCTTAAAATTCACAATAGTCGTAGTACGTACAAAATGCATTAATCTTTCATTAAATTCAAATTAATTCAAAACTGTCAGAATTAGAATTCTGTTAAAGTCATTCATTTACCGAATTATATGACATACATATATGCATATCTCATGAACCTCCATTATTGGAAATACAATACACAAATATTGCAAATACGTACATCCAAAAAGTAATAATATTAATACATATAATAATCTAGTAAGTTTTACTGTTATATAATAAAATCACTAGAAATATAACTAAACACATCATATAACGTTAAGCAACTTTTTATCTTAAAGCAATAATTTATTAACACAGTATTAATTTTCTGTCGTACAATTCAGATATATCTAAACCTAAATAACATGAAAATTTACTATTATGATTTCATGCATATTAAAGGAAAGCTGTGAAATAGAAATTATACATATTTTATGTTACAATGAATCACATGTGCAATTGTGACGCCTGTTAACCTAGTTACAACAATGCCATCATATGATTTGTATATGTACGTATCAAATCTCAAAATATACATACCTTCTTAAAGGCTTTGTAAACAGTCGCGTAACTCCCCGTACCGATTTTTTCTAATAAAGAATAATCACTTACGCTGGGTAAACTCATTTTACCCTGTAACTCTTATTCAATTCACTTCGACATTTGTCCCGAATATTACTACACTATGAGGTTAACGTAACTTGACAGAACGCCGCGCCGTGAGCTTCTGCTTCTTCACTTATCATTCGTACACACATTGGCGTAATATTCCGAAATTTCAAACGATAGTTTAAACTTTAATTTCTCACTCCTCTCGTATAATGTATATAACACATATACAGGGTGTATACCACGCGATCGTGTCTAGTTATAACTTCGTCACTAGCACAGTTAGAGAAAAATGTGAAAGGAGAAAGATGAATGGTTTAAAGAATACTATGCCCATAGGGTCATATTTGTTATAGAAGAGTAATGGTGTACGTGCAATCAACAATTCTATTACTTTTTTTAATGGAATTGGTTACTTCTTTTTTTACATGAAGACATTCTACGTAAAAGAGTATTGAAGTACAATGATAAAAGACTTATTAGTTATCGAGATATTTTTAAAAAATATCTTTTGTTCATTGCACACATGTACCATTGCACTCCTAAAAAGCACATGATCCTACGGATGTAGTATTCTTTGAACCATTCATCTTTCGCCTTTCACATTTTTCTATAACTGTACTGGTAACGGAGTTATAACCTGAAACAATTGCATGGACCACCCTATATGCATATATTATATATAATTAATTGTATATAATCGTCCTTTATATACTCAATTTGGAAAATAAGAATTAACATATTTTTATGCCTCTATATAAAACTGAAGTTTGTATTATGAAATAACTTAAACATTCATAGTTTATGTAGAATGTGGAACAATATTATTACTTCTACAGATTATAAGAATGCAACTTTATGGTTGTAATCATTAATTTATTAAGAAAATTGACATCTTGACATCTATTTCCCTATGCAAAATAAGTAAGAGAATTGGAGTTTGTACAACATTCGTAACTTAAAACCTCGATCGAAAGTTAAAAGGTTCGTAATTTATTTATAATTAGTAACTTATTTAGAAACTATTACTCTGAAAGGTTATAAAATTGCGACTTTATTGTAATAATTATTAATTTTCTAAAAAAAAAATCAACGTATTGTTATTATCATATTATAATAATAATTTGAAAATTATTTTCAAAACATTTTTGTGTAAAGACGCCCATGTGTGTCAGTTGTACGACGCGTAAGAAGCTAACTTCAGGTAGTTGACTAAAGTCAGTAAAAACGGTACTTGGTGACGAGACATTTCGTTGTCGCGTCCCTCTTAGATTCTCAATTCCTCGGATAGTATCACGTGAAATTTAGTGTCTATTGTCGTCCATCGATCAACTCAAATCTTACATTTTCGAGAGCGAACGCAAAAAAAAAAATAACGTATTTGACTCGATAGAAGAAAAAAGTCATCGCACATACTGCTATGGACGTGACAGTAGTGTTCGAGCTATAAGCTCGTCTCTTTCTTCATGGCAAACGGTGCATTCTAGATTAATTTATGGTTTTACTCGATTAGCCTACTGATTTGGTGATTTGTCCAGTGCAATGGCTAAAAAGATTATCGTGCATGGTAATATATCTGTGATGTGTTTCAACATCGATATATATTTAGCATAAAGTGTATCTGGTGTTCATTAAAATCCTTAATCGAACTTCAATTTCATCTTACTAGTCTTCTTACACTCAGAACGATATCAAAGTGAATTTTCCTTAGTTATCTTTCTACTATTCGTGGAAAATTGTTGTGATTGTTATATTCGTCAAGTATATAATAATATTTATATATTCAGTTTATCGTTTTCATTAATTATACTGTACGTCATAAAATAACAAGATATTTTTATTTATTTATATATTTTCATAAACATTACCAATTACTTAAAATGATTGAAGCGTTTGGGAGCAAAAAATAATTAAGCCTCAATTCAGTCTCAACACTAAAGGTGTTAGTATGTTTTCTTTTCCCAATCTAATATATGCATAATGTTTCTTTCAATATAAGATATAGTTTAACAAATTATGTTAAACCAATTTTTTTACGTCGAGGTATAATTATCCGTAATTATGTAAATCAGTTGATCACAATATAAAATCTAAAATTGTGTAAAATGAATGGACTTTAAAGCAAAAAATTAATAGTAAGAAAAGGACAATATAAAATATCAATTCAATAAACAGAGGATGTCATTGGGTAGTATGTATACAGAGGTGTTCTGATTGGCTAACAACACGATGGCTCATTCATCCTTACTCCGTGAAAATAGCTTTCAGTGTATCAGCTGCCGGAGTTCAACTCGGATGTTTTGGCAGCTGATTTTATTCTTGCTTGCGTTGATGGCAAAAATATTTTGAAGTTTTAACTGTTCATATTATTTTGAGAATCGTTTAGTATCGTGATTGTAAATTTCGTTAGTTACTATCGACAGTAAGTTAAGGTAAACTCATGACGAAGTTTCTTGCTTTATTCGAGAAGTAGCGAACGATGACGTCATGTGTTGAACATAAGCTGTTTTCACCTTGTTCCGCTACAATAGTATTTCGCGGGTGCAGGTGTGATAGCTTTTCGAACCAAAATTGTGTCGAAATTCATCAAGTGTAATACCAAACCAGTTGCAAATACATTCGTGTTCACACTATTATTTTTTGCATAATTTCGTGGCCATTTAAGTTGGGGTACAAATTGAAATAAAAATGTGTTAGTGTACTGTTTTTATTTAACTATCATATACGTACACCAGATAGTTTAATTGTTTTCAATTACAATGTAGTGGAACAAATGAGTCAAGTGAACGTTCACAAGATTTGGTTTAAAGGTCAAAATACTGGATATAATATAAATTGTATTTATTTCTTTATACAGGTACAAAATATATAAAGTAAGTGGATATATTAGTATTTCAATTATTTAATAAATCAGAAGATTCACAATGGATTCTGAAGAAGAAACATACGATGATGTTGATTCTGGTAATGAGTCTAGCGGAGATGATGTTGATTTTGCAATGGAAATAGAGGCTGGAAATCTAAGAGAACGGGCTACGGATGTTGACGATTATCCATTTGAAGTCTTATCAACAGAGGAAATAGTGCAACACATGGTTGATTCTATTAAGGAAGTTAACACAGTTGTAGAAGTATGTTTTATTCACAAGATTAAAAAAAACTTTTAATTTTTGTTATTACAGTTGAAATATTTTATTGTTTGATTATAGATACCAGCCACAACTACACGTATATTATTAAATCATTTTAAATGGGATAAAGAAAAATTAATGGAGCGTTTTTATGATGGTGATCAGGAAAAGTTGTTTGCAGAAGCACGAGTCGTTAATCCATTTAGAAAGGGTCCATTAATAAATAGAACTCAATCTTCTCAAAGTTCACTAGTACATAAAATTCTATACTATTCACTATGTATAAAATCAAATGTGTGTGTGTATGTGTGTATAATTGCATTAACAATATATTTAAAATTTTTAGGCCAGAAGAACTTCAACAAATGGTACAGAAGAATGTGGAATTTGTTTTACTGTTCAACCATCTGCAGTATGTATATGAATACCTACAAAATACTAATTTGTGTTAAAATCTGAAATCGATGCTTGTATGCATTAAATATATCCAAAACAAATTTAGATGATGACTGGACTCGAATGTGGACATCGCTTTTGTACTGGCTGTTGGGGAGAGTATCTTACAACCAAAATTATGGAAGAAGGAGTTGGCCAAACGATTGCATGTGCAGCACATGCTTGTGACATTTTAGTTGATGATGCCAGTGTTATGCGTCTTATAAAAGACTCTAAAGTGAAATTGAAATATCAACATTTAATAACAAATAGTTTTGTTGAAGTACATATTTTTTAATCTTTCATTTTATTGAAAAATTATGTGACAACAATACTATTTAATATTTTTTTTTATAGTGCAATAGGTTATTAAGGTGGTGTCCATCTCCAGACTGTAATAATGCAATAAAAGTGCAGTATGTAGAAGCAAGACCAGTAACCTGTAAATGTGGACATACATTCTGTTTCCATTGTGGTGAAAATTGGCATGATCCAGTAAAATGCCATTTGTTGCGCAAATGGATAAAGAAGTGTGACGATGATTCTGAAACGTCAAATTGGATTGCAGCAAACACAAAAGAATGCCCAAAATGTAACGTCACTATCGAAAAAGATGGTGGCTGTAATCATATGGTATGCAAAAATCAAAATTGTAAAACTGACTTTTGTTGGGTGTGTCTTGGACCATGGGAACCACATGGTTCAAGCTGGTATAATTGTAACCGTTATGATGAGGAAGAAGCTAAAGCAGCACGAGATGCTCAAGAAAAATCGCGATCTGCATTACAAAGATATCTATTCTATTGTAATAGATACATAAATCACATGCAATCATTGAAATTTGAAAGTAAACTATATGCAAGTGTAAAAGAAAAAATGGAAGAAATGCAGCAACATAACATGTCATGGATTGAGGTAAAATTACTTATAGCTAAATCGAATGTAGTTTAATGAAACGAAAAGCAGCATTTTATAAAAGAGTCATTTTCAGGTACAATTTTTAAAGAAAGCAGTAGACATTTTGTGTTCCTGTAGACAGACTCTTATGTATACTTATGTTTTTGCTTATTATGTGCGAAAAAATAACCAATCTGTGATTTTTGAAGACAACCAAAAGGATCTAGAGGGCACTACAGAACGCCTCTCTGAATATCTTGAACGAGATATTACAAGTGAAAATCTTGCTGATATTAAACAAAAGGTTCAAGACAAATATAGGTAGGTCATTAATTAGTAAACATATTTTTTCCTTCTTTCATCATTATAACACAATTCTATTAAATCAAGAACTAAATTTTTTAAGATATAGAGCATATATACATGTGCGTATTATTTTTATTTTAAGATATTGCGATAGCCGGAGGAAAGTGCTTTTGGAACATGTACATGAAGGTTATGAAAAAGATTGGTGGGACTATGTTGAATAGAGACCTGAACCAACTTTGTTTTTTGGGCATACGAGACAAGATTTCACTGTTGACACTTTTGCCCCAGCTGTGATAAATCAAGAAAGCTGACAGAAAACAAAAATAGAGCATGTCATCAAGTGATTTACATGTTACATATACTTTAAACGTAATATGATCTGTGGCAACACATATATCGTTATGAATTTTTGAATTTATTAAAATTGAATCCTATTACCATCAGGCTAATTGTAAAATACTTTCGCATTAATTAACGATGCTAATTTGCGCTTGCTGTGTGCTGTTTATCGTTACATATTTCAATCCCTCATAAACATGCCTTGCAATAATATTTTCAAGTCTCAAATGAATTTTATATATTAAATATGTCGAATGATAAACGATGATATAAAAGAAATCGAAGTGTGTTGCTGTATTGAAAAAAAAAAAGGATTATCGAAAAATTTGCTTAATATATTTTAATGCCATAGTATAATACATTGTGTATCCCTTTTCATACTACTATAAGATTCTCCGGAAAAGTGTTATTTGATCTATGGTTAAAAACTTTTCGAGAATGCTTTGAATAGTACATGAAAAGGCTAATATAGAACTAGACTACCTTGATCTGTCTTTTATTGTCAATCCTGTGCACTCGATTTATAAAGGGATAATTGGATATAACAGGATACTGGTGCAGATAAGATTCATAAAATGTCTTACCATTTTTGCTCTGTTTTGGACAGTAATACGTCCAGGCTATAACTGCCAATCTTTATGAGAAACTGAACTAAAGTGATCATGTCGTCAGTATTGTGTGCAATCTCTAGATAAAATTATATTTCTTTACCTTTTATTCTGTTTTTGTTTACATAATCTCCACGAAATTATACTCTTAAAACGAATATTTTTTGTATTTGTAAAAATAAAAGATTGAAAATTGTTTCATAAGTAAAAAATAAAGATACTTAAATTATTAGTAAACTATAATATTTTCTTGCTTTAAGCAAATTATTAAAACAGGGTCCAACATTCGTAGGGATTAATAATTCACATTATTCAGCATTAATATACCGAATAGGAAATTGAATATTATTTATACCCAAACCACTCAGTTTTAAAGGTATGGAAATATCAAATATTTTCGTTTATTTTTTTATTTAAAATCAAGAAGAAATTAAACATTTTCCTTTTACTTAATATGTGATCGTTGCTTCTTTAAAATTTATTTCATGTTTGGTGAGAGATATTCTTAATACTGACGATATGTTTCATATATCATTAATCAAGTAATTGATGGTTAATGATTGTGGTACGTTGGTCACTTATTGTTATATAAGTGGGGAACGAAATGAGTTCCGTTTGTATAGTTATATAGTTATATATTCACACGTAAATGCATAATACATACTTATACATAGTTGTAATATCGATATTAGCAACCTTAAAGTAGAAACATTTGAAGGTTTATTAAAAAGAATTGTTGATTCTTACTATTATCCTCGTTAGGATATAACAATTAAAAGAAAATAAAAAAAAGCAATTGTGTTCTGTACAGTCACAAGATCTGAGTAGAAATAAGAAAAACTGTTAGATATATTCACAGCAAATTATTCTCAAGTTTATGATTTTGTATTGTATGTTCATGTAATGCATAAAGTTATAAACTATAATCAAGGAATTATTTCTTTTTTTATATTCAAACGTTAAAAAGTATTTAAAGAAATTTAACAAATTTTGTGTAATTTATACATACATCGATCATTCGATTATTATTATTAAGACCTGTGCGATAAATTTCAGTAGTTGGTTTTAGATTTGAATTGTTAAACATATCTCGAAAAACATAATACATTCAAACAATGCTGAGATTTTTGGATAGCAACAAGAATTTCATAAAAGTAATGGTATTATTCGAAGAAACAAATACCCGGTTTACAAATTTTTTAATAGTTTTCAATAACTGGTGATATGTGTACAGAAATCGCGTAAAGTATTTTATTAGTAAAGTATGTCATTAGTAAAAGTATGTGTTTAATTTTCCAATAATCTAAAAGATTATCTTAATCTAAAGATTAAACACATCGATACTTTACGCTGGTACCGTATTAAACGGAAGGTAAAAGGATACAGGACATATTATAGATACTCTCATTACTAATTATTCTGTATTTTAGAAATTTTTGTGGTTTGAAATCTTTGCATTCTGGTATCAAATAATAAATCAATATATTTTGAGTAGTACGTAGATTGTATTTACGTTTGAATAAGTATGCTATTTTAAATAAAACTATATCAATATCTACTAAATATATTTTTAATAATTCTACCGCGAAAACATTAATTCTTTTTTAAGATAATACCTTTTTTAAAATTGAATTTTTTTGGTAATAATACGCCTTTCATACGAATCAGTTTCTGCAAAGTATTATAATACATATAAGCAAGTATATTTAAGAGTAATCGTTTTTGAAATTAACAGTGACCTTATTTAATACATAATTATTTTTCATTCTTTTTAAATGTATTAAGGTTTTATATTTTTCGTGATATATTTTATATATGACATCGATAACATTTAGAATGTATTATCAAGTAATACTATAGTCAATAGTCGTTAAGTGTACAATAAGACATTAAAATCTTCGATTAGATCCAATGAATGAACATTTGTTATAAAAATCAGCTACTTGGATTTGATTATCTAGCCTCCTTTGCATTTGCTAAAGTTTTATATTTAAAAAGTTGGAAATATATCAACTAAATATTTCATTCATGCAAAATATAGTACCAAGTATGTATATATACTTATATATATAATATATAATATTATATATATAATATGTAATATATATATATATAATATTAAGCCTATCACATTATTTTGTAAATGATTTTTCTTGTTACAGGTTTAAAAATAACTGATACAACTAACAGAACTGAGGTTTTGTGGAAATATTTATTCCGAATACTCGTATAAAAATTTTTGCAATATCATTAGAAACTATCACGTATAATATTCATTGCTGTTTAAGAGAATGTTGCTGTATATTCAGTGAGCATTGTTATTTTAACTGCTTTTTTTATAAGTTCCAAGCATTTATTATGATGGTCTTTGATTGACAAGGAAATTTATTAATATATTTTCTACCTAGAATAAATTATAAATAAATACATTTAGATTGATTCTACCTAAATTCGACAGAATTTTGAGATTCCTGTTTGGTATAAATACCTAAAACGTTAATTTTGAGTATTATATGAAATTACTTTGATAAAATATCTAGATTAATATTAAATAAAATTTGTTTTCTCGCTAATTTAACTAGTCCATCGAGCTGCAGTTGTTATAAAATATGAATATAATAGGAAACTTGTATCGTTATCGTTCACTTATGTTACATATTTGTTGGAGTTATATAAAATGTAGGATGATTCTAAGTTGAGTGACATTGATACGATAATTGTGCAGGCTGCAAGGTTGAAACTTAATTTATATCCTGTACTTATTCTTTAAGATACCTTTTGGATCACACAATTTCACTTTCTGTGCCAATATAGAAACTTATGTAAGCTTCCAGAAATCATTTCTCGACATATTTTGGTAAAAAATAAGTACACTGGAAGATCTCACACGAAACGTACCCTGTATACATTAATTTCTAAGAGTATATCAGGAGGTCACTGTTAAGATCGTTGCAACCAAACCAAGTGTAGCACCTGTCATTATAAGACTTCTCCAAATTGCTCCACTTATTTCTTCTGCCACAGGGTATTCTATACAAAGTTGCTCCTAAAGAAATACAATATGTGCATATGTCAATGTAACAAAAACTTGTGTGTCCAAACTATAACAATTTCTATGTATTTGTATCCTAATTTTGGAAACACAGCACTTACCCATCCACCGTATCCTTTGATGAAATGTGCAACTTTCTCACCAATAAATCTGGAGACGTAAAGAGGTAATTTTTTCTTTAGAGTGTGCATTCGTCTATCCCGTGCCCACAGAGCGAGTCTACCCATGAATGCATATAGACAAACGATTCTCGCCCATGTAACTCCACCGTGTAAGAACAATTCGTCCGCAACTCCCATGAACGCTTCGTATGCCGTATCTGGCACAACGTTTAGACGATTTACCATACTTGCGAACAGAATACTATGTTTATTCAACATTTGATACACGTTGTGTCTCATACTACGGGAAACTGGGTCTTGAGATATCAGATATATATCTTCCTTCAGTAGATATCGTATCACATCGTTGGCTAAACACTCTGCTGTTCGCTCTATGGAATCTTCGCAGAGAGTATACCGCGAAGACGAAATCAGCTGCGGAAAAAAGTTCTGCAATCGGATCTGAAAGAGATCATTTCTTCGTTATTTTAACAAATTAGTCACACTCAATTTTTTGAAGTAAATACACATATGTGTGAGAAAGCGGAATAGTAACTAGACGATTAACGGTGCTTCGCTCTCATTACTTAGAACATCGAATAGTTTAGTGTTTTCGTATATTAAATCTTAACATATCATCGGGGAGTCAACAATCTAGGATTAGATTATTTAATTTGGGAATTTTTAATCTCTATTACGGCGAATGTAAAATACGAAATAGAATTAAATATCCTAAATTTCAGCAATTTAACGAAAATCATCAAAGTCAGTTATTAAGAAGACAGTTATTAGTAAATAAGTTAGAAAAATAAACAACAGAGCGAGAGGTTTAATTTTGAAATCCGACTTTATTGACCTTCCCCGAAAACGCGGCAAGAGCTACGCGCGAGTTAGAAGAAGAAAGAAACAGGCGCGAAAGAGAGGAAATTCGAGGATATAGCTTATTGACAACGGAGTCGAGTTAAATGAAAGTTTAGTTCGGTGACTTAATACCTAAGTTAACTAAAGCGAAAGTATCGATATGTGTGTGGTTACCTGACAAACTTCGATAAAAGACATAGCGGTATGTGCAGTGCCGATAGCATATCGGCACAGAGCGCCGTTATCACCGGCAATCGGTGTTCCACCGCCTCCGTTACGATCCTGTGGAATCACAGTATCAGCGCTTCCGCCGGCGTAGTCGTTGTCGTTAGAGACTCGCTGGCTCGACGAATTCTTGTTACCGGGGGGATCGCATTCCAGGATGCCGCCCACTCTGGAATGCGGTTCCCCCCGCACTGACGCACCCTGCCCCTCTCCATCCGTGAGGATCTCATTGTCCGGTGGTGCACCGTCGTCGCCGGCCATCCTCGTGTACGCACTCTCTGATCTCTTTGAGACACCGGTGTGTGTGTCAGAAGTTGGAACCACTCTCACCACAGAGAGGGACCAGATTAGTCGTAGGCACTAATAGCGATTCTTAAAAATCGAACCTCCTTTCTCGGGTTTTTAAAACATGGTTGTCTGTTGAAGAGTGAGCTGCTGAACTAACGCTCGAAGCGCCGGGTTAACGAGCGCTCTACACGAAAAACTTCGGCTCGCCTGCCAGACGACGTAACGCTCTCTACTTTCCCGCGGCCATTTCCGAAGCCGAACCTTTAACCGCTCCTCACTCCTCCGTCTGCTTATCCCCACTCCGAGTTTTACGTTTCCCACCAGACTCCACTACTAGTCCATTCCCTTCCATCTATACATCGCACGTTGTATAGGACGTTGCAAAATACAGTGGCTCGCGAAGGTGTTTGGATTCTTATCGTACAAAATTTTGACGAACATGTTATGTGTATTATGTGAAATTTTTGAAATTTCATTACCATTGCAGTTTTAACAATATTCGTACAAAGTCGCTAATAATTCTGATATTTTACATAGTTCAAAGTTCTCTAACGATAAGAAAGTTGGAAAGTTCGACTATATGTAATTCGTGAAATACCTGATTATTAATAGTCCAAAACAATGCCAATTTTAAAATTTCGCGGCTCTAAAAAGGTTAATTCAAAGTCGAATATTTCTTGTTTGATTCTGTACATTCTATATATAAGAATTTTATTACTTTTATTTTGCTCGTACATTGTTGTCACAATAATGAAGTTTCATACTTTCGTTATAAATCTTCTTAACATTGGACATCCGTGATATAAATTTCTTTTTCTTTGACACGCTTGATAATTAACGATAGGGCATGATTGAACGGATGGTATTGACACGCTATATTCAAATTTCGAAGAAACGATATTTCACATTTCTCACTCTGATATAGTGGTCAAAATTTTATCAGCATGGCTTCTGAGAGACTGAAATATGCGCTACATATTTTGTAACCCTCTGTATACTAACACAGGTTACTTGAATGGTGCACACAACGGTACAGGCTTCTATGGATCATTCACGATTTCTCCCCACCATTGACCATTGGTGTATTCCGGCACGCGGTTCACACTGTTATCCACTGCTCCATACAAACTCACTGTACATGTACGTTTGAATGTAACGTGCATGTTGTAAATGTGTAAGTGACTCAACTATCTCTTCTATATTTCCTCTCTCGTCCCTACCCTCTGTTCACCTTTCTCTCTTTACTCTCCTTCTCAGCGAGGCGCCGTCGATAACCTCCTTCCCCTCGAAAGAGTGCTCTCGCGCACGTGCACGGTCACAAGCGCGAATACCTGTGTGCGCCCTGGGAATCGAACGAACGGAATTTTCGATGGAACGCGGAGTTCGCCTGCTATCGGCCACCGTTCTTAGCCGTATTCTCGCCGCTGTATTATTCACGGAGAATGTTTCTTCAAAGATTAAGCCACTATAATCGGATATACGATACAGTGAGGTTTTGTTTGGAATTAATTTCTTATTGTTCGTTTATCGAATTCGCTTTGTATACATACGTGATAACAAGTATATTATTATAGTTGATACTAAGTATTGAAGGTTAATTGTTATAGTTGCTACAGTGGTTGGTGCAATCATGACAACGAGGTGTGACAATGTATCGATCTTGAAAATTTGATATAGTATTTATTCTTTTCTTTTTGGCAGCATTTGAATCATTGTAGCAATTCAAATTCCATAGAGAAGTAACGCAAAGGAACGATATCTATTACCATTTAACAAACTATTTGCCATAGAAGTTACCTTTAGATTTATCGATCCTGTTATGGGAGATATAGTGACCAACGCTAACGAAATTAATTAGAATACTTGAATAAAAAGGACAGTCACAAATATATTCTTTCTTCGTAAAAAATTTGTAATAATTTTAATATTGAAATAACAGTATAAAATTACTTAATGCACCAGGAAGTGCTCACAAAATGAAGCGTGTACACAATTTAAAATTACCCGACAGTCAACGTGTTATGCAATAAATGATTTGCTACTATTTTTGTGAAATATAAAATATGTTAATTTGAGAGTAACGATAAAGATATAACTTTATCGAGCAATAAGATTATAATGTATTATAAGATTATATTAATCAAAATTGTATATGGATTTCAAGAAATTGCAACACTTATTCCAATGCCGCTGGCGCGCTTGGTGAAAGCCAGCCACGTCACAGTTGCTAACCTAAAGGTGACGTAGAGATCGTTGGGGATGACGATAGTATTCCAGTCATTGGTAGTTTCCCATTTCATTGATGCCGTGCTCCCTGTTATTATAACTTCCTGCTGTGCAGTCGCATGGGTCCACCATTCATGTTGTTTGTCTTCCATTGAATTGTCGGTAGATAGCCTTCTTTTTAAGAGAAACTTCTTTTAATGAGAAACATATTTCAAAAGAATTATTTCAAATGATCCGTGAATGTTAAGGAAGTTAATAAGTTTTAAAATTATTCACTAATTTTAAGTAAAGTTACCTATTAATTTTAAAGAACTAGAACTCTATTAATCTCTACCCAACTATATTTTTTTAAATATTATATTTGCTTGTTAAAATGAAATCAGTAATACACTTGAATCTAATTAATTAGTATGTAAAGTTTACAATAAATAAAACGGTGTGCCAAATACTTTCTACAGTCGTTGTAAAGTTTTCTAGATTCTACGTCGTCATATTAGAATCTTTATTAGTAAGTAATTATAAATACGTTCACCCTCCATCGTTATACAATTAAGGTTCATAACCTTAAAATTTCCTACTCGTACTAAATCGTATCATTGAGAAATTCCTTATATTACCAAAAATATTATGTCCAATCTAAAAAAAGAAACATAATTTTGCTTTCGTATAAAATTTGTTTTTACCATAGTAGTAAGATTTCTACGGTTACATAACCACGTAATTGTTTGGACGATATTTCTCGATAGGACAAAAAGAGGGACAAAAACGTCTGGGAAGAAGACGATCGTCACAAAGTGTTGGCGCGTCGATTCACATATAACGAATACGATTGGTATTCGCGATGGTGCAGAATGTAGTGGTATTTGTATTGTAGTGGTGGTCACGGCGTATTTCCAAGAAGGAATTATTATGTTGAAACTGGTCGGCGCGGCGCGGCGTGCACGCCGACTGACTCTGATCGGCGGCGCGCGACCGTGCCCGCTCTTTTCTGCCTGTGCAACCTTCAAAGGCCACAGAATGCGTCGATGAATGAAGTAGGAAAGTTGCAGAGTACCGAGCCGACCGGATGTGTATACTAGGTGGTCAAGAAAATGAGAGCTACTACGTCATTCAGCAACTAGCTAGTTTTGCGCCCCCTCTCAGTGGTTAGAGTCGCTGCTAGACGCTCTAACGACAATTATCAATCACTTTATTTTTACATTGTCTCGATATTAAACCATCTTTAATCGTTCTTTGTCTTTTACTTGTCACTTAGCGTATAGACTTCTTTTTTTTTAATTCTTCGCACGATATATTAAAGATGTAGAAAAGAAGTTTAAGGTAAAATAGTTAGTGCAAAATAGATTAAAAAGGATGGAATGTGTTAAAAGTTGAATAAAATAATGATATATGTTTATGTAATATGAATAGCGGAAGTTCAACTGCTTCTGATGAAGGTTGTTTAAGACTTATTTGCTCCATCTTCTCCAATGTACAGTGAACGCAAAAAGTAGGTTTATATTTTTCTCTTCCTGACACGAATACGGTGAAGCTTGGTTTATACATATAGATTTCTCAACGGACGATCGATAATTTTATCTCAGTGTGACGGTTTTGAAATAGGACGAAGTACGACAATTTTTTATAAGCTTCTTCATATTGCACATAACTTGGTACTACAAATATCTACGCTTATTATCAACAACAATCTTTCCAACTTCCGTCTTCGTCCTTGCTTCTTGCCTCTTTGGTTTTCTGCAACTAGTTTATTCTCCTTCCTAAATTATTCAAAGGATAAGTAGTTCATAGATTCTTCCTGCTATTTATGATTTCTCGTTTCTAGGATAGGAGTTTATTTCAGAATAATCGCGTACCAAATAAAGCTTCAAATAGCGTTCAAATAAATGAAATTCATGTAAACGGATTTCTATCGAGTATTTAATTTATTTCAAAAAGAAAGTATTTGTTAAACTACCGACTTATTAAATACCACCGTTTTGTGTCCCTTACATACTTAAACACTATAAGAACATTTACTCAAACATTATACTGTAGTACTTAAACCTTTAAAGGATCAAGCTTGATCTATGAATTTCAGTCTTCCTCATCGCGAATGGTAATTATCTATGAGATTAGAAATATTTGCTGACGGAAGGTCTTGTAAGCCGTACGATAAACGATTTCTCTTAACCAAAGCTCGCAGGTGTCTATCGACGTTGTCTATGCGTTATTCGAGGCGGTTTACCTTTCTATACCAAATGTGGATAATCACACACGTAAGGCATTAATGCTTGGCAGCCGGACATGGATAAATTGGCAATATGAGTCACGTATAAATGACATCTAATTGGGTCATTATCTCACAGTTGCTTCTTAAAGTGGCAAGAGACGCAATAAGAAGCTTTGTGGATTGGCAACGTTTCGCACGACGAATTCCTTAGGAAAAATTTAAATGTATCTCATTCTCGCACTTCGCATAAAATACTATTTAAATCCCACTTTTGATTTAACTGGCCAAAAATATAACGTACAGTGCAGTTATATTTTACATTCTTTAAAGTATTTGAACATTTATAATAGAATATTTTTATTAATCTAATCGAACTTTTCGAGAAGTTGTATTCAGACAATCTTTTTCCGTTTGTCAACGTAAAGAATCGTTTTTAGATGATGAGCTTCTTAACTTCCGCTACGAATTTTTCAAACATAACCTAATATTATTAGCGAATTACGAGTTTATTATTTCCCTTGTTGGGTACTATCTCTATATTGCTTTTCGAAAACCACTCTATTACTTCTCATGGTTTAGGGTGGCTTTCGTTAGTCTTTTATTGCATTTGCTGACAACGTTATTTTAATAAAGAATTGAATAAACCAAAATGTTTTGTCCATATTATATTATAAAATTTTTTTGTGTTTATAATTCGCAATGGTTAAGCTTCTACATACTGAAGTGCTTCTCATACTTGTTTCATTTCTTTGTTGTTTCGCGATAGGAGATTGCACGCGTATCGTTTGTCTCTCTCGATAACCCATCCGTTCTCGAATTACCTTAGATTGGTAACAATTGTGCTTTATCCTTCTCTGGCCCATTAAAATGTCAGCCAGTCGCTGACAAACATATCAACTACCGCGACATCCGTCAAGTCGGACCACGTGTCTTGATAGTGGTCTGCAGCTACGATTGAAAATATCGTTTCACTTTGTTTTCTCGCCGCGAAGTGGACCGTGGGAATACAAGTGAGTGAGCGGCACACAGTATTTCAGGGGAACTCGTGGCAACCGGCTCTCGGTAGCTTTTCTTACCATCATTCATGATACTATGGTACGGCAATAGGATGATTGCCTGACGGCCGATGCCTAAAGTGGATAAAGTCTTCTATAGTAATTTAACTCGAACAGGGCACAGGGGTGTGTTAGATAACCAGCCTTTTACATTTTACTATCACTGAGTTGGCCTAACGACCAGCCGTGTTTGACCTCTACGTCCAAAAGCATGTTGTTCGTCATTTGGATAGTTGTCCCTTTGAGGTTTCGATATTAGTCGAAGCTTGAATTTGCGATGTTATTGGCTAAGAATGAAGGTTATGTTTATTCATCTGGAACTCGGTAGTTTTGTAAGCGTCAAAAAATCTGGTCAACTTGTTATTCAATATTATATTGTATGTTTAAAACTATCCTGTATAATTTGTTAATAAACATTCATATTCATTGAATAATCTGACGTATCTATCGATCCACGTGGAATAATCTAAGTCAATAAATTTGTTATTTAGTCCTTTGGGCAGTTTCACAAAAATTGATATATTTGAATATAAATGACGAATGATAATAAATTATATCACATGTACTACTTTTCGAATATATGTATTAACCCTACTCCTGGCGGATGGCGAATCCATTCGGATCTAGACGTACGTCGCTCCTAAGTTGCAATTATTTTAACGTATATTCTATATTTGCAGAAACGTTGAAGGCAACACGAACTCTTTGCACGTTGCTAAGATCATCCGCTGTTCGAGGGTTAATCAAGATCCGTGAATTATTTCCCTAAATTAGATTTTAGGAGCGACAGATTTCTATTAGATTTCTGTAAATCTTCATAACTATATGGGAATTATGTCTGAAGAGTATCACTCGTGTCAAGTGAATGAAAGTAATTTTAAGTCAACTAAATAATCTATAGATTTTACTACAATGGAAAAATTACTTCATAAATCAGTTATTCAGATAGTTGGTTTATTATTTATTTTTAATTCGTTCTCATAGATTAGTATGACTTAACAAATTTTGGCTAAATACAAAATTCAAACAATGGTAATACCTTTTGAGAAGATTTGGTTTCCTGTTGGAATTATGATAAAAAATCTTTTTAAATCCAGACATATATCTACCATATCTCACTATTCACAGACAAGTGGTGCACTCGTGAGCTACCATTTAAGTAATAAAGGCTACCTTAAGCGCTATATTAAACCGAATCAAACAGGCTGGAGCCAGTATATACAATTTGAATATTTAGTTATGATAAGGAACCTTATTCGGCCATTTTTATTCGGTATCCTTCATACATCGCCAAAAATGTAGAAATATAAAAAACGTAGGCTAAAATAAACAGTTAGGTTTTAATTATTGATTGCATATTTTTAGTATTATAGTGTGCAATTTTAATTAATTGTTAATTTCATTAAATGCTAATGAGAATACTATGAATGCTAATAAATCCTATTAATAAATTTTCCATTTTTTATCTGTACATTTTACATTTTTCTATTACTATAGATAAGCTGTTCCAATGATAGGTCCTACTTGAAATCTATGTTAGTTAGAGATCGATGACTGTTTCGTCAAATTTGTGACATCCATTAATCACTAAATATATTATTTACTAGATTATTAGATTTACTAGATATAGTATTACTAGATTACTAGATAACAATCAAGTTCATTTTTTCTTATTTATACTGTTTACGAGATACTTCTATATCTTTATAGTATCATTTCGTAAAAATTTTGTTACGATAAATATTCACTAAAAATTCATTAAAATGCATTGTATACGCGTCTATTGAAGTAATTGGTGCATGTTTGTAAACCTGATTGGAACAAGTGCATAGGTTGAGTCGTTCGGTGACCTCTTTCTTTCGCATAGTTACTTTTCTGTCGTGTATGCATACAACGTTGAATAATCACGACAATATAGCAGCCTCGAGTAATTAAGGAGTTATACGCTTAGGAAAATTGAATCAACGTTACGATCGTTTCGCGTAACGTTTCGCTAATTGGATCCTCGGATGTAATTTCATTCGTTTGTTTCATTGGACTCCATCAAGAAGACAATGTTCTATAAAAAGTTAAGGTAATTATTATTACCATGTGTGAAACGAATATTACACTCAACAAATCGATAAAATTATTAAGTTTATGTAAATTAAGGTAATGTTTACGCAAACTATTGCTACAAAATTCTAAAAGAATACTTTTAATAACTTACGAGAACGCCAAAGATATTTCAATATGGCAACTTAAATTGAATTTTAATAAAAATTAATCACGACTTCTCATTTTCAATTGCCAATGGTTACTTTACTAGTTGTTAATCTTCTATGTTACAGATAATGATAATATGCAACGAAGAGTTTGGAAGAAAAGTTGTGTTAGTAATAAAATCTTTTATTTGAAAAATCTATGGACAAAATTAAATTCTAATGGAGGAAACATCGAAAAACATTACGTATGAGATATGTCGACACTTCGATGCGCATTATATTCTTCATTTGCTGCCACATATAGAAATGTTACATATTAAAGAAATTGGTAATTAGATTTTGTACATAAATAATACGAATGTACATAACACAAATCTCATATCATTTTCTATACTTTTTCTTTTTCAAAAAAGAATTTACTTGTGCCACTTTTCCCCTAAAATCCTAGTATACAATCGAAATCAAAAAGTGATCGATTTAGAAGGTGCAAAGGAAGTTCTTCCGGTCCAGCGTAAATTTATTTATCCAGCGACAAGTTCGCGCTTAGCTAGTTATCCTTAACCGTGAGTTTTATTACTTCCGTGAAGCTGTCAATGGTCGTCTATTATCCCCCTTCGCGCGAGGTATACCTTTTTTCTAGTGCTGTGCACAAAGGAAAGGAGGGGGAAGGGGCCGCCTGATTTCGCGGTCCCGTGCGACGTCCCTGAGTTGGCAGTTGTACTAACAGATTGACAGACGTACTCGCCGCGAACTGACCCCTTCGTAGTGATTTAGTTATCTCTCTATCGACGCCTCGCCAACTCCTATAACTTGGATCGTAATAAAAAGAAAGAGGAAAAAAAGTGTTACCGGAAGTGTTGTATCAAAAGGTAACGCGAATTCTACGCTGAATGAGCTCCTGCCGGTTTGAAATTGTCTCGAGACGAGATATTATGATTAGGTGAGTAACTAAATTAGGTTTGATCTTCTTTTGAGTGGTCGTCCCGTCGTTCCGCAATTCAGTGGTTCTTAGAGATTTTTCAGTGACTTTGGTCCTAGTGACAAGATATTTCTTTTAGATACAACGATATATGTGCGTTCTTCGACCCAAAGTAGTCGCTAAAAATCTCGTAATTGATGCGACTATAAATAAACGAATAAGAAGAAGAAGTTCTATGGTACAAGATCGTTTGAATAAAGCTTGTTAGGCAATTGTATTAGTATTAACGATACAAGTTAAATTAAGTAATATTTCAAGTATAATATATAGTTCTCTATAAGGAGATTTTAATATTAACGTGGAACTATTTATTCAGTTGGATAAAACGAGGATCATATCGCAACATCCAGTTTTCTTAATCCATATTTAATCTCGGTAATGTTTAAGCTATTAATTACGAGGTAATGTATGATTAGTAAAAACCACAGAATTACTAGTTATAAGATAGTAATATCCTTTAAATATTCTTTTTTCGATATTTCTTAGATAACTTTTTATATTCTTTTCTCTATAAAATTAGATTACAGTTAATTAATACAATATCGTGGTTGTACTAATTTGAAACTTTATTATCGTCTTTTAAACGTTTTTTAAACAAAATATAAATCGATTATTTTATAACATTTGCAGCAAAAAATTAGGTTGAAGTATAACTCAAATTAAAACAGAAAAAAAGCTCGATGGTTATATATCAGTGTGAAACTTTGTTATTGGCTTGATCTCTTTAAATCCATTACTTAATTCAAACTTCCTTATTGCTTTAAGTAAAGATTCGCTGCGTTTTCGTGAAGTGCATTCCATTCATGAGCGAGTAAATTAAATGAACTGATGTAAGTAGTAGTATTTCGTGTGCATCCTAGTATTTGCAAGTGTCTAATAGGGTGCTAGTAGATCAAATGAATTCGTGGTGAAATCAGCTTACAGTGCTCGATAATAAGTCTAGTGGATTTCGAGCGGAAATAGATCATACCGGTCATTTGTGACACGTATGAACACTCGGGATAGTTACAATGGTGTTTAAAGTAGCAAGATCTGATACGTTTTATACACAGAAAATTCGAATAATATTTTACTTAAATCTGCTGTTCTCGCTTTTTCTTCACATTGGTACGTATGTCTTTAAATATTTTCTATTCTTGAGATATTTTATTCGTAAAAAGCACGGAATACGCAAAAGGTAAAATTACATCGAATATTAAAATTAAATATTTAAAGACACATTGATCCAATGAAAGCAGCAGGGTTTATGTCGTTTACCATTCTTTTTAGTTTTTCGTAAACTTACCTAAATCAAATATCATTATGAAAATGTACGACGCCCATTTTGTTTAATAGTCACATTTCGTTTAGTAGTAACAAGGATCAGAAAATATTTCGTTTAATTTTTCCTATACAGATAAGAGGCCTATGAGAAATTTAGACCAGCTATATGCGTTATGTAACGACATTAACAAGTCAGAGTTAACGATTGAGTAATGCATTAGATAATTAAGGTTTGAAGCTCGGTGCTAGACACTTTTCCATTCGAAACGACGTAATTTTCCGACCTCTAAATTTGATTTACGCGATACAATAAATCAATGGAAAAGAAGTTTATCCAGCATTGAAATATTGCCTAACCTACAAAATGCCTATACCGTATTGGTAACATACGTAAGATTCAAGATCGTGTCTATATCGTAAATTTGAAAATTCTTCATCGTAAGTACAATTTGCAATAGATTGCGAAGTACACGATATATATGCCATAATGTGACGCAAATTGTTAATTTTATGGAAAGAATAAAGAAAGCAGAATATTATTAAATGATTGAATCCTTCGAAAATTTATTACGTGGTGCTTTATTCTGACTTTTCGTTCATATAAGAGAATAATTTCTTTTTTACAGCAGCTTAACTTCCCTACAATTTTATAATTATATTATAATTTAATAACGACACAGGAAAATATAATTTTATTATTTTATAACCTTTTAATTTTATCATTTTCCTAAGACTTCTTTCGAGTAGCTTAATTCTGTGTCTCACTTCTTGAAAGCACAAATTTAATATTTTAGTAAACTGTAGTTGAGAAAACAAAATTACAATTGCGGATCTGGTTTCTTTAAAAGGAGCACGTTTTGCTTGCTAGTTTTCGAAACGGTTTGGTAAACACAGATAACAGCCCATTATTATCATATTTTGCACGGTGACATGAAAAGATGAGCACAATCAAATTGCAATTTTCTTTGAAAACTTAAGCAACGTTAAAAAAATTACGACACCCGGAAGAATAAATCTTTAAAAAAAATCGACAAAAAACAGATGTTGAACGATTCAACGTCTTACGATAATTAAATGATAATTGCGTAAAGTTACAGCTGTTCGCAATTACAGTAGATGCAAAAATTCTCAAAATTCTACAACTTTACATTATTTACTTAAAGATATATCTTCGATTTGAAAAATTTTAATATTGAAAAATCAGATAGACAAATGAAAAAAGAATTGAGAGTCGTAATAATAAAAACTGACAGAAGCACGTGCTTATTATACGTACTTGGTATGTATAGCGCAGAGTTGATTCTTTCAAAAAAAAATCATACGTCCAACGTCAGAAATTCAAATTTGTTCGCGTTGGAAAATGAGATAAATCGGTGAGACGAACAAATTGAAATCTTGCAACAGTAATAAAACCAGGTAAACGTAATAGCTCACCGTATGTATGGCGGAAATCTAGCGCAGCAACAACTGGATTTCCAATCTGATTTCCATCGATCGGTTGATTCTGGCCTCATTGATCGACAGATTTATTATCAGAAGTATACAATCGATCTACTGCGATTCTATTGAACTCAGACAGGATGGTCGATGCGATATTTTTGTGTCCTTCTGTTTATCCGTTTAAAATCAGCCAATGTTTGTATAATATCACAATCGTAAAATGTAATTTTTGTAAATAATACTTTGTTTAAAAAATACACACGTACATATATTTTCAAGACAAATATTTAAACGGCTGATAAAAATATTAAAATACGTATTCCACGATGCAAGTCACGGTAAAGCAAGAGTAACCAAAAGCGAGACGGATAAACATACGAAGAGTTAAATATTTTAAATATTTCATTATATCGCTATTGATCGAATCAAGTCATGCATGACAAACGCGCGTGGTTTAACACACGTAAACCTGATATAGCATCGTAATAGGCGAAAATATTGCTTTACCTTTAGCTTGAAATGCAAATGTCGCAATGAAACCGATTTTCTCACGTGGATCGCTATTTGAACCAGGATGTCATTGCCAACGAGTTACAGCGTGTACCTCCCCGGAGAGTCCTGGATCCTAGAAATTCTAGAATGGTTTCTTTCGCAGTACCTTTATCGAGAAAATTAGACTCCTTTGTGAGTTCATTCAATCAGAATGAAAGATAATCTTCTTGAACCGAGCATAAGTAAACAAGATTAACATACCTGGTTGATTAAATTCTGTAAATTAAAATCTACTTCTCTATTCGCTCTTTCAACGACGAATATAAGTATAATAAGCGGATGGCGGATTTTTATGTATTTATGCGTAGTTCGAAGATCCAAGAATGCATAATATGCAAAAATATACGAAATGCTCGATGTATAGTGGTCGTTGTAATATTTGATAAGTATCGAGATACTTTTGTCGCTCACTGTATATACGAGAAGAGGTTATTGAGAAGAGAGCGCTGTATGACGCGAACTGCATCGAATTTCTTGGGTTCCGCCGAAACGACGCGCATTCAGCTCCCATTCAACTCGCAACATCCACCCACGCAATCACGCTGCAACCGTGCAGTACGTGACGCGTGATCCGCAAGATTTTTACGCTGCTTGCCGGTTGATTGCCCCCAGAGCACGTTGATGACGTCAGTACGCTCGATGATTCACTACGAGCAACTCGTGTACACGACGCCGGACACACATGACCGTGCGTGTGCATAATTCGCATTACTTTCACGCGTCTGTGTACACTGTACACCTGAACGCATTTGCCGCGTTGATACATTCGGCCACGTTCGCGTTTCTTACCATGTTGGATTGTTTTTCGCGTTACTACTTTATTCTATTTCTGTCGATTTAGAGCAATCCGCGCGCGATAAAATTCAGCATCGTGCGAAGACCGCAGATGAAAAGCACAATTCATATTTCTCGTCTTTTATAGAGAAGGAATTTTAAAAGTTAACGCGTACGTTTTGGCGATCGATGCAACATCAAATCTGTCTCTGCGTTTGATTTTCATTCTGTAACGATTTGTTCAATTTGCTCCGCTCTTTGACCCATTTCCTACTCGCATTTTCTGTTCATTGTCAGTCGTATTTCTCTATTACCAAGAGATTTCTTAACCCTCGCATAGTATCCTCGTGGATTGCAGACTACAATGATTTATGTTGGATCATTTAAGTTTACGACATTTAAATTTCGTATTTTTTATTCTCAGTGTTAAAAACTAGTAATAAGGTATTCTTCTATTTCTGTTTCTATCGCTAAGAGAAATTTCTTAAGTATGCGGATAACATGGGAGAATCATTTATTGACACGCGTTATTTTACATCCGAATTTTATTATATGTATATGATCAGTTCTTCGGGAAATATCTGAAATGTTTGCCGAGACTGTATCATATATGTGTTAACTGGAAAGTATGTAGTATAATGGCCATTTTATTATGTAGACGATATCGTAGGCTTCATAGGACTGGATACTACCGATACATCGTCATGTGATCTCCCAAGTTCAACAAAGTTCGATAACATCATCGTTGATTAGAATGCCAAAGACCATAGTCTGGAAAATATTTATTACGTATCGTTTCGATCACGACGCCATTGTTTCGCTTTCTTAATCAGCCAGTAGCTAATGAAATCTATTTCTTACTAACCGATATTCCTAATTCTTTCTCTAATTTTGTGCTTTTATTTCAAGATCGATATTTCTTATCTTACATTTTCATTTATTGAAATAAATATTTGCGCGACATATATTTCGATAAAATAGTTTTAATGTGTTATTAGAGGCATTTTTTAATCAGAAGCCTCATCGGAATCGCAAAGTCAATTCTTCCTTAGAAAACCAATAAAGATCCAGTATTTGAACACTCACCATAGAAAAATTCTATATCCACGTTAAGCATTTATGTTATACAGGGTGGTTGGTAACTGGTGGCACCAGCGGAAAGGGGGTGATTCTACGCGAAAAAAGAAGTCGAAAATATAGAATAAAAATTTTTCTTTTTTTTAATTTTTCCATCGAGACAACGATCTACAGTGAGATCCGTTGTAACGAGACGCGATAAAGTGCACGCGTACCGAGCGAAAATTCAAAGTCGATTTTCTCGAAAACAAAGCCTCGAACGAAAAATTTGTATTCTATATTTTCGACTTCTTTTTTCGCGTAGAATCACCCTCTTTCCGCTTGTACCACCAGTTACCAACCACCCTGTATATGTAATGCGACACAATTTATATTGGTATATCTGAAATTGTATTGGTCAAATTTGAGACTAATCTGAAAATGTATATAGAAATTAGAAGGTATTTGTTGCAAACATGTATTCAATAAAAAATTGATATAAAGCCTGATAGCCATCTTGAGTATATAATAAGTGTCAAACGTGGTCTTACCGATTATCGAGCTTCGTTAAAATATAATGGATAATCGACCGTTTAAATAGATCTATGATCTTTGCGAAATAATTATACACATGCTTGTACTAAATATTTTCTAACTTCAATATACATTAAGAACCTAAATTCGCAGCACAAGGGAAGTCCTAGCCCGAAATAGGACGAAAATCGAGGATACCAAAATTGTGTTCGGGGCTTCGTTTTCGAGAACATCGAGCTTGAAAAGTTGCCATCGCGAAGGACACTGCAACGAGCGAAACAGAAACGAATAGAGACAATCATTGCGCGGCGAGACAATCGATTACATGATAGTCATATATCATTGCGTATATTAATGCCGAGTAAGATTGTAAGACAATGCAACCATGTTTCTGTCCGCGTATCACGCCTGGTATCTCGATGACTGTGAGTGCAACACACGTTTCATTTGTCCGTAAAAGTTTGCGACAATATCGCGAAGGTGGTGGAAGATACAAGATACGTACTAACAGTTATAGGTTGAGGGAAATTCAGGCGACCTCGGTTCTGGAAATATGGGCTAAACAGGGTGACTAAAATTCAGTAGAGTAGGATTCGATGAAATAGAATATGGCCGACTATACTAACGAACTATAACTATATTTCTAGTAAATTCTTTCTTAATTCGAAATTATATGTAAAATCGAACTTTCTTTATAATTCCTCTAATACACCATAGCCAGAATAAACATCAAGTAGTTTGAAATAAATATCGAATTTATCATCCGATTCTATTTTATAGGATCGTAAAAGTTGGAAGCTGTAAAGCCCTGTTGGTTCGTACACGGTCAGTAGTTTAGTCAAGTAGCATGTAAAAGCGAATTTACACCGCTTTCATCCTCGTGTCATCCGCAATGATCATCGAAAGTTAAGAGTGTAGATTCGGCTTTACTTGCTATTTGATGGATACTGGCCGTGTCTGAATCAGCCTTTAAGTTAGTGGCGAGCTCGCAACGGTTTGTAGTTCGTGTGCATAAGACACGAAAAGCTGGTTCCACTTTGGCGCTTGTTAAGCCGCCGTAAGATTTACTACAAACAGTGTCTCCATTATCACGTTTCTTTCAACACGAGTTGACGTGTATCTTTTTAAAGTTGGTAAACCCACATGATTGACGACACGATTGCTGCGCAATTAGCGATACATTCTCGTTCAATTTCGACTCTGTTCTTACCGTTGATTGATTTTATGAGCCACCAATTTGTCTTCTGGAAAACGCACAATCGTCCATCCGCGATGTTTTGCTTTACCAAAAAAATTGAGATATATTCTTCGAAAATCAAGCAATGTAATTGTTAAACATTTCGTTTGCAAGCTTGCGTTAAAATTATCTTTCAATCTCTCCGTATGATATTTATTTTCAGATTATTTTTCGATACAACCAAAGGCTAAGTTCACTTTCCGATAAAAACTAAAACAGAAAACCTTAAACGTTTCCTAATATATTTTCCTAATTATCGTAATTTCCCGATGTATAATAACTACATGGTAGATGTTAACCTTAACTAGTTTAGTCGAGGCAAATAGGTTATATGCCTTGTGTCAGAAATGAATAGCAGATAGGTTAAGCAATAAGATGGATATGGAATATAAACGAATGGGGATCAGGGTTTTCAAGATCGATGGCAAGAACGTGAAGACCCGTCGGTGATTTCGGCGAGTCGTTTCCGGAAATTTGTATCTCGCTACACCGTAAAGTACTTCCTTCATATTGTAAATAAATAATCACGGAAGACGACCAGCATCGATATATTGTCGTGATTCTTAGTTATTGAGAAAAAAAACATATCTTAGTGTAACGTCTCTACAAGAGGAAAATCGAAAAAATACCGATATTTATTTCGATTTTCGATAATATATTGGTTTCGATATAGCTTCGATGGCATAATACCGGTATCAAAATCATACAGGATTTAAAGTAACAATGAAAAGGAACTAAGAAATCGTGTAAAAAGATTTCACGAGGAGTTGTTTTATTTTTTCGTCGGTAATGCGATTAAGTAATATTGCGTAAGACGAAGAACAAAAAAATAAGACCGAGTATTACGGTGCTTTTTATTGTTCGCCAGATACATTTGTCGAATTAATTCAATTTATCATTTGTTTATTCGTTAAGCGACTCGTTAAATTTGCTCTTCTCGAACGGCGAGATTCTTTTTAAGGTGAAATTTTTTTCTTAGCTAATGACCAGCAAAATCGTTGGCAGGAGAGCAAGTTCAGAAAAGTATAATAAATCTGTCAAAATGCTCTTGTCTAAATTTATGATCGTACAACATGGAACAACGTGTAGATGGCGCGGAAGAATTCGAAACGTGTCCTTCGCTGTGCTTCGCGAATTAATTTATACGACGATACTAAATTAATCTGAAACCAATACCACAATTAGCTTTGTTTTCGAACCAACGCTGAATTCTACTAGCTGCTGGTCGAAATTCCCATTTCGATCAAACGTCGATAATCGATAACGCGAAACAACTAGAGAACTGATTTAAAGGAATTGAACGTCTCGATTGATCCTCGTTTCGAACCGACTGTTGGGCCACGTGTGCGATTAAGATTGCCGTTCTGACGAATCAACGCTCTGCTACTGCTCTATTCTTTGCATATTTTTTTGCATCTTGAAATTTTCCATATATTCCACAATTTACCGTAATGTACCGTATCTTGTGGAATATTACGCTTCTAAATTTCCCACGAATGTATAAAAATTCGCAGTCTACTAATAATTGACCTTCCAATAATATCCACTGTCTTTCTATATCCTTGCATATGACGAGTATTTTGTGCAATATCGCAGTTTCAAAATTCCCCATAAACGCAGAAGAATCCACCATCTTACTGGCAATCGATCTAGTAAATATTATACGAACGACATAATGTTCAGCAGGATAACCTATTAAACGGCAAGAAACGTGCAATGTCGAACGAAAGATCGCACTCGGCCGCGAGCCTCGTTACAATAAAACAATTAATATCAATATTAATCCACTGATAATGCATCATCGATTTTCCAACTATAGGTTAGTTATCGATAAACAATCAATTAAAGCGGAAAAAATGCTTTCTCGCGGGTGTCCAACGACCGACTCCTGCTATCGATGTCGCGGCGATATTCGCGGGAATCGTTTACACGAGGTTACGCAACTGATGGTCGCGTCGTCGCGAGTACCGCGAATTTCTTCAACGCCATGCGCTTTTATGTTTCTCTCAAAGAGCATTCGCAAGCTGACACTCGCACAATGCGAAGTGTGTCAGAACGAAACTTCGCTATAAACTCGTATAAAGTAATTTATTCATCAAAAGATGGATGTCGGTTTTCGTGATCTCGTTTGCTCTTTTTCCAACGACTCGTCGTTGACTCTCTGGATGCAGATACGTTTGTGTGTGGCTTCTACGAACGAAGAGTGGGGAATATTGGTGCCTCGTGGCCTCCCCTATATAAGGTTTGCGCTCTCCCATTGCCTCTCGGTTCCCCAATTCGGGCAACTTCTCCGAGACTTGGCAAACCGCACACTGTAAGTTTTACAATTCTTTTTTCTTCTATTTAACTACCGTTAAATGTAAAACTTCGTGTCGATTTTTGGCTCAGACATGCCCGTTAACATTTCAAAGAGAAACTTTTCTTAATATTCTGCGATAATAATACGAAATAGCGCAAAAAACCGTGGCCTATCGATGTCAATGTTAAATGTGAAATTTGTCTGAAACGCAAAGAAACGATCGTAGCAGTCGATTCATATTTATATTTAACGTATTTTCATCGAAATTGGTTATATCGATATCGGTCGATCAAGATGTATCGATATCACGATGTTCGAGTATAGTTGGAGGATATTTACGTTTGTTAATATCTCTTGAAATTGTTAATATCTTTGTGTTTTCTGTTTCGCACAAATGGCACAATTAGGTTCTTCGATTCTATTGCGTTATTTTGAGAGATGATGGCGAGAAGGAACGAACGTCTTCTTTCTTGTTTGCCAGATCGAGCTTAGAACGTTCGATAGAAGCAGAGGACGCAGTTGTTCATGATTGTCTATGCACCTGTTACTTATCAATGTAATTGAATCTTCAAGAATTAAAGATCTTATAGTGATGTTTACGTTTCGTCTATTTTATTACCCGATTTCCATAATTCGAGCTATGGAAACGTACCAGTTTGTCACGACTCTGCATTCGTATAAATATCGTCGGCCATTGAACTGTTTGAAAAATGTCAGTAAAAAGCCTACTTTCGCTCAATACGCTAAACACGTTATTCAAGATCAAAATTGACCAACAATTACGTCGACTGACATCACGTCGAATGAATCTTAATCTCAATCAATAAATTAAAACCGCACGCCGGCAGTTAGCCATCGAGATGGCGAACGTCTGCGAAGTAAACATACCGCGTTTCATGTAAACACATAATAATTCCAAATGCAGGATCGCGAAACGTGGACATTGAGACTAGAGCATCTTATTCTATTCGCGACGTAACCGGTTTTAAAAGGTTTTGGCATGGCTACACATGTTAAACAGCGTTCTAACTTATTCTATGGATTGTCGATTCGCTGTAAGACGTGACGCGATATCGACAAAATAACAACTAAAATAATATTTCGTTCATTTTGACGTTACTGCGGAGAATTATAGATTTTTTAACAAATTGGTCGACCTATGGATACGATAAAGTTTAAAGGCGTTTATGAATAAATTACAGCAGTATTTTAGTAAATAACCTTTGATTTTATTCGCCAATGCCGGAATTACGTTCGCCTCAAATTCAATTAAAAATCGTTTCGACGTGCGAGTTTTGCAAATGATACGCGAAGATATAGTTATTTATTCTAGCGTTTCTAGGAAGCGATTTCGAAAATTATGGTACTTTAAAATTTAAAACTCGGATTAATTTATCTGTAGTTCTCTGAATTTCTACACATTTCTCAAGAATTTCACAACACTTTTTGTCCGTATAATCAATCAATATCAATGGCAAAGGATTAAACTACGTTTCGTTATAGGACATAAAAAAATATAGCGTAAGAAATTACGATGATTCTTGGAGCGTAGACGGAATAAACCTTGCCCTAGTGACGACGAGGTCGACATATTTATTTCCATTTTCCGTGTTACATTAGGCGAAAAGTCGCTTTCCACCGTTGTTATCAGTTACGCTTGCCTTTTATCTCTCCCTTAATTAACAAGCTAACAAACGATTAATTCATCGGAGACGAATTTTCGTTAACGTTAGAACGCGTCATAATGATTTTGCAAAAATAAGCGCACTCTTTCTTGCGTAAAAACTAAAAGCATGGCTGCTTCAATAATAAACTTCATCAACTTCGTTTAGCTCGTTAAACTTAGATCAATCTTCAACATATGTACTTACGTACGTTCATTTCGATTCTATTAATCCAATAATATTAGTTTGTTACTTCGGAGATATATATTTAGCGCAAGCATACATAAATGAGCTGCAATGGACGATGAAACGCTTATCGTAATTAATTAGTTGCCGGTATTTATGCAAATTCCTAGATATATTTGTAAATATAATTTTATAGAAAAAAATAGAATGTAAACACGTGCTTGTCTCGCTTCGAAAATATCTTTAATAATTCGACTGTGAATGTTTATGCGATTCATATGCGTCATGAACAACTGAAGAATTAGGATCTGAGTATAAACGTGTTTTAGCTATTAAATATCTATTTAGCCGTAATATTAATAATAATAATCGTTTTTTCGTTTTAATCGCATCATCCTAACTTACTATTAAGATCTGCTAAAGTTCCGCTGGTAAAATTCAGCTTAACTTATTAACACGTTCATCCGTCGATCAGAAACTTTTCTAACATAAGTAAAAGTTAACGAAGCCACGTAAACGTTAAGTAGATCAGTTTCAATCCTTCCACGTACAAATATGATGCAATTTATTTTCAATAGAAATAAAATATCAAGTAACGTGATATTATTTACTATCGTTGGTGATTCTTGTCTTTTGGGCTTGAGATGGCTTCCGGTTTACGCTTCCTCTTACAGGAGATGTAATTTCCTATAGGATCAAGGATTGTAATTCGTCATAATTGAAATATAGGAAAATAACAAAATTATTATATCCAAGGAATTAACGATCTACGTATAGCGTAAGTAACAGTTAACTGAATTTTCTCTCTTAACAAATTAATACGATATAACGCGATAACAAGAGCGTCAACGAGTCGATGAAACAACGTCGAAACGAAAGGATCGAAGGATCTGATATCCTTTGAAGCGAATCGGGCAAAGTAACGGGGGCATCTCCCTTCATGGCCACCATCGGCATGTCATTCGATAGACTAGGAAACGAACGGGAACGTTTGCAAACCGAGTGATAGGAGGTGGCAGTTTGCTTTTACTCTTCGATACTCTCTGACAGTCACTTCATTACCAAACGCCGCACCGTCTCTCGCGGATCCAATATTATTTTATTATACGTAGAAGCCGCGTGTAACACGATAAAACACGTTCTTATTCGTCAAATCGGTGCGTCGCAAATTTTTGTGCATTTTCATGTTCTTTGTTATTAGATCGTCGATTCGAAGCTTCTTTTCGAGACTTTTAAACAAGTGCATTCTACCTATCGTAAAGAGATTATTTTGGAAAATTCTTAACTTTTAACTCTGCTATTCCTCCTCATACTATTAGATACTATTTATTAAAAAAAAAAAAAAAAACAACTGTTTAAATACTTTGTTTCGTTCAAGTTTTGCTATCTTTTACAAACGCGAAGACCAAGTGGAACAGTAGCAGAGTTAATTATTTTGCAGGATTATTTGTCATTATTCGTAGACATTAAAGCTAGAAATTCATCGTTTGAATATTTTTCGAAAGAGGGACGATGTCCATAATCGCGAAGAACATATTTTATCAATTTATTTATTAATAGTAATAAGCATGTTTCGGATAATTAGTTTCGAAATTCCGAGTGCACGAAGTTCTTATCGATTTGCGCACTTTAATCGCTTTGTCTAATAAACCGGTGGTTCGCTATGATAATTACAGCTAATTAAACGATAACCTCGACGAAATGTTATATAATTTCGATAAATTTGAGGATTTACATACGCGATAGTTGTCATTTCTCAACGCACCTGACTTTTATCGTTCTATTCACGGTATTTCCGCGTTTCCTAAATGCGACCACCCTCTAACTGGTATGCAGCATCAGTCGATCGATTAATTGATCCTTTCGTTTCGGACCACGGACCCCTGGATCGTGATTTCATGAAATTCCACGCCTCTTCCAGGAGTAAGTAATTTATTTTTTCGTTCTTAATCGCAACGATCGATTCTGACAATTAATTGTTACTAATTTTTCGATAAACGCTGTTTTTCGCGTGTCTCGTCAAAGATCTTCGGTCGACAAAATTTAATTATTAGAATATCAGATAAGACACGAGCTATTTAACGTCAAATTATGCTGCGAGTGATTTAATCATTCGCCGAAACGTCCTTCTTACTTTATCATTCGCAAATCAAGTGAAATACCTTGTAGCTTGTTAAATCAGATTCTAAGTAGGCTATGAAAGATTTAAAAGTATTCAACGTGTTGATACGAAGCGCAGTTTAAAAGTATTCCACGTGCAAAATAAATCTTTTCTCGAGTTCCACTTTTTTAATTGCGTTCATTTTCATACAAATCTGAAAAAAAAAAAAATATTATTACTTCGATATCTCCAACGTTCTTCGTAAAATATTCAACGATTCAGAAATTTCTGTTCTTACTCGATCGAGCTGGTTTACATCGTGGCCTATCCCACCGAGACAAGGGAAATTATAAAACACGCAAGAAAACGGAAACGCAAAGGAGTCAAGAAATCCATTTATCGTACGTTTATTTCTGATTGAGAGCGATCATGAATCAACGATACGCTTATCGAAAACGTGCCAATTAGTTAGCAGTGGTAGCGTGGTGTGAACCAGTCTTAACGAGTATGATGACACCGCTTTTCAGCGACGGCATCGCTTCTCTGCCGCCGGTAAATTTGTCGACAACGAGACTGATTATTATGTCCTTGCGAGACTGACGATAATTATAAACCGCTTTACTTTCAGTGCCACACGCTTGACACGCCGATTAGAGCTTTCGAGAGCAGCTTGACCTCGTTTCCTTTTCGCACCGTTCGATCCGCAATCGCGGTCCACGTTTTTAATCAAACGCGATCCCCCGATTAACAGTCGCGTGACGGAGATGAACGCTCGACGTTCGCATTGATCGCGAATTTCGCCAATTTTTTCTATCTACAATGGCCTCTATCTATTTTACGAGTTTCTTTACCCATTTATCTTTGTTTCAATCGACACTATGTTCGAGTCGAGCTAAGTAACTTGGTTACGAACGATTCTTAAACTACCTATATTTACAAGTAGATCGCGTATTTAACTTGGTATTTATTAGCGGCGTGATAAATAGCGAAATGTATCGTAGATATACATCGACAGTTGGGCGATCAAATTTCTCGTTTATTTATCATTCGTAGTTCTTCGTTTTGCGGTTTCGACGAACTTTCCAATTTACACCACTTTATGTTGTTTGCTTTTTTCTTCAAATTTCCATTCGCTTTCGTGCAAAAGACCTTAGAATATAAAATATATATATCCTCGTTTCGCACGAGGATATAACTTGTACTCGTTAAAAGAAAATTTGTTCGACTCGTAATTTTCGTAAGTAAGTCACCGACGCGTGGAAATTATTCTTATTTAATAATTAATAGTTATTATAAATAAATGGTACGATAGTTCGATAGAGTAATATTAACAAGCGACGAATCGAAAGAGAATGTAACTTGGAAGCCTCGAAACGGAATCCTATAAGAGGATTAATTTATGTTAATTCGATATCAATATCGTTTCAGTTCCATCACTTTTATGGGAAAATCGGCAAGGTCGAAGTAGTTTTACGATGGAAGAAGAACGAAGGTGTAGCAACTGTTCTCGTGTGACCGGATTGAAAAACGATAGGTGTAACAGCGAGAAAAATCGTTCGATGTAGAATGTAGGGGATTAGTACGTTTTTTTTTATTTATTTATTTATTTATTTACATTTTACAATTTGTCCATTACAATTTGATTTAAGGGAATTAGTACGTGTGTCGTATGTTACGAAGATGTCTTGTTTAAATAAAAAATATACGTATACAGTATTCCTACTGTCTCACGGATTACTTCGTCTTATAGAAGGAAACGAGAATAGAAAATTACTAACAATCACGTGGAATCAAAGTTACAATTAATAAAAATGAGCTTTCTAGTTGAGATTACAGCAAGTTTTCGTATTTCCTCGTTTCTCGTAGCGCAGAAATCCCCTCTGTCTACGTTAAATAACTAGGAATCTCAGTAAAAACGCGAGGAGTGTTAAAAAATCATTCGCAACTCAAGTAATCTATAAATACACGTTTCACACGTGTAATATTACACGATTCTTCGCATTTTTCCATTCCGTCCTGCCGTTATTACTATTTCACTATCGACGAAGATTTTTCAAGAAACCATATTTTTCCCAATGATAACAGGAAATTATAAAAATACAGATATCAATCGCTTATTTGCGAATTTGTTAAATAGTAAAAAATGGTTCGGAACATAGTTCGACGATGATAAAGTAAAGACTATGGCCTTTGCAGCCGTTTATAGTCATTGCAGGTACGAGAACACCGACCAATTCGAGACTGTGCTCTTGAAACTGTCGACCTTTTCGTTTCTATTTTCAGCATTTCCGTATCCAACTTGTTAGGTTACGAGATATTTAAAAAATAGTGTCATTCAAATCAGTGTTCTCTGAACATGTCAACGAATGCCTACTCATTCTTATTATCACAGTTTGTGATTCATCCTCGTGATAAACAACGTTGTCTTCTATCCTGTTACTCTGCTGATATTTGATAAAGCTGGAAGGAAAAGCTCTACGCGTGAAAATTTCTTCTTCGAGGTTTCTTCTTTTTTTTCTTTTTTTTTTTCTGTACGGAGTTACAATTCGAGTTAAAGATCTGTTTAATTGTCTTTTTGCCAGCAACCTTAGCTTTTATTGTAAATGTCGAAAAGTTCGTCGAAGAGCTCGTGATATTAGAACTGTGGCGAGTTATATAATAAATGCAAATAAGAGTAAGATTATTTTTTCATATTCTAAGAACCAGCGTTTTCCTGTATGAAAGGAAGTTTTCACACTCTGAAAGATATTGGTATAAACTATTCCAACTAAGTAAACTTTCAGGGCATACTGTACATGTAAAATTTATCGCACAACAGGCATAATTGACGTATATCTAAAAAAATTCGAATCGTAAATTATATGCGTAAACGTTTATACAGATGACAATTTATAAATATTGTTATCAGCTGAAACTGCTATTATGTCTCGTTTTATGTTTTATGTTCTGTAACGGGTCTCTATGTCGATAATGAATCACTGTACGAAAAGTTACAATCGTTGTAATGACAAGTTCGACCGATGTAAAACGTGTAATTAACTGGAAAATATATCGTATCAAATTAGAGAGAAAGAAAGATAGTAAATTCTTTTCTAATACATATTCGTTGGAACTTGGGAAAAAAACAATCCTAGAACGATTTTTCCATTTTTTATCAACCTATGATACTTGATATTTTACCAAATTTAATAAAAATTCCGATAAATACAATTTGAACGTACAAAATATCTTGGAATTTCTCAACGAAAGATCAATTTTCTTTATGTTTGCAAGTAACGATATTTCGCAAAATTAATCGACGATCAAGTCGATAGAAAATCTTTCAAAAATTGTAAGATTTCTTATACCAAACGGGATTAAACAGAATTCGATTTTTAATTCTCTGGTCGGTGTTTGCGTTGATTAAATTTATTCCGGCGATACCATAGAAGACATCTATCGCTGTAACTAATGCTGTAACTAATTCTATCTAAATTCACTCGGTTTAAATTCCCAAGAAAGGAAATAAATAATCGACGTACTAGATTCTCTATAGATTCTCTGCTTAAAAGGTTTTCTGTATTAGTGCCAAGAGTACACGTGGTGCACAGATCGCACCTGCAGCACGCATCATCGTAGATGGCAATTACATTACGACGGATCATTGAACTTAATTTCACAACGGATAATTGACAGTTTAACCGATGTAGTTAATTACGGTGTGTCGTACAACGACCTGAATGCGATATCGCCTACCGTTTATTAAACCTTTTAAACGCACGATATTGTCGATATAAGTTACGATTAGATGGCTAATTTAACATCAAATTCATATTTTTATAAATATTGATTTACGTGTAAAATCAATGAAATAATACCGGAAACGAACGAAATAGAAAAACGTTTAAATATTAGATTTTACTGTTAGTTTCCACTCGTGAAGAGATCTTCAAACGCAGAATCACGAGTTAAAGGAATTCTTCCCTCGAGATAAAAGCATACTTATCTTTCATTATTGAAAAATAGCAGGCACGCGTCAGTCCACGTTTTAATTTAATCGATTCGAAGGGAACATTCGTCGAAAATTTGTTGGGACACATTTCGCGCAAGTAAAAGCATTCTTTGAAAGATTCGATATACAGGGTGGTTGGTAACTGGTGATGCGAGCGGAAAGGGGTGATTCTACGCGAAAAAAGAAGTCGAAAACATAGAATAAAAATTTTTCCTTCGAGGCTTTGTTTTCGAGAAAATCGACTTTGAATTTTCGCTCGGTACGCGTGCACTTTATCGCGTCTCGTTACAACGGATCTCACTGTAGATCGTTGTCTCGATGGAAAAATTTAAAAAAGAAAAAAAAATTTTATTTAGTATAGAGAAATTCTATGATAGAATCTTCGACGTAACTTTACAAGAAAATGCAATAATACAACGTACTCGGAAATTTAACTATTATTAAATATATACCTTGCATTAACCTGATTAATATTAATCATCCGTATAATAATAACGTTACCATTAGGTATAGGATAGGTACACATGGAATACTTTAGACGAAGGTATTAAATTATCGTGCAATTTGCATTCACAATCGAACGAGTAACTAACGTGATTAATTACCTACTCGACTCAACGTTCATCATTTTGTCACGAGAATGATTAAAAGCCTGAAGATTTTTATCCTATAGAAACTTTATATTTATATACCAGCTGGTAAAACAACTTATCACGATAAGCATCAGAAAAGATGTTTAAATCTCGCCTTTTTCTATTCGGGACACTCTTGTCAGTTTTAAAATTACAAACGACAATTAAAAACATTATAAGATATATCAAGAAACGTACGTATTTGTTAAAACGATGAAATATTTATTTCCGACTGATCGAAATTATAAAACTAACAGATTACGGCGGAATAAACGTTTACGAGCAGAAAATGCGCACGTAGAACGAAACAAAAGAGGAAGTTAATATGTAAAATGGGTTCCGGATGATCGCGATTCACGAAGTCTGCGGAAGGTTTCGAAGAGACGCGCGTGATATCGTCTACTTAGCGAGTATTTGGTACAGGATGTCCGTCAATGTCTGCTAATATTCAGTCGTTTTCTAGAACGAGACGAAGACACGCCTCCCTCGCAATTATGTCGTTGAGCTTTTCAGGGTCTGTAATGGGATTTGCCAAGGTATTCGATTCAACATTTTCTCGAAATTCTTGTATTTTTTTCTATATCTCGTTGCGTTGGATATCGGTGTGATATCAATTACATGAAATTCCAAGGTAACATAACCACGTGCAAACTTATAAATTCCAAACTTTTCGATTCAATTGCGAATCTAACCGCAAAATTACAAGATCTAATTTATATCTATTACGATACGAAAATTCCATCTTATAATTATGAAAAACAAACGATAAGCTACACTCTTTATATAATATTCTATATAATATAAATAAGTTTTCAAAATAGACAAGTTACTCTACAATTATTGTATAAATCATCGCTAAATTACCTATGTTCCGGTAAATGCAGATTTATAATCGTTTATGCGTTAGAGTAGCAACGTAGAGCGTTTATTTTTATCAAATAATATCGTATATCGGAAGCTGAAGTGTTTGCGCGATAACATTAATTCGTATCGAACGATAATAGGGGTGACATTCTCTTTAGCATTGAAATTTCAATTTCGGAAAACTACCCTTCAACGACCGTGTGGCCTAACGGATAAGGCGTCGGACTTCGGATCCGAAGATTGCAGGTTCGAGTCCTGTCACGGTCGATCCTTTCATTTTTCATTTTTTTTCTTTCCATTTTGATCGGCCAAATTACTTTCTCCCTTCTCGTAAATGTAATTATTTTAGTTTACAACCCTGATCTAGTCGTATCACTTACTATAAAAAATATATCGGTTGAAATTGTACAGGGTGTCCCAAAATATAGACTCAATTTAAAAAAAAAAAAAAAGAAGAGAGAAAGTTTATGTAGAGAAATTTCGTTCGAGGCTTGTCTTTCAAGTTGTAAACAGTGAACACTCCATAGATTGAGTTTGAAGCAAAAATATAATCGCCGGAGGCTTCAAAACCAGTCCTTTATTTTAAATAATAGCAGTTGTGTAAAACTCGTCGGTCATAAGATATAAATTTGTCAACGTTGAACACTCTGTAAAAGAATAAACGAAGATTAATGTATTTATGCGACACACGTTTTTATCGATCCGCGTTAGAAACGTCGTCAGAGCTTTTACACTCCAACGTTGATCACACGAATGGTAAAAACACAAACGACATTAGCATGAAGTTTCGCAAAAAATTAATAACTGATTTGAAATAGTTGCACTAGAAATAAAGATATTCTCGTTAGGGTAAACAAGAAACCCGGTTTCCTGGCATCCAGTTTCAGGAAAAATTCATTTCAGTTCGTTCCTTTTATTTGGATAAATATGCATCAGTCGAGTTTGTTTTCACGTTAGATTGTATCGAGGCTGTTATGATAATTCAAGAAATTATTCATAGCCTGATCTGTTCAGCCATGACGATATTCTCAGTGTGTAGTTTACGAGACTTTGTTCAGTCGAAAGATAGCGCGGAAAACCGACTGTTACGTATGCGATGGCTAGTTGCATCGAGCATAGAATTGTGGGAACACATAATAATTAAAGTGATCATAGTGTTTATATGTTAAACGAGTGCAGTCATCTGCGAATCAAGGTCAATCTTCGTAACCGTATAAATGATACGAATTTTTCGTTCTATTTTAATTGACGTTTCATCTCGCGTCTGAAAATTCAGTTCTTCGCCGATGAAAGAAGAAGTGTCTTAACTTAAAAAGAATGAAGATTTTCAAAGGGAAAAAAGGGTTCAAAGGGTCCTCGACAACCGTTATAAATTACACATTTACACGTAGCATTTTCCTTGATATTAAAGAGGGACTGAAACTTAAGTACCCTCGTGACATGCGAATCACGTCCCTCTCGCAACATGCTTCGTGCAGACCCGATTATCGTTTCGTTGCCTCTGATTTCAAATCGTTGCCTTTCGGAATATTACGACCCACGCCCACTATTATCGCTGCAACTACGAATTGGCCCTACTTAAAGCCTCGATATCGTTTCCAATGGAAAGAGTAAATTCCTTCCGACTTGTCTATTCTTAATTCATCATCGAACATTGCGGTCCTCGTAAAACATAGTAGGAAATTAGTCGAGTGCGATCGATGATCGATATCGAGGATTTCAAATGTACATGTCAAATTATTAAAGCCAATTTTATTACGAATGTATCGTTTATGATAGCAACAACAGATCTATACATATATCTTGCCTGTACATGTTAATAAGACGATCGTTCGTTTAACGGAGCAAGGCTTTATCACTTTCACTAGCTTTCGTATCTCTGTTTAGTGCTGTTAGTGAAAAGTAACGCGAAATACATACCCTTTTTCTGTTTATATAATGTGTCGTATACGTTATGTGTTTTTATATCGCGTTTCAGCTCACAAGTGAGCGTAGAACCTAGCCCCGCCGACGAGCAGCAGCAGATCAGCACAGATTCAGCAGAAAGACTTCGCCGAGATCCAGCAGCCCGCAAAAACAAGATCAATCTAATATCGAACGAAGCCCATCGTCGAGCACGAAGATTTCTCATCTAACTCTATTACAAAGCCAAATTCACCCAACTGCGCCGACATCGTAGAATGGTAGAGAGTGAACTTAATTCAAAGCACAATCATAGTACGTATCTTTCAAGATCTATTTCTCAAAGTATCTAATTTTTAAACCGATACGCATAGTATACTGTAACGAATTTTTTTGCTGGTACTTAAGTTTAGATTTTAAATGTTCGCAGTGATTAGACGACAATATTTACGATTACCGTACATTGCGTACAAAACAGTTGAAATCCGAAGAATCGTAATGCAAAAGGATCATAGAATTGCTAAAATTCGTAAAGCAATACTTTTACAATGGGTTTTCACGTAATTAAGTAGTAAATGTCTTATATTCGTGTGTTTAACGCTGTGTTTATAAACACAGCGGAGGTTAAAAGTACTACGGATGTTTAATGAATTCTTCTACAACTTCTAGAAAAAACTGTTCATTCTTTATTAGAAACAACAATACGATCGATTAAAGATCTATCTTAAACAGAACATCCTGAATGTATCGTAATGCGATGTATGAATTCATAGAAAATACTATAAATATTAAACACGATTATCGTACTTCGCATTGATTTAAATAATATGCAATTCTTATTTCGAAATCATTAAGTGGTACAGTTATATAGGAATAAATTAAACACGAACCTGTTTTCTCATTTATTTCAGAGTGTGATGTAAAAGACGAGCGGCTAAACGGCTGTGGCTCTAAGGATCTCGAACTTGCCCGTAAGTATTATACAGAAATTCCGTCTATCTATTAACAAAAATCGAAAAGCCATATTATCTTGTGCATCGCTTAAATGTATTAAATATATTGAATATATTACAATGTTCTGTAACAGGTATTGGAACAACGGGCAAGACCCTAGACCCAGAGAAAGGATCCATCGTTAAAGCAGACTTTGAGAAGGCCATCGAACTTACCGGTAACTTCGTTATTTCTTTTCTTTCCCTTTATTTATTTATATTACGATACATATATACGAATTTACTCGATTCTTTTCAGACTATGGCAAATTTCACTACTTCCTCCTCACGGTGTGCGGCTTCGTCAGCACCAGCGAAGAGATGGACGTAATCTCTATGTCCTTCATTCTACCTAGTGCACAATGTGACCTAAAGCTCGATACCCAAGCCAAGGGATGGCTCAACTCGATCATCTTTATTGGTATGATGGCGGGTGCTTACGCCTGGGGCTCCGTAGCGGATGCCCTAGGTCGTCGAAAGGTTCTCATCGCCATCTCTTTCACGAATGCCCTTTGCATCGTCGCCTCCAGCTTCAGCCAGTCCTATGAACTTTTCATGTTCTTCCGTTTTTTAAATGGCGCTGCGTAAGTCAGTCCATTTACACTTTACATCTAAATTATTAACATCGTTCGTTTTTTTTATTTTATATACTCCGGCCAATTTCATCGATGTACATTAAAATTACAATTTGAACGTTTGTAACAGCGATTTCAGCGACGATTTCGCCGATTACTTCGATATGCTACATACGGAGAAGCGTATAGAATAGGGCGGAACGAAATATGGGGGAGAAATTATTCTGCGTTATTCGTAACTTCTAATAATGAAACTTTACTCTTAATATTCTTTAACGATACACGCTTGAATCGAGTTAAAATACTATGTTAAAATGGGTCGTAGATTATTAAAAAATACTAAAGTTTTGTATTATATTATAGTTTAATAGCGATATTTTAAAGGATATAGAAAATTTTATGAGAATTCGCTGATTTTTAGACTTGGCGGCAGCGGACCTGTGATCTGGTCATATTTTGCTGAATTTCAACCGAAAGCAAAACGAGGCTCCATGCTGTCCTTCATGGCTGCATTCTGGACACTTGGAAACCTCTTTGTTGCTGGTAAATCTACGCAATCTTTTGATTAAATTTAATTATTATTAAATCAATATCGCGCTATACTCGCCTCATTACCGTTTCTCGTTACAAAATAACATTGTTGTTTTAGTGTAAAAAGAAATTTGTAGTTTAATAAATGTATGCTTCTTTTTACCACCAGGTTTAGCATGGTCGATCATCCCTAACGACATCGGTATCGTAAGCTCATCGTTCACGTACAATTCTTGGCGAATCTTCCTGCTGATCTGCGCTGCTCCATCGTTTATCGTCGCGGGGCTACTCCTGCTGCTCCCTGAATCCCCCAAATACCTCTTGTCCTGCGGAAGATACGAAGAGGCACTCGATATTTTCCGTGGGATCTATGCCATTAACACTGGCAAACCGCGTGATAGTTACACGGTAAATACTATATATTCGTTGCTTTAATTAGCACTAAAAATTGTATATTTATATTTAGATACGTAACGATATAGACCATCTTATGTTTTCTGAATATAGAAATTCAGAAAATTCGAAAGAGTGTAATTTTAATTGTTATGATACGGGTTTAGGTAAAGGAATTAATTTTGGACGACTTCCAAGAACCGGAACCGAAGAAGAATAACGTTGAAAAAAACAAATATAAAACAATGCTCGCTGACATCGTAGACAATAGCAAGCAACTGTTCGTCTCACCGATACTTCGTTTCACCGTAATATCGATCATCATCAATTTCACTTTTCACATCGGTTATTACGGTCTCATGATGTGGTTTCCGGAATTATTCAATCGTTTCGACGAATTCCATCGTGATCATCCTGATGAAGTTGCTTCGATATGTCAAGTAACCGAATATGTAGTTCAAAAAGGTTCTCAAAGTATCGAGAATTTTTGCTTGGATAAAATTGGCGCTTCCGTTTTTATGGAATCGTTGATTACCGTTGCATCCGCCATACCCGCAAATATCGTCGCTGTTTTAGGAATGGATCGTCTTGGTCGTAAATTCTTTTTAGGTAAGAATTATTTAATATTTGCATAAATACTTTATCACACGCTATTAAATTTTTAACGTATTTTTAACATTTTTTTTTTCGTAGATGGCCGATTTTTGAGAAAGGTAGAAGAGGAAAGACATTTATTATTTTTTACGTTCGATAGATTTTTTTAATACTATATATTTCATATACAACACGTTCAGTGTCAATTTTGATATAAAACTTCAATTTTCTATAGTTGTTGATAGATTTAATCTAATTTAGTAGTCTAAAGCAACAGAATTTTACTATTGTACTCGATAAATGTAGATAGCCTTCTAAAATGAAATCTTTGGATGTTAAAGTAAATCTTTGAACTCTATTGTAATGTATAACTAATAATTTAATATTTAAAAATTTTTTTGTTTATTCCGACAATTGTATTTTGTGTAAAAGATACTTTGTCCTCTTCTATTTTTTTTAACGAATCTACTATTTACAAGGATAACGCTGAGAATAACGTATAACTACTTAGCATTTATGCAAATGGCAATGTAAATAAAATACATTATTTGCAGTGTTCAGTACATTTTCATCAGGGCTCTGTTCAATCGGACTGTATTTCGTATACAACAAGCACCATAATCTGATCGTTTCGGCAATCTTTAGCGGTGTGATAAGCTGCGGAAACGCAGCCTTAGACTGTCTAATAACCGAAGTTTTCCCGACGCCACTTCGCGCTACAGGAATTGCTATTTCCATGGTTGCGGCCCGTCTCGGTGGAATTATTGGTAACATCGTAATAGCTCAACTCCTGGACATGTATTGTCCAGCACCGACTTTTATTGTTGCTGCTCTTCTAATAGGTAGATATTTTTAAGTTTTTTAAATGCTAATTAAAATGCTATTAACGTTAAAATTTACGTTACTTCGATTTGTATACGTCATGTAAATAGTTACATGGAAATCGATACATATTTTACAAGAAAAATGAGCAAAAATGTCATCATCTTTTATATATTGCTTAAACTCATTTTAGCAAATGAATTTGTTAAAATCTATTTATACATCCATATTATGCCATGGGCATAATTCTTCTATCTCTAATAGTTTCTAAGATAGTTCCCAAAAAATGTACTTCCAATTTTAAACTCAAAACAGAAGAAAATTACTTTTGACCGCTTGTTAAGACAAGCTCGCTTACTACACATATAGATATGTTTATTGAACAAAAAAATATCTTTTTGAGATTTCTACATTTTGAAACAATTTGTACTTTTTTTTCATTTTTATCTTTTAATTAATAAATGAATTGAATTTTACTAAATAGTATAAATTATATTTCTCTTACAGGTGGAGGATTATTATGCTTATTCTTACCAAACACAACACGGGAACCACTTTCTTGACACCAGTGGAAAGTTACATCAGACCAACTAAATCGATGTACAATCATACACGTACCCTTCCAATTGCTAAACTTACCATATTTCAAAACAACACATTGTATGTTCATGCATTTGTTCGCATTTACTCATGAAACGATTCATTGTAAACAACGTATGTCGTGACGATTGAGCATCACATTCCTATTTTACATATCAATCTCGAATGACAATAAACAAAGTTGTATTAACAATTAGAATTCGTAGTAGATAGTAGAGGATATGTTTTTCAAGAATAAATGAAACACGAATACACAATTTCCTACAGTATCTTTCTTTGTAGAAAAACAAAGATATATTATTTCTATTATATGTTCAAATATTAGATATATCGTGACACTCCAATCGTGTGTGAATTTTGTGTATTATTCGCTAAACGTGAAATGTAGATACAGCATTTACGCTGATAATTCATGTGGTGTTTGTAAAATTTTTGTTATGTACTTTTGTATCTCTTGTCCATACTCCTGACACAACCATTATATTTATAAGATGTAACAATTACAAAATGTCTGAAATGTAAAACAACAATGTAACTATGAAAGAAAGTAAAGAAATTTAAGAAAATTGAGCTTTTTCCTCTATAGTGTACCCATAATCCTTTAGATTCTTATCTTAAATTTTATTATAGAAATATTATTAAATTTCAATAGAATTTGGCCCAAATTATTTATTCCTCTGTTAAGAAAAATGTACATACATGATAATGAAAAAGGATAGAAATGAAGTGAAAAAATTACGAGACCAATGTAATTTTCATTTTTTCCATTATACATTCAATATCGAGCTAATATTTAAAATTATTCTCTCATCATTTTCTCCTTTTGTCTGGCGAGTTTTTTCTTACTGAGCTTCTTTTTCGATGGCTCTTCTTCCGGACTTTTTACTACAAAATCTTCTTTCTCAGTCAAAATTACCTCGATGTGACACGGTGAACTCATGTAAGCTATGGAAACATACAAAATTTTACTGAACTATTGATTAAATTGTGAAATGCGTATATTTTAAATGAATGTTCTAAATACGTACGGTTAATACGACCATGAGCTCTATATGTTCTTCTACGTAAACAAGGGGCATGATTCACTTGAATGTGGTTAATTACAAGACGGTCAAGATCTAGTCCACTGGCATCAGCATTACTCTCAGCATTTTTTAACAGCTGGAGTAAAAATTCTGCTGACTTTTTGGGCCAACGACCTGAATTTAAAGATAATAAAAGTAATTTTAAGTATTAGAGAGAATTAGTAAATTATTAATTATTTATTGTGATTTACCTTGTGTGGTACCGAACTGTTTTGCTTGAGCACACCTGCCAACACCACCATTAAATCTACGGAATGGTACACACTCCTTGTGTTCAATTACGTTTTTCAAGTATTTCTGCGCCCTTCGTAGGGGCATGTTCTTAATAGCACGTGCTGTTTCATGCGTATTCTAGAACATAGAATAGCAGTAAACAACTAGAAAATTTATTAAATAAAACAAACCATTCCAGTATAGCATTTTGTAAACACAACTTAGACTGTGAGGTTAAGTTTTTTGAAATATAGTTGTTGTTTTATTTACTTTGAAATGCACTCGCAGATTCGATCCACGTGCTTTGCACGATTTGCTTGCATTTACTGGTTCGTGAGAGTAACGTCCCATCGTGTTCTGAAATTACAGAAGTCGACGATAATTTTTCACATCGGCCTTTTGCAATAGCTGTCGCGACTTAACCCTGCCATCACTTATATTTGGTCCCCGATAATTATCGTTTACCAAATATTTTTGTTACACTTTTTCCACAATATTATTATTTGGTATCACGTCTTTAGAGATTTCAGGGTTTTAATGAACTTGTAGAAATGAAATCGAAGATGTAAGCAGATTCCAAAATTGCTATTATACAAGTCATACATACCTTTTAACAGCACGATTTTAAAGGAAAAAGCATCACGCGTGTAACTAGAAACTAGAAAGACATTTCCTGTGACGCACGTACTACCAACCTAAAATATGTCGAGTAAAAAAACCATAAACAATACTATTTACTTTATTTTAATTAAATATGATACAAGTACGCCTAGATTAGACCATAATTTCAATATATAATTTTATTTTGAATTATACTTGAAAGTTCTATACATTTTATATAATTTCATGTTTGAATAATTTAATTCTTGATTATGGAAATTAATCACATTTTAAATAATAATTTATAATTAATGGATGGTTATTTATATGTTTACATTGATATTAATGGTATTAGGGAGTATTGTATTCTAATTGAAGTCTTATTGTATTAGGTCAAATTATTACAGTTTTTAGATAATTTATTTCTAGGAACTTTTTAAACGAGTAATATACGTGTTTGTCGTTGTCCCGGGAAGATTCGTATAACCTCTTCTTATTTGCACAATATTTGTAAAAAATATGCATACTTGTGCTATTTCGTGATTGTTGTTATTAAATTAACAATTTTTCTAAACAAAATATACATTTTTTCGTTGCTCGCCAAAAAATCTAATTAAACAAAGAATTTGACAGATCGGAGACTGACAGTTCAGCTTTAACAACATTTCGAGCTGGGGCTACTCCTTACAAAATTTTCGAATGAAATTCACAATGAGAACGTATATGATTGTATATGTATTATAATTTAAAGATACGATTAAGAAAACTTTCGATCGAATAAATTTTCGATTGACTAGATAGCTGTATTTAATCTACAATAACATTATTGACAAGTGTAATATTTGTAAGAATTGTTAAAGATAGTTATTCAACCTTGCAATCCAAATGTCAAAAAACAAGTTAAATTTGACACTGCCACCTGGTTCGATAGAACCAGTTCCAGTTGTGTCACCGTCACCACCAGTACCACCATTACCCATTTATTCTGAGCCGCCAGTAATCCCAGAGTAATTAATTCTTTCATTAAAATTTTTATTATTAAAGACAAATATTGTATTTATTTATATGCAAATACTAATTTTCATTTATTTCAATTACAGCGGAGTTATGGGAAAGATGAGCATAGATGCCATTCAAGAAAGATTAAAGGAATTAGAAATGGATGAGGAACAAAAGAAGAGGCTAGAAAGCTTTTTAGGTCAAAAAGAAAAGGTCGGAGAATTATGTGATGAAGATTTTGAAAAGCTTGGAGAACTTGGTGCTGGTAATGGCGGTGTTGTCATGAAAGTGAGGCACAAAAAGTATGGACTTATAATGGCAAGAAAGGTGTGACTTATCTATGTTCAATGTGTTTATTTGCTTCAATTTGAAATTTATTGTATTATAATGATCATAATTTCAGCTAATACATTTAGAAGTCAAACCTGCCATTAAGAAACAAATAATTAGAGAACTGAAAGTTCTGCATGAGTGCAATTTTGCACACATAGTTGGCTTTTATGGTGCTTTCTATAGGTAATATAGTAATTTTATCTAATATAGTAATTACCTACAAAGTTAACATATTCAACACATTAACATATTTACATTAAATATAAAATATTTTGCCTACTATAGTGATGGAGAAATTAGTATATGTATGGAATATATGGATGGTGGTTCGTTAGATTTAATACTGAAAAAAGCTGGAAGAATTCCAGAACCTATATTAAGCACAATTACTTCAGCAGTAAGTACACTCACTCTTCGTTATTCTACCCTATTTTGCTCAAGGATACAATTTTCGCTTTTATACTTATTGATAGCATTCCATAAACAAAACCATGATGACATCATTAATTGAAATACTTCAACATTAGTTATGAACTTTAGACAAATATTCAGTAGTAAGTTTCCTGTTCTATAATTCCACCAGGAATCTTCCGAATACATAGTCTTCTTAATTCGTCATATATCCAAAGAAATGCACCAAGTGGTAGACATGGCCAGTACCAATAAGAACTCAATGGCATGGTTTTAAATATCTTCTCAGTTCCTGGCACATATAGCAATATACCAGTTAAGATAATTTCGAAAATAAAGGCAAAATTTAAAAACCAATTATCCATTCCTTGCTGTAGAATCGAGTTAACTCTCGTTTTACACATTATCAAATCTATAAGTTGTGTTATAACGATAGTTAAGAAATATCCGGTACGAGCTTCATTTAATAAATCCATTCTAGTATCATAGGTCCAAGTTTGACCATAAGAATCTTGCAAGTCGTTAATTGACTTATTTTCCCAATCTAATCTTAATCCTACCAAACGATCAGGTAAAAATCCATTTAACATAAGAATTAAGAAAAAAGTGTAAAATGCAGCTAAAGATTGAGTCATTCCAATCTGACCATAGGCTACAGATATTAAACGTTTGTTTACAAGTTGATCATATTGAGGATTCCTCGGTGGCCGATACATGATATCAGATTCGGCTTTTTCATATGCTAATGCTATAGCAGGAAGTAAATCCGTTCCTATATCTATGCAGAGGATCATCTCAAGAATAAAGGGTAAAGGAATGACGAATAGAATACTGCTCAACATTGGCAACATTTCAGGCACACTAGACGTCAAAGTATAAACAATGGATTTCTTAAGATTGTCAAATATCAATCTACCTTCTTCGATACCAGTCACAATTGATGCAAAGTTATCGTCCATCAGGATCATATCGGCTGCATTTTTCGCTACGTCAGAACCAGTAATACCCATAGCCACGCCAATATCTGCTTTTCTTAATGCTGGTGAATCATTTACGCCATCGCCAGTCACTGCGACAATTTCACCCAATCGCTGGCAACTTTCCACAATATATAGTTTTTGTTGCGGAGATGTTCTTGCGAAAACGATCTCTTGGTACTTCTTTATAAGGTCATCTAATTCTATAGTGTCCATATTCCGTAATTCGCAACCGGTAATGATAGTCGCGTGTTCGTCAGAATTGGTTATTTGAGAATACGATTTGCTCTGTATTAACTTACGCTCGTAACTAGTTTCGTGTTCTTCACTTATTATACCGACCTTCTTCGCTATAGCCATTGCAGTTACCGGATGGTCGCCCGTTACCATGATCACTTTGATACCAGCTGTGCGACATTTTCTCACAGCTTCAGGAACAGCTGGTCTTGGTGGATCTAAGAGACTTATTAATCCAACGAATCTGTAACCTTCATTAGGAAAATTGTATGAACTTGGAGAATCAGTGTTAAACTCATAGTTTAGACCATAAGTATAACTGGGCAGATGAAGATCACAGTATGCTAACACACGTTCACCCAGGTAGCCTAATTCTTCACAAGCTTGTCGACATGTTGAGTGGTCTAATGGTGTCATTTCTTTTGTTTCTCCTTCCGTAGTCAGTATGTGAGTGCACTTCTCCAAGATCACCTCTGGAGCACCTTTCAGGATTATAATATATCCATTGTTGTCTCTGTGTATCGACATGTGATACTTATTTATAGAGCTAAAAGGAATTTCTGCAACTTTTGGATACATATCTCGGAATGGCTCCGTTGGGTGGATGTGCTCGCAGAATTTGAGGATACCTGTTTCAGAAGCATCACCAATCACATTTCGTTCCTCGATTGGTTTCAGTAAGACAGATTCAGTGGTGAATTCTGCCCGTAAACAAAGCGTAGCATTCTTGAGTATCACTTGGAAAGCTGGTTTCTCCATTAGTAAAGTTTTCTCAATACCTAACATCTGATCAGGGGGACAATTATATCTGGTGAAGCCAACCCATAAATTGGACACAGTCATCCTGTTTTGTGTAAGAGTGCCTGTCTTATCTGAACATATAATCGATGTGGATCCCAATGTTTCCACTGCTTCTAAATTCTTAACCAAACAATTCTTGTTAGCCATTTTCTGGGCTGTTAATGTCAAACTTGTAGTAACAGTTACCAATAAAACTTCTGGCACGTTGGCTATGATGATACCAAGTAAATAAGTGGATGCTTTCACTATGTTGGGAGTAAGTAACAATGATAAGCCAAAGAATAATACCCCAAATAATACAGCAATAGTGATGATTATTTGAACAAAATGTTTGATCTCTTTGGCTATGGGAGTTTCGGATTTTTCAAGGTATGTTGTAAGTCCAGCAAGACGACCTATCATTGTTTGGTCACCAGTAGTCATTACAATTCCAACACCAGTGCCATCCACAGCAAAAGAGGAAAAGAAGGCAACATTAGAGGATTCTAAGGGATTCTCGTCGGTAGGATAGTCTGTACGAGGTACTGGTTCGCTTTCACCAGTGATACTCGAATTTTCAACTCGAAGTCCTTGACATTCGATAATCCTGATATCGCCTGGTATTTTATCGCCAGTTTTAATTTCCACTAAATCGCCTGGGACTATGTCTTCAGCTGGAATCCGCATTTTAACACCTTCCCGTATTACCATAGCAAAAGTTGGTACCATTTTTTGAAAAGATTCCATCACCTGTAAGATATTATAGAAAAAGATTCATTAATATCATACTTTGGATGTTTTTTAAGTTATATGCACTCTGTGCATTTTAACATGATTAAACTTCCTGTAAATGCATAAACATCCACAGTATAACAATGAGTGATTTGTTTACCTTTATATTTTTGCTCTCTTGTATATACGAGCAAAAACCAGAAAATAGGCAGATTAGCATAATAATAAGTCCTAACCATTCTGTGCCACCACCCTCACCTTCTGTCGCCATGCTAATTCCATACAAAATATAGCATAATAATGAACAGACCCACAACAAACCAGCGAATCCATGAAACATACACTTTATAAATTTGATATATTCCGGAATTACTTTTGGTGGTGTCAAAGCATTTGGACCCACTTCAAGAAAAACTTTGGTTGCCTCTTCTTTAGTTAGACCAGTAACTACATTGGTATTTAATTTCTTACATAACTGTTCCAAAGGAATCATATGATCTTGTGTTGTCAATTCCTGTTGAAGTTCCCTGATTTCTTCATCAGTAAGTTTCTTCTTACTGATTTGACTGGGTGATTTTTTTAGAACCTTATTTGCTGCATGGAACATTTCGAAATATATAAAATTCACCACATTAAGTATAATGCTATTGTACTTCTGCAAAATCTGTTTTTTTTTCTTTTTTTTTCAGAATTCAGCTTTTTTAATGGCAGACATTTTCATGGCCTCCTTTTCTACTTGTAGATTACAATTTTGTTTTCTGTCACAGGTTTTAAAAGGTTTGAGCTATTTGCGAGATAAACATGCAATTATGCATCGGGACGTAAAACCAAGCAATATTTTGGTAAATAGTGCTGGAGAAATAAAAATTTGTGATTTTGGTGTCTCCGGGCAATTAATTGATTCCATGGCTAATTCATTTGTTGGAACGAGAAGTTATATGTCGGTAAGAATTTATGTAGTTATAATTGCATTATTATCTTTAATTTTAATAAATGTCATGCATATATAAGGAATATTAAAATATGTGAAACTGCAGACAAGCTATCTCATCTCTGATTTTAATGATTTTTGCATACGTTGTAAAACTCAACATTTTGAACAACTTTTTCCTATACGTATTACCGGCGATCTCGCTTACTTTTCGAGATATTTCGTAAAAATCTGTCAGTACTATTGCGTGAATTCTACCTATAGTTGTATGGCAGCATATGTGTCAGTAATGGTTGCCAGTTGCTGGCATCTTATCTTCTGTTTATAAACGAGAGTTGGGTGAGCTTAAAGCCTCATGCACAACTGCATATGCGACGCTGTAAGATATATCTATTATAATTTATAACTAAATTAAAAATGAATATCATCAATGTATTGGATTTGAGTTAGACTTCTCAACGTTGTAAAGAGATCGGCAATGCTTAGGTAAAATAATATCAATTGTTTATTCGTCTATTATTTTCATAACTAACTTGTTATTATTTCATGCTATTGAAAAACCTTAGAATCGCAGACTCACAATCTATAGGCAGGATTCAATGTAATGGTACCAAAAGTTTGTTGTGAATACCTTGGACAATAAACAAGACCGTCAGTTATATGTATAGGAAAAGGTTGTTCAAAATGTTGATTTATGTGACATATCTCGAAATTATTGAAATTGGAGATGAGGTAGCTTTTCTGTAGTTCCACCTTAAAATGTTTGATATGAATATTTGCATTTTTAGCCAGAGAGATTACAAGGCACACATTACTCTGTACAAAGTGATATTTGGTCCCTAGGATTATCACTTGTGGAAATGGCAATTGGAATGTATCCAATTCCACCTCCTGATGAAAAAACTTTAGCTGCGATATTCAGCTCTCCACCAGGTCAACCACCTGTGGAGAATGTTGCTACAAATAATGCTTCTACTCCAACAACGCAATCACCTGGACACAGTTAGTTTACTATTAGGTTAAGTAAAAAGTTCTGAGCGTTTTTCGCTAGATGTCTTTAGTGAGCCATATCTCACGATGTGCACATCGCATCGAGTCATAGTATACACCGATTTCAAGGTGATATTACGCATCAAAAAGGTTCTTTGTCAGTTTTGTGTTCGGTGAAGCCAGTTGTGTGTTACAGCGTTCGAAAATGGAGATAAAAAAAGAGAAAATTCGATACATTCTTCAGTACCACTACGACCAAGGTGAAAAGGCGGAGCAGGCGGCCAAAAAAATTTGTGCTGTTTATGGACCCAGTACAGTATCGAATGCAACAGCAAAGCGGTGGTTCCAACGATTCCGTTCTGGTAATATGGACGTCGAAGATGAGGCACGCTCTGGTAGGCCAATCGTCGAAAATGTGGATAAAATCATGGAAATCGTCGAGTCGGACCGGCATGTGAGCACTTATTCCATTGCCCAGGAACTGAAGATTAGCCAGAAAACCGTTTGGAACCATTTGCATAAGGCTGGTCTCAAGAAGAAGCTCGACGTATGGGTGCCACATGAATTGACGCAAAAGAACCTTTTGGACCGAATTGATGCCTGCGATTCTTTGTTGAGACGTAACGAAATCGACCCATTTTTGAAGCGGATGGTGACTGGCGATGAAAAATGGGTCACATACGAGAACAACAGCCGAAAAAGATCGTGGTCCAATCGCGGTGGGCCGGCCCAAACGATCGCCAAGCGTGGATTAACGGCCAAGAAGGTTTTATTGTGTGTTTGGTGGGATTGGAAGGGAATCATCCATTATGAGCTGCTCCCATCGGGGCAAACACTTAATTCGGACCTCTATTGTCAACAACTGACCAGACTGAAGCAGGCGATCGACCAGAAGCGGCCAGAATTGGCCAATAGGAAAGGTGTTGTGTTCCATCAAGACAACGCCAGGCCGCACACATCTTTAACGACGCGTCAGAAGCTCCGAGAGCTTGGCTGGGAGGTTCTATCGCATCCGCCGTACAGTCCAGACCTGGCACCAAGCGATTATCACCTTTTTAAGTTTTTGCAAAATTTTCTTGATGGTACAAAACTGGCCTCAAGAGAGGCTTGTGAAAATGAGCTGGTCAAGTTTTTTACCAATAGGGACGAGGACTTCTTCAACCGCGGAATTATGAAATTGCCTTCAAAATGGACAAAAGTAATCGAACAAAACGGCGCATATTTAATCTAAATCGAATAATCTTGACTATGTTAATTTCATCGTCGAAATAAAGCGAAAAAGCGCTCAGAACTTTTTACTTCACCTAATATTTTCTTTTTTTTTTTGTATCTATTATATGGAATGTTTTATACATTGTATTTTTTTATATTTTTTATAGATACGGGTAGCCCAAGACCAATGGCTATATTTGAATTATTGGATTATATTGTAAATGAACCACCACCAAAATTGCCTGCTGGTATCTTCAGTGATGCTTTTACAGATTTTGTGGATCGTTGCTTGAAGAAAAATCCCGCCGAAAGAGCAGATTTAAAAACGTTAATGGTATGTGTTTTATTTCACACGACTGTCTATTTAAATGAAACAATTATTGTTCTTTTGTCTTTCCTAAATTGCTCTTCTTTTTTTATTCTTAGAACCACGAATGGATAAAAAAAGCTGAATCTGAAAATGTAGATATCGCTGGTTGGGTATGTCGTACAATGGATCTACAACCAACTACTCCAACCCGTTTGGCGAACGTACAATCCTGAATAAATGTCACTCTTACATACTTGACTACCTATATACGCGTTCAGTACTCTTAAGTAAATTTTCGTTTCTTTTCGTTAGATTAATATAAACAGTGACGTTCATAAATTTCATTTCTTTCTCTTTTTTAGCATTCTAATAATTCATGAAACGAAAATCTTTCGCGATTTTGAAAACAGACTTATTTACTAGAATTTATGATAGTTTTTTCTTTTACTATATTTTATATAATATTGCTCAAATATTCATAAACTGTTTGAGCGACAGCATTTATCGAGTAGAACTTAAGAGTATTAATATAGGTTTCGATATACGTATCACTGATTTATTCCTTTTTAAATAATCGTGTTTAGTGATTTAAATGTATAAGCTTTTAGTTATTAATTGTATCAGAATGTATTTTACGTAAAGTGCCGAATTTTTGTTTGATATTAAATTATTTTTCATCGTACGTTACAGTCTGATTTTGAAGTCGCGATAACAATCGTGTTAGAACGTGGTTGAATAATATGATCATTTCTAATGTATATACGACTATCGTGAAGTACAGAAATATTATATTGACATATTTGCATGCAACGCGTCACTGTGCTTGATCTTCATTTCGTTTTCCAGGTATTTCGTACCTTTATCTTATGATTCTGTTGAAAGTATGTAAGATAAACAATTATCCTTATAAGTTTAACGTTTATTGTACACTCATGGGCAAGTTATGTTTCCTATGATGATATTAGGATACATATGGGCATCGGATTTATGAAGACATAATTTGAAGAGAGAAGTGTTAACTAGAGAACAAGTTACTAGTATAACATTTGTACCTGACATTCGTAGAGCATTATTCACACCATTGAAAAAGAACTTTTATTTAGTCATTGCGAGAATGCTATGATATCTTTTATGAAACATCAGTCCGCGATTGAACAAAATTTCAAATTATAGTTAAATAAAATAGTATTTCAACAAATTGATACAAACTTTTGTATTTCTACTGTTTTGAAAAGTTCTAAATCTTTCACGATAATAATAATAATGATAATGTATTTAGAATATCGTTATATAAAAATCAACCATAATATTTATTATAATTGTTGTATAATATGGTTACAATAATTATGAAATACTATTTTATTAAACATCAACTAATGTGAGACTTTCAAATCATAAGGAAGACATATTAAAAAACGATAAACAATACCTTTTTAAACATTTTATCTCTTCTCTCAACAGTGCATGTTAGACCCATATCTTTTTAAAAATACGTACGTTTATCGTATTTTCTCACATATATCGCGGTCTGAGACGTTGCACTTCATAGGTGAAATTAACAACATAACTTTGATGCGCGTCCATGTGTTCACACGATAATGAATATACATGATTGTATGTACTGTATAGCTGTGAATCAAGTCTTTCCCGTGCAATTTTTGCGAACTGTGTTTGAAAGATTCGGAGCCACTGTCTGGCTACCTTCGTATTTACACATACTTCAACAATTATATGTAATTAAAAGATGTTAATAATTTTTATTGTATCTATGATTAAGGGAAACAATTTGAAAAAGGTTGAAATTTCTTGAACCTTTATTCAAACAAAGCGTTCAATCAAAATACTACAAACGTAGAAATCAATAATTCTTTTTTGTTACAAATAATCAGTTGTTTCTCTTAGTCGAACAATATTTGGTCCGTAATAATAGACAGATGTTTAATATTGTACAATCCAGTAGACATAGTTGCTTATCATTGTAATGTGCCGATAAAAAATGTCTATATGTACATAGTATAACAATATTATAAGCATTCTTATTCTATTCTATGTAAACGTTATACGTTACGATTTCTGTTTCCTATCGAAAGTGTCGTAATGAAATTATTAATTGAGAATAATGAGAAAGATCCGTTATATATATGTATGGAGGTTCTAGTTATAGTATATCAACCCCATAGATATTCATGTTTGCTTAGCCATTACTTTTTTACATGTGCGATTGCCAGTTTAGGTGTTAGCCTTTTTCCGATTTGGCTTAAAAAAATATCGGAGTGTACTACGAGCGTATTGTGATGTTTGCAAGCACAGTGGGAATATCCACTTATGTGCCTAAGCGTAAGACGCTCAAGAACTGATCTTTCATATTATGTTTATATGTCCTATAACAATGTGCGTAATCCTATTTACTATATTTCGTGATATATCGTAAACAGAAAGAAACATTTTTCGATAAATCCTGTTAAGAAAATTATGTAAGATATTATTAACATACAACCATAAAATGATTCTGTTCACCAAACAGCGAATTTTAATTGTCAAAAGGATAATTACTTCTGGCACTTACTAAAAATATATGGATATTCCTTGTTGCAAATTTGTGCATAATAATTGTCGCTGTATCGATTCACTGTCTAAATGTTGTAATTATTCAAAGAATAAATTTATCCTATATTGAAGCATACTCTTTATGCATTGAAATCCGAATATTAGAAATAAAATATACACTACGTATATTTATGAAAATATTAATTTGTCTCACTAAATACAAAGTAATAAATTTCGTTTTTATTAACATTAATTTGAGCATGTCGCTATAATACACAGTATTTTGATTTAGATTAAAGTAGAGTTCTCTACCTCTACTTAGAGTTCTCTATTAGATAGATCTATATTTACTATTTGCAGAAACGGTAATATCTTATCAAATGTACTAAGATCTACTGAAGTTCCGCCGACAAATATTTTCAAAATGGTGTTGTTAGTTCGATTAACCGTAACCGTGGCAGCTTCTTTTAGAGTTTCATTCGTAATACCCCGACATCCTGATAGATCTAGTAATTCCAACTGTGGCGCGTATTCAAGAAAATTAATCATTGTTTTATCTGTAAATTTGCAAGTCCGACACTCTAGCTGTTTTAAGTTGCACGTATCTTGTAAATTTATATCGGTTACTAATTCTAAGTAGTTGATTATTAATACTTCTAATTTGGGTAAAGCTGTTACAGCAGCTATACTAATATCTGTAACGTACGAACATTCTGCAACAGATAAAAAATTATGTGTATTACACGTAAATTATTTTCAAATGATATTTGACTTACCAGAAATGTCTAGATATTTGAGTCGCAGGCATGTTGATGCCAAATTAGAACAAAATTCGTCTGTGACTAACGCATTTACACTGATTTTCAGCACTTCAAGATTAGTCAATTGCACAATATGTAACATGTCGTTCGGATGTAATAAAAACGAAATATAGGAAACCTCTAATGTTTTTAAATTTTTACAATTTTTACCGATAGTCTGGATAACGTTACCAGATATGTCAATACATCTATTCGTCGTAAGTGATTTCAAGCTTTGTAATTTCGCAAATGCCTGAAAAGTAGACATTGTTTGTTAAAATCAACATTTTTAACCGTTTGAGTCCCAAGCAGCGCGATCGCGCTGTTTAGATTTTGTGTCGAAAAGTCCCAGTACATTTGAACGCTACGGACGACTGACGGTATTTTGTATTTCATTGTTATCTTCTCAATAATTTTTATTAAACAAAACTTGAAATACTTATAAACTAATAATACGCATATATAATAATATAGATGTATTTCATAAAGTAACAAATGTGACGAGTGCTATTGTGCCGCTTGTTTCTCTTCGCAATAGATTATGACAAGCGCTATCGCGCTATTCGGGATTTTTCGACCCTGTTTTTTCAAAGACCCCTGGGACTCAAACGGTTAAGAGGTAAATAAAACAAACTAAGAAGTTTACTTGTGTTAACGAATGTTCTTGAAGACAGGTACAATATTCTAAGACAATTTCTTCCATTGTTTGTAATGGCAAATACAGTAAACACCGCCCGCTTATTTTACTGCTATACGCTTTAAAATATCGTAACTTTGGATTCACTTTAAATAATTTTTGTAGATCTATATCACAAATGTAGGTGGTAGAACCAAGACTAAATTTTGTAATGTTGTGACAATTATCGATTAATGAATTGATACCAGATGCAGAAACAACAACACCAGTAATATCTATTTTTTGTAAGTTAGGGCACAGTTTCGCAACAATAGTTGCTGTACTTTGACGTAAAGGATATGGTACTATGGACAGATTGATTTCGTTTAAATATGGACCACATCGCAGTAATACTTTGCGAACGGTACATATACTAATTTCTCTTCCATTTAAGCCAGATAAGCTCCACATGGATAAATCCAGTCTTTTCACACTACTCCAGGATTCTTGACTTAATGCTTTCCATCTTTTGCACACTACAATTATTGAAAAAATGTTGTATTTACTTTGTGTATAATATATTTAACTACATATAAATAAAATTTAAATATTAAAATACAATTTAAAACAATAATAATACTATAACAAAATTTATGTGCTTACCTCTTTCTATTCTAATTCTATCTATAATTGGCAATTGAAGAAAAATGTGTATTAAACAATCATCATTTAATGTTTGAATATTAGTATCTGTAATGCCATCTTGTATGCAATCAAAGTTATGTGCAATGTCATTTGATATTTTGTTAGATTTTGATTTATCTTTTATGTTGTAACATTGATTTTCTATGCTATCTGGTTGATGCCACGAATCAGCTGCGAAGACTCTTAAATCTCTGTTGTGTAATCTTATTCCTTCATCATATCTAGCACTACGAATCACCGTATAACATCAAAACTATAATCCTCTTACTTGTAATTTCATCTTCATGTTTATTGGAATTGAAGTTTACCTTGCGGCTGCTTCTACGCTGTTAAACGTAATGAATGCATAGTTACTGTTTCCTTGATTTCTTCGTAAGAAGCAACTTTCAACATTTCCATACTTGGAAAATAATTTTATAAGATCTTTAAACGATGTCTAAAAAAAGAAACACTTTGTTGTTAGATTTGAAATACACTGATTTGTATATTTCAAGAAAACATTATAATGTTAAAAAAATATATACAAACCCTCTCTGCTAAGTTGCTGATAAATAATTTTCTAATTGGTACACCATCTTCAGTAACAAGTGAAAAAAGTGAAATATCTGTAATAAATGAATCAAATGTGAAAAATAGCTATGTCAAAACGTATGAATTAACCAAACAATTTCATATTTCATTACTGGTTTCTTCCATGATGTGACTGTGATGTAAACTGTTAGCAAGATATTCCTCTATGTAATCGGTCATTTTTATGGTTGATAATTCCTTTTCTCCCCTACTCTTTTTTTATTGGTATGATCTTCGTTCATACTCTTGAAATCGATATAATTCAAGAATAAAGATACGCTCATTTGCTCACATATATCTATGTGTGGCTGACTCAAGTCAACGTCACGGAATATAACCTTTAAATCCTTAACATAAATATACAAGAAAAAATAGAATATTTCAGGCATATTTCATTATTTTTTACTTACAACATAATAAATACTAAGAGACAAGAGAAAGAAAGAAAGAATATTAATTCAAAGTAAAATTGTTTACAGATATTACAATTCACTTAGTTTATTATCTTATGTGTAAAGTTACATTTTATTTATATCTTTTTGTCACTGATGTTCGTAAATATATGTAATAAATTATCTCGTTACGCACATCGTGAAATGGTTTATTAGAATGTATTCATTGTTTTGGATAAGATAAATTTCTCTCCATATATATATATATATATAATACATACAAAGGAAGTACATATATGAAATAATAAATATACACATTTTTAGAAAATATGTTTATTTATTCATTTAAATTTTGCATATAATAGTCGATTTTCTTTTGCTTTTGTTTTATTTCTTCATAAACTTTATTCCACGATCCATAATTAAAATTGGTAATTTCTTCTAATTGATTTAAATAATTTTGAGTTTTCTGTAGTATCTTTCTGTAACAAGAAGCCACAAATATTATAACTTTGAAATATTTATAATTTATAGAGAACTGCAAAAATATTTACTTATATGTGTTTGTATTAATATTTAGTTTCTTTTCTAGATATATAAGACATATATCTGTAAGATCATTTAATTGGTTAAGAAGTTCTATACTAGAGGAACCGAATTTTTCTCTCACTGTTGCAAGTGTGTTTTCAAAACATGTTATACTATCTATCCATTGTCCTAAAAATTAATTTTATCATTATTGTACTACTATATTATCCTTGAGCATACAAACCCATTGTTTTATATATTTCTCCCATAAGAATTAATGTATCTGTAATATCTTCATTATATTCATATAACACTGTTCTTCTAATATGTAAACATTTTTTTAATTTATTTAGTGCTTCTTTCGTTTTTCCTAAATCAACAGAAACTTGGGCTGCTTCAAAAATTTCTTTAGCTTGTATTATTTTATTTGGGGAATAAATTTGAGATTTGTCACCACAATCCAAACAATATATAGAATCTTTTATATTACATACTGGACCATTACATTTCAGGCATTTCGCAGCATTAAATCTTTCCTGTAATTATAATCCTATTATACAATTATAATGTGACCCAGTATATACATTATAACAAAACTGGATTCAAAAATCGAAAATAGTTTTCATACTCACTGTAAAATATTGTAATTTTGGTAGAGTGCATGCTTTACACTTACAAGTAAAACAGTAATGACTTTTTAAAATCTTTTGTCTATCTTCTGTTGTCATATGTCTATAATGTGGCCCTAATGACAATTTTATTATATTAGTAAGTTCCTTCCACAATTAAAACAAGATACAGTCTTAAATAATGTACCATAGCAGTTGAAAATTTCTTCACTTTGACCAATGTCTCTCGAAGCTCTGACAATAAGGTATTGACCCACAAAGCTAAAATTTAATAAGACAAATGTATTTGATATTGAAGTATATAAATATATATATATATATACACACATATTAAATAAATTTTAGGATTACATGTTAATTATATTGGGATCACACGAATGGTTCATCATGCTTGCAGAAGGATAAATTCCTGTAGCTATAATATCTTGTTGTTTCATGGAAGAGTCATTTTTTCTTAATAGTGTATTTGATTTTGTAATTGCATGTCCATTAACAATAAGTTGAAGAATATATCGTAAAAGTAAAGAACTTACATAAAGTTGCTTGTCATTGGTTGTTAAAATATTAAACGAAGTGTTCAATGAATTATTTGGGAATTTTTTCTTTAAACAGTCTTCAAGATTACTTGATTGAAAGAAGTTCGTATACTTCAATAAATATATGGTGAGCATAACAGCTGTCTGTAGAAGTTATGATTAGATAATTACACAAAACATTTTTTCTTTAATGTATTTTTCATCTTGAAATATACATACAATTCCATATACTGTTAACTCATCCATAGATAATTTATCGAAATTAGTAACTAAATTTTGTATTTCATTAAATTTGATTTCATCTGTCATAGTTGAACAAGTTAATAAAACTTTTAAGGCTAAATGCCCTATTCCAATTTCTTCCCAAAGTTTCATTTGATTTCCTGGACATTCCCAGCAATGATACAAAGACCATGCTTTAGTTGAACAGTATTCATTGCAATAAAAGGTATTTAAACATGTTGTACACCTGAAGTAATATAATACCATAAATCTTTTGTACTGTGGAGAAAATATTTAATATCAAATTGAACGTCCTACTTACGGAACAGGAATGTCTGCGTTTTGGCAATTACAATGTGGACACCGATTATATGTATCATGACTTAGTACCACAAAACTTACAGGTTTTTCCAGAAAAAGAATATCACCTTTCTTAATAGATTTATTTGCTATTACGTGTCTTCCTAATTCCTGGTTGTATATTCTATCTATAGCTACAGATGCATTAGGGAAATTAGTATTTTCTTCAAACGTAATGTGGGATTTTAATTTTAACAAATCATCAATATCTTGTACAAAATTTTGTACAATATTTTGTTGAAATGACTCAGCAAATGTTATATTATTTATCTTTTTTTCAATACTACCTAGAAGTTAATAAAATATTCGATTATAAAGAAATTATCATAAATTTGTAATCATAGTCATTTACTATTTACCTTTCATAGAAGGTGCAATATAATCAGAATCATGAATCATTTTCTGTATCTTGGAAAGTGTTTCTTTAGCTAATTGCTGTTTGCCTAATTTCAAATAACACTGTGCTGCGCGTAAATACAATTTATACTGCAACTCTTTAGGATAATTTAACTTAGTTGCTAGTTCAATATCTTTTATGCAATCCTTCTTATCATCAAATTGTATTAACCATGCATAAAATGCACATAAAAAGAAAATTGTAACATAATATTAAAATATATTATATATTGATGTATATTTTTAAAGTATTATTTACTTTTTACTCACATGATATCTATTTAAATAAAATAATGAAGCAGATCTATTTGCGATTGCAACTGCCAATTCACAACTATTTACAGGAGCATACAATGCACATTTTGTGTATAATTCTATGCTTTTAATATAGTTTTTTTCCTGAAATTCTTTATTACCCAGTTTCTTGAAAATTTGTGCTTTGGAAACAGATTTACATTCTTTCCTGTCATAATGATCTTCCAACCATAAATACACAAGTTTCCTAAACATCAAATAAAATAAAATTTTAGATAGTAAAATGTAATAATATAAATTTAACAATAATAATAAATAAAAAATAATAACAAGTAATATAGATTTATAAAAAATATTAATTATTCTTTATGATAAATTTTGTTACTTACTTCATATTTTGATCATTCCATAAAATTGACATAAGTTCATCTTCACGTTTTACCTTTTTCTTTAAAACAGGTTTTAATTGATGTGTAAGAATTTCTAATACTTCTTGCCATTCCATTTTAAATACATCGGACAAGATATTAAATCAGAATTTTAGGTTATTTTATTTTTCACAAATCTTTAAAATGCTAATATACTTCATACACTTTTATTATCTATGTTATATTAAACAATACATTATATCATTCATTTATAATTTATACATTGAAAAAACAACATATTTTTACGTTATATACATATAAATTTCTATTCTTTATATTAACTGCAATGTATATAAGGACAACATTGTAATCGCGAATATTGTCATTTGTATCAATTTTGACAGAATGTATATGCATATACATATTATATATTTATCGAATATTATATGGTGATTTATTATGAATAAAAATTTCAAAATTATTATGATACATATACGTAATTACTTTGCCAACTTATGTATAAACTTATATTACGAAAAATACTTTAGTACAAAAATATATGTACATATATTTAAGCTAACAAATGATTATACCTTTCTATAAATAAATAATTTATAAAATGTATATATATATTTTGTTTTTGATAATCTATTTTGTTTTTAAATCTTACAAGAAACACAAATGTTCATCTACATAATTATTTAAGAACATAATTTTCAATTTATTTTTAAATTAAACAATTTTTAGGTACATAATTTTGTAATATTAGAAAACAAATAAAAGTAACGATTTGTCTTTTCACTAAAACCTTAATATGTACAAAGAGCAGTTTAAATTACATATTTAATATAAGACGCCTTTTTACGCAAGGTTTCATTTTTTCATAATTATGCTGATAAATAAATAATAAATATAAATAATATAATATTATTTACAAATAATAATAAAATAATTACTGTTTGTCATAAGAAGTGTGATACAATAGATTTAGTCATAGATTCAGTTAGTAAAAATATTAAGAGAGATGTTGAATTAATTTTAAATTTAGAATAAATTAACCAAAATTTCTAATTCACTTTAACTAAATGTTCTAAAGATAGTCAAGTGTAATTATTTGAAGATAAGAATAAACAATATATCTTTATTTCTGCACATAAAAATATTAAGTTGTTCGAATCAGAAGTATTTTCATTACCAATAATAAAACAGAAGGTGATAGTAGAGACCGCTAATGATGCATCTTCGGTTATTGCATATTTCAAGTGTTGTATACGGAAAATATGACGAATAACGGTATAAAAACGCAAGTATATACATACACTTTGGTTGAGACTTTGTGCAGCAATTTTAGGACGAAACAGAATCAAATGCAAGATCATAATTCGAACCGATTGATGTTCACAATTGTATGTTCGAATTGCTCTTTAACGTGCACTATTATTAAAACAAATCTGATATGAAATCATCATCGGCATAGTCACTGTAATCATCTGCTCCAGGAGGTACGAAAATCCCTCCGAGCACACCGGACAAATTTTCACCGAGACCCATCGCCGATGCAACTCCAAACACAAGTCTCATCACGAGTAATCTCATGAAGTTCACTACGTTCGTTTCTTTGCTTTGTAGAGACAACTGTGTTGTCTTCTTTACTTTGCTCTCAACGCATTGAATCTGTCGAGCATTACAGAGATAAATTATTACGAACTCGTAAAGGAAAGAATCATTATATTAAATTATAATTTCTTGAAAAAATATCTATACTTTTTACGTAAAATTGTACACTAATGTAAGATATCTGAATTTTTATTAGATGCTACTAATAAACATTTAATTGGAATTACAAATGATATATAGAACAAGGTATAAATTCTTATGATTATACAAAATTATAATTTTGATTACTTCTGGGATTTATATTTTTTGTCTACACATTTAATAATTTTAAAGTGATTAAATAAATCTTTAACCAAATAAAAATGTCCGATCACGTTTTCCCGTGATCGATGACTAACAAATAGCGGGAACGTACATTCTGATGTCACAATTAATTTATCGAATATGAAGATTAAGTATATTCAGGGATTACTTACGCTGATACAAACAATGAGGATTACAGCTAAGGCGAGCGTAACTCTCATCTTGCACTTCCGATGTATTAATCACTTCCTGCGAATATCAGTGAATGCCTTAACGATCGTTGATGTGTTTTCTTTGTATTTTATGTTTTGTTTCCCGCCGATTCGTTTGTAAGTATCGATGGGATCGTTTCAACTGACCACGCAGAGTGAGCAACGAGAACTGGACTGAACAACGTTTCCGCGGGAGAAACTCGTTCGGTTCCTATTCTCGTTAAACCTTGATGCTAATAGAGCACAGGTCGTAACATACAATCGAACAGGTGAACGATGGGGACAAAGTAAAATAAGTGGCATGATCGCAGAAGTTATTCTACGCTAACGGTACACGACGAAAAAAGGCATCCAGGCCATCTCTTCAGGTTACGCGATACGTGCTCGGCCACTGGCCCACTGTGTGTATAGTCACGGCTACGGCTGTTAGAGGATCTATTCGAATTGAGCGCGTGAAAGAAAAGATATACATATGTAAGTATTTATGAATATGTACAGTGGGAACAAAAAGTATTTGCACTTTCATAAAAACTAATAACTAGAATAGTGAAATCACTAAATGGCAGGCAGCAAGGTGCGTGAATGATCTTTTTATCAGGTTCTAAAGTACATGATACGACATTTAATATATTTCGATCTAATTAATAGTATGTAAATACTGTAACAAATATGGTGGTGTGCAAATACTTCTTGGAGCTATTGTATGAGCATTCTCTTAGTCTGTCAAAGTATGCATTTTACATATTGTTCTAAAGGCTAGTATATATGTAGCTGTTAGGAAACGATAGTCGTTTTATAAATTTCAAATTTCATTGATATTTGACATTAATATAGGGAAGAAAATATTTGTAATAATTTTCTTAGTAACTCTTGTTAAATTACCATCTAAAAAACGAATTGTTATATCGAATGTAATATAACTAATAAGAATAAGGAAATTAATACGAAGAATACCAAAAACGTCATACATTAATGAAAAACGGTTTTTGGTTGAAATGAACACAGACTCACCATTTACACATTGTAAGACCTATAATCTAAAATGTGTATTTATGCTTCGTTTGATGCCAAGAATTGAACCGAACGTGAGGATATTACATATTAAAAACGATTCAAGAATTTGGCCTGAAGTATGGGTATTATTGCTGACACGAATTGTTGCTTTTCTATTACTGTTTTTTACGGAAATCAAAGATACAAAGATATTACTAAGCAAGCAATATTTTACAATCTTCGATATTGTAACATTATGATGAGCAATATCTTGAAAATTTTGAAAAGGATGAAAAAATACACGCTTACCTCTAAAACCAAATATAAAGACAATTTTGTTAATATAGAATTAATTGATAACGTAATAAATTGTAAAATTGTTTTTTCTTGTAATTTTCATATGATCAGTATAGATTTATAATACATCATAAAAAATTATATATGAAAAAATGATGTATGAACTAAAATGTAAATATACGTGACAGACCATAAAATTATTTATAACTTTTTATTTTCATTCGATCGATATCTGTAAGCGTGGTCAATTTTATGGTTCACTGTCGTCACTATACCATTATTGATTGTGCTTAGAATGGTGGTTTCATTACCATTCAATCGTTTGCGATCGTTAAATTGTTCTTCAATCATTTGTCGTCATAATGAGTCTTACCTGTCTACCATGTAGGTTTGTCGGACAAAGAATAGAGTTAATGAATGTTAACAGATTATTTTTTGAAAATTTTTACTACGGGTTTATACATCAAATATCGATAAATTTATCGATATTTAAAATTTGTAAAATAATGGAAATAATAATAATAATGGTTTATTAGCACTAGTAACTTGTAACTTGTGACTTATAAAATATCTCTATACAATAATAATAATTCAATGGTGAAAGATGAATCAGCAGCGTGAATATAAAAAATATAAAACTTTCCTACTTTCACTTTTATCTATCCAGTACTTCTTCCATCTCAAGTTAATGCATCCTCTGGAACCATCAAGCATGTATCAATAGACAGAAATAGATGATCACCAACATAGTGGAGAATCGATTGGTTTAAAACGATTGAATGGAAATGAAAGTCGTTCAGAAGTAGCGGCTGTGACAATGGCCGAGGTACGATCACCTCGACGACGATGCTAATGACAAGGTTCGATTTGCGGTGAAAGACGAAGGACAGCCAGCAGGAGGATTCAGCTGGGGTTTCCTTTGGAATCGGCGATTGGGCGAACACGGGGAGCTTGTAATGAAAGGCAGGATGCGCTCGGGACCGGACGTGATGTTCTTCGCATACAGAAACAGTTCCAGAAACGAAGGAAACACCGTCGCATGGACTATGATGATTGGTACCCCTCCATCAAGATAACCGTGTCCTAAGTATGGCATGGTAAGAAGACGACACCGGATAGGTTTTTATGCCTTCTCAACTGTTTGTGCATTTATTTATGACGCGATACTAATTTCGTTCTGATCAAGCCGGAGATTGCTGGTCTTTTAAGATCTTCCTAGGGTTTTATATTTTATTGTCAGGGCACGTTGTTAAATGTATTTGCATGGAAACATAACCTAAGAACGTATCTTTTTGCCTGGAATTTTAATTTTCTTTTATTTGGAACTTTCTGAAATCGAATTTTGACGTTTCGTTTGATTTTGAATTTAAATAAGGGCTTGATCAAGGTCTTTTTGCACAATCAAACTGATATTAATAGTTTTACAAGTATTACAAATTACAAGTCATCTGATTATCCTATTTAGTGAAAAATTATAAAATCATAAGGAAGAAGTTTAGAACTTATTGCTTCTAACTTGTTAATTTTGTTTTAAATCTTATTAATGTTAATGTTTTAAATCTTATTAACAGTAAATTAAGACATAATTAATCAGGGCAGGGACTACAAAGTGGATAATAAATTATGTAAGAAAAGCAAATAGTAAATCGGTGATTGAAATGCTGCGTGCATTCAACCGTAAGGAAGATTTTTGCTGGGAAAAACGATAGAATAAAATGAAACGATCAATACCTATCAACGAGACTTTCTGTTGCAACCTATACAGGTGAACATAGAATGAAGTAAACGCGCGTTAAGAGTTCATAGACCCAGTCAGCCTATTATTTCAGTTTATGCATTTGAATTTGCGCGTGTCAATTGGACGACATGTAAATACTATGTGTTTTACATTTCTTGATGCTGTTTTACACATTCTCTTGAAAATGTTGTATCTCTTTTGTATGAATAATACGATTCTTTTTTTACGAATGCTGCAATTTTAATCGACTTTTAATCGAATAATACGATGTTTATTATAAAGTTAAGATTGTGAATGATTATATGAATTAAATGATAGAAGATTACAGTACAAATTATATGAATGATATTTAATCGAGTAATACGATTATTATAGTAAACGGATATTTATGTAGAATTAAGATAATTCATGCAAATTACGAATGTACATTCACATATTTAGGCATTATGTTTTATACAAACATGATGAATTTCTTATGCTAATAAACGCAGGAAACTATTTTACATAAAAAATCAATGATCTAACTTACACCATTCGGATTTTCAGCCAATCATATATACGTATACGAAAAGAAACATATTTCCTTATCTTCACAGACTCTTATGATTCTTCCTGCATCCCATTCAGACTCCGGAAGTAGCGGCCACGTCACCGTGTTTCCCAGAAATACAAAATTCATATTACGTCAATTTAAAAATCGATTATTATTGACAGAAGATCGTTTTCTCGTGACGTGCGTGCGTTAATGGGATACGTGTCGCCAAGCGTAAAACAATAGCACGGGTTTCTGTCCTTCTCTGATTCAGCGCTAGGAATCGGTTCCTCGCTATCCTTCGAGAGAGAGGACCCCGTCTCTGTTAGTGCGTGCTTTACCCTCACCGATGACACTTTGTTCGGGCTCCGCGACAAGTTTCACTTGTTGCCACGAATTTCCATTTTGTCACTTCTCACAGCGACATGCGTTTATCAAACTTCTTTTAACTCTGTAAAATCTCATTCTTACACATATCTTTCTCTTCTTTACTCTCTTTTTCATTTCATTTCGTATTTTCGCGTTACAAATGGAGAAGTGGATCGTTCTTCGTGTAATAGGAATTTCAGTATTGATTTCTTCACTTGGTTGGACTATCATTGTTCATTTGTGAATTGTATGATAAATTGTGAATTTATTAAGACACTATTATTATTCAATTTTGTTCTGTGATTATCATCTCTCGTGATTTATATCCTGTGAAATACAGAATTGGTACAGGATTGTTTGAAGAAATGAATGCGGAGGAAGTAAAGGTTGGATGCTTTCAAGTAGTCATCGTGCTGTTACTTGGCATCAATTATGTCATCGTTGCAATGAGCCACGCGCTCCCGGTGTTTCACAATTATACGCCTAAATTTTATTGTCAGGTAAGTTTCTTTTGTCTCACTTATCTAGGTATTTCTTTTTTCATTAATTATATCTTATATACGTTTCATAGCTTATTAATTTGATCAATTATATGGCAGGTACATATGTATTATAATAGTGATTGTTATAATTCATTCTTTCTAACACTCTTTTGACCTAAATTCAAGTGACTCGTTTATTTACAATCACAGAAATGTCTGACATTTACTATTATTTACGTATGTGTTCTGCTTTAGTTTACAAAGTTTTGAATAATATTTCTGCATAACTACTCTCTATCATTCTCTCACGTATATAAATTATTCCAAATAAAACAGTAAGATATTGAGTGTTCAACTGGTGAATGAGGAACATACATCTTGAGAAATGTCATGAATTATTAATTCGAATAATTCGCTAACTTTTGTCTTCTGCGAAATTTGAGGCTCCTTTTGAATTTCAAATTATTCATTAACTTACTCAAAAACGCAAAATTAATTCATAAATTTACATAATTAATTATATAATTAATTACTCTTATTATTAGTTTTCTTATTGTTGTTTATGTAAGAAACTAATTTATGTAAATAGAAATTTGACTATTTTTTATCGTCCTGCATATGAAATTATATGTATTTATGTAATTAATCATTATTTTCGTAGTGTTATGTAAACGAAATTACTAAACAGAAGTTTCTCTAATTTTCATTTCTCAATGTTTTAATGTCTAACACAGTGTCGAACAAATATTGAATTATTTAGTTAGCATCAGCTACTCAGTTAAAATTTTACAAAACGATTCATTTGCATATTACAGCCAAAGAATGGAACGAAACGAATATATGGTTGCCAAGAGCTTGGCAACGTGACTGTTGCAGTTAACGAGACTTCCGGTCTTAAGGAATCTTCGAGTACAGACTTGTGCTTCAGCAAGTATCAATTTGCAACTGAATTCGGAGAAAATAGCGTAGTAACAGAATGGAGTTTAGTTTGTGAGAAACGGTATTTGACGTTTCTTGGACCGACAGTTTATTACGTCGGTGTTTTAATGGGCGCTTGTATCGCTGGACTTTTAGCAGATCGAATAGGAAGACTTCCGGTTCAAGCGATTTGCCTTTATACTCAGGGCACGATGGCTGTCGCACTGTATGTTGTGCAGGTATAGACATTTTTCAATTTAAACGAAATAATTCAAAATTATGAAGAAAACGAACAAGTAAATTTTAACTTAATTCTTAATTTATGTCAAAAATGAACTAAATTGGAGATTTTATCAAAATTTCTTTTTTAGATATTCTATCAAATTTTATAATTTATTGAAAATGATAACAGAAGATAAAAATTAACTGTATTCAAATAAAAAAAAAGGAAACTGATACGTTATTTCGCTCTTAATTTACATTAAAAATCTATTTGAATGCATATAAGTGGAATAATGAATCAAATAAATGTATTGTGTTAATTAAATCTTTTGTTCGATATGGAAAGTAAAACGAGAAAGAAATAAAGAAACAATCGTTGAATACCAACTTGACGAGAACAATTTCCTTTTTCTTGCTGAATAAAGTGTCCATTTCAGAATTATCCCACGTTTCTGGCTCTTCGAGGACTACAAGGAGTTTTTGTTCAGGGTCTACAAAATTCGACGTACATCCTTTCTTTGGAACTGTTTCCTGTGAAAGCACGGACTTTCGTTGCATTAGTTATGCAAATTGCGTGGGCTATTGGTTTGATGCTCTTAGCCGCACTTAGTTACGTTATACCCGATTGGAGAATTTTACAATTAGCTGTCTCAGTTCCCACTGCTATAACTGTGCTCTACATTTGGTAGATTATTATTGTTTTTAATAGAATGAAAAATAAGATTTTAGTATTGAAATACATCTTTTGGGAAACTATAATAGATATTGCTTTCAGGATAATACCAGAATCACCAAGGTGGCTACTAGCAAAGGGTAAAATCACGGAAGCAGATATGGCAGTGGAACGCATCACGAAATACAATGTCTGTTGCACTAGATCGCGAAGGGAAAATGTTAAAACGGAGACAAACATTTCCGAGAACGCGACGCCGGTTAAACCGGAACGAAAGTCACGTGTTTCGTGTGCAGACCTAAAGAAATCGAAAACCGATAGCGAAGTGAAAGAAGAAGCTGCGAATTTACTAAATAGCAACACGGATGCGGCTCGACAAAAAGTTCAAAGTAAAAGACAAAAATTGTTGAAAAATTCTATCTATTGTTTTCTTAGCATGTTATGTTATACAAGGTATAATGTATGATAGTACAATGTAATATATTGGGTTGTAACATATTCTGCCCATTTTCTCCATTTATATAATAAATATAAAAACAGGGTGAATTTATGTTACCACTCAATAATATAATATCGTATTAATATAAGTCTCCTTTTATAATTTCAAGTATGATAAAAAATTTATATTGGAAATATTCGCTAGATTGGAACCAATATCGTTTTGATGAAGGAAATATGAATCGTTATAATTAAAAATGTACATTATATTAATACGTATATACACTTTTTAGAAACGAGTTTGAGAGAAATATCCGAATACTTGGAAAGTAAGCTGCCTAAAACGGAATCGGAACCGGACTCTGCACAATGTGAGAATGGAGAAACAAATAAGAAGAATGGTCCATCGAAGTCGAAGAGCCATCGGAAGTCGAAATCGATATCACAGTCTGCTGGTAATCAACGACTTTCCATGAAAAATACTTACGACATCGTAGAGCTACGTACCCCAGCGAAAAAAGAAATGTCAAATAAGGATGACGAGAAGAAATTTAGCAAAGTCAAAGAAAAATCTAGTAACGCGCAAACGAAAGAAGAATTGTTAGAACTATTTAAATCCACGCTGTTAAAAAAATATGGCATTGTGATCATTTATCAATGGTAAAAATTTTTCAAAATTTGACCACTTCAAAATTATATTCTTAATATAAATTCATATAATTAGACTGTGAATATTTATGCGAATTTGTTCTTATAAATACTACAGTTTTTTAAACTTGTAATTCATATTATCTGTCTTAGGTTCACGTCTTCTATAGCGTGTTATGTCTTCATGACGCTCGAGCCGAATCTTTGGGCGATCAATAGACACGTCACTTTTGCGCTAGGAGGAGCGTTAGAAATTGCATCTTACGTGTTTCTCTACTTCATATTGTCTAGATATGGCAGACGACTACCGATGTCAGCGTATCAATCAATTACTGGTGCAATTTGCATCTTTTTTGCAGCTATAATTATCTTTTCAAATTCCACCATTACATCCAGTACGTGATTGTAACGAGAAATATTTCGTATTAAAATACGTATATTAAAATTTCTGTAACATATAAAGCGTAGACACTATACATTGAAAAAATTGATTAATTTTCGATATAAGTACCTACTTTGTAGATTCTTACTAATTTCGTATATCATCTTTGTAGATCTCATGAAGACCATTATGTCCTTGCTCGGAAGAGTAGCAGTGATAAGTACCGTTTCCATAACATATTTGTATACGATTGAGATATTTCCAACTGTTGTGCGAGGAACCTGCTTAGGCTTGTGCACCGTTTTCGCGAAAATTGGCAGTTTGTGCACGCCACACATACTATCGGTAAGATTTGCATACTGTGTTTTTAGAATTAAAATGGAACGTATAAAATCACTACTATTAAATTAAATTCAATGCAATACGAATTTTTACTTCCTCTCTAAAATATTCTACTTCAACACGAGTATGTGAAATAAATTATTTAAAAAATTAAATAAAATGTTAAGCTAAATAAAGTTATATTTAAAAAAATATAAATTCACATGGCATGAAACAATGAATACAATTTTCCTTTTTAGGGAGAGCATTTTCCAATAACCATTCCATTAATAATAATTGGAATGCTCTGCTTAGGATCTGGAGTAGTTGCTTTAATTTTACCAGAAACTTTAAGTCAAGTTTTACCTGACGCAATAGAAGATTCCGAATTGTTGACTGTAAAAAGGAGAGAAAAGAAGAATAATGAGAATTTAAATAATGAAGATGCATCTACTACTGAAGATGCTTCAGAAAGGGAGATACTTAGAGCAAAATTATTCTCTGAAGATTGGGTGGACGCAGGAAATGGTATATTAGTGAATTTCTCGGAAAATAAAAATTCTGAATGAAATTTTTAAAGTTTTATATAGAAGAAATTAATGCCACATTTTTATATCGATGAATTAAAACCGACAGTTTGACGATCATTATGATTATTGACGTTCCGTTGCAAAATGTGATTATTTTGTATTATTTATCGCAAAGATTTATTGTTAATTATATCTTTTATTGAGTTGGATTACGTGTAATTAAGGATTTAAAATAATGACTTAATTTATAATTAGAAAATATTTTATATATGAATTTAAATTGCAAGGGTGAAAAATAATATAATATTTTTTATAAATTTATAGCTGTTTTCATAAACATGTATCATTGTGTATTATATTCTTCACGTATATTAGAATTTTCTAACAGTTTATATTGACAAATATTTATTATATGTTAAGTTCAGTATTTAGAATTTTAGAAAAATTACAATACAATCAGTTGTCACTGCCTACCATAAAGTAAATTTATATAATGCTTAAAAGTTAAGACAATGAATTGTGAGTGATATAAATTTCTGAATATTTGCAGTTTAGAGGCTGAAATAACGGAGCGTAATAGTTTATTAGCTCTTTTAGATATATTACAATTCGTATATTAAATAAATATATTTGTATATACAATTATGAAACTAATTTTGAAAAATTTTATGGAAGTAATATCAAACTTCCTCTCTTTCTCTTTATTAATTAGATATCAATATTATATTAATAATTGTATATATCTATATGTCTAATAGGTGCCAAAGTTTGCATTTACTTGTAATAACTTCAATATAAGAATTGAGTATTGTAAAGATAGATTAGTTTTACATAATAATTATTGAAACATACAGATATATACATACTTTACATTACTCTGTCGTAAATATATTCTTTTATTGTCATCTTTTAGTAAAAAAAAGTTTTATTTATACAAAGCTTCATGTAAAAGATGTACAATGTTTCAAGATGAATTAAATTCTATAAATGAATACAGAGAATGGACTTACTAAAATCATTAAAATTCGCATCTTCTATCCTTGTCTTCGATAATTTCCCTTTTTTTCCAGTCTTGAAGCATAAAGAGTCATAAACATTTATGAACAGCTATTCATGTTTCAGCATCGTTCGTCCAAAATCAGATTCTACAAGTGGAGGGCCTTTATTTCAGTTTGTTTTCACAGAATGTTTACAATATTATACTTCTCTAAACTCGATACTTATTATTATTGGAATTATTATAATGTTCTTCGTTTATTTAAGAGAGATTGTTTTTTTATTTATAAAAATGTCTTTTTATAATTATTAGGTGCACGAATAAATTCTTTCAGATTTTTATGCAAAATGGAAGTTTTATTGTTGGATAGAATTTATTTCCACACCTATTATTTTAAGTATAGTATTAAATATTTTTAAGTTTCCTAATAAATGATATATGAATAAATGATATAGCAACAGATAGTAGGAAAAAGGGAGAAGTGTAATCACAGATATATTGAGAACATAGAAAAGTACTTTATTTATGACTTATCACAGCCAAAAAACATAACTAAAACAATTCTGATAAGGAACTACAGTTGTGGACAACATTATATAACGCTATTTTAATATTGTAGTTCTCATGGACCCATTTAATAGTGAGTTTCTCATATATTACTCAAGGAACTTTAGGTTGTACAATACCATTATTCTGAGGATTTGCATGTTGTGTTTGCTCTGCTGCAGTCTGTAACAGTCTTGTTCTACGTCTGGTATAATGTTGCCATAATAAAATTTGCTGATCATCTATAAACTTTGTACATTGAGAGTTTACTACTTCTCTTCTAAAGTGCTCATATTGTAATAAATCTAAGAAATACAAACACATAGGATATTTCAAATACTTTGCATATTCTGGTTCCTTCCAGTATAACAGATATTTAAGGTAATTTATAAATGTTGCATCCTTAAAATATCCACGTTGTGCTAAAACTGAAAAATAATAATTATTAGTATTATCATAACGATCACATTGGTTATTATAACAAATATACTGCTCATTGTCCAAAGTACAATTTAAGTAATTTGGATTTGCAAGACACTGAACAAACTCTAATTCAACTTGGAATCTTAAGCGTTGTTGATCGTCTGTTTCTGGGCCTCCTGAAAAACAAATTATGCATTTAGTAAAAAGTATTGTACTCTACACCTAATATATAATAAATTATCTACGTTTAATTTCAGCATAAACTAACACTTAAATTAAAATTCAGACTAAATTACGATTTAATAACTAAACTTTATGTATAGTAATCTAACCTAAAAATTATTAAAGAACAAGTAAATTACGACTATTATATCTCCCAAAATTTAATTTTAAAGTATATAAATATGAAAGAAATTTTCTCTTCCAATTTAATAACTTAATAAAATAAAACTTGGCTTAATAGAATGTCATTCATTCTACAATTATAATACATGCATTAATAGAAAGAAGGAAAAATAATAATACGATAAGTGTTTTTGGGAAGGAAAAACTTTATTAATTTTAAGAATGGTAAGAACGTAATGAAAAATACCGTTCATTCCAATGAAAGATGGTTTTCTGCCTTTCATGAGACCCGGAGGATCATCCAAACGGTTCATAGTACATTAATTCGTAACTGTCGATTATTTTCAACCACACTGGTTATGGAAACACTAATTTCTTTATGATAGAGAAAACGACGTATAGTTAAATTTCTTTGAAACGTTTGTACAGATTTCCGGAGCAGTTTTTTTACAATTCTTTACGGTTCTTAAGATTTTCGTATACATATCGGAGCTTATTTCGAAATAGGTGAGTCGTATTGTATTGTAAGTTGTAACCACGACCGTGTTGTAAAAGAGACCAGTGGGAAGATGGCTGATACTTATGCGCGAAATTCAGCCAAATGTACGGTTCATGAAATACTGCCTTTAGCGATCAGATGGACGAACTATACACACGTTTCTTTCTCCGGCGCGTTTGGTGCACAATTTTGCCCATAAGCACCGGCGATCTGCATAATCGTCTCTAACTTTATCTGGTATCATAATCTTGTAATGAGTCGGTAATACAGGAAATGACAAGAAATCCTTGGTTTGGTTTTTGATTTAAAAAATTACTACGTGTTAAATCTATGCTACATCTTATTATTGCTCCTACGATAATATTTGGGTATATCAGAATTAAGTTTGAAAGCAAATAATGACATTATTGATAGAAAATTGATACAAAAAAAGAGAAATACGCAATATTAAGAAGAAATACTTTATTACTTAAATTTAATCACGCGTTAAATATTGCAACGACAAGAAATTGTTCATTTACACAAATGTACAACACAAGAAATTCTTAACTGTAAATATAATATATTCGTTACATCTTTCAAGACTTCGGTTCTGAGAAAATTATACTCATTCACACGTACATACATACTTACACATATATCTAGAGCCATTATTACGTAATTATGCCTTTTTTTTATCAGTTTTCGCAATAAGCAATATGTGTTACAATAGTAAGTACACCGGTAATGTTTTAAGAACACTGATCCATAATGAATATTTCAACGTTAAAATAAAAGTAGAGAACCGTTGGAATGTACCTTAATATAAGATAACAGTATTCTCTTGAGAATTATATAATATCTTGTAATTTTCAAATTGCGTGCCATGCCGCAATTTAGCACATCGTTGATTTTGAATAAATAAATTATTTGCAAGCTTCTGAATTCACGTCCTAATCATTATATATACACAATATAATATTGGAAAGACAACCAACCGACAGCGGAGCTAGTCAATTTCAATATGAATGACAGTAATTATTCTGTCGGCAGTAACGTTTTAAAAAAAATGCTATGTTGAATATTCGCCAAATTTTACAATGCTGTTATACGCTACGCTATTTGAGGTAAAAACAAGTCAATGCTTGTTTCATAGTATGTAATTTACATTTTTATACTTTGTGTTTTCCATCCTTATTATTGGACTAGAACGTTATTCTTGCTTTTCTCTTACAACAGTCCCATTTGTGTTCACAGATTCATCTTCCATTTCCCGGTTCCTTGCTTGTTGCCTCAATTGTGCTCTCTTCAAACTGGTCATTAATTGACTAGATTGATAAAGCCAGCTTGCCTACAGATGAGAATCGTGGAAACAATACATACTATTAAAAAAAATATATATAGGTTTTTTTAAACGTACTGGACATTTTTATCTACTTACAATCATAATCATGCAATTCATCAAGATAGGCACAGAGAACACGACAGATATAAAGAGCCCATTGGAATCAAAATATTGTTGCCTTGAGAACAACCTATTAAAATCAAATAAATATATTATCTCAAATACTTTCCAAAATAATATGATAATTCTTAGTAATTTAAAGATTCTTACATCCAGTTAGACGCAGCAACTTCATTGATGCTTTCAGAGAAATATACCAAAAGTACTGCAACATGAACACTTCATTGCGATAACTATGTACAGTAAATAAATTATTTTTAATACGAAATATACTTACACAGAGCAAGGAATAACATAATTTGAAAATTGGCATGGTTTCTTGTCATTAATGCAGTCATTGTGACAGCAATATGGAAAGTTAACAATAATGCAAGCCATGGATCCCGCCATTCAATCTGTTTAATTCAATTCTTCAATGAATTATAATTTAATTCAAATATGTAAATTGCTTGTTTATATGCCCTTTACAATGGTATATGTTATATAATGAAACAAAAATATCTAATAACAATCAGGTATACAAAATACCAGCAAGTTGTTAAGAAAATAAGACAAAAATACTTTCTACACAGTTACGATTTAACATACATATCAATAATTACACATTTATATAATGTCGCATTGTACATATATATTAAATAACGTGAGTCTGCTGTTCGTGTGTATTATACATACTGCCAAATCACGTTTAACGAATGAACGCGGGAACATGTCACTTTGATGATTGACATATAAAACTGGGCCTATAATTTATCCGCATCTAGAAATGAGACGGAAAAACGGCTTGTAAGCCGTGCATCGAATAAGCAAACTGTGATGCATGCACCAAAAATAAATTCTCGGCGAAAATATCGGTCAATAGTTAATATTTATTCTGTATTTCATAGCTGCTATTGCGAGCAAACCCAAGTCAAGCTATACAAACGAGACCGAATAACGAAATAAATTCTTGAAAAATGCAGGTATAATAATCAAATTACCGACCGAAATGGTTGACATTTGTGTCAGTATTTTTACATTGATACTTTTTTGCCAGCGGTACTGAAAATGAAAGTGATCGAGAACGAAAGGGAAATAAGGAACGTCCTTTCAAAAACTAGAACACGTTCAGAGAACAAAATAAATTAAGGGGCATCAATCGTAGACGAATAAAACGGAACTTACGTAGCAAAAATGAAAGTAAAATTTTCGTTACTTACGCTTTGTAAAAACGGAAGAATACCGTCGATCGGAGATTTGACTTGATCCTCCGACATGGTGTAGTTAGTAAAATTCGGGCCACAGCGCCCTACTACAACCTACTTTTGGTCGATTTGGACGCCAAAGGAAATAACGAACAATGTAAATGTAGATAAATGTCGCGAACACGGCAACACACGGAAAAAACAACGATCGTAGAGTCGTAGCAAGAACGATTTCCCGTCTTTCTCTTTCGTTGTTCTCGTCTTTCTCGTTTCGACGCATACACACGACTTTATGGAACTTAACAACGTTACACGTTTGAGACGTACATAGAGAATTCACCGTATGTGCATACAGCGCTATCTATGAGCATGGTGCAGATTTAAATACAGCATTCGCCGTCGTCGATATGATATCGACATTGCGGTGCATACCGGGTCCGATCGAATAACATATAAAAACGTGATTTCTCATGGAAAAATAAAAAAAATGTATAGAATGAATTCTTTTTCATTTTCGGCTTAATTTTCGAGAAAATCGAAATCGGAAATTTATCAAGTATACTTGAGCATGGCTAATTCCGACTCGGACAGGATTAAATAATCGGCAGGAGGTCACTCTATCTGTGAAGATAATGTAGAATAAAATTTGTCCACCTAAGACTTCACTTTAACAATAAATTCACAAATTTATTTTCCTCGGAAACAAAGTGTCTTGTGAGCGAATTTTACCTTCATACGAAACAATCGATTTCTTTGATATTTTATCGGTAAATGTAAATTAATTCAGTAGTTGATAGAAAGCTTGATCTTACGACTCCTTTAATAAAATTGATATTGTAATAATGTAATTATTTTTTTTTCTGTTTGTAGACATGAATTTAAGTAGTCAAAAGACAAAATTAATTCTGGATAATGGTATAAAAATGTGATACTCAGCTTACTTTAAAGTAAACAATCGATTTGATTGCATTACCAAACACTATGAAGAAAACAGTTTCTTCGCACGTATTTGGTGACGTGCTGCGCAATGCAGATATGTATATATGTAAATGTGAATGCGGTAAGTTTAATATAGTCTTTAACCCTTTGATCATCTACTTATTTTTGCAAGAACGAAGAACATAATTTATAATTTTTACTCGAAATGAAAATTTGAAAATCGCTCTACGTCAATCTGGCGTTTTAAAATACAAGAAAGGTATTTTCAAAAATCCTATATTATAGGAAAAATATAGAAATACAATTTTTGCAATATAATTCTATTTATGAGAAGCATTTTCTTACTTACACGCTTTTTATTGGTAAGTTAATATATACAAACACGAAAAAGAAGGATGAAATATGTAAAATCTATTCGAGCCTGTCAATTCCATGTAGAATTTAGAATGGATGATATGCTTGCGTAATCTGAATAATGCAATGCAGTAATTCGTAATGATTATGATTCGTATTGATATGATTATTCTATGTCTGAGCTAGAAGTAAAAGAATCGGAGCGTCGATTTCGAAAACAGAAAAAAATGAAGAAACTTCTGCGATTAGGAAATTTTTTAATTAAATTAAGATTAATAACAAAGATAAGTTGATTTCGATTAGTCCTGGTAAATGTAAATGCAAACGTAAAAAGGTAAACGGTCTCTAAATAAAGAAATTATTTTTTGAACAACGAACCTCGTGTAAATTCATGTTATTGTTAACGCAATTAAAGAATTACTATCTACGATGTTTAGGATATATGTTTCTGTATAATACGTACATTCAATGCATTTATATGGCTATCAGTTCTCCATAAATAAATAAATACGTGTGTCAAAATACGTAATATAACTGTAATGTACGCTTTTCTTCCATTCGATATCTTCTTCCATTATTTTTTTTTTTTATTTAGTTGTTTACATTTTCAATTTGTGGGATTTGGACATTTGGTAGAATTTTTTGGCTGTTTGATATCATGTGGGTGGCTACCCCCAGCGGGGTACCATCTTCGTGTTTGTTAGGTTATATTCTTTATGAGATCTGCTGGGTGTTTCCTTTCTAGTCTTCTTTCTATGCTTGATGTGTCGATCGTTTCCGCTACCAGCCGGTTCGGGCGCGTTGCTATTCTTTCTCTGTACCTTCTTGCACATCTGCTAATCTCCCCCTTGACCGTTGGTATTCTCAGGTCTTTCCGAATGTCCTCGTTTCTAACGTACCATGGGGCGTTTACTATTGTTCTAAGAGTTTTAGCTTGCATTGTCTCTATTTTGCTTATATGGCTCATTGTTACTGTTCCCCATAGTGGTATTCCATACGCCCAGATTGGTTTTGTGATCGTTTTGTATATTTTTAATTTATTTTCTATACTTGGTTTGGATTTTGTCTGTTATTGATTTGATATGCTGTTTCCATGTGAGTCGTATATCTATGTGGAGTCCTAGGTCTTTGACTTGCCTTGTTTGTATTATGTGTCTTCCATTATTAAACGACTAACAATGCCACAATTAATGCAAAGGAAAAATATCAATCGATCGACGTAATCTGACTGTAATAATTACAAGGAATAAAGTGATGCATTACCTTAACAACGACATAACAAAAAAAGCTTCAAAATATATACAACGTGTCATCTTCAAGTCGTGATTGCGACATCGAAGTCTTCGTTCTGCTCGGATGGCTATTTTCTTTTCGGATTGCAGTCGCAGTTTGTTTCCTTTTCTGCTATTCGATATCTGATTTTAGTTGTTGTAACATGTTATGAAGATGGAAACACAGTTAATTCGTTATTTTGAATCAAAGGAATACATAAAGTATCGGACTTTAATCGTGACCTATTTTACTGCTCGAATATTCACAATTTATGACATGATTCATAAATGACTGTAACATATTGTTAAAGAATATTATGTTGAAATTGTTCTATGACAAAAATTTCATTACTATTCGCTTTCATTGTTATTGTATCTACTTGGTTAAGAAGTAAATTATGAGAATATTATAAGAACACCTTTATATTAGTGATTATAATTATACGTATAGTAAGCATTATATTATAACTTACCGTTTCTTGGAAGAAAAAGAAATTGACGTTTTACCAAGAATATGCATTCGTTCGTTGGATAAATCGAAGGACGCACGTATCGATATATACTGTGTTAATTGTATTGAAACTTTCTACTACACTTTTACTACAGTTGTAGTATCTTTGTTAAAATGCGAATTTTAGAGAATATTTTTTCAATAGTTGCTTTTTAACAAAATTATGTATCGTTCGTTGGATAAGTCGAAGGACGCACATATCGATATATACTGTGTTAATTGTATTGAAACTTTCTACTACACTTTTATTAGAATTGTAGTATCTTTGTTAAAATGCGAATTTTACAGAATATTTTTTCAATAGTTGCTTTTTAACAAAATTATGTATCGTTCGTGAATCAAGAACGATACGTGATAACGGTTAATGTTGATCTGATTTTATTAAAATCAGATTTTCTATGAACAAATCTTCATAAATATGCATCATGAATTTCAAATACATAGAATTTAAAAGTATAAATCTTATGACTTTAATATGCTTTGAGGTAAGTCGAGTCCTCTTACATCTGAAGAAATTGAGCTTTTGGCCATCTTTGATGATTCTTGCATCTTCGTGCGATTGTGAAACTCGCTGGTTCAAGAAGTCAACTCTTTACGTAATGTGTCATCAGTTTTAATCAAAATAATTTCAATATTCAATATTCAATTACCTTCAAACCTTACCAAAATTCAAATAATTTCAATATTCAAGTACCTTTTTTCGCATCTCTTATCTCCTACCCCCAGATAAGATCAGAAACAAAAATGCCGCAACTATTACCAATCATAAAATGTACATTTATTCGAAAATGCAATTAGTCTCGATCGAAGATGATTTTTAATTTGCCTTGTTCGTAATTACAATTACATTTATTTTAATGTAATCAACTACGCGTTCTATTTTAAGCGAGGAATACCTAAAAGATCAATTTTTCTATCCGCTTTTCGTTATTCGATTCTTCTTCACGATACGACTAGGTTCGAGCGACGCAAATTCCAAAATTAGCTTCTTTAACAAATTCTCTTTTTCTCGATAAAGTAAAAGAGGCTGGAAATGTCTATATTTATATGGAACCTTCGTTCATTTTCTAACGCAAGCAATTTCACGCAAAGAAAATTCCGAAATCTCATTCCCTCGGCTTCCAACTCCATTCCAATTCTAAATTCATCCTCGTGTATCCCACGTAACGACGAAGTCAGATTTAAGTAAAGAAGGCTGAAAAAAACCCATTTTTTACAACCATTCTGATTAATACGAAATTTAGAAAATTTCCTTTTCTCTTCATTTTACAGATAAGATTATATAGTTCAACTCGATTGCAGACCCACCCTCGATATCGTCGTAACAATGGTCACTGTTTTTTCGATCAGTCGCGGAGAGACGCGATCGCGAGGAAGCGCGTCAACGGGAGTCGTAAATTCCCGTTACGATTCGAATAATCGACGCCACGAACAGGACGACCACTTTATTTCTGTTAGCATAATAGGGTTGGTTGAGCGAGTATAACACTGCTGTTAACAGGTTAAAATACATGTAATATCGTGATATAATATATTTACAAGGAATGGATGATACAGATGTTAATCGGACAGAAAAAGACGATTGTTGTTCAACCTGAACTATTCACACCAAACGTACAGAAAACAGCACAACTAAACAATTAGATAACGACTCGACTTTCACCAAATGCAATCAACACTCTCTCGGCAACGCCACCCGCAAACTCTGTTTCTCGACTCGCACTCTGCTCCTCGACTGACTCTCTGGCCGTTGTCGCATTCTATTGTCTTTTGCTAGACACACGTGTTCTGCAGACGCTCGTAGCCAGGGTCACGTAGGTCTTTTCTACGAAACTATGCACTTGAAAAGACCGATGACACATTGATGGACCCGACGGCGCCTCGGCTCTCGCGACATTGTTCATGGTTCGCCCGATATCTCTTAGGCTTTTCATCCACGATACTACATACATGTTTCCAACAACTATGTGCAGAAGATATTCACGCTGTTGCGTAAGGTATAAGAGAAGCAGATGGATGATTGACAGGTGGAAACCCGGTAAAGAGATGCGACCGATCTGTAGTTGTAGATCAAGCGAAGTCCGGTGACGATGTTATCGCAAAGGAAAACTGTTGTTCGGTGGTGATTGCCTCGTCGCTGGTCGCTTGCAGGTGGAATCCTGGGAAACATGAGATAAGCCATATCTATGTTATATATGTCGAGTTCTCATTATGATTAGGGTTAGGGGCGTGAAACGAATCCTTATTTGGATTACACATTGTTGCTATGCGATGGAGAAGACATCGACTAGTGTAAATACGACTACTACAGAATTTGATAAGTAACCGCGGTAATCAGACACTCGAGAAGCTAATGACGATGATCCTAGGTCCAACAACGAATCCGTGGTCAACGGGGTAACAGAATGCGCTTTCTTCCAAAGCCCGAGTCGTAATCGACCTGCTTGGCTACTGTGAAAATATTACTAAATTAACTCTTTGTTAAAACGTGGAATATCCGTTTTAGCTGTAAAGACGATCCGAGCGTAAAGACAAGTCACTCGCTAATACGATCTCACTCGATGATGCTCCAGAGGAACATTACGATGGGGTGTGTCTAAGGATACGAGATCATCGGATTCGTCGGGGATAGCCTTCGTTCAGAAAGTGAGGGAAATTGACGCTGCTGTTAATTGGTCAATTTCCATGTTGGTGTTTAGAGAAGGATATGAGCCGCCCTTGAGGGAAAGTTGTTAGCGGAAGACTGTTAGCGGACGACTGATTGTCACCTTGAGCCCAAGTTCATTGTCACAAATCTCAAATAAATACAATTGCGTGGAATGACGGCAAATCGTTCAATTACAGCTATAGACTTTAATTACAATTTTACAGATTTCCCCGAAGTTCCAAAGGGGAGGCTCCGGTGTCCTTTCACGATGATGATGGGATGATGATGAGACGAAAGGACATATCGGGACTTTCCTATATTACTATAGCTACTACACTTAAGCTATAACTATACACTTGTTTACTATAGCTACACTTAAGTAATAAAAATAAGAAATAGTTTTAATGTTCCAATCTGGCTTTATGACGATCGGCTTGGGCCCTAAGTGACATAACGGGTCACTGAACGTAACCACGGTCACGGGAGGGACGTGCATCTGACAGAGGTATGGAATGATTATAAACAGCTCTCCTTAAACAGCTCCTTAATTATATAAACTCTCCTTAAAAACAAAGATTGACCCGAGAGGTGAGGACAGGAATATATAAGAGCAGTTCCACTTGGATTTTTATTGGAGTTCATGAAGATAAGTTTTACTTGTACGTGGAGTTATACGTGTATCTAAGGCCATTGTCATTAGTGTGGCGCAAGCCAAATCGCCGTGATTGATTGTGAAATTCATCAAACGCCCACGACCCTATCCCCAACGTTAATCCGACATATATAAACCGATTTCCCCTATTTTTATCCGATGGAGCAATAACCATAAGGAACCTTTTGATTCGAAAATGTCTTATGCCAATTGACGGACTTAACGATAAATCAGAAGGATTATTGCCACCCGATTAATTATATGTGCACGGTTGGTGAACGCCGCGACCGTAGAGAGTCACCGGACGTAACAGTCACTGTTCAATATAGCGACTCTAATTACTTTGTATTGCTCTGATATAAATATAATAGACGATCGGTTCCTCCGTTCGACCGCTGCTTATCAATCGATGACTCGTCAGTGTACACGATCACTGCGTTTCCGGGTGACAGTTTTATCAAGCGACGCGCGTCCAATGTGCCTCGGTTTCAGTGTACAGTGTACATTAAGCGACACGAAATCAACTGGCGGAAGAGTCATAAAATCGGACCGTCGTCGCCGCGTACCGATTGGACTTTGAGCGGTCAAAGATTGGATTGAGATGGTGGATTTCTTCTCGTGCAAGATATATCAGGTCACAGATATATCGTGGTTGTCCTGCTGTGAGGATCGTTTTGTCGGTTGCTAGACATTCGATACATTGTTAGGAATATTAAGCAGAAACATGTCGTTCGAGTTGGATACAACGCCACCGGGATCGGAAGCCCTGGCTGTCGCCGAGAAGGAGCTCCGGGAGACCGAAAAGAACACGAAGGAGGGCCTCGCAGCTTTAAAGAAGTATATCGAGGGTGAGTTTCCAGAAAATTTCTTTCAACGTTCTTTTTGCCGATCATCTTTACCTTTGGCTTTGTCACATGTTTAATTCCGAAATGTTCTCTCGCGTAGTTCTGTCGCTATTTGTCTTTAACGCGAGACAGCGTGATTTTTACGATCGGGCTTACGAGAGGGATTTGCTTTCGAATTCGGAGCTTTCTGCTATTCGCAGCTTTGTCTTTAGGCGATTCTATCGCTATTTTCCCTTACGCGATGATGGATTCTGTAAGAGTTTACGGAATATCTTTGTCTTCGGTATTTGACAGTTGGCTAGCGTTTTAGCGAAATCTATTAGTTTTCGATATTGATAAAAAATTGGCAGCGATCTAACGGGCAAATGTAGGATATCCGTGCTCTAAAATTTTATCTTCGCCTTGAAACTTTCGTCTCTTAAGGGAAGAACGTTAGACGCACGATGCGATAGATTTCTTTTATGCGAAAAGTCGAAGATTATTTATCTCGATGTGAAGCTTCTACTAGTCGATACGATAAATCGATGAAAGCGATCTTAATCTTCGCGACCACCAAGGCTCGTAAACAGGTTAGATTTTGACGTCGGGTTACGTAGCCGTTGCCGAACAAAGATATTTGACAGTTTACGCAAGCTTGATCGACTATCTCACTTCAGATTCTTTAATAAACGAAGACAGTGGAAAACATTACGTACTACGTACTGGCTTTGTTTTTCTTTCCATTGTCATCCATACTATATTGAGAAATTATCTTATATTTAAGAAAACAACTAACTGGCGATAATGCGCATAACAAACGCACAATTCATAAGAAACTTCAGAAATATGTCATACACGATAGTCGGTTCGTTTCTAGATTCAACTTTTATTTCCAATTGTTTTAATAATATTCTCCGTAATGCGATGTAATTTGTATAAATGTAATAGATATAGCACGTTTTATATAACGATTAACGTTGTTTATTCGTACGTTCGTTGCTATAATACGTAAAAATGCGATGTTTGCAACATTTTAAATTTAAATGCAAATCAATATTCAATAGCCGGTGTAAATCAATTCGCGAAGATGCTTTTTCTTTAACAATCGGCAAAAGAAAACTGTAGATTTTTAATAATTTATTTGCATAATTTTAATCAGTTCCAGTTAGTTTCAATAGATGTCGAAAAGAGGGGAAAAAATATCGAAATATCTCTGAAAGTATATAGAATTAAGAAAAGTATAAGCGATATGTTAACGTATTCAAAGGATTGACGTTATTCTAGTCAGCTCCGAGTGCATCAGAACGTTCACTGACGGTCATCATCGCTTCTTCGATAAGAGCTTATCGGTGTGGCTGTACAGTAGCGTTCGAGTTTTCGTTTAAACATCGTCTGTGTTTCACAATTCTTGAAGGTTGATAAATAGAGTCAGTACAGCAGGTACACGGATGAAAATGATCAAAGATCGTTGGTAATACAGTTGATTAAATCTGTATCGATAATGCTGTGTACCTTGACCCTTGACGCTGAGAGGTAAAGAAACCTGTATATCTAAGATAAGATTCTCGTTGTACCGATACAGAACCGTGTCATTAATGCCAGAAATAGTGCCGACGAAAAAACTTTGCTACTCTTTGTTTTGTACTTTTTCTTCGCAAATTAGATCGATCCAATTCGAGATATTAATATTGGCTAAGTATGGAAAGAGAGTATACTTGCCAAAGGGTATAGAACAAGTTTCTTCTTATCTTTAAACAGTTACGAATATTACTGAAATAGAATTACACTCTGTTTAGAAACTTTTGGCAGCCACTCTATGCGAGAATGTCGTGTAAACAAAAATATACTATTGTGAAACAAATTCGTAAATATAAAAAAAAATGATAGAATCGTGTTTGGAGGTCAATATGATCGTAACTTTAAAAGTTGGTACATTTTACTTTATTATTTAGGGAATAAGGAAATACGCTCGATCGTCTTACAACACACTGCGTTGAAAATACTGCTTTGACATAGTACGGTGGAAAAATTACGACAGCCTTTCTTATAACACAATATTCGACACAACACAGAACGAATTGGCCGCTATTTGTATGACAAGGTTTCAAATTCACGTCACTAAAAGACATACAGTAAAATCTGGTAGGACTGATCATGCAATTTAAATGTGAATAGATTCGCAATAGAATTCGCTTAGTTTATCTTCGCGTAATTTGTTTGCGGATAACATCCACTGTAGACTAGGAATTTATCACTGTTATCTCGGTTAGTTCAAAAGTTTCTTTGATCATTGGAGATAAAGTATAATTATAGTTTTTGTTAGAGCTCGAGTGGAAGCAAGTGTTTCTGTGCAAATTGGAGTTAGATATATCGGACGATAGCATTTTTTTCGTTTATTGACAAACAACAATGCTAGAAATCTATCGACGAAAATGTAAATTTTTAAACGTAATTCAGCATACGTAATAAAGTTCTTTTCTCATTTTGATCGCTTGTACTGTTCCGTTCCTGACTTCAGGAATGAGTCGCAGATTGTTGCAATTTCCTTAACAAGGAATACCGGGGCAATTTTTTACGGAAGAGGTTTCGCTGTGAGCACGCGAGGACAGTTCGATCTTCCACTACTGTCGTGACTGATGAAATGAAAATTATTTCCCGAGTGAAATATAGTTTCTATATTGAATTGGATGAATTGAACGAATTGAAAGGGATATTATCGAATAACTTGTGTGCGTGTTCGAATAATTTCATAAAATTCAATAGACCGTTCCGAAGATTTGCATCTATGGATCTAATCGAAGATTAAAACTCTTTTGCCAGTTATGGAAATCTAGTCAATAATTGATAATTTCTCTCATTATTCGACTGAACGATTTTTACACATTTTTAGAAGATTTGTTAAGCAAAATTTAACATATATATGTTTCTAATACAAGTATTTTAGTTATATGTCTAAATAATATAAAAATATAATATTCTTTATAATTTTTCGTGCATGAAACAGGTTTTTACTTTCTTTCGCTGTTCATATAGATTTTTAAAAATATTCTCAATTAAAGAGGTTGCTGCAAAAAAGAGTCAGTTCCGGTAATTTAAGTAAGTTAATACAAAATAATTGAAAGTCAATCAAACTTAAATCACTTTTTGAAACCTGTTACAAGTGCATTGTCAATATATACCTATGACGTAGCAAATGCCTCAATGGTAAATAAGCATTGGGAACGAAGATCAAGTGCTTAACAGACACGTTTTCTAATTTAGTTGTAAGATCTCTATTTACTCAGGACACTTCGCACGGTAGCTTCGATATCCTTCTATTTTGTATATTTAGGTAACTGTCACAACGGCATACTTGAACGTCTCGATTGAATATTTATATGTCTCAGTGTTACGCATCCAAGTCACTCCATGCTCGTATTCGTATAAAAATACGACAATTGTTACGTCCCGTGAGATAATCCGTACGCCATCCCTCGTTATGTGGCCACCAAAGGTCCACGTACCGTTATTCAACCCTTCGATATTCTTATTAATTTGAAGCAATCTCTAATCCTGAAAGTGTTCTCGGTTTATGAACGATCCTTAAAACAGTCCTTATGTTTATTGTACGCTCTTATAAATTACGGAGAAAGCGGGTATCACCTAACGGGGAAAAGCGGTTTTTTCCCCAAGAACAATGTCACTCACGAGCCACGTTGGTAGGAGGCTTCCTCCTCCTATCTTCATTCTTTAACGTTGATTATAATCAATGGGCATCGCGGATCGTTAGCCTCAATTTCCTAACGAAAAGTGTAAACAACGAATCCCCTGTTTTCGTTCAAAAAGCACACCCGTACCGTGCTTTCCTCCGTAATAAGACGAGAGCGGACAGTCAGTCAAAAGTTCGGCGTCAAGAAATCAAAAGTCCGGTGCCAATTCGAAAAGAGTCAAAATTCTCTGCTCGGAAAGAGTCAGACAGCAACTCGAAAAGAGTCAAAACTTAGTCGCCAACTTGACAAGTCAGTAAAATCAGTTGTTGGAAATAAAATATATATTATAACCTGTTAACCGCAGTGTTATACTAACTCAACCACCCCTATTATCCCAACAGAAATAAGGGGATCGATCTGTTCGTGGCGTCGATTATTCTAATCGTAACGGGAATTTACGACTCACGTTGACGCGCTCCCTCGCGATCGCGTCTCTCCGCGACTGGTCGAATTTACAACGATATACACAAAATTTGTATGTTTTTAGTTTCTGCGGTAGTCTTTGCAGCGACATTCGGTTTGCACTGTATAAACATATACATAAACAGTAAAAGTAATAGCCAATGGCAATAATAATTATGTTTAAAATTTAAGAACCTATGACTAAAAGTAGTTAGCTATTTAGAGGTATGTAAATCTAGGCTTACAATCGAAACACTTTCGCGTTTTTAAGCGTTTCTTGCCTAGTCGTAGCATGAACTTAGTCACCTTTTGTGGCTAATCGCTATCTTGGCTTAACTCCCTTCTGTTCCCCTTTCCTTCTCCTTCCTCCTTTCTCCTACTTGTTTTATTTCAATCCCTTCCCCTTGTTTCTCAACAACTTCTTCATATTTCCTGCTTATCTTGCCGTCTCTTCATATTCCCGTGCCAGTATCTTCTAACGATGATAAGAGAATGTAATTGTAGATATTAAACAAAAGCGTTGAAAGTGGTGAATATTGATATAAGGAATAGTTGAACGTCTATTTTTGCGAGCTCTACGAATGAAATGTGCATGAGCTGGCTCTGTATTTTCTAACTTTTATGTAGATCTTTAGTTTTCAAAATGTTTCGTATATAATTGGTTATAAAATTCGGGTAATTATATAGAAAAGGACACGTCTCACCGCTTTTAACGATCTTGAAATACATTGTCAAAATCGATATTCTGTACAACTTTCTCCTATATACGTTATCGCAAAGCCGCTTGATTTCCGCTTTTCCGAGATATTTGGAAAAAACCTTGATATAGTTTACCTTACGATTACGCTTCGTTCTGGAGGCTGGCTTTTACGTAGTCCAACTTAAACTGAATTCATCGATGAGATAGGCAACCACTTTTAATATTGTATAAATAAAAAAGAAAAACGAATGGATCATGGATTGGACTAGATCGCTAGAGTATTAACCAGCCTCCATTAGGCGGTCGGCTATGCTAGTGCGAAATAATTTTCAATGAATCTATTTATATATGAACTGATATATGACATACGAACGCTATACCTTATCTATTCGTTTTTTTTTCAGTTATTTACATTCACAATTTGTCCGATTTGGACATTTGGTTGAAATCTGTCTATTCGTTACGTACAATTAATAATTAGAGTACATAGTATATGTATGTCAGCTACATGTAGCCTAATGATAAGCACGCGCGATTTTAATCTTTGAGTTGTACACAAAAGTATATTTGGTATACGCTATACAGTATACAGAGCGCTTTAATTTTTTCCAGCCAAACGTTCTTGTCAGTATATCTTATAGATCAAGATTAAACAAAAATCGTATAAATATCATTGGAAGTATTGTCAAAGTTTTATAACAAAAAAAAAAAAAAAAAAAGAAGGAAAACAAACTATATACGAATGAGCAGTAACAAATCTACTTTACTACGGTATAAAGTGCGAATAGATCAGAAATATTTACATGTAGTAGTAGTTAGAAGGTATCACAATACCTGTGCAGCTCCAACTCTGATCTTACTAATCTTGTGATCGACAGCGATAAGATTGAATTTATTAATGTTCGAAATTTTCGTTTATTACCCGTTGAAGTTAATTATATGAAAATCCAGCCATTTATATACGGTATATATATGGCATTATATATATGGTAAAATGACGTGTAGTGGAAATTAAATTTCATTGAAGTTTTTTGTGAACATCTCGGAAATGAAGGCCGGGCGATAGTTACAGGTATGGGAGAAGATTGTTCGAATGTCAACGTTGACGGCATAATTCAAGTTCGTTGAAATCGGTGAGGGGTACCCTTTTCTATGTAATTACCAAAGTTCGTAATTCCATGTATCTATAAAATGGACGATATATTATACCCAGAAAAAGTTTTTATAAACGTTCGATAAAAATCGACGACTTCAATAAAAAAAACCTTCGTCACAAAGTCTACAAATCTAGGTATATATATATAATTCTTTCGCGACATAATGGTAGTTACATTTATAATAATTATATAATATGAACATTGAACATTATGCTTAAAAAAATTGATATACATGCTTATATTGAGCAGAAGAAGTTAAAATACTTTTTCTATTTCCTTGAACTATACTTCGTTACGATATCTTCAATCCTAATAGCTGTAATATTATTCGTCATACGTTTCATACGTTTTAACGTTATTTATCAAATTAACCACGAATAAATTTCTCATTATCATTTCCAGACGACAAGACACTCTATTTTCGTACGGACGAAGTTTTTCTTTTGATATTCCTGCGACCATGCAAATTCTACGCGAAGAGCGCCTACGAGCTGATGAAGAGGATCGCCGAGTTTAAAGATAAAAACGCAGCTCTGTTGTCTAATTTGATGCCAAGTGACGAGAAGGTGGCTATGCTCGAGCACAACGTGGTGAATGTCATCAAAGGAAGAGATAATAAAAATCGAAGAATACTTGTTGTTAGCTGCGGAAAGTCTTGGGACCCGTCCGCTGTCAGCGCCGATCAAATATTTCGAGTGTTGTATTTGGTTCACCAGCTCGCCATGTGGGAGCCGCTAACTCAGGCAAGTACGATAGAAATTGTCGACGGACAGGCTGGTTTTATAACGCCGTTGGTTTTGTAACGTTCAATATACTCGTGATTATATGGTTATGTAAAATATCACAGACTGCGATCGTAGCTGAGAAGTTTATTTCTTGCTTTGGTAGTTCGTGACTTGCTTTTCAGACATGCTTTTATGTTCGTGGAAGAAAATGATCCTCATTTACAGATATACGGAACTGTCGTCATAATGGATTTCGAGGGCCTAAGTATGAAACAAGTGATGGGCATGACACCATCTTTTTGCATGAAACTCTTGACGTTTATTCAAGAAGCTATGCCTCTGCGTTTGAAAGAGGTTCGTAGACAACTTTGACTTAAGGATTTTGTAATATTTCTTACTATCTCGTAATGTTGCGCGTTGTTACGCATGAATTCTGGATTTTGATAATTCAAACGAACACTATAGGCAGGAAACATGATAAACCGCACCAGTTTTCTTATGGGAAAGGGATTTTTAAATTCAATGCACTGTCACCTATTTCCACTTAAACGAATCTATTCTAAAAACCGTCGAATTTTAAAAATTATGAGAATCTTCAAAATCCGGATTAATGGAACTAACTTTTACACCTTCCCATAAATGCGCGAACGTCTGTAATTTAGTTCTGTATGTGATAGGATCGAACCAGAAGTGAAATTACTTTACGTATAGTTTTAACGCTTTTGATTAATAACGTCGACGATTCTAATCGATCGTAGGTACACTTCGTAAAACAACCGTTCCTATTCAACATGGTGTGGCAGATGTTCAAGCCCTTCGTGAAGGAAAAGCTAAAGAAACGTATGTTCTTCCACGGCAACAAGATGTCCTCCCTTCATGCATACATTCCAGTTAGTCACATTCCGAAGAACTACGGGGGCAATCTACCGGAAATCGATTACACCAGTGCCGATTGGTATCCTATACTGCTTCAGCACGAAGATAAGATTAAAGGTAAGATTTAATTAACCTAATTGGAAGTATTCATTCTTTCCAGTCGTACGTTATATAGAGAAAAAAATCGACGTTGCATTCGAGTCTTCTTAAAATATATGCTTTATATTCTTTAAAAATATAAATTTTTTATAGAATTTACGAAAGACATAAATATATCCTTCTGTCTTATAAATGGATTTAACAGAAATATGTCAATTAAAATATGATAGAAGATTATAGAAAAGGAAGACTCGAATAAATCGGGATGAAATAAACATTTTCGATATAACAAAGCAAGAAACTGATACAATTTCTTTTATTTTTCAGAATGGAATTCGTACGGATACCGTAAAAATGAATAATGAATATCGAAAAATGAAGAGACTAAAACAATGAGGCATTCGAATTATACTGTGATCATATTCTTGTACAAAGTATTTTAAGAATATCAACAATTGCTGTCGTTGCACATTTATGATGGATTTATCAAGTTACTATTAAGTGTATAGTTTTGTACGAAACATGGTTATTTCTGTTTATTATAAATAATATTTGCTCACTCTTAAAATATCCTTTGGCAGTGAAAAATGTGCTTTCGAGAGAAGCACGAATGACGAGACTATAGTGCAATAATCTTTAGCTTGACGCACAGACGAAATTAATTTTATCGCGACTTATTTAACGTTTCCGATGCAGTCGAATTTTTTTAACAATTAAAAATATTTCAAGCTCGAACAATGTAAGCAAAAGACTATAATTGGTATACATGGTATACATGATTTTTGTTTGCATCTTCTTAAAATGCAGAGCAAAAAAGAAAATCCGAGTACAGTATAAGCGTAAAATGAAAAAAGGCAGAATAGCGAAAAGAGGAAAGTAGAATAAGACTTTTGAAGCAGATTGTTCTGGTGATAGGCAAATTTTTAGTCAGGCAGTTTCATCTTCATGATAATTTTTTAATAGAGGAACCAGGTTTTCGAATTGTTTATCTTTTACGTCTCAAAAGTTCATTTCGAAACTTTTCTCCGTTTCAAGCAAAATGTTTGTAAACCTGTCCTAATAAGATTTACCTTTAAAAAAATATACAAATTCATGCAAACTTATGCAAACTTATTTTTAAATTTCGAAAAACACTGCTATAATATTCGTAAGTCTTGAATATATTTTTATATAGTTATATGGCATAGTTTTGTACGAAACATGGTTATTTCTGTATATTATAAATAATATTTGCTCACTCCTAAAATATCCTTTGACAATGAAAAATATGCTTTCGAGAGAAGCACGAATGACGAGACTATAGTGCAATAATTTTTAGCTTGACGTACAGACGAAATTAATTTTATCGCGACTTATTTAACGTTTCCGATGCGGTCGAATTTTTTTAACAATTAAAAATATTTCAAGCTCGAACAATGTAAGTAAAAGACTATAATTGGTATACATGGTATACATGATTGTTGTTTGCATCTTCTTAAAATGCAGAGCAAAGAAGAAAATCCGAGTACAGTATAAGCGTAAAATGAAAAAAGGCAGAATAGCGAAAAGAGGAAAGTAGAATAAGACTTTTGAAGCAGATTGTTCTGGTGATAGGCAAATTTTTAGTCAGGCAATTTCATCTTCATGATAATTTTTGAATAAAGGAACAAGGTTTTCGAATTGTTTATCTTTTACGTCTCAAAAGTTCATTTCGAAACCTTTCTCCGTTTCAAGCAAAATGTTTGTAAACCTGTCCTAATAAGATTTACCTTTAAAAAAATATACAAATTCATGCAAACTTATGCAAACTTATTTTTAAATTTCGAAAAACATTGCTATAATATTCGTAGGTCTCGAATATATTAACAATCGTGAGAGGAGGTAAACACAATTAGAAATTCTAAATAAGAATTCAACGAAAACCGTTTAAATCGAGCTTGATGTTAGTTACAAAAATTCTAAAATTACAATGCGTAAAGAAGAAGGCAAACTCTTTACGCATTTATATAACGCTTTCGAACTTGACTCGAGTCGTGCAGGTCAACTCGATTCGGAGCGCTGTTCGAAACTGGACTAAAAAGAAAGTTTATCGTATAGTACGTAACGACGTATAGAAATTTCTATATCATGTGTGACCACATCTTCGTATTTCTAACTTCGTTTTAACGAGGCGAAAATACAAGAGGAAGAAAAGAAAATGAAAATAGGCAAAACGGAGAAACGAATTTTATAAATATGAATTTTATAAACATAATTTATTAACTACATCGAGTTGTGTTATCAACTAAACTTATTAATTATTTCTCTAACGTACATATTACATATAACGCTATGCGAATAATTCATATTTTTAAGAATACAATTTAGAAGATGGAACGTAGATAGCAAATCGTTTTGTATATTTTACATATATCGGATATACTGAAAATTTTCGATGAAAAATGATCGATATTTGAACTGTTATAATTTCGTGATTCGTAGAAATTCGTACAACAATCTACTTGGGTTCATTTACAAGCTCGAAGCTGCTGCCTAGTTCACAACATTTTTTAAGCTTCATTAACAATCGTTTAAATTTGTAGAATTTTCGGAAAGAAAAAGTACCCTCGCTTTCCTAACCGTTACATCCTAAAGATGTAAAAACATCTTTGAAAAATAAAATGTACACATCGAACGAAGGACTCGGATATCTTCTTCAAACATATGTAAAGAATACTATGTAGAGAATAGTTTAATAATACATCTTGCGTCCATTTCTCTTAGCGAAGAAAAGGCTGAATCGCAATGAAAACGAAATCAAGCAGGAATACCATATCACGATGACGCATAACAAACGCGAAAGGTGATCGTAAATTAAACGGAATATGCGCATGTCAATTATACAAATGTTTTTAATATTGAGTCAGAAATCAGTTTAAAATTTAATTAGTCGCGGTGTCGCGGGTCGAGAAGGAGCATAACCTTCGTTGTGGGACTCACTGTCACGACAAAGGTGGGAGAAACGCATTCGCTTTCCAGCCGATTTCTGACTTGCGAGTCCTGCTTCGAGATAGTCTCCACCGAAGTCTCAATCACGTTGCATCCGTTCGTTCGATCGACCGATCAACTTGTTTCTCTTTTAACAGGCCAGCTTCTCAGTTTTTAGTCGTCCCTTCGTCACGATCCTCGTAATCGATACTGCGTTCGTGACATTCGTGAATCTTGTCGCGTAGAAACCGTGACATGACATCCTGCAGCCTCGTCATCGGGATATCGTGAGACGAACCATTATTCTCGTAAAAAAATTAATTTCCCAAGGGAGAGGCGCGATTCCGACTGGATCCCTCGAGTAAGTAAATTTTCAGGTATGACCATTTATTTGTCGATCGGTTCATTTTTATTCGTATTCGGTTCGATGCGTTGTCTGCGTTTAATATCGATGATCGAGATTGGTGTGTTATGGGAAGGGTTGTTGTTTTGGTTTTGGGCATTTTAGTCTTCGTGTTCGAATCACGGTTCTGAATTAAAAAGCTGAAAGTACGTATTTTGTGTATCTCATGCTAGAAAATGCGGGAATCTCGAGGATAAGGAAATAATTCTTTTCTAAGTTGTTCATTTTGTATCCTTTGTTAGTTTATCGACCGATAAAACGGTTGAAAAGGAAAATTTGGAATAAATCGGCACTGCAATATTTCGTTTGTTAAGACAGATTAATACGTATTTGATGATTTAAGTATAAAACGCAAGAGTTATTTACTGTTCGTAAAATATACGACTCTCAGCAAATTTTTATCAAACGACATTGCATATTTTATTTTTGGCTAATGACGTGACGCGTTATTTAATTAATAATTGATAATTAAACATATCATAGTTTATCTTTCTAGTATCTATGTTTTCCAAGTTTCGTATATATATAAATGACATTGCATAAATTGACAAAAAAGTGTCGTTGAAGAGGAAAGGCCGAGTAATTAGGTTACAGTATGTTGCATAAAAATCGCACACATTTTGAACTATTTTATCGTTTGAAATAATAGCAAGTCAATATTATCGGTATAAAGAAACTTAAAGACCTTCTGTTCGTATTTCTCCGTCTGAAGTGAATGGAAAGCAAGTTATGCGACAAAATTTCTGCAATATCAATCGCTGTATACACCCGTCAGATATCATTTGGAGTTTTTAGTTATCTTATCTGGCAGCGAACTACCGGATTAGGATAAATACATGTAAAATATAAATAAACGTTGCAAAGAATGAATTTTGTACGTTGCATTTCAACGATTCGATCCAGAAGAAAGTAGATATTTATTCGGACAATATTTGCGAACTTTTGTTGTACGAGCGATAAAACGATGATAGAAAGTTCCCCATAATATCATTTCATCATTTCCGTGAAAGTTCTTTGGGATTAATTATCATTCATTTTACGATTTACCGCGTGATTTATTGTGGGATATTCGTTCTATTAGAGTCGATAATCGGATCATCGATAGTATTAAAATTGTGTTGATAATTCGGTTAAAAAATTCAAAAGAAATTCCTTAAATTATGTTTACTTTATACCTCTGAAGTAATAACTGTGCAAATAGTGAAACAGATCCTACGATTACTCGCGTTAAATTCCGTATTTAGCTTGTTTCAAGCAAATATTTATACACATTACGGTACATTCACACAAATACTCGCTCCCATCAATTTCGTTAACAACGAATAAAAACGAAATTTTGTATACATAATATTTATCCGATATCGAGAATACTAAATGGCGAACGATATACATGTAGAGGAAATAAATAAAAATTCTTCTCGGTAGAGAGAATAACGTAAATTTTATGGCAAACCACATGACTGAGCGCTGTCAGTGCTAGAATAACGTCTCAATCCAAAATCTTCCTCGAAATCAACGCGCAACGCACCAAACAATACCATATCGATTAAAAAGATTGGAGGATCGACGGAAACACGCATCGGGCTGAACAACGTCCAATTATCACTGACGTTAAAATCACATTTAATTTATGTAAATATGATATTCATAAACTTGCACACGTATTACGTAAGTAATACACATACAATAGCAAACGTAATTCGAACAAACAGTAAAAGAAAAGGGAAGAATTATTTCTGCATACATATCTGTATGTGTATACACATGCATGTAGTTCCTATGTTTCTAACAAAAATTATATGTAACTGGTTTTTCATGTGTGTTCTACACATAGAGCTCGTTCAAGAGTAACAAAGCCTTGTCAGCGATCCCATGGAGCGGCTAGGAGAACAGGATGTCTGCATCGTTCCAACCAAATCGAGAGAATTGCCGCACTTGAAGATAGGCAGCTCCGTGTTGAAGGCCGATTTCGACGAAGGCGATGACTTCTACAGGGAAAAGACGAAGAACGAGTTACGCGAGACGCCAGAGGTCGTGGAACAGGCGTTGAAGGACTTCAAGGCGATGTACAAAGGTACCAGGTAACGGGACTGCTGGGAAATGGTGCCCGGTAGCGCTATAGCGTTGATTTCATGGCCACCTTAATATGCATTCACTCGGATAATCGTGAAATACAGGGAAGTTTGGTAGGAAATACTCGATTTTGCAGTTCGTGCAAGATTTAGGAGAATTTTCCGCGGATAGAAACGGTAGCTATGAAAACGATTAGAAAAGTATGGTTAAGTTTAAAAATGTCACATGACTGGCTTTACGAATAGTTTAGTAGGAAAGACTCGCTGTACGTATTTGAAGAGGATTTAAGAGAAGTTTGCGTTAATTCGAAGAATAAAAGGAAGCATTTCCAAGATGTTACGTGAATCGATATACGATAAATTAGTGACATTTTAGCCGATATGTGAGAAGAGAAAATACGCTTTTTAACACTTTACTGACCGTTAGCGGTTCAACAGGATACGCACGTTCGACCGACAGCTCAGGCGCAGATTCTCCCTGGCGCCGGCTCTGTTTCGGTTTAGACTCTCCAATACCATTCTTTTCGTTCATCGCGAACGGTAAGTTTTTCAAATTGGTATAAAACTATGGGAGCTTACAAAGCAACGCAACTGACGCAACTGAGCAAGGTACTTTAATACTAAATAAGAAATTATTGCTCAAATAATGAGAAAGATTGTCGGCGACAAAAAGCCGATTAACAGGCTATCGGTCTGTAAAGTGTTAAGAAATCTTGTTGTTTTCTTATCTGTCTATTGCATATGGAGACGTTTAGGTAGAATTCAGGTAGGTTCATTTGGGTAGAAAAGCGAAGAGCGTTCTTCGTGCAAATCTCTGTCGTGCAAGCATGTTACAATCCTCCTTTTATCTGTTGTACACTTCAACCGGTGATATTTTCTTTTAAATTGAATCGAAGAGGATGAAGAATACCACGTGAAGCGATTTCTCATATGGAAGAGAGCTCGATAGATTTTCATCGACGTTTTAGAATCATTCGATTCTCTGCAAGTACTTTGAACAGGAAAATTGTAGAAAGACAAAGAATAACAATCGCAATCATTTATCAACCACGATAAATATTTTTCATATTTTCTTATCAGCCAGGTTTAGTGATCTGTGCGATTTTTCTCGATAAATCAAAATATCCTATCAGCAATAACGAAGGTGAAACAAGATTAATTAAGCAATCGACAAGACTAAAGTACAAAAAGCCTTTTATGGAAATAAATAAATAAATATTTTTGATATCTTGTTACCAGCCGGGTTTAGTAATCTGTGCAATTTCCCCCCGATAAATCCAAATACTCTATCGATGATAGCGAAGGAAAGACAAGATTAATTAAGCAATCGACAAGTATAAAAAAGTATAAAAAACCTTTTACGGAAATACGATTTTTATGGTCGAATTATACTTTGAATTAGCCTCGTGTTGTTGCAGTTACTCTTATAGCGAAGAAAGGAGTGCTACGAACGACACGCAGCGTTGTCGTGATGTTACCACGCTGTACGTTCGTTTTATGCGTTCGGAACCGGTTAGGTGAAAATGAAAATTTCACTTTATCGCGAGCTCGGTTAATGTTCCTCGAAGGAACTTGATAGAAACTGAAGGTAATAGTCGCAGCGAATAATCGTCAAATAATCACTCGCTTTCTTATTTTAATAAATACTTTTTGCTTACTTAATTTTTTTTTCTTAAACAAGGAAAATTTTCTTCGTCACTATGAACGAGTTAGCGAACATCTTCTTTTTAAAATTGTACCGATCGTGATAAATACTCTCAGCAGTGGAATAATGTATCGTTATGATCGAATAACCGCTAGGTTTGTCTCGTTCGTCGCCTGAAACAATATCAATTTTCCTTTGTAAAGAAACGCCAAATGTAATTGCACGTTTCGAACGTGAAGGTTTGTGTTTCATTTTTAGACGAACCCGATCTGTTCGTGCCGGATGACGATGAATTTTGTCGGAAGTTCCTACGACCTTGCAAATGGTACCCGAAAAGTGCCTTTGAACTGGTGAGCTAAATTCTACCTTAACATACATATTCATACACCTACTGTCATTGCAATTCAACAACTGCGTCAATAATTATCGTTGAAACTCGAACAGTTAAGTTTGAAATAATTAAGAGAGCGCAACGTATGTGTCAATAGCAGCGAGTATGCTGATTGCCGCAAGAATTTGTCAGCTGTCGATGATTTAAAAAAATTATTAGAATCGCACTTCATTTCGAAATTAGGTAAGAATTATATTGACAGAAAATCGTTGTTACTTCACAGATGAAACGGTTTTACAAGTTCAAGGCGAACAATCCACGCTACTGCTTAAATCTCTTACCCAGCAACGAGAAGAAGGTGCTGTCTTCAGATATGGTGATTCCGTTACCAGATCGTATGGCGGATGGTTGTAGAGTGCTTCAGATCAACTGTGGGAAAGCGTGGAACACAAAACTCGTCAGTATCGATGAAATATTCCGATCGATCATACTGTCACTGGAAGCGGCTATGGCTGAACCCAAGACACAGGTATACTCAATGGAATTGTCATGTTCTTGTTCAAAACAAATCTCGTTTTAAATCTCATCTCCATCTTTTGAATAAAGAAGACGAAGTCGTCAGGGAACGACGAAGAAGTTAGACGCATGAGAAATGCATGATGAAAATAAGGTGTGAAATGAAAGTATGCTATACAAACGTAAAAAGCCTTCTTCCTTCGAGTATTGGTTGAGCTTACAGAGGAAACGATTGTGTAATAACTGGTATGGAGTCCAGCTGCCTTCCAGCAGCATATTTAGTATCGTTAGGAAAGCACGCTCTATCGGAGTCGATACATAGCACCTTGAAAAATGTGCAAGTCTCATCGTAACATTCTATTCGAGTTCTCACAATACCCTACCATGTATTTTCCCATACGGTGCCGATCTTCCAGACGCATACTTTATACGCATATGCGTACAACCGCGATATCGTGAATATTTCTCCATTTCGTTTGAAAAATACTGCTGTACCTTTGTGAATATCTTTTCCCTGTATTCTATTCTTCCTATTCTATCATATTTCTGTTTACCGTATTCTGTCTCACCTTATACTGTAGTTTAGACAAACTTTTGTCCTATTTATTTGCTCCATTCTACTTGTCGCGTTACGTTAACGTTCTATTACCGCTATAATTTGTCACTATGTCTTTTACATGTTTTCTGTAGATCGCTGGAATCCACGTAATTTTAAATATGGACGGCCTAACATTGAACCATGTGACACACATCACTCCGAGTTTCGCCGCCTCGGTAACGGATTGGGTACAGAGATGTTTACCCTGTCGACTGAAGGGTATCCACGTAGTGAATCAACCCTTTATATTCAACATGGTTTACGCTATCTTCAAACCTTTCCTTCTGGTACGTGCTTCGACGATCATTTATCAACGAGTTCTCATTAACCCCTCCGCGTTTTCCGCGTCGTTTACGACCAAAGCGTATTTTTCTATCGTCAGAGAATTTCTTAGATCGTATGAAAATAAGAAACAATTGTTATTGGTCGCGCCTGATTTACCTACACGCGTTGAAAGCTTCTTTTCCGGTCGAAAGGAAAGTGAGATGGAGACATAAAAAATTCGATGATCGTAGTTTGGTTAATTTTGTGTCTAATGTACTTAATTTCATATTCTCCTATTTGAATGAAACAAAGTTCGATTACGACGGTATATCGAAGGAAAGACTAATCTAGATGCATATGCAAAAGTGAATTTTAATAATTTTGCATATTACCTCGTGCTAGATTTTGTATAGCTAAATGTTAGTTTGGATACAAATCAAACTGAGAATAACAATTTAACGATGTTGATACTGTTTCTTTATGTATTTATTAAATAGACGAGGATGATTCGTAACAATATTTGTCGCTTTGTAGAATATTTTAATTCGATCATCGATAATTGAAATTTCATTTACAGGAGAAAACACGTAAGAGGCTTCACTTTCACGGAACAAACAGAGACACTTTATTGTCTTTTATTAATGCGAAAGCTTTGCCGATGGAGTTTGGTGGCGAACTCGAGATGCCGAACGAATCGATTGGTCAAGGCGTTTGCGATTATTTCTGCTGGTTCGAGAAGGACTTCGAAGGTACTTTACAACTTGTCACTTCTCAATTTCTATTCCATATCCTCGAATATCCTCCATCTGTGGAAATTAATTGCATGCTGGTATATTATAGCGCGATACGTATACACATACATATAGGGCGTTCTTGCAATTTAGTGTACAAATTTTAAAAAATTTGTCAAAATAAGATTAATACATCATGTAGCAAAAAGCTTCGTTAGAAAGTTATACGTGTTATGCAATGATACGAGCGACATATGTTTATCGTTTCTACTATGATTCTACTATGATGAAACTAGACAAAATTATCACGAGATTCGGTCTATGATAAAATTAATAGCATACCGATTTCAATTTTGCATTTACAAAAGCGGACGACACTTCGAAATGCGCACACAAGTACATATACCGGGTGATTGGTAACTGGTGGTACAAGCGGAAAGGGGGTGATTCTACGCGAAAAAAAAAGTCGAAAATATAGAATACAAATTTTTCGTTCGAGGCTTTGTTTTCGAGAAAATCGACTTTGAATTTTCGCTCGGTACGCGTGCGGTACGTTATAACGGATCTCACTGTGGATCGTTGTCTCGATGGAAAAATTAAAAAAAAAAAATTTTTTATTCTATATTTTCGACTTCTTTTTTGCACCACCAATTACCAACCACCCCGTATACAGCTTTACGTCGTACGTGAAGTTATTTATAGCTTTTAATACAACATTTATGGAATTTTTGCTACATGACGTTTTAGTTTTATTTTTATCTATAGAATACACTGACGCAGTTCGGACATTAAATTCTTCAGGACCAAATTTTTATTAATTCGTAAAGAAAGTTAATTTTCTTCAACATCGTGTTAACGCGACACTTCATTCGCTTCTGAATTCTGCTTTTCAATATTATAGTTGTTGAGGGATGTTATCAAATGTAATTTTACACGTTGATTTTTAACGAGTAGAGTTTCAAGCAAAATTAATCCATTAGTCCATTAATCAAGAAAAGATAAACGAGGAAAGTTAACACTTTGTTTAGTGGGAATGCCACAAATTGTGCAAATCGACCTCGACGTAAATGCATATTTTATGGCCACGTAATTTGATTTACCAATGCATTGGTTATTATCACGGGGTCTTATCGCGTTTGATTCTTTAAATAAATGTACAGTTCCCACGTTACGAATTTCACATTCTAATTCGAATTACACTTGATATTAGTGACTTGCGTAATTACGCATGTGTTTCGTTACTGCGTGCTATTATCGGCTATGGTTTGGGTTACGCAACTGCACCTCGTACAATTTCCCTCGTATACAGAAAAGGATAATTGCCGGACCATGCAACTTCGTTCGTTATGTAAAAGGATTAATTACCGTCTTGAAAAATATCTCGTTTATCTTTGATTCTCGCTTGCGAACTAAACCCCCACTGACTTTCTTCTTACCCTTCAACTATCTCCCTTTTACGCTTTACATACAGCTATATCGTTAACAGATAATAAATGTGTGAAAATATTGGGAAACTTCAAATTTTAAAGAACAAAAGATTTCTACAGGAACGGCAAAAACGAAAAGAAATTTTAAAGAACAAGAAAAACTATGTTTAGTCAATGAAGCAGATAATTGTTCTTTTAATCCTTCTATGGACATATTTTACTTTTTCCACGGAAAAAAAGTTAGGCAGTACGTAATTCTTAGTGTTAATAAAGGTCATCTCCTAGATTTTCAGGTAGATAGGGTTAAATGGTTTGTTACATGATCTGGTAAAGCAGCTTCTATTCTAGTTTGATAACAGGAAATAAACGAAAGGAATAGTTTGTCCAAGCTTGCGATTCGCGTGAATGTTGGACTTATATAAATGTTAGTAATACAAGTACAATTAGGGTAATAATATAGTCCCCGGATATCCAAGACTGCTCAACCTGCGTATTCACTTGTCCATATTAAATTTTCTAGAAAGTAGTTGACTTATAGTAAACTCGTGCAAATTAAAAATTTGTCTCGTTACAGCTGCCAGTAAATATGGATATGTTAAGAGTACAAAATGACGAGGGACAAGGTGTAATGAGCGTTCAATTTGAAACGAGATAACAGAGATTTTAAGGTAAAGTGATTGTTTTCATTGAATAAGTATAACGAAATAGGGGAAACGGGTGATAAGCATTGGAAAAAATCACGATTTAAATATCAAAGAAGGAGGAGATTGGGAGTTCCGATAGTTATCATTATAGATGGATCGATGATCTTTATGCTCGCGTTGGATAAAATTTATTTGTGAAATAAGAAAGATAGATAAACGAATTACAACGATGAGCGTATCGAAGTGATAACGAAGTTATCTTGTAATTATCCTCGTTATGAATAAATAAATATTTCGTGATTTCAAATGCGATAAGTGTAACGGGCAATATACGTTGTTATTAATATTGTTACTTGGTTTAATAAAATATATAAGCAATAAATACATATAAATTATAGTCGTGGTAAATAATTGTGACATTGATGGTTCGTTGTATAATTGATTGATTACGAATATATTTTTAATAAAAAAATGTTGGTCGAAACAAAAAATAATGGTAAAGCCTATGTGCGGTTATTGTGTGTAATTAATTTAGTTTTTTTTTTTAATACGCATTAAGTACATATTTTACAAGCGTATAACCTTGTGATAAACCCACTTTGTTTAACAATAAATTAATCAACATGTTGATAACTTAATTTATACGAAACATATCAGCTGGTAGATTCTTCTGAAGTTTTGGGGAACTTTAAGTTAAGTAATTAAGTTAACAACACTATATATAAATCGTATTTCACTTTTAACAAGTTTACAGTATATCATTTTAAAAAAATACATCGAAGTACATATTAAAATAATACGAAAATAGGATTAAATATAGTACCATAAATATCGATTTAATATCATACAAAATTACTCTAAACTATAACTCGTATAAAATCCTGATAACTCGATTATTTATCTCCTGCAGTAAAAAAAGAATCATAAATCCACAACTGTGTAACTAGTTAACTAAAACAATGTGTCTACTACCCTTCCATTCTTTTTACAAAAATCTAGTTAATAACGCTTAGTTAAGAGACTTAACTAAAAATTATCTATTATAAACATTTATAAATAAGCAACTAACTAGACTGTACGTCGAATCTGGATTACTACTTTGTCGGAAGAACCCACAGCCAGCGTCTTTGCTCGAATATCGATTTTCGATCGAACAATCGTTTTTCCGTCGTTTTGAAGGCATACCGAAGCGCATGGATTATTTTTTATAACCATACGAGTTGATTGCTGAAAAAAGACCAAAGGGGAATCGATAAATAAATAATATCATGCGTAATATACATGCTGGGCCCTCTCGTACAACAATTTATTAATTAATAATATTATTAGGTTGTTCGAAAAGTTTCTTTCGTTTTATGAGGAAATAATAGACGCGCAACGTTTTTCCCTTTATATTATTTTATCGAATTACGTACGATCAATTTTGTTCCGTTGAGACAAACACCGCGACATTTCACAGACTTGGTTTCACGTTTGTACGAAGGTGCACTGTTGTAAAAAAATACGTTTGCGAAAGAAAGGCACTTTTCGGACAACTTAATAATAAATTCACTAGTCAGAAACTGCGGCTATAGACTTCTCTTTCCCAATTTTGGAATTTGTCACCTACCGTCAAATTCCTTATCGCACATTAGTAACAATTCCAACCACTGCGATCCCGTTACACGTGGAAGTTGTAGCGTTCCACCGTAACAGGCGGGCAAACATTTTGGCGAGACGTATTGGTGGAACGATTTGCGATCTGACCCGTGGAAAATCAGCTGAAATCACCAAATTATGCATTAAAATCGTATTTTTTGTAATATCTAATACAATGCACTGTATGGATCTCATCGGTTAACATCGACCTTGGAATTTTACAAAAATTCTTTTCAAATATGCTAGGACATCGATCGACCAGATCCTGATTATCTACAGTCTCGGTTATCTACAATTTTTAATTATCTATTTACTAACTACAAATGCTCGTACGTATCATGCAATTCTTTCCTCTTCCTACGAGATCTTTCTTTTGATTATTCGTCACTTTCTCGGGTCAACGACCGTTATTGCTACCATACATGCTAATTGAAATTCCTAGTTAAATAACAAGCCGGTTAGGAGGTTAACAAATGGATCCTATCAGCCATTGAACTGCAACTTTCTCCGGAGAAAGTTGTAGAAATTTTCAAAGAGAGGTCAACTCACCCTACTCTTCAGCTTCTCCCTTAAGAACGGCTTGAACAACGCGAACACCATGTTGAACACGTACGGTTGGTTAATAATATGTATATTCTTAATTCGGAGAGGTACCGCGTCCTGCAGCCAATCGACTATCCTCTTCGCGATCGCTGGAGTGAATTGCCAAGCCTGCTGAAGAGTAAGTCCATCCATATCGAAAACGACTACGGCACCAGCGATTTGTGTATTTGGCTCCAACATGGCAGCCTCCACATACAGAACGCAACCTTTGAACACCTCGTCCAAAGAGCACTTGTTGTGCTTCCATTTTTTCCCAAGCTCGATGATTAGTATCCTTCGTCCACATTGATCTCGGTTGGGCAGCACGGTCAAAATATTGTGCTCGAATATGTTCCTCTCTCGGCTGGGTTTCAGATTATCGTACATGTCCGCGTGCTTTATTTTAAAACTGTAGTAATTCTTCACGAGTTTCAATGCCGATTCTGGATAGTATTTGCACGGCCTGAGAAACCGAATCAGCCAGGCATCGTTCTCCAGCGGACACTTCAAGTCGGTTTCGGCTGTGATAGATTAAGGGTGATAAAGACGAATCTATCGTGTTTTTGTCTGTGATCTTTAGATATTAATTATTCGATCGAGTATCGTATCGTAGTGAAATTTTCGAGCTTTCGAACAGAAAGACATAATATCGTCGATCGGTATTTGCGAATGAAACTTTACCTTTCAGTAATTCCCTAAGTTGAGCGATCGATTCATGTTGAATTTCTGGCGTCTCACGAAGTTCTTTTTTCGCCACTTCCTGCAACTCCGGTCCAGGTGGCGATATTTCGAACTCGAGCGTGTAGTCGCCGAGTTTCAGAGACGGAATATTATCCCAATTGGTCAACATGTTATCTGCAATGTATTACATAAGTAAATAAATACGTTTCTATTAATATCGATTTAAATCATCGAAATCCGTGTGATATGACGATAATTAAACATTTACAGTGGCTCGATAGTTTCTATATAGTTTGTATATATTTTTCGAAATATCTGCGATCGGAGGGGTTGCTGCGAGAAGAAGGCAGTTGCGGAAATTTGAGTAAACCAACAAGAACCAAAATCAATCGAAATCGAATCACTTGTTGTCTATAAATATTAGAACATCTATCCGTTATATCTACTAGAACATTTTATTTAGTACTTTCATTACAGACGCATTCGATGCGAACGATATAACGGATTTACGATAATATAATTCGAAAATAAAGGCAGCGAAGTAGCGGAGATTTCTATTAAAAATCAGTGACCTAATATTTACGGCCGACAGTGTACACACATTTTCGGTTTTGTTTCGAACTTATGATTTATTTATCGAAATGTTTTATATAACGCACATAATACATTTATCAAATGCTTTTTCACCAGCCACTGTACGTAACTTCTCGGATCATTAAAATCACAAACAAGCAACAGGTTAAGAGAATTTCACCACTGACTTTCCACCTCCATCTTTCCGATTTATTAGTTTCCTTTTTCCTTTCGTTTGTTTATCGTGTCTTCGCAGAAGTTATAATTCGTTCCGTTTTATGGTCTTCTCACAGAAATAATAATTCATCTCTGAATAATTCAATTCCTTTTCGACAAAACTCTCGACGATTCGTCCGCATCGTCGCGACTGACTACACATCCGATTCGCCAATTTGTAATTATTCAGATAAGCCGAGTGTGCAGAAAGCGACGATTTTGTCACGATAGTGACTCACTCGCCAGTCAAAGGCGGTTTGATACTGAAGAACACTGCTAACTCCGCGGAATTTAATTAACGAAGCGTACGTTCTCCTTTAAACGTTCATTATCATTTCACCTCCTCCTACTCGGCGTTTACTGAAAAACCAACCAGAGAAATTATATCGCAAATTCTATCTAGATTTTGTTCACTCGCCATAGATTATCTCGTTTCCAATCATTTTTAAGCATTCCTATTATTCTTGTTAAACCATCTGTTCGCTTTTCTTGTCTTTTAACGTACTTCGGACTTTGTGGAGTCGTCTCAAAGACTCGAACGTGATTTTGTCGCGAATTGTAATTATCGTAATGACGGGGACGTACGACAGACGGAAGTTAAATTTGCTTACAGCGCATGCAATAGATTGTAGCAAATATCAAAGAGATCGATAGATACATATAAAAAAAAACACTTGACATTGTAGAGAATAATTTAATAGCATGATAAACATATCGCGAATGTTCGTGTTAATTCATAGTTTTACGAATAGAACTAAACGTTTCAATAAAATTCGATTGGAAATTTATTCTAAGTGATATAACGAGTACATTACTTTCGATATGTGTAGCTGTCAATCAGGGCAGGCGCGAAGAAGCGAATTGAAATGCTTACGAAAAGTTAGAACAAAGAATTACGATATAATCTAATCATTCTGAACGTTAAATATGTAAAATTATTAACACGTTAGACCGAGAAATATCGCAGAATGTTTGATCGTTTCCCAATCGTTTTATGAAATACAACTAAAAAATGTAATCAATGTTTAATTGACATAGTCGTTGCGTAAGAACGAGACCACGTCAAACGCTGAATTTGCATTGGGAAACGTTATTCGACATTTTTTTTCCCAAGCGTTTCATATTCTCGAAGCAGACAAGATTCCTCGTACAGGCACGTGCAACGATTGCTGAAGGATGTATCCTTCTCCTTATATACTCTTCTTCTTTTTCTTCCTTCCATTTTCAACAATTACGCCTTCCCGGTCGCAGCTAGAGCGTGGAATCGCGTTGTACGCTCAACGATGCGGAAATCTCTGCGTATAAAGGTGTACATGTACCTTGGTGCAGATGTTTTCTTATGATTCTACGAGTGGAGATCTAGTGCGTTAGATGTATTCTCCTCTTTCTTTTTCGAGAAAGAAGCCAGATACTGTAACGTCTTGCTTACGAATCAATCCTGGTTCGACGTTTAAATAAATATACAAATATTTAACAATTTCGTCGACGCTCATATGTACATAGTTATATTGGGTTTTCCAACAATTTTATGGAGAATTATAAAGTAAGTACAAAGATTATCTCGTTGTTATAATCGTTGTTCTGGGAGGATGACGGGTATATTCGAGAAAAGTATACTTTTTATTAGAATTTGAAGAAAAGATATTTGAAGGTAGAAACAAGATTTTATCGTTACTGCTAACTATCATTACTATCACTGTCAAGTGATTCGAAATAGAATCCTCAGAGCTTATTTATTCACGTACAAATTTTAACATCGTTCGATTTCTTCTTTATATTCATCGGACGAAGGAGGAACATTCGCATTATCGTATTCATTCCCTGCAAACTTTAATCTGAAATAAACGTAAATCGTATATGGAAATCGAAATTATGCGGATTGATCGAGGCCAAATGAAAGGACAAATGTTTCCTTTTGTTATCTATATAGATATTGTTGTAACGAAGAAACGAACAAAAGTGCATCGATGCAGTAATTTATAAATATTGCCCAATGTTGACACGTAATGCAACACAACGCAATCTTCTCCTATTGCTCGTGGCGCAGTTCACAGATCAGGTCACGAATTGTGCGCACACTTTCACCAAGAGTGGCAACGGCTACGTATTTCCACCGGAAAACCATTTTTAGATACGCGTTATAAAATTCACTGCGTAATTACTTCCATGCGAAAGCTTTTGCTATTTAAAGAAGTTAGTATAACGATAATATAGCATAGTTATATAGTTCTTTGCATAACCGGTATATTGTATAATATAGCAGTAATAGTAGTTTAGCATAATGATAATTATATGTAAGTAGTATCGTAATAACTTTAGTTGGAACGAGAAAGGTAAACGCATGAATATTCAAGTAATCCGTGTAATTAATGTTGTTGTAACGTTTCACGTTATAAAGAACATGTTATAAATTTTCCTTTAGTACGTGATTATTTGAAGCGTATGTAAATGGTGTTCGCGTAATTAGTAGATCGACCAGAATCAACTGGAATTAACCAGAGCTTTCCTCGTAAATGGTAGATAAGGAAATGGACGGTAACAATCGAATACGTTCTTCGTACCAGGAGTTAAAAATTCGCTACTTCAGCTCCATCCAATTCTTCCTCTCGACATTAATATTCTTAATCGATCGATTAACCTACGTTACCAGGGATGTATACAAAATTCACTTTGTTCTTCCACTGCAATAATAAAATTAGAATCGAACTCTGTTTAAAAGACTGGAACGTCACCAAGAAGCTGTGCTAATCGTTAGACGAAAATTCACGAGAAACAAGTCACAATTTGAAACTCCTATCTCTGTTTTTCTCGACGACAAACTCCTCTTCTTTTTCCACGAGCCGTACATTAACGACGAATGTTCCCAATTCGACTAAAACGAACACTTTGCTGCGCACACCCTTCACGCCAGTTACTCTCCTTTGTTTCTCCATTTAGGAGAAACGGACGGCAAAGAACATCATACCCTGCGAACGACTGCGAATACACGAGACAAACATTACCTTTGTTTCGCGTCTTTTGTGCACCGTCGAACGCGTAAAATGGTCGAGCAAAAAACGTCCAGGGATTTTACGTAACGCAACGGAGAAGGTAGCTGCTGTATGGGTCGATCGCAGACAGAAAACGAGATAAAGGAATCAGAAAGGTATTTTGACTCGATCGGTCGTTTGACATCGACGAAATGGATCACGTAACGAGAAATGGAAGAGAAGTACCGATAAAAATAACGAGTAGTAATTTGGTAATCATAGATAAGGTATTTATAGGCATTTTGGAACGAATAAAGGACATTGAATATTAATCGAGAATTAAATCACTAGAGAGTTACCATTATTCTTGATACAGTCACCTCGTTTGAAACCTTAGACTATAAAAAAATCTGCATATTATTATTATCGTCGATTCAGTTATTATTTAAAGGATTATATATTTTTGTTGACTCGTTACTTCCTTATATTCTTTAAGATAAAAGAAACGGTAATGTTACGAAAGAATACACAACGTTGGATTAATATGAAAAACGTGACAGCTGTTCGATGTTTTTGTCCGTATCGAGGCAAACAATGTCGGATGAGAATTATAAGAAAATAGTAAGTGGTTGTAAGAAGAGATGAATTGCGAATAAAAAGGAAACCGTAGCTGGTTTTACACAAGTGTGTGACGTAGGTATTAAATTCGGAGGTACTTTGAGGTGAAATTCGCAGCCATTCGTGGCACACGAAGACAGAGATCGATCCTGTTCCCCTGGAACAACACAACTCGTGAACATGGTACCCTTCATCGTACCGAGCAGTTTAATTGAATCGAAATAGCTAGTGGTTGAATTTATGTACATAAATATATCAATCGTTATTCCGTTAGCGAAATGGAACAATTTTCGACGAGCTCGAAATCTATTTTGATTACGTTGAGTATATATCAAATTTACAATTCTACGTCTTGGAATGATAAAGCGGGCAATATTAGACTTTGAGATTCGTAAAGGCCAATTTGTTCGATTATTCGACCGAGTCCATGAAATATGAATTAATTGGATCGGGTATTTCTCGTGTCACCCAGAGACGGCCTGAAAGGGCGATCGATGGCGAAAGTACGGAGAAAAAGGATCAAGGACGCGATCGCAGAGGTAATTAGCGGTTGGCAGGCGAACAGAGAAACAAGAAAGAAAAGTGGCGCGCGAATTCCGCCGATTGCGTAAACTTTCTGCTTACGATACTGTGCAAAAGTTTCTGGCTATTTTTGATACTACGCGTGACGACTAGTCGCGTGTAAAGTGCTCTTAGTCGACGTACACATTTCTTCCTCAAAGAGACCTGCTATTTAAATATTTATCTTCCTCTTGCTTTCCGAAGACATCCTAAGAAGAAGGCATTTTTCCTATTAAATCGAACATTCGCGTCATGTGAACACCTTTTTTCCTTATTTTTTAAGCTGTCGGAATAACTTATGTAACAAGAAGCTATTATGGATTTAAAAATCACCAAGATCTTTAGAGAGATAAAATAAACGTTTAAAATTCTGGAACGTCGTACTCGTCGTTGTTAAGTTTTAAAAGTCGACTCGGACGAGTTAATGGATTATGAAATCAAAGGTTGACAGAGGTCCGTTTCTTTCACCGTGTCCGACCTCGAGGTACAGTCAGCCACGAAAAAGGAGACGCTTGTGTTATTCGAGGTGAACCTGTTTCACGATCAGGGTCATCGGTGTTATATTTTGTTTGTTCAAAAGACACGAGGCGCCTACGATCTGGCTGGGGACCGCGATTGTCTCGGGAATACGAGTCGTTTTGCAACCGAGAACTCCGAATTCGTGGCTTCTGGAATTGGACATATTAAACGTATCTAGATTTCACCTTGACATATAATTAATACAGAGGATATATCACGATCAGAAGTTACAAATCGTGGAACGTTTATTTCTCTCTAAAAGAAGTTCGTGAATTAGCACATTCGATTTCACGTTCCCTTCTCCTGCCAACCACCCTCTGTCAATATTTATCAGCGTGATTTATGAGAGAGTCGAAAGCAAGGGTTACTGGCGCACTTGCATTCGGGGTTGTAAAGTTTTATCGAGCAATTCCACTTAGGCGCATCGACCCGCCATCGCAATTGGCAGTCGACCAAGAACTGCTGAAACACAAGAGTGCAACGAGGTAAGCCACCTTCGCGACCAACGCGAAGATTCGTGTACTATTTAAACATCGAAATAGGAGCTGAACCGATGCCAGCATTCGGTTTCACATTTTACGCACGTTCGATCGTTGATGGACTTTCGCATAAACCGACGTTGCAACAGGCTGCGTCTTCGATGAATCGTTTCTCACTGACAACGAGCGTCTGTACCGTTTGTACGTTTCCACGAAACTGTTTTCTTCGCGAGAAAAGGGAAAACGCACGTACTTTTTTCGTTCATGGTGGAAGTAAAAATCTAGAGATAGTCGTCGAATTTTCGTTCAACTCGAAACTCTAGTTAGAGGTCAGTGAGATAACTCTCTTATGCAATGGTCCAGAGACGATTCTCCATAGCAGAAAACTCTTGCCTCTTTCTCGTAATAGTTAGCCTAGAGCAATCCGAGAAAACTTTCCCATCGTTGAGGATGCGTAATACCATTCTCGGTGTTTGAAGGAGATCGTTAACGATCGTCGGAACGTCGGTCTTACGCCTTGCGTCTGCAAACAATTGGCAATCAACCAGACGACGACGATCACCTCCTGCGACGTTATTTTTCTTCCTGTTCTTTCAGGAAAATTCCAAATGTTTAGTTGACTCGGATATTCGAATATTATTTCATTTTGTTTCGCGTTAACGTAGAAATAAAATAACGGATCGTAACTATTTCAAGAACTGAAATTTATGTCATAATTGTTCTTAACTCTTAAAGATTGCGTTTTATACGAAAATTCAGTAAAGAATCGAGGATCGTTCGGCGAAGTATTTGTTGTTAATTTGCGCAAGGTTATATAAAGAAACTTATTCCGTGCCAATAATTTTGTTTATCGCCGTAAATAAAATCTGTAGTTTCTATTATTCCCACGAGGCAAGAAAGTAGTTCTTGATGGCCTGTCTTTTGTCTAGACGTTGATTACAGCACGAATGATAACCGAGAAAGGTGAGCTTAATTTCAGAAAGGAGCCAGGAGGATGAAAATAGAAGGAAAATGAAGGCAGATCTCACAATGGGCGTTAAGAAAACGAAAACAGAGGAAAGATGAAGATGAAAACTGGAGGAGAAACAGGAAGAAAAGAAGAGGAAGAAAAGCTTCCTCCTGCAAGCTGTAACGCGTGGAACGAAGACATGCTCGTTACGTTAACTTTGATTGGGTCTTTAGATAAGAAAAGAACCTGATTTTCAAGACGACGAAGAAGAAAGCAACTTGAAATGTCAGAGGAATTACAGAGTCTTATTAGTGTGAAAAGAGATGGGAATCTGGTTCGTCGGCATCGAAGAAAGAGGTTTTTAGATAATTAGAGAACGGATGTTATAAAATAGGTTTGCGAGAAAAGTGTTGGCAGAAGCTCGATCGAAGTAAGGTAAGATTATACAAAAATAACAGGATACTAAAAATTGACGTAAGAAATTCTGCTTTACGATCGATCATAATTAAAATTCTTCGTGATTATGTCGACAAAAATATATCGATGACTGTTCAATGAATCATTATCAGGCCACCTTCAACGAGTAATATTTATGTTCCACAGAAAACAATTTCGTGATTTTATATGTACGTCATTCGTAATTGACTTTCCTTTCGGGGAGGGAAGTGTATTATTTACAGTCCGTTCGAAATTACTTGGACGAATATAAAACGCAGACAAGCAATAAAGAAATTGTTGACTTTGAAAAATATCCTATACACTTTTAGATTTATGGTAAAATACTTAAAAATATTTTTATTGAAGAAACTTCCCATCTTCGTTCGAATATTTTCTTACTATTTTGTTATTGATTTATCTCACAAGCAATGACAAATATTTTAGACATTTCAGAATATTTTCAAACGCTGAATACAGGTACGAATCATTAGATAAAAGATATTATTGGAATTCCAATTTAAGATATGTCACAATATTCAATTGAGGACGTACTCTTCAAAAAGTTTCGTAATTGTTCATTAAAATCTTAACTGACAAGACTTAAATAAGCAAAATCTTTCATTATCAAACTATTAAAACTGCGTTACTCTCTAATGACGAAGCAGTCTAAAGAGTCGTCAAACAATAGCGTTATCTGTATATGAAGTTAGGACGGATATACGTACACTACCAATGGTAAGTATAATGAGTTACACATAGAAAACTTTGATGAATTTATTATATGTGTGGTAGAAAATATTATGAGTTTTCGCCAAAACCGAAAATGTACATAAAAATTGCAAGACATTTTTCACAAAATTGCTGTACGATGTTTACATCTTGCTTATATCTTCGCTATAGCACACTAACTTCTTATCGTACATTAACATTTAAAACTGAATTTGATCGTGTAATAATATACTATGAAACTCACTTGTAATAATAATAAACGATAATATCGCACAGAGTCTTTTCGTAATTTCTTCCCGTAATTTGGTGATTAAATTATATTCTGTCAAAAACGAACAAATCTCCGCATACTTTCAAGCGTTGCAGCGCGTTTAATAAATTACACGAGTACCGTGTACTCTACATCGTATTTATATTAAAATCAATTTTCCGGCTAATTCGGTTCGAAACTTGACAACGACGTAATAGTACGATCACGGGAAACTGGTTAGGAAAATGTTGTATGATTCTGATGTAACTGTGCACACGTAACAAACGTGCCATGGTCGCAGAGAAACCGCTGGTTTCATTTGTAAGACGAACACGTGCGATGAACACAAAGAGAATTGTCTAGCATCGGGACGGTCTATCGAGGAATACCTTGGTCGGCATTTAGTTTTTCGAAAAAGATCCGGCTGTAAGGAGTTTTCGTGCGGGATAAGTGTTTTAAATTTTCTTGTAAAATTTATCACAGAATCTCGACAAGATTATCATCTACGTAGGAAAGTGAATGCTGGTTAAGTGTTGTGAAACGTGTGCGATACTTTCATCACTGGCAGAAGTAATATGGACGCTAGTGTGTATGTAAATCGTTGCGTGTTTTCTATCGGCACGAATACATTATCGTTTTACTTGTCCGCCTTCCTTTTTTTATTATATCTTCGATTGACGTAGTGCGAATAAAGGTCGGCGACGAGAACAATTTTGTTACACGTCATAATGACCAATCTTAATTCCAAATGAATGTATTTTAATTTTCAATTAACGCTTCAAAGAAAATCTTATGAAATCGATTTGACTATTTCATGGTTGACTTGCTTCCCTGTTTTTGTCACTTTACGATCTTAGTATACGATACGATGTATCTTGCGCGTATCGTCTCTTACGATCGCCGTGTTGATTTAACGTGATTTTGCGCCCGTCATTTCGATCGAAATGTGATAAAAATCATGTTCGATTTATTCATTAATTCATATTAATTCACAATGTCATATTAATTTTGTGTAATCTTCGCTGCTCAAGAGGCAGAAGGAAGCAAATAAGCAACAAGTTTCTTGTTTGCTAATACAATTTACGTTTCTGAGATCAACTATATTCTTGTTCCTTTTAATGAAAAAATAAATATTGAAACAGCGAAACAAAGAGACAGTCGAGGATTTGAAAAAACCGATTTTCCTCGTTGTTCGTTTTCCACTTATTTGATATTTACACATGACGATAAAAATTGATCGTTGTACGAATAATTACGGGCTTGCGAAATATTACGCGAGTAATTAGAAAGAATAAATACAAAGTAACGATTTTAACAAGGGAAACAAGTGTTGGAGCGGCCCACGATAACGCAACCTTTTGCTAAATGGCTCGTCTTGATCAATGTCATGTTTACTTTTAAATTACAAACCCGAGAGAGTCACGATAAGAGGGACGCAAATGTCAAGTTAATGTTAATGTTAGCGTAAAAATTTGGTACCCTGGTAATCGGATTGTCGAGTTGACGTTTACACAAATTCGTTCCTTTCTCTTCTAAAAACACTCGGAAGAAACTACTGAAAATCTCAACACCAAAAAGGACGAAGTAAAAATATAATTAATTCGTTCGCTAGAAATCTTTCCAACAATATTTCATCGTCGGATCAGTTGCCGAGATAAATTCGATCACATCGTAAAGCTAACGAGAGAATTTCTAACAAAACACGAAATTACAACGTATCAATTTTTTGTAAAAATGATAAAATTCAACCTATAATTTTAATATATTATCGCTAATAATAAGACCGCGCGACTTTATGCATATATCGATATATATGTTTCGATGTCGGATAAGTGATTCACATAAATGCACGAAAATCCACGGTAATGACATATATTATAACGTCTGATGCGATTATAAACGATCGATTAAAAAGACGTTCGCACGCCTTAAACCTACCAAACTTCCATACAATTCTACAAAAACAATAGCAACAGCGCTCCTACACGAAACCAAAGAGTACTTACGTTCGATCATAACAAGTGTTACTTGACTCGGATCCTCGGTATCCTCTTCGGTTTTCTTTGTCAACGAGACTTTAGAGAGTTTGGCCGATACTTCGAACAAATTCCTTGGAAATCGACCACTCGATAAAATAACTAACACGGAACTGAAGCAAATACTAATGAATCAGCCAGTGTATCGACCAAGACACATCGACGGGACGGAAAATTCTGTCGACGGAACGAGTGAATATCCTCGAGGTGGGGGCGCAACGGTCGAGCGAACGAAGGCGAGAACGTTCGCCGAAGAACCGCGACGTGCGTTCGATCGACAAAACGGACGAAAATGCGGTGGGACCGGGCCCAGAGACCCGTTCTTATAGGCTCAACAGCTTCGCCTTCAGGGTCGAAAAAGTAAGATTAAACGATTTTTCGCGAGCGTCTACGATTCGTTCATAGGATCGATGATCATCGTTGAGTAGGTCGGATCGGAAGCGCGTTTCTTTTCGTATCGGCGCGACTCGATCGTCGTTGTCGACGAATAGAACGAATAGAACGAGATAGGAAACGCGGCATTGAAACTTGTACTGCGAGGAAAATAGTCACGTTTCATGCCGTCTGGAATTAAGCTGACCGATTCGTTGGAGGGGAAATGGATTTTATTAACTGATCGAGTGGAAATCTTGGTCGAGCTGTTTCCAGAGATTCGCACGGTGAATAGAGAGCCGTGTGACAGGTGGCTGCAGGGAAATTGAACTCCGCTATGGGAAGAATTCGACCTGGAAATCGACGAGCAAATTGGAACGTAATGTCGTCTCCTTGCTACATACGTGATATACGTTTCTTCGATTATCGTTATGAGATACGGATCATTAACGAATACAGGACGCTAACATTTGAAGAAAATCTTAATAATCCACGTAAATCACACACGTAACGATTTATATGGCAGAAAAGTTGCCTTTGTATGAAAATTGATGGATATAATTATATTTCAATTTATTTACCGTAGTCGTCGTAATGTTTGTGAAAGGAGGTGTACGTCTTTGGATCTAATATTATAAAAAGGATATACAGGCAGCGTCACATTAATGTTTCAATATCTTTTAAATCTGAGTAACCTTTTTAAAATTAGACCGAGCGATTTTTTGAGAAGCTATTTAGAAGAATGAATTTTGCGCATTATTTATGACGCGTAAAGAAAACGTCGAAAAAATTGCAGTTGATTGGAATTGAAGAATCGCGAAGAAAATTGTAAAGAGTAAATGTCGCATTTTTCAACTTTTTTATCCGAACTTAATTAACATCTTTATGAGCTATAAACGGTTAGAAATAATGAAAATCACAGTTATTTACGACTTTCGGATAACCGTAATAAATTTGAAGATTCTTACGGGGAATCTTCCGATGGCTGTCGCTCGTTTCTGCATCAGCAGATTTCGATAGAACGTTCAGTATGTCTATAACTGGTATAAATCTACAAAACGTATCGTTTCGATTTTCGTTACAGACCCAGCTACAAAAGTTGTAAAACGCGGCCTTCTTTATTATTTTTCTCGCGATTCCGATCGATCGAAACTTTTTACGAAATCTTTTAATCTTTTTTATTCATCCATTGAATTAATCCTTCCAACTTCTTAAAAAATTTCAAGTCGTTTAGTCCAATTTTTAAAGAGTTGTTCCATTTTAAGGCGTTTCGAATACAAATGCGAGCGACTGCATACTATTCTCTTTCATCTATCGCGTGACAAAAACCAGAAGAACGATAAAAACAGACTTATCATATTTTTCCCATGTGATTTTCATATACACGTTCCTTCGGTGTAATTTTTATACTTTACACGCAATGGATTAGCTTTTTCACTTTATCCATGATTTTCAAATCATTTTTTTTGTTGTGAATATTCGAACGATGTAAGTATTCGCGCGCCAATAGGTAATTATAAACTTTTCAGACGCTTAAACGTGAACGTCGTAGGAATGCCAAACTGGTTGGGATTGTTTGTCACGCCAAATCGAAAGGTTCTTGAACCTTGAATTAATATGCGCCGCGTTTTCCATTCGATGGAGCGCAGAACTGCGATCGTTCGCAATACGCGATCGGTATATAGTTTTGAATCTTTCGCGGGTCGGTTTATTATCGTCGTTTGACGCCTTGGCGCTGAAATGCAGTCAGTCCGATTGCGGCAACTCTACGATTAGATAAAACGTTTCGAAATGGTGTTCGGTCGTGGAAAGTTGAAACGTGTCTCTTCCTTTCCCCTTTTTGTTTTCTTAATTAAAATCATGGCTGTTGCTAGTGACGCGATTAGGAACCAGTTTTTGAACGTGTATAAGTCTGTAGATGTGGAGATGACACTCTGAATTTCAAGGCTGGTACGGCTTTTCTCGTCGTGAAAATGTCATGGCCGATTATTAGATAACAAAGATAAAAAGTAAGAAAAAAAAAATAGACAATTCTACAAATTCGAGTGAAACACGACGATAAAAATATTCAAACTGTATGCAACAGCGGATAAAGGATAAGAGCAAATAGAAAGAATTCGATGAATATATGTTGCAAAAAAAATATTCGCTTTAAAATAAAATATTCAGAAAAAGATACTTCTGAGTCGAAAATACATTAGCGGGATCCGAAGTAAGAGAAAATAAATTTCCATGAATTTAAATTAATACGATGATAAATGTGACGATACAGACGCTATTGGGTATATCAATTTTGTAAATTATAAATATTTCAGAAATTACTGCCCAGATATACCAATATATAAATAATATTGTTGCTATAATAGATACTAATTATTCGATCGAATTCGATTCGTTTCGTTCGTGATTAACATTCATCGATATAACTGTAAATCTTCACTCATCGAAGATTCATCGTTGAAATTGCAAGATTTGATATTCCATTCTTTGCCTATCACTTCGAAGCCACGAGTAAAATTCCAAGTTACAAAAATCTCGCAAATCTACGAGTTGCCCAAACTAGACGAAAACGTTCCCAGCATCCGCACACGTTCCACTAATCGTGATTCGCCCTTCGTCATCACCACGACCCCATGTACTCGACCCTCGGTGACCGGAAACGGAACGGATAACTCTCACTCACCGTTTAGCCGTGATTCCATCATTGACTTGACTGAAGGATCGACCGGCGGTCGTACGATTCGACGAGCAGAGACGATGCCGTTGTCGTGTCAGGCAAATACGATATATCACGCATTAGTAGGTGATGTATAAACGAGGTTCTCTCCTCTATATAAACGCGTTGGGGAACTCGGTGACTCGAGCTCTGACCTTCCTTCCTCGTTACGATCGACTTCCCTCTCTCCGTATCTGTCGTCGATGCTCGTCGACGACAGCGTGGCCGAGACACGCGCGTGCCGTTCGATGCTCGAAGTGGAACGATCGATCGATCGAACGAACGAAACGGGACGGATGATTTCTGTCGGTCACGGGATTAATGGGGCGAAACAGCCTGTTTATCAGCCGCTTCCTCTCCCCGGCGAAAGTTCTGGTAGGAGGAAAGGGATGTTTGTTTATCGGATGGCACGGCTGGGATCGGGTTATGGGTGTTTATAAATAAATTGACGCTGAACTTGGAGACGGATCGTGATGAGCCGAGTCGCTGTGGCGTTGGGGTGGGTCAGGATGCATGATCGATCGTCCGACACGACGGTGGTTTCATGGTGGAAGGATTTGTTATATGATACGAGGGCTGAATATGAATGTGAGCATCGGTGATGTTCAGAGTGAACGAGAGATAGAGGGAGTGCGAAATAGAGATACGTTACGGTGTATCGGTGTTGGGGTACCTAGTATAGGCATTAAAATATGGTAATGGAAATGGTAGATTGCCAGTGTAGCTAGTCGGTCGCTATCGAACCTTTGTATTCCATCGGTATCAGCAATAGCGACAGTAACAGTGCGATAATTATTTTGTTGCCTTGCGAAAGAGGTAATCGATCAAAGAAACGATTAAATCGTAGGAAGATCGAATAGTGGAGAATACCGAACTTGAAGATTCCACGAGACTTACGAAGTATTGATAAATCGATAAGACGAACCGTTGATACGTAATCCTTTGTGATAAATATTTATGCATATTAAGGAACTATGTATCGAGTCCACAAGTTTCATTTCAAGATGAAAAGTCGTGATGCAAACCGTCGAAAAAGAACAAGGATATATTTAAAGGAGGATAATCCGAGGACGCCCTGTGCGTCAGTTACAAATTACATGCGAGCGTTTCCTTGAACTAGGCGCGAAGTCCGATTTCTGTCGCCAGTGTGTAACAAATATAAATCAGCGGAACTAACGCGAAAGATTGTTTAACTTAAGTAATACTTCTTCTAAGAAAAATCATAATCGTCGAAAGAAATACCGAGAACCATAGTGACAATGCTAATAACTACAGATTTTCGTGCATAATTCATGATTTCTAGAATGTAATGGAAACAGAAAAAAAACATAATGACAGTTTGTATATTTTGATACATTTATGTTACATATCTTCTGTATATTCTTGTTTTCTCGAATTCCCATAAATGCATGAACAGCTGTAGTTTATAATACCGGTTTACCAACTATTTTTTATTTTTTCGTTTAATATACGTTTTAATGTAAAACTAAGGGAATTAGATATTAGAAATGAGAATTTGAGGTTGATGTGACATTGTATTAAGCCGAGAAGGACGGAAGGTTGACCATCTATCGCTATTGTTACAATGTTGAGTCCGGCCATAGAGAAGCAGCTTCAAAGAAGCACGTAGCACGTTGCAACATTTGTATGCAATGACCGTGTCGTCGTGAAAAGGAACGAGCGTCGTGTTTTCCTCCACAGTTTGGTAGTTCTGCACTTTGAGTACGGCTAATGGAAACGTGTACATTGAAGGAATATACACCTGCCTTGCGAAGACTCAATAATTGAATTTACTAATACAAACTAGTTTCGAACACGAAGCTGATTGGTTTTTTGTTACATGTTTACTCGTTTATGGATCGACAAAGTACGTATATTGTTTTTATTCTATGCATGCATTCGAATAAATCCACTCTATCTTATATCTTTATATTTACATACTTACATTTTCCTTTCTTAGAAGAATTTTTCAAGCTTTTATCATTTGGACGTGTTTTCAATACGAAACTATCTTGTACTTACAATTTGTTCCTTTTTGTTTATTACTGATCTCAGCAAGTACGACGGTAGTATATTAATTATTTGCGTATTTGTTCGTGGAGCCTCATATAATCGCGTAATTTCCCATGTATAGCAAAGACTCTACTAGTTAAATATTTTTCCTGACCGCTTCGATCGTCGTCTAATACTTTTGTAAATAATAACGTTAGCGACAAGTTGATGATACGTCTTCAAATTGCAGATTATAGGTAGACATTCTTCTACAAATTTAGTTGTTTCGACCACTCGCGAGAAAGCACGTCAACGGGAGTCGTAAATTCCCGTTACGATTAATCGACGCCACGAAATGATCGATCCACTGATTTCTGTTACGATAATAAGGGTGGTTCGATCGAGGTTACACTGAGTTAACAGGTATAAATTAATGTTTATTTCAACAACTTTGTAAAGAAGGTAATTACATTGACGCGTATGTACAAGTTAAGTAGGTGATTGATTTAAGGATAGAAGCCCGATAATGACACGTTGACTATTCTAACGATAAAGAATAAGTAAATCAAAGCGACGATGCTGTATCGGAGGAAAGCTAGCGATGGGTGTGTCTAACGCAAGGGACCATCGGATTTGTTGATGACAATTTTGGTTAGGAAAGCGAGGGCAATAGACGTTGCTTCTGATTGGATAAAAGAAGGTTGGTGGACTAGGAAGGGTCTTAGCCGCCCTCGATAGAAAGTTGCTAGTGGGAAGTGTCATACGTGAGAAAAACTAACTTTCCCGCGTCTTCCCGTAGTAAACAATAAGCTTTAGAAACGATTCGGTAAAGAGATGTTTGTTCGATCTGAAGGACCTTAGCTAGCAAAGTCCTGAGATTTATAATGGGTCCTTAGGACTATCGAGGGGACGCAGTAAGGATGAGGGGACATCTGGTTCCCACCTTGCCCGTGGAGTGTGACCTGGTCTAGGTAGAGTGTCGCCCGACGTAACATAGTATTTTACGTTAAATAGAATTATCAGGTGTTTAATTTTGCAAAACTTACAGTAAGTTAGAGCTCTACCTGCGCGAAATTCGCCATCACGCGCTCGCCATGAGTTGTATCGCAAAATTCTAACCGAGCCCCGAGTGGTTCGCGGTTGACGGCTTAGCAGGAATTTTATCTGAAGTCGGTAGAGGTCTCCTCCTTTCAGCGAGAGACTTGGAACGCGACTTCTTAGTTTTATCTTCGTGAATAACGATTGGGCGCTTCTTCCAAAATTTGTCATCCTCCTTATGACGTCTTGCTCCACGAAGAACGCCAATTACGGAAATGTAGAAGATGATAAGACAGTAAGAGTCATAAGAAGGACACGAACATTTTTACAGTTATGTTTCCTCAAATAAATCCCCGGTAAATCTTCGGTTTACTCTATCTAAATCCTAGGTTTCTTTAAACAAACGTTGTATTTGCCTCTTAGAATAAAAGCTTACGTAGAAATGTTTAAACGATAAGTTATTTCCAATAACCAGTCAAACGATTTCTCCTATGCATTCCTTCCCCTCTTCTTTTCTCATGAAAGTTCGACAATCACGTGCGTAGTTATCATTCTTTTACGTGCTTGATTTCATAGAATGTTCCATTTGTACATGCGTTCAGTAAAGAGCAAAAGCCTTAGTCCACAGATATCGAACAGAAATATCTTGCTTTCCTTAATAAGTCTTTTACGAATAAATTTCACTAGACATTTTGTTCAAATTTATCGTGATCGATGAATCCAAATGTTTTTTTGTGAAATTTTTACATATAGGAATTGTATTGTAATAAATATAATACGACATTAAAATAGTAATAAAAAGCGATAGACAATGTACAATAATAATAAAAGACGAAGTAAATGAAAACAAACAAATGGAATTTGTTAATAAGAGTCATAAAAACTAACAGGACACGCTCTGTTGAAGATTAATCGAAAGTTGTTTAAAACTCGAGAAGATTCGATAAGAGAAACAGTATCTCCATAATTCTGATAACGTTGATAATCGTTGTCGAACAGAGAAACGATTCGTCGATCGCCCGTTGTTCGCCAAGAGGGGGAAACTCTTACTTCCTACACGTTCACGTACGATTCCCCTGTCATTAACCTGTTGTATTATTAGTGTGGCCAGTGCCAAGCCGATGTGCTTCGGGCGTGTTTCCGGCTGCCAATGAATTTCACGATTTCCCTTTCTAAGCTGCGAGTCGAATGATTCCTAATCCAGGAATAACGGCTATCTGTAGTGAAATTCATAGCAGCGTCGATCAATTCTGTTATTCGCTGATCGTGCGAGAGATCGCGTGAGAGCACGATCGTTTAGCTGTAATTAAAGCGGCGGCGGTGCTTTACGATGGATGTCTCGCGAATAAACGTGCTCGTACGTTCCACAGATTTTAGTCTTTTACTTTTTAGGAACTGGAAATGTCAGGAGAAATTTTCTGGAATTGGACAACACTCTGCTAATAATTTCACTTTCGAATACTTTTGGAATATTTTATAGCATCGGATTTGTAAAATTCCTTATGTAACTTTCCATACGAATTTCCTATGATTACGAATTATTAAAATACAAATTTTTAATTTTTCAATCTCCAAGTTTACAATTTTTTCAAGTTCCGTAAAAATTTACCATAATAACGTTTCAACTTATTTTTACGTGTTTCTGCAATATAATTGCATTGCCATTTTAAAGCATCTTTTACAAACATTTTCAGAAATCCCACGCTGTTCTTATCCGAAATTACAATTGATACGGTCGTACAACCGCGATTTGCAACTTTCTCCATCGTTGGATGATATAAACGTATATGAGATATTATGTTGTTACCGAAGAATTTGATATTAAAGATTTTTGCCCTACTGATTCTATGACCCAGAGACGTTACGTTGGCAAGTGAAATTAATATGCTTGACGAGAGTAGTATGCTAATAGAAATCGCGAATAGTATGCGTTAGCTGTTCAAAATGAAAGTTGTTTTACAAGTTTGCTTGCGTTTTTTTCAAGTAATTAAAAGAATTCTTCAACACGTGCTTCGCGTTGTTATGTATTCATCGATAAATCTTTCTTGCGCATCTATCAAATGTTATTACTTATCGCCCCAGAAAGCCTGTAATTTTATTCCATTAATACCTAATCCTACCATTTTTCTTACGGTTAGTCTTCTTCGGTTTCGAATTTCTTGGAAACCTTCTTCCAAGGAGATTTCGTTAGATGAACGATTCTGGAATCTTTGCTTCAGCGAGCAGCTTATCCAGCCATTAAGCGTCGAGCAACCCTTGAAACTAAATCAACAGCTCGACCACGAGATTACTTGGTTCTGGGAAATCGTTAAACAAAAAGCGAATGGAAATGGATGGTCGATAGATGGGCAGGATGGTCGTGTTGGACATGTTTATTGAAACTTCGATTAGCTTAATGGGAAAGCTTCGTTCGTTTCAATATAATAAGCTGCAATAATAACGTCAGTAGAAGATTAAAATCATTACAGTTTATCAAGTTTTTGCTGTTTCTTCAGTTTTATCGATAGCGTTGCATGATTAAAGCATTTACGCATTTTTCTTAATGATATACAAATTATAGACATGATTGAAAATTATACGATCTTATAATGACTTCTTAGAAGTGAAATTAATATTCAATTCTGTTATGATTTTGCTGTCTTTACGCGAGAAGAATAGACTGCAGATATTTATGCGAGTTTATATTTAATGGATAAGAAATATGTTTTGAAAACTCGAACGATATTTTATCTCAGCTAAAGAAACGGTTCCTACGTAAAAATTTGTTTTGCTCTCTAGATATTATAAGATGTATCTTATTTCGGGGATTTTAAACATCTTTGTTTACTTTCTATACATTATGTAGATTTTTCTACATTTAAATATCTCATAGATGGATAAACGTTCGTAGTTCAATTATTACAAGCGGAGGAACAAAGAAACTGAGATCGTTGGAAATTTTTCGTGACAATGCAGGTGGGATTACTAGATTGGAATATAGCAGCGATCTCATTATTGCAGAAGATTGTTCAATCTCTGTTACCGCAGTATCGCGTATCTCCTTTTACTCAGAAACGGGATTCTTACGACCCAATTAAAGTATAACTCTACAGAAACATCTTACGCGAATACTAATTAAATTGATAAAAACACGTGGAATATTGAAAATATTTGATTATATCTTTTTTTGCTGCCGTTCATTATTATAGTATCATGTGCAGCTTCTTTTTCTGGGGAACAGGTTTATAAGCGGACGTGTTTTGCAGCCCATCTTGGATACTTTATCGAAGATACGCGTAATATCGAAACACGCAGAAACGTTATAAATATCCTATTATATAACATATTTATAGTTTTCCTAGCTTCGATCGTATCTTTGATAGCGCGTTGCACTTTACGACTATATTTCGTGAATATTACAGTTCGTTTATTTAGTTCCTGGAATAGTTTCAGACGAAGAAGCGAACTAAGCTGGTACAACGTTCGCGAAACGTTGGCATCAAGTGTAACGTATTAGGTTGTCCGAAAAATTTCTTTCGTTTCATAAGGTGATAGTAGATGAACAACAATTTCTGCTTTATATTATTTCATTGTATTAGGTAGGATCCATTATATCTGTATTATTATGTTTGCGCGTAATTCGATAATCTAATATAAAACAAAAAACATTGTGCGTCTATTACTTCCTTACAAAAAAGGATAGAAACTTTTCGGACAACCTAATACTATCAAAAGGAAAAATTTGTAAACGAATATAAAGCATATTTTTCTTTTGCTAGCAAAACCATGTTCCTAGGAATTTGCCTTTCTTAATTTTGCTTTTGGTAATACGAATTTATAAAAAGGTATGAAAAACGTTACGTCGTGGATACGTTTGTTTGCATACACGTCCGATTTATTTACATTTCTTGGTGATGTAGCGTGCTATCTACGGTCCACGAGACAAGAAACGTATTGAACTGTAATGGAAAAAGCATCAAACAAGTAGCAAGATAGTGGCACCGAATGACACAGCACTAGATCCTGCAGGAAGCATTGTCAGCCCGAGGAACGTTCGTGCATTGCTGGATCGGTGATTGTGCCACAATCGACGTACAACTTTCTCGCTCGCAGATTTACAAACACGGAAGAAGCTTGAAACCGGCCTAGTAGGTTCTACAGTAGTCGCAGTGTACGCAGGTTCGCGCTAGCGCACGGATCAAGTCACGTCCTTGACAAAGCAGCCCTGCTGAATCAGTGAAGTTACAGTTTGCCAGAGTAAGTACTTTGAAAGCCTTCGAATCCTCGCAGTTGCTTCTAAACCTTACTGTTTACTCTTGTCCTTTGTACGTATCCTTTCTACGTCCCATCGATCCTCGTTGGTTGCTAGGATCCAGTTGGTTGCTAGTTTTCAGTTTCTGGAACTTGCAGGTCTTCCGAAGCTTTTTCATCGAGTGAGTATTAATCGTATTTTTTGATATCTCGGAGTTGTTTGTTAGGTTTTTGTTTGTTTTCTTTTTCTCGAAGCTATTGATCATTGTCGTTTACAAAGTTAGATGTTAATCTCACTGCAGTCGTCGAATTGTTATATGCGAATCTCACCGTCGTCTTGACGAACGAAGAGACCTTAAACGTTGTGACACAATCTACAGGAAAAAATTGACACGAAAAATTACTTAAAATAAGTTAACGATAGAATAACACGATAGTGGAAGATAGTTTTGTAAATTGTTTGGTAAATTTGTCAAGTTCTCTCAAGGATTTAAATAACCCACTGTATGTGAATTGCACTTTCATCCATCGTGAGTCGACTAATCGGTTAACATTCACCTGGATTTTACACACGAGCAAACAAAGAAAAACAGTGTTCGAGGAATGTAATCCCCTGAAAAACTGTCTGAAGAATAAAAGAAGCGGCACGTGAACGGTAGCTGGAGCACAGTGATGCTTTAATGACTCGTTGAACGATTGATAGTTACGTCGTAGTTAACTGGCACGTTTGTAAAAAGAGACGTTGTTGCGGTAACGTCTGCAAGAACAGAGAAAGTAGAAATGAGACGTTCTTAGGCAGACACGTTCAGTGAAATTGCATCAACCAACGTAATGATGAATTATCGCATATTATGTTCCTATATCTAACTCGAGTTGCATATATATCGCTTTTCTATCTTTATTTTAGTTATTATATTTTATCATCTATTTTGTTTATCGCGTCGAAAAACATATATTTTCCACTCAGCTCCAGAATAAATTTCTAACAAATTTTTTTCCAAATATAATTTGGTCTGTTGAACTCTGCGATATATATTTGGTCACGGTACATCCCAGTGGCGAAAACACCTGAGAATAGAGTCGAAATGATTGAAAGATATAACTTTATTGACGCAACAATTACCTCCACGAACTTTGAGCAGCAGCAGCTAGAAACGTTAGAAAACCAATAGAAAACGTAAACGACAAGATTCGTTGAGAAATACCTGATATCGTATTTCTCAGATATAGCTGAATTAAAGACAAGGGAAAGATATCGCATATACGTAAATACAGTTTAGCTAATAAGCGTGAATATCGTTTCGTGATTATATAGTTAATCTGTCATTATGCTAACTTTTGTAATAGCCCTATAGTTGAAAAACGAGGGTTTATCGTATTATGTCATTCCGTAAATAGAATGGAAAGTGGAATTCTTTAGCAAAGATCGTAGATTTCCTGAACAATTATATTTTCATCGCGAAATTACGCGTTACGTTAAATGTTATTTATAGAACGTTGATATAACGAGGAGATAGAAGGTTCAATCGCTAAGATTCTTACTTTTACTTTCTCCTTTCCTTAATATGTGAATCGTAATACACCCACGACAAAAGTCGGGTACGAGGTTGTCGTTAGTGAAAGCACCGAACCGTGGATGCAGCAGGATGACCATGACATGTTTCGTAATCTCGATGACGTATTACCTTTGGACAACACGGTATCGGCATGGCTCGCAACGATCGCTGCAACCGTCGCATGTTGCTAGCGAGTTCACGCATCTAATTTGTTCGTGGCGCAATTCTAACTCTTCCGTGGTTTGTAAACTAAATTTTGTTAGTTGAAAAGTTTTCTATTCTCGGGTTCTTTAATCTCTAAATGGCGAGTGAAATAAAATAGGTTCTTCGAAGCTGATGGAAAGCATTTGGGCGCTAACTTAATTTAAAGATCAAGTAGTTTAGACGATACATCGACGAATTGTGCATATGCAACAAGGATTTTAAAGACACAAGCGGATAGGACTTTTAGTCGTTAGTTCTCTACTGGTTTATACATCTATCCGAGGATTTACGACCGCTAACGTTTGTCAAGTGATCGAAGATGTTCTTTGAACCATAATGTTCATTGATCCGTAGAAACCCAACCATAGAACACTACTCACCACCCACTACCACCGTATCTTCGTCGAGTTTCGCCGTGTCCCGTACTTTTATTTTTGTGCAACCTACGCTTCCTTTCTACCTACGGATAAACGAGGAGGCATAGAAAACGGAAGCTCAGCTTTATTCTCAGTCAGATTTCATTCTATGTTCGCAGCAAGATTCGCTTCTATTACGCTTTTACCTATAAATCTAACTATTTTTAGTTTCCCAGGTAATATCTCACGATGTGCAGCGCAAAGTCTGTCAACCGTGTCTAAGAAATCCTATCCAACCGAACTATCAGCGATCTGTTGAAAGATTGCACCGACCTTGGTGTTGTTTAGTCGTCAGTTACTTCATGCGCTAATGCAGTCGCCAGTGTTTAAAGTCAGCTCGTAACTTTAAACTTTCCCCACGAGAACAAACCGACTGTCTACGATGCCTCTTTGAACAGTAGAGCTGCACGATCGTTAAACATATAACGATCTGATAAAAAATCGCTAACGAGACAACTATACGCGAGAATGGCCTCTTTACAAGTTTTAGAAAGCTAATATAATTTATGAATTGACGTGTATAAGCATAATATTCTCCTTTTAATATACGTTTTGCCTTTTGACGATAATGATACTGTACAGTGATTAATATCTAATTCATACAGTCGGTAAGCTTTTTGCGTGAATCGTTTCTTTCAAAGTCTGTACTCTTTTTTTCTTAAGCAGACTCGAGTACCTTGAACTTTAGACGCTTGTTCGATTTGCGTGTTAAAACAATGATACCGACTCACGGTTGCAAAAGTAATGTCACGACCTTCGAAGTATGATTGTAAATAGATTATACGTGTCTTAAATAGATCTTTCGTGCGCTGTATATGTACAATACGTGCATTGGTCGCTTTCCCTGAAATTTTGCTCGTCGTTAGAACGCGGATATTTATGCGTCTACTTTTTTTTATTATTTTATTTATTGTATTTAAGGATTTAAGGTATAACAATGCACGGTACAGGAAATAACACGCCTCGGTATTCGAAAGTATTCGAACAGTTACACAGAATGCATTATGCGCGTTGTAGGGAAGTTTTTCAAATTTAACGTAGGTTCCGTTTCTTGGATTTCGTTTATAAAAGTATCAACTATTCCGTTGAAATATTTTCATTTACGAATGTAATTTTACGGTATCCGCGATGTATTACCAATCCATTTGAAACCGGCGACGCACGTGTGGAAGAATACACGTTGTCGTTATCGTTATCAGTCAATATTGGAAAATCAATTGAAGGAATAAGACGTAGTAGGAAGAATATCGCAAACTTTACACTGCAAAAGTATAGAGGCGCAGCACTGTGCGAAATGATAAAGTAGTATTGATTTGAAGTAAAGAAAAAGATGGGAAGTCTACGACTATTATCGAAATATTAAATCGTCGATTCCTCGGCATAATCGTTTAATTAGACATCGGTTTCTCGTGTTTATGTGTTTACGAGAAACTCGAAGGTGCAAAAATAGACGGATTTTTGCATATGTAATATGCAAAAATGTGGAAAATATATAGAGTCGCGGTACTTGCGGAGTCAGGGAAACATTTATTCAGATTCTATTTGTTTAGTATGTTCGTAAAAATGAATTTGCGTATGTGTACGTCCGTGATTTAATTATGACGTTACATATATGATACAACCCGTATTTATCGATTAATGATTCTGAGATGTTAATGCGGTAATGTTTTATTCGTTCTCGTAGACGCTATTCAAATAGTTTATATAATAGTAATTCCTCGATTATACTCTTCGTTGTCTATGACTATGCTCGTTCATAAATAGAGCGTAATATTTATTTAAAGAACTATTTTTTCGGAGTAAACGCTTTCACAGCAAAATTATCTTGAAATATCGTTAGTTGAAAAATATGAAAAAATAATGTACGAATTCGAATCGTTCTATGGAGCAGCGTGATCGTTTCTTTTAACATTAACGTTCTCAGTAAGGCCGCAGGTAAGAGGGAAATTGCAGTGTATTTTGAGTCGATGCAACGAGGTCGAACACCTTAGTTGCAGTCAGTTGCATCACCGATCGGCATCGCTGCTGGATCGACTCTCGTATTCGATTTGCGACTCCCATAACACCGCTTTTAAATCTCCTTCTTTCTGAGAAGACCTAGCGATAACAAAAATCCAATTGAAACTGGCCAAAATTTCATTCAGCATCCCGCGACTGTATAGCAGGTGTTTTCGAACAATGTTTTTCCGTTGAACAACTGGCAAAAGCGTTTTTACAAAAAATTCCTGTCGAGTATTCGTTCGTGTCGAAAAAGGAGTTCTACAAAGTCATTCTGTAAAACTGAGAAACCATGGATCGGTCGTAAATCGGTAATCGTTCTCGCAGAGCGCATTTTTTGGAGAGAAAGTTACGTCGATTGTGTTCGAGCCAGGTGAACAGCAACCGATCGAAAGTCTTTGCAGTCGGAACGCGTTGTTTCGTGCAGGAACCGGAAGGATTCTTCGTACACGCATCACGCGATGGGTGATTCACGCTGGTGGCAGTTTCGTGTTTGATACACGTTCGTGTCGATGATAGACGAGGAACGAGTCTTCTCTCTGTGTCATTATCGCTACGACGATTTATCGTTAGTCGAATGCGAAACGAAACGTACGAAGAAAAAAGGAAATTTTATAAGCACGTAGTACCCTCTGATGACGATATCAGAAACTCGTATCGTGTTACTCATTGTTCTTCGAACGATTGATGTATTCTTCTTCGTAATTTCATGCGAACGAACTCGGTTGTAATCTGTCGAGATAATGCAACGTTGGAAATTGGATTTCTTAAACAAATCAGTGGTCGGAAACATCTCAAAACAATTAATACGTGCGATCAATTCGATCTTAGGAGATAATTTCCTAGAGCGAAACCAAAGTGAATAGCGGTGCTTCGAAATATGTCTACAATTCCAGAGCGTCTCAGGTATTTGGGAAATTTTCAAAATTTGTTGATAAAGCGATTCGCTGTCGAAGGACGAGCTAGCCGTTCAAAATAATTCGTAAACGAAACCGAAGCGAATCGAAGTACGTCGAAACGTGTTTCTATCAATCGACATCAAGTTCGTTTCAAATTCTAAACTCGGTTTACCAATTGTCTGAAAGAAAAGCTGGCGGAAAGAGGCCGAATAAGGCAGTGACGAGTGGAAAGAAACGAAACCAGTCGTAAGCTGGCCGCGAATTGCGTACGGTGACTGTTGCGCGCGGCTGTTACAGCCTGCGACCACGCTGTCGAGGTTATCTCTCGATTCGACGTCGCGACGTTAAATTACGTTGATCCTCGAGTCCTGGGCTTAACAGTTCCTCGAGCGTAGTCAAACGTGGATTACGCGAGTCTGTATCATGCCACAGGATACGAAGGACGTGCCGAATGGCAGGATCGGTGTAACCTTGAAGAACGAGCCGAAACCAGGAGCCGAGAGGGAGCTTCTTCTCGAAGAGGATTCGCCGAAAAACGGCGACATCGATGTTGGAAAGTGTTGCAACGATTCAAACGGTATGCCGGAATTCAAGGACGATCAGATCCAGTCGAACGACGAGGAGGTTTGTTTGGATCTTGGAGAACCCTCGCCGGAAGTGATGGAGTACGCCAGGAGAGAACTTGGAGAGACGGACGACGTTAAGTGTAGGACCCTTCAGGAATTAAGGGATATGATTTATGGTAATTATTATTGAGAAAGGGAGATTTACGTTGCCCAAAAGATACAGCGACTGGCGATAATATTTTAACCCTGGTAGAAACATTTTTATAATTTACGTTATGTGCCTCGTATATCGGTAAAATTGTATTGGTTAAAGTTAAAATTTCATTAGTTAAAGAATTGATTAATTAAAATTAAAAGCCGACTGATATTTGTACTTTGTAGCTTTACGAGTACTAAACTTCGAGAACAGTATATTATACTTCATGCGAATATTTATGCAATTTCATATGTTTACGACTATACGTTATGATACATTATACGTAAGAAGATAGATCAACTAGATATTTGTCTTAGTCGCTATACGTTGAATATGTTCTGCATAATGTGTGTGTATATCTTTGCGTTTCTAGCTTGCCATGAAAGAACAAATTTAGTCCATTAATTATGTCATTATTAATTATGTTACTATTATTATTATTATTATTATTAAGAAGATCAAAATAGTTTAGCTCGTAAGAAACTTATACGTCAGTCGGAGGAATAATTAATCGAGATAGCCGAGTGAAAACGCGTTCTTTGTCTATCTTGGGAATTCTTTGTTCGACAGAGAGAGGAGAATGTCTGCCGCACAGGATGGACGATGACTTCTTGATTAGGTTTCTAAGGACGAGGAATTTTAACGTTAACAGGGCGCATAGACTGGTAAGTTTCATTAATATAACGAAACTGATACGATATTTCCTGAGAATTACGTAGTATGGTTGACTGGCCGAATCTTTTTCTCCACTTCTTCGTATTTTCCGAACGCTTTCTTATTAATTTCGTAAAAATATGCAAATCCATGCAATTAGATAAGTAGTTTCCTTGAAATTATAGCGAACATGTGGTATACTTAACACCAATTTATCGACACTGGAATAAGATAATTTGTAGGCTGAAAGAGGTAGCATTCGTAAAACGAGTCCAGCTGCAACAGTTGCATAATCCTGTCAAGGTAACTCAGTCGACTTGCTGCGATCGAAAATGTCTTTCCTCGAACCTATTTCTTTCGAGACTTTTCATTTTTCACGACTCGCGTGCAATTCGTTTCTGATCCATTGATACGATACGATTAAATAATACAATTAATTAATACTATCGTTTGTTTCGATATTTTCCGAATGGCTGTTTTCGAATGGCGGAATCTTTCTCGATCATTAGCGCGTGAATCATTGTATAAACGTGGTCGGCGACACCTTCTTCTCAAGCGATGACAAAAGCAATTGTCAAACAAAGAGACGGAACGAGCTGAACGTCAGCCGATTAGTTAGCTGACTAGGTTGAATCAAAGTTCACTTCGATCGTGAGAAGCAAGAAACTCGCATCCGTCGATTCAAGCGACTTTATTTCCAATGGCCATTCTATTTGCTCAATTATTCGATTTTCAAGTGCTGTAATCCAGATTCGAACGATTCTCGAGAGAGGAGGAAACCATCGAATCTACGAGATTCGATAAGATGGGTAGTCGCGATGTATCCCAAGTTACGACATATCGTTGATTCGTTGAAAGGGCGATATACCTTAGAAATCACCGATAAAGCACATATTCGATAAATGAAAAAAATTCGATTAAGTTAGAAAATTTACTTTTCTTTAAAAGAAGTTGGCGCGATATCACAAAATGAAACGAATTCGTATTTCAGTTTCGCACGTTTTCTCTTCGTGGCCATCGTTAACAGAGTTGATTGCGTTTTCGAGGTCGACCTTTTTCTGTCGACAAACTACGAAACGCTTGAATAATTGCACGGTTTGTACCTCGTCTTCTTTACGGATTAAATCGAACGCTATCGCGTTCGTTTTCTCTCGACGTTCCTTTGAAACGCCATTAATTATTGGTTGGTGTTCGTTGTTTGCTCCGTTTCTATATTTGAGCAACGACGGTCGAGTTTGAACAGCGAGATTAAATTGCAAAGAATCTGTTTAATGCCGCGAGGCGTGGCCGGTGATCTTCCGAAAGGATTTTTGAAGAATTTAGAAATTAAAATTTGAATTTCCTTCGTCATTGGTAGACTACGGATGTTCATGGATTTGCGGAATATTTAAAGGTGCAAAAATGTAGAAAATGCTTGACGCGTTTTAAAAATCACAAATTTTTTATTATTACCGCTTATTCGATAGCAAGACAGTCTTTGCGTTTAATCGAACTTTACGTTCGGAACTCGACTTTAAAGCAAAGATCAGATCTCCTTAGGAACAATATCATTGAAACTTGGTTACAAAATTTAAACATTTTCCAGCATTTACGTTGTTGCGATATCGATTAGAGACTCGAGCAGAAAACGAATTCTAAGTAACCTCAATCGCGAGAAAGCCTCATCATACATATACAGCGAGGAGCATAACTGAATCAATAATCACAGCGTTGATGGCACGTGAAAAACTTGACGACAGTAAATAATGATTTGCACGAAGCTCGCGATTATCGAGTTCAATTACGCTCTTCACCGTACTAACCGAACCGAAAACCGCTCCTGTTTCTCAAAAGATCTTTCGATAGATCGTAAACTACTGCACCTTCAAAGAGGAACATCCGGAGATCCATCAAGATGTGTGTCCACTGGAGATGAAGCACATCGGCGAAGACGACGTGATGTCAGTGCCAGCTTACAGGACGCAGAATGGCAGGAGAATAATGATCTATCGACTGGGAAATTGGGATCCAAGGAAATATGGCGTGGAGGAGATCTTTAAAGCCACGGTCATCATTCTTGAACTCGGAGTTTTGGAGCCGAGAGCGCAAATCCTTGGCGGCGATGTAATTTTTGATCTGGAGGGCATCACTATGGCGCATGCGTGGACTATCACTCCCCAGGTATTTCTTTTTATTCTCTTTATTCCTTCAGGATAACGCTGATAATCGGCCAGATGATAATTGGCGCTGTACGAGAACGAAAGAGAAGGGGAAACGAGAATCGAGCACTCGATTAAACGAAACTCAGTCGCGGAAGAAGCATCTAAATCCGAGAGCAAGATATCTTAGCTACCGGTATCGATCTGCTTTCAGCGTTCTTGAAACTTAAACCATCTATAACGTCCTTGAAACTAATCGTCTCTCATTTTATCCGGCGACCTCCTGTTACGTTTATTCATCCCGGCCGAATATCCGGTGAAGTGGTAGCTGTGTAAAGGCGGCACTAATGGTGTCCTTGAAACTTCAACAATTCGCAAAGTTCTCGACACAGATCTTCTTCCGTGCAGCCACTAACTTCTTCGTCGGACCCCGATCCTTCGTCTAGTCGTTGGTTCGACGACGGAGAAAGATAACGTTGTACGACAACGCGGAAGAATCGAGAACTTGCAGGTGGCCGAACTTTGACGTCACTTTTCGATCATTTTTCCTACTGTTGCAAAATCATTACAAAATATTCCTTCGCATCTTTGTCCCTTGCATTGGAGGATTTATCGTCACTGAGAAGTTCCAGATACGAGATCGTCGCTATTTAAGTAAATGTCAACATTTGACCGATACTACTTCAAAAATTCAATATTCTTAAAAGTAAGAGGATCGTGTCTTAAATCTTGGTTTAGTCCAGTTAGTATGCAGTGACTGGAGCGTTTCAATTTTAGAATGTCAATTGCCGGTTTATTCCCTCGCATTAACTCTTCTCACAAACATCTCAATATCGATAAAGAGCATAGAATTAGGAAAATCTGCAAATCTAAAAGCCGTATTATCGTCGCGGTACTTTTGCACGATTGAGCTGGAGAACGTAGCTGAAAGCCGGCGTTAAAAGGAAATCCACTTTATCCTCCTCGAAATCTCGAGATATCTTACTGTTTCGATCAATGCAATTCCAATGTAAGCTTGATCAAGTTAACAGCTCATTGGGCAACGATAAATTGCAGTAAATCATCGAGTTTCGAATGTTAGGAGATACGCGAATGTATCGAGTGTTGGAGATCGAGCGTGAATAAATTTCATCTGAAACGAGGATGAAAAAAAAGAAAAAGATAACGATTTGAAATAATAAATCATTGTATTTATTTCTAACAACCATTTTATTTCTCTTTCGAAAGTATAGCATAGGAGTAAGAAACGTATTTAGCTAAATGACCGTGATGTAATCGTAAAAAATGAATTTTTAACAAATTCAATAATCATCGATCTTCTCTTTCTGTCTTCGCTAGGTGGCCAGTATGGTGGTAGCTTTGATAGTGTCAGCGTTCCCAATGACGACCCACGCTATACACATCCTCCATCAATCCTGGGTATTCGACGTGATGTTCTCGGTATTTAAGCCACTTCTGGACGTGAAGATGCAGAACAAGATCTTCTTTCACGGTAGCAACATGGAAAGCCTTCACGAGCACATCTCACCGTTCCATTTGCCGAAGAAGTATGGCGGAACCAGGGAGGAATTGGCTTACTACAAGTGGATAGACAACCTCAGCAAAGTCCCTCAAATCGTCAAAGAGATGAAGCAAGTCGGCTACATAGTCCCTGAGGAGATACAGAAGCAGTTAGACCAATTGGTCGAGGATTGAATTAGGATGTGCCTCAGGGATTCCTGCGTTGCCAGTTCAATATTATCTTCCATTCTTGATTAACAGTAACTATGTACGTTTCATGGTCATTTATAGACACGTCGATCCAGTTAGGATTTGGCTTGACTCTGTTTTTTTTTTATTTCGTTTACTTTTTTTTTTTATATCATCGTTGCTTTAACGCGTTTCTTCCCTGTCAGAGGATACATTTCATTTAGAGTAACTATCACATTAGACGCAACTGAAGTATTGTATATTTTATAATCGATATTCCATTATTACGTTCGTTCCACGACTTCCTATATTTTTTACTATTTAGTGGTCACCAAGTACTTTCCACTATAGTATTGATTAAACGTTTTAGAAAAATCACTCTTCCTTCTTCTCTTTCGCCGAATCTCCATTGGACGCTAGAATAAGATCGCGAATTGATAATAAATGGATCCGAGACGAATTAATGGCTTGAAAAAAATCGACATCGTTCAATTTCCTAGGAAATGGAGGGACTGGCGTTGACTGTATCCATAGATCGAATCGAAACCTTCGTTTTCCCGGCAGAATCAAACGAAACGAGGGCTATCAATCTCCTTTATCAAGATACGAACATCGTTCAGACTATGTACGTTAAAAGATTGACGATTTATTAGCAAACGATCTCAAAGAAAAATGAATCTTAAGTTAAAGTTACGATTCGAGTTGATCAAATTTATTCGCTTTTTAATTTTTTCCATTTTAATTACGACAAACAGTTAAATTACGCGTATTCTGATGTAAAATTCTGAATATATAATCGACGGTTAATCGAGATCGATTTGCGTAACAGGTTTGAATAAAAACAAGTTTAAATATAATACAAGCGCGCAGTGAATCATTGGATTAGTCACGAGCGCGAAGCGCAATTATAAGTAAACCGCAGGTATATATTTCTAGAACTTTCGAAACAAATAACACGTAAGCGACAAATGAAAATTACGACTCGTGTCTATCAGAAATCGACTAACAATACTGATTTTTGTGCTCGACTTCGAATACCACGATCGAAGAATACGTTCGCTGTTCCGGTCTTCAGCGAAACTGCAGCGAAATTTCAAGAACTCTCGTCGAAGTTCGATCACTCGAAAACAAGTTGTAAGCGTTGAAATTGCAAACGTAACTGCATGCAAGCGAAGAATCGCAGCGACGTAAGCAAATCTGCTATTAGCTTTCGCAAAATGTGTTTCACGTTTATTATTAAAAAAATGTATCGTCTCTTGAAATCGTGAAAATGAATATCGTACCAAGTCAAAAGATAATTAGCAACACGCAAAAGTAATTTAATTATGAAACCAGAAAAGGGAAGATACTTTCTAAAAGTCAAGGATACAAAAGTAAATTCTCAAAATGTTGACTTACGTCAGAATGGTTTTCAGTCCGTCAGATAGGTTCGTCGACCGACGAAGGACGACAGGTGTACAGGGCAACCCCCTGATCGAAGTCCCTCGATCCGTGTGGCGAAAACAAACGAACGGTGCGCGAGAGCATCGGCTGACCGACATCGAAGCGATTCACGGAAAACGAGCGAACATTGTCAGCGCGGTGGTTTTAGCGAAGGGTACAGCTAGGTCGGTAGGTACGCGTAGGTAGGGCAGAGAGCGGCGCAGGTAGGGCCTGGCGTGGACGGCGCTGGGCTTTTGTGGTGGTTGATATCGACCCGGCGTTGTGGAGGGTCGGAGCTGTCGGGGGTCGTATGGCGCAAGCCTGGACGGTAACGAGGGCGAGGAGGTGAACGGAGGCGGTAGAAGCGGCAAGGAGCGGAGACGGATGGAGAGAGTGGCGGTCCGCTTCCCTCCGAGGAGAGAAGAAAGAGCACCGGCAGTAGTAACCCGGCCAGTACCCCGCGCGCGGGTGCAGCTGCATCCGAAAACGCCCGTGTGTGTGAGAGTGCGTGAGAGTGCAAAACGAGGCGTGTGTGTCCTGGTGGCGAGCAACGATCGCCACGAGGGTTGCGGTACAACGGATACCCTGCAGTCCGGTATCCTCGCTGTCAGCATCCAACTTGATCGAGGAAAAGCGTGTACTTAGGCGACGTAAACGCGGTTCACCGAGAAACCCACATCCAAGGTTGGGTCTGTCCGCGAACGAAAAAACGAAACGCGAGACTGAAATTCGTCTGATCGAAGTTGGTTTAACGCATCGGACAACGATGTTCCTGCGACGGTATCGCGTTCCAAGTCACCCGACCAAGTTTCCATGCGTGTAACGCGTGCCCCAACCGAAAGTATGTGAAACGAAGAGAAGCGGATAGAGAGTGAGTGAGAGAGAGAGAGAGTGTGAGAGGGCGAGAGAGAGAGATAGCAGCGCCATGTTACGAAGTCAAGAGACCTCGAACGAGGATTCCTACCTGAGCTCGGGCAGGCCGTCGAACCTGCTGCGGACGAGCTTCAGCAGCGCCAAGTTAGAGACGCTATATCGCGCCTCCTCCCTTCAACAGAGGCGGGGTGGCCTCGAGTACTTCCTGTTTTCGGCGCTCCTCTACGCAGCTCACTCGTTGATCACGCCTGGTCAGGAGCTATCGACTCGAAGCTTAACCGCCGTCTTCTTGGGATTGAATCTGGGCCTGCTGGCCTGGGCTAAACACAATCCTAGAGCGAAAGATGCGCTTTGGTCGGTGATTCCACACGTGGCCTGGAACCTGTCAACCGCACAGCTACTTACTCAGCTGTTCCTCAAGTCCACCGAGGTCACGCCTAGGGACGGACTAGGCTGGCTGTTGCTCATGCTCTACCTGCTGTTCGCCACTTTACCCCTCAGACTGCCCCTCTGCGTCCTCCTTGCCATTAGCACCGCATTGGTGTACATCATCTCCGTCGTTGGACTCTCCAAAGCACCTGCACAGATACCCATCGATGTTTTGGTAGGTGTTGCTTCACGTTCGTACCTTGATGTTTCTCCGATAGAAGAGAAACTGTTGGGTATTTGGGGCGAGGCTTTGGCGACGGGTCGAATCGGGGGTGTAAATTTAAGGCTCTATGTATAATACGACTATCCTATACCTACTCGATATCTTATTTAGATTAATCAAACGTGCATGATCAAAAACAAAAAGTCCGATAATTTATAATGCTTTATCGACTCGAGCAGAGCAATAAATTTACGAGCTTAAGCGGAACTTCGTGCTATCCGAGCTAAACAAAGAAGCAATAGCAGCCGCTGGGATTAGGACGTTTTATATTCTCAGCGATTGAACCTCACTCGAGTGATCGATTATCCGTTGAACGAGTGTCTCTATTATCCCCGTTGTCAGCCTTTTTAATTGACTTACGCTCTCGAGTTTCCCATCGTGGCAATTAGACCACAACCGCGGCTCTAACCAGCGTCTTCCTTCGAAATCGCGATATTTCACGGTATCGTTCGTTCGTTTCGATTTCACTCGACTCTATCGAGTGTCTCGAAGACGAACAACCTTGCGAAAAGTTGCTCGCTTATTTTCACCCGGGTTTCGTGTAATTTAATGATCGAACCGTGCCTCGTGACCTCACGAAAACAACTGTTGCCGCGGTTCAATCCGCTCGAACTAATTTGCCGTGTGGTCGCCGCCGCTGGCTTCTTACGTGTTTCGATCGATCGATACGCAACGATACACAGCGAGGCTGGTCGTGCGCCTCCAACGATCCATTGTAAAATAGCCGTGGCCGGCGCGCGTGACAACTTTTCCACGTTCGAGCGGCTAAGCCCTCGATTATTTTCTATTCGAACGCCCCTGCATGGAACGTTGAATGGAACCGGAGTTCGCGATACACCCGGGACTGGCTTGCTATTTTTGAAAATACCAAGCTACACGGTTGGAAGGGATTGGTAAGTTTGCGGTCTGCGGCAGTTCGAATTTTAAATAGAGCATTTTTCTCTCGCTCGTTGCTGTTGTCGATAGCCGTGGGTGGACGTTCGCAGAAGTGTTTTTCCCTTTTATTTTTTGTTAATCGCTTTTAGTTTACGCGATACGCATTTCGTTGAAATAATTATTTTATAGGAGCTTCGTGATTTTACAGGGTTTTTATTCTAATTTTAGACGAAGCCCGTAGAATTTATAGAACTCGCCGCGTTACGACGTCGATTAAAATAACGGATCTTTGGATTAGATAGCTCGTTTTATTTTTTAATCAGCATCCCCGGTCGTATTAGCCGATATAAAATGTAATTTCGTGTTTCAACGTAATATCGAGCGATCATCGTCGGGATAGAATCGGTTTGGCTTGGCTGATTTTTCGTTTGGTTTAAAATAAAGTCTTTCGGAGAAACGGCAGATCGAAATGGGAAAAATTAATGGAACAAATTGAGATAGAAAATTTGCGAAGCATACCGGTCGTGCAACAAGTTAACACTCCAGTTGATTACGTTCCCAGCTCCACCAATTTATAGGAAGCCATTTTCGCTCGCTGTCAATTTTTATGGGACAATTCGTTCCTGGTAATAAATAACTGTAATCTCGGAGATACCACTCTCTTACCATTCTCCATCAACCTGGACAGTCTATCAACGAGAAGTTAATTGAAAGATTCTAGCTTCTCACGCTTTAATCTAAACACGACATTTTATTTTACCTTTAACGGAAATACGATGCTTAACATTTAAATGTAATAATCTTAGATCATGCGTGTTACCGGTTTCGCAAGGGCAACGTTACATTTTCATTCATATTTTATCGAATCGTTGGAAGGGCCGCGTTTACCTACATATGCAAATATTAAAAATATGAAAACGAAGAAGAGAAGGATACCACAGCTAAGATATACGGAAACTGTTAAGAACACGACACCCTGCTTAATTGTCTCAGGGAAGAAGCACAGTTACCGTTTCAACGAACAAGGCCACCGTTCCCGAGTTTTTAATCAGTCTGCTCTACGAATATAGGCGGCGTCCAGTTTAGCCAGGTCGCTAATTAAAGCTGCTACGTTCCTCCGTGAAAGGGGCGAACGGACAAGGGAAGTTCGTAATTAAACTTCGCGTTTCTGATCCGTCATCGCCGGAGTGAACGCTCGAATTCAGGGACTCGATGATCGAAACGTCGTTTAATCGAGCTTCGATGAGGCTCGCTAATGAACGTGCGAGAATTGGCAACGCAAATTCTTCGGTCCGCCTCGTGGAAGAGCGAATTATTAAAGAAAAATTTCAGAAACTGCAGCTAACGAGACTGACTCCTGAATAATTCATAGACACATATATACAGGGTGGTTGGTAACTGGTGGTACGAGAGGAAAGAGGGTGATTCTACGCGAAAAAAGAAGTCAAAAATATAGAATAAAAATGAAAAAAAAAAAGTTATAACGGATCTCACGGAATATCGTTGTCCCGATGGAAAAATTAAAAAAAAAATTGTTATTCTATATTTTCGACTTCTTTTCTCGCATAAAATCACCCCCTTTCCGCTTGTACCGCTAGTTACCAACCACCCTGTATATATATACGTATGTATTACCACGGTTACTCGTCCAATTCTATAATAATCGTATTTGCACTAGTCAATGTCTTCTCTATTGCATAACGACAATGTGTAATCCAAATGAAGATTCGTTTCACGCCCCTGACCCTAACTCTAATGTAACTCCGACATATATGAAAATGAAGTTTAAGGTGTTTCATTGAAACTTTTGAAAATAACGCAAATTCTTTCGTACACCCGATGCAAACGTAAATCATTACACGAACGTTTCGACGACGAGATTATACTCGCGACTAGTTTGAAAATAATTACTTTCTTTGTCGCGTGACACGATGATCGATGCGTGGAAGGAGTGAGTTTGTACACAGAGTGAATTAGGGTTGCACGGATAGAATTTATGAATTTTTGTGTTTGTCGGGCATCTATATTCCAACCCTGTTGAATTAGCTTCATTTTTCTTCGTGGCTCGTATATGTTGCTTTAATTCGCAGTTCCGAGGTCGGAAATTATGCCCCGGGGTAAATTTACCGAACGTTCTACCGTCACGAGCTGGAAAATCGTTCGCTAAAATGAGACGCAACGTCGACGTCAGCTTGCGTTCAGGCCTTCGTGAAAGTCTGCAGTGTTTCGCATAAAAAGTAATCAACTTTCTATGCGTAGCGTTTTGAAATTTACGAGAATTTTGCGGTGTAACGAGACTCGGTTATCGTCTTCCTTCTGCAAATCAGTGGAATCTTTATGCAACGCGATGGCAACAGTTTTCCCTTATTATACATATTTATCAACCAACCAATTTATCAGATGACCAACCAATAGCACGTACAGTCGAAGCAAACGTTAAAATTCTTCAGAATCTCTGAATATTAGAAAATTAATTCTCAAAGAAGGAAAATATCCATCCTGACGATTTGTATCCGTTTTCCACTTATTATCGTTCGGAATAACGGGGTTGGCGGTCTACAAATTTGTAGTGAACCGTGACGAAACAGTGGATAGGAACTCTGTTACAAATTTTCCTAAACAAGAACGACCACGAAAGCGAAAGTTCCAGTCGTGCACGTGGTTCTATCGTTAGTAACAGTCGAGTAGAGTTCAGTCAATGGTTGTTTAAAATAGAGAGAGAAAGAGAAGAGAAGAAAGAGAGAGAGAGAGAGAGAGAGAGAGAAAACTGGAGACAGAGAGATGTGCAATGACGCGACATGCTGCCTTTCCATGCACGACATACGATCGGTTTTCAATGGCAGGAACGTTTCTTTGAAAGCCATCGGCTCGATCACGGAAATCACCGGCTCCATCTATTCCACCAACGATTGCAATGATCGTTGATTGTTGTTCAATGAACCCTTTATCAGGGTTAATTAAGGAGCTGTCAACCCTTTCATCGAGTAACAAGCAGGTACAAAATGGGTTGCGTTAAATGTCGTTGTTAAAGGATTTGTTAAAGGATTCGAGTTAAAGGACGATGGATTTATCCATGGGACGTAAATTATTATACGAGAAAGTAACGATCAACGATATTCTAAAACTTATTTTTTAACTAATTGATAAAAGGTACAAGTCGAGGAGATTTACGCAGAAATTACCATAGAACAATCGCAAAGATTTGATAGATCATAGAAACTATCGAAGAAATCACAGAAAATAGTTGCAGAAATTTAGAGAAAACGGGAAGAGAAGATCTACTAAGAAATGTTTACAAGGCAAATATTACTAAATAATATTCAACGAAGTTATTGGTCTATAAAAGCGATAACGACGAAAGTGTTGCCTGTGCTAATTTCTCCGCTGTGGAACGTTCAATTACGATTTTCCAATTGTCATCGGGGACACACGAACGGACAAAGGCGGTACCGGATGAATAAGAATTCGTCCGTTCTGTAGTTTTCCATGTAGAATGCGGAAAATTAGAAACAGCACCGAGGTATGACAAGCGATACAGGTGTTGCAGCGATTTCGGCCAGTCAACTGGAACACGTGAACGTATTTGAAAGCATTCTCCGAGCCGATGCGAAGTGAACAAAAATGGATTATCGATCCGTTGGTTTGCTGTATTCAGCGACGTTTTTCGTTCGGTATTTAGGAACGCGGAACGAAATGGGGTGGGTAGAAATATCTCTCGTATTAATTGTTCCGATGCGTTGCAATTGGGAATCGTGGTTAACCTGGAATCGATGAAAGGCATTCCTAACAAGAGGGAATAATTTATCGGTGAATACAAAAAGGTCGAGAGCAATGGAATTGAGAGCTTTGAGAGCGTTCTATATGTTTTTTTTCACTGGGTGGATTAAGGTGGATTAATTTGTTCGATGGAATCAATCGAGGAGTTCAGTGAAAAAGTGGTACACATGTATTCTTCTTCTAAAAATCAGATACAGCTGTGGGTAAAAAAACGTTTAAAATTAGCTATCTTGTATTAGTATGTATATATATTCGTTTTATACACGTATTAATAATTTTTGTAATAAATATTTTTCTACCATGTTGTTGTCAATTAGCTATTCTACGTAGAATATAAAAGTGACAGAAAAATGGTAGCAATGCAGATTTAAACACATCAGATAATTTACCACGTGTTCAATGAAATTAACTTATCGATACACTCAATGATGCAGATTTCAGTGATTTTCGGGACTGAAACACGTCAAATCGCACGTCAAATGCAAATTCGTAAAATTGCTTCGTACAATTTCTGTCTCGAACTATGATGTTTCGAATCAAATCGCGGATTAAGGGACAGCCTATGAGGTTAAATAGCGTACAATTTAACTTAATCGATTGATTTCTCAGAAATTATTATCAATCGACTGCCAATACGCAAATTTAGTACGAAAAGAGAAAACGTCGTTATTAAATTTATAAAACTGCTATTAACGTTGAAAATAACGTTCGTCGTATGCTTTATTATAATTCGATCTGAACATTTCCTTTTGACACGATGTGTTTTAAATACAATTTTATGAACAAATCGAACCGCAATGATCGTATTCCGTATAACCATCAACGTGTTTAAAGCGATTTTTAAAAATTAAATGTTCTAGAATTCTTGCAAAATGTTTCTTCCAGGTGCTGACAGTGACGCTATCCATAGGCGCCATGCTTCTGGGTGCTTCCAGTTACTCTCTGACCGAGTTTCAACAACGTAGAGCCTTTTTAGAAACCAGACAGAGCCTGGAAGTACAACTGGTGATCGAGGAACAAAGCGCCGAGCAGGAAAGGCTGCTGCTTAGCGTGCTTCCGGAACACGTGGCTGTAATGATGCGACAGGACCTAGGCGCCTCGCTGGATACGCAGTTCAAGAAGATTTACATGTCCAGGCATGAGAATGTCTCGATTCTGTATGCGGACATTGTTGGTTTTACCGCGATTTCCTCCACGTACAGCGCTAGCGAACTAGTGAAGATTCTCAACGAGCTATTTGCTAGATTCGATCAACTCAGTGAAAGGTAAGCGATTCAGTTTTGGAAAAATCGTTCGACAGAGCCTAAGGAGCGATGCAGGAATTTTTGTTAGAATTAGAATCGATAGGACTGACTATTATTAGTTCGATTTGGACGAATTTTTTGAGTAGATCTAAGAAGTTGGTACGCGAATTGTTGCTACAATTGTCAAAGTACAAGTTTTAATACAATACACGTAGAGAGAACAAATTTTAAGCGAGATTATCAAGCAACTGGCATTCGACAACGCATTCAAAGAAATCACGAAATAAATCTGTACCCGATTACCGGGATTTTCGCGAATATAAAGTTCAAAGGAAACGCACGTTGCTTTTGTCAACGGTACATGCCTCGAATCGACCAGTTGTCGATAAACGGTGAGACGCACGATCGAATTAATCGACAGCGAAGCTATCGACACCGCGAAAGAATTCGTTCGTTTACAGTCCACTCGGCTGTGACCCGGTTAGAACGAACGCGAAACGCTTTCACGAGCTCCATTCCACTTTTCTCTCCTCTCTCTTTCTTTCGTATACGGAGAATAATGAAAATCCTGAAATTGCCAGCCGCGAAATTGACTTTATCGGAAAATTCTGGCCAGTCTCTTCTTCGTTTTCTCGATCGTTCTCGAAGAGAGATAGACTCGCGAGTCCTTCACCTGGGCGTCTCCGACAATCGATACATCTGAGGACAAAGTGGTGTATCATTAACGAATTTCTATCGCGTGATATTTCACTCTATCGAACCGTCCACGTTCGAACGTCGCAAGAGGATTATCGGAAATACAATGACTCGTGAAATTATTTGAGCATTTACTATAAATGAAAATTTTCTATCGATGCATCTCTATAGCGCTGATCATAAATATTCGTTGTCATTAAATATTAAGACATATTAATATAGAATAATCGATCGATCGTTCAAGCGTTGTTGTAATTTCTGCAAAATACGTTTGCATTGTGTGCAATTGTGTTTCGTTACGATGCTAATGAAATTCCAAAGCGTCTTGTAAAGCGTACACAATACATTCACGGACGGTTTCTATGAATATTCAAATACTTTCCCGAGCCACTCTACACCGTGTTTTTATATTCTGTTTAATTAATTTACAGAAATCCTCTGTAAGAAAGAGCACGAGGATTAAAGTCGTGGAAGAGGGACGAAAACGTAACGTTAGCGAGAACCATCGAAATCGTAGGTTTGATAATATCGAGATCCAATCTCTGGAAATGGAAGTATAGAAAATATAAAAGTCGATTATCTCTGGTTAAAATCGGTTAAATCTGGGTTTATAGAAGGTAGATGATTTAGCCCTTGCAGCATCGGTAGTGATACAGGTCAATGTATAATTTCAGCGGAACATCCTTCGCTTAAGACGCTCCTTGACACGTACTTTCCTCTCATTTGCCAAATAGCGGCTTCAGATCCAGTGAAAAATTAAATCCTCCTTCCTTACTTTCCTAAATCGAAATTCCCGCCACTCAACTGCATTTCTATGCGAACGCTTCAATCACGAATTCCTGGTAGCTTAATCAATATATAGAGCGGATTACGTGTAATCCATCGTGCATCAAACTTTCGACGATTCTCGAGCATTTTTTTGCTCGGAGAATTTCAATTTTTATCTGCTCGTGTTTTATTTCGATTAGAAATTCTTCAATTAACTTCACCTTTAAAAGATGAAAGCTTGGCAATTAAAAGCCTATTTTCGTATCGATAGCCAGTTCAACTTTCACTGTTATTTACTTGGAAAATTTTACTTTTGCACTTTGTATTCTCTTCTTATATCTTATAAACTTTGTCTTTACGCTATAAATTCAACTACTATACTTTACATTATACCGTGGATTTTACATTCAACTATCGTACCGTGAATTCTATTATATCGTAATATATACCTTAAGTTGCATTATTTTCACGCACAATGATATTTCGAAAACCTTTAGATACGAGCAGCTGCGAATAAAGATCCTCGGCGACTGTTACTACTGCATAAGTGGAGCACCCGTGGAAAGACCAGACCACGCTGTTCTCTGTGTCTATATGGGCTTATCTATGGTGGACGCCATCAAGTACGTGCAACAAAAGACCAATAGCCCTGTCGACATGAGGGTGGGTATACACACTGGTGCTGTGTTGGCCGGTGTCCTCGGACAGAGACAATGGCAATTCGATGTGTACAGCAAGGATGTCGAACTCGCGAACAAGATGGAGAGCAGTGGAATGGCGGGGTGAGAATCTCTTTTCTTCTTTCTCTAAACATTTCAGTATTATTTTGTCGCAGTTGAACAGAGTGTAGTTAAATTTCACAAGGAAAATTCGAACGAATCGTGCGTAGGCTTCTTTCTTCTTTTGAAGCGAAGCAAGTACTCGAACACGTCTTTTTACAAATAAAAGAACTATCGTAAAGAATATTTATCAAAGGTGTTTAAATTTTACGAAGAAAGGAAAGAAGTAATCTAGGTGATTTATTTATATTGCGCCTGTTTTTTGTTTGCAAAATAGAGGAGTATTTAAATATACTTCTCAATATAGAATTATGTCAATAATAGACTTTTATATACTCGTTTGTGAAAAATTCCTTTAAAAAAGAAAAAAAGAAGAAAGAAACGATATCAGTATTGACGTTCTGACTTCTTGACCTTGTCAATCCCCGAAATTCAAAAGGGATAAAGTAGAAGAGAGGCGCGAGGAAGCTGCCTGATTCGGGAGCTAAACGATATCGATGCGACGACGTATAAAACGCGTCCTTGACGTCGGTGGACACGTAATGAGCGCTCTCCGTATATCTTTGATATTAATTACCTGGTGAAACGCCTGGCAAGCAGTTTTTGATGTCCTGTCGTACTTTAATTTTAGCTGTGTTAAAGGGTGAGATGCCCGAGTCGCGTGGTAAAAAACTGCCCCTCGATAGTCGTGCTTTAAAAGCATCGTCTACCCAGCCATTGCAATTGTTTCTTTTGTCCCATCAGGCTAATAAATATTAGAAACCTCACTGGTCTCGGTCCTCCCTGTCACGCGATTCTTCCGTTCCTTTTCCGTAACACGTAACGCGACAGCGATCTCTTCATTTCGATTTCACTTCGTCCATTCGAAGATCATAGGGAAAAAACACGAATATATTTTCTTAATTTTCCGATCTTTAATGCCACTTTGTGATAAAATATAAACCAGAATTCACGTTAAATACGAGTTTGGAGTATTAAGTAGATGATACTGCACATAATCGTCTGCGCCACGTCACCAACTATTTTAACCGGCGGTACCGTAACCTTGTTATTATTCACACGAACTACAATTCACTCGAGAACAATAACGTAACGGCAAGTTGCAGCCAGAGAATCGTTTGCGAAAGACGCTCGAACGCCCTTCGACATTACCATGAATACAGAATAGGTACGCGAATTCTCCTTTCAGTCCTATTTTATGGCCACGCCCGCGTCGTTGGATAATCAGGACCGTTTTGCCAATCGCAAACGTCTCGAAATTTTCCTTCCTTTCTTTTCTTTGCCGAATAATCCTGTAGTCAGATTCGCGAGATAAAAGTTCGTAAGCGAGGAACGATCGACACGAACGATATTGTTAATGGCTTGAAGGAGGGTGCACATCTCGAACGCGACGCTGAGCTTCCTGAATGGCGAGTTCGAGGTCGAGCCAGCGCACGGCGAGGACAGAGAAGAGGCACTACAGAAAGCGGGCATCGTCACATACTTCATAGTCCGGGCGTTGAAACCCTTCAAGCCAGCTGCCACCAAGAGCATCGCCTCGCTCACGGAGGACGCCAGGAAGACGATCGACGCAGGAAACGAAAGAAATAACAATAAGGAGGACTCGGAGGAATTTAGACAGAGGCTGAGGAAGGAACTGGATAACAAAAGTGAGGAAGTTGAAGTATTTGACCGTTGATTATTATTAATGATTAAATTATTATTCGAAGGTAAAACGTCTTGGTGAGTGTAGTTTGTTTAAAAATGGAAATTAAAGAGCATCCTGATAAAAGGTCTATAAATCTGCCACAGCCTAGAAAATTCTTTCCTCAGAAATCTATTTATGTAAAAGAAGTTGTTATCGATACATGTAGCATCAATTTTTCATTGATAATAAAATTAACAGAAGATTCGCTTTGCGATCGATATCTTATGTACGTGTTTTGTATGATTTACTGTGAAATTCGTTTCATAAATCTTTCTATTTACAAGCAAATAATATTAATTATAGCTGGCGGAGCACATTTGAAAGGTCACGCGTACTGGTTGACCTTGCGGTTCAAGGACTCGAAGGTGGAGTCTGCGTTTCACCACGCCGAAGAAGCATTTTCCCCTTTGTCATTGCTCGGTGGGCCATTGGTGATGATCTGTGCCGCCCCAGTTTGGAGGTTTCAGCCCTGGGGACCTTTCACATGGGGCGGTATCGGGATAGTGGTGCTATTCGCGGTAGTTTTGGCTGGTGCCACGTGTCTCGGCAGTGCCATCAAGGCTATGTGGCTGAGAAGAGCTTTGGCTCTTATGATGACATTTTCCCTTGGTATTTTTCTGATTCTCGATATGGTACGTATATTTATTATTATTAATTCAAACAAACAAATTAACATCTTTTTTCCTTCATTCCGTTTTCCTTCCGGTTTTACGGTGACTTGCACTTACAGATCTTACGCAAAACATAAACTTGAGCATAAATAAAACACATACAAAATAAACCGGAACGATAATCACAACTACACTCTATTGGTTGTCCATACACCTACCTACATCTATTCGATAAATTATTTAAGACGATCGTATTGTTTTCATTCAAAAGTAAAAGAACTTTTAATTTCCTACAGCGATTTATAGTTGTTCCACTTGCTTGTACCATAGCAACGGGAAAGCGTAATATCGTATTAACGTGTTAATATATAGTTAACCAATTAACGAATAATTCAAAAGAATTTTGATACTTAACAAACGTCTTAGTGAATAAATACGTAGCCATTGAACTACTATTAACAGGAAAGCAAGAGGAAAAGAAAATAAATCCATTTTACGCTATTTTTCTGAGCTGTTAACTTCTCTGTCCCATTTTACAGTTCAACTGCGTGGTCATCGAGGAAACTATTCCGCCCCTAAACGCCACCATAACTCTGTCTTCGAGGTGTCCATATCCTTCCTACTACTCGTACATCGGTGTGCTTACACTTGTGGCGACCTCGATGCCGACCTACATATGCTATCTAGGCAAGGCGTACTTAATGTACGGTATCTCGGGCGTCCAGTGTTTCATCAACATCTGTCTACTCAATGCGAGGCTGGACTGGGAGGATTACGCTTCTACCCTCGAACCGACCCCCCTTCCATCGAAATATTGCCTATCCGCCACTCTTCTCATCGTAGCTACTTGTCTGGTCATCGTGTCCAGATATGTAAGTAATATATGCAATAACGTTATTTAAATCAGATGTCAGATAATTTGGAAACATCGTAACATCCTTGTTTATAGAATTGGGAAAGAATTATTTATCATAAATTTCCGTCGAATGAAATACCAAGGTTGGACAAGCTGTCTCTTAAAAGAAAAAGAAAACGTTTCTTTGCAAGACTTGCTTGAGAGAATTCATTTCTGCAAACGGCGAAATATTACCGAAAAGAAAAAAAAAGTGGTGGATAGGTATATTACCATATTATTCAATTATTATCAAGTATTATCTTTAGATTTTTAAAAAATTTCGATCTGCCCAAATAATCCAATATACTTGAAATATCGAAATACACGATACTTTCTCTGTTCTTTGCAAACGTCTTCTCATCCTGCCAGTTCTATCAGCGAATCTTTGCTCTATCGAAATTGTTTTGGTAAATTAAAATGTTCCACGTAGAGATAGGGAGAATTCAATTTCTCCTCGAGCGACGATAAATAATCGAGCCTTCGTACGAAGCTCTCGAACGGATTCATCAAAGTCGAGGGCTGCACTTGTCCCGACAGTCGAGGGCGCATCCTTCGTTCCCGTCTGTCTTTCACGAGGGGAAAATCGCGGTTTGCATTTAACGTAAATGAAACCGAGCCAGAAATCTCCCCTTGCTTCTCGCAGAGTAAACGAAAAAAGAAAAAAAGAATGGAAAAGTGTTTCACGAAATTATTCGTCGATGAATATTTTCAATAAAACTGTTAAACTTTGAAGCAAACCCTGTTGAAAAATAAATGAAAGGTTACGTTAATGGTAAAGTAGCTCGGTTTCGACGACTCGCACGATGAGGATTCGATCGATTTGCAGGCGGAAAAGTCGAGGAGGATGTTGTACCTACGAGGAAGGGAGGTGGAGGCGCAGAGAGAAAGGGCGGCGGACATGACGCGCAGAAACGGCGCCCTCATCTACAACATCCTTCCGCCGCACGTGGCTGCTTATTTTCTATCGAGTGCGAGACACCACGATGATCTCTACAGTCAAAGCTACGCCGAAGTGGGTGTTCTGTTCGCTAGTATGCCGAACTTCGCCGATTTCTACAGCGAAGAGAGCATCAATAACCAGGGCCTCGAGTGTCTCAGGTTCTTGAACGAAGTCATATCCGATTTCGATGCGGTAAGTATCGTTGGCGAGTTTCTACGACCCCTCGATTTAAAATTCTATTTCTGAAACGTTATGCGATTGAATTTTATCGACTAATACGTTATCGTAAATACGAAAACAGAAGCTTTCGATAAAAAGGACAAAATTTTGTACAAAAAGGTTATATTTGTAAAAATAACAAAGCAATTGAACAGCGAAAAGGACCTTTCCTTAGATATTTTCCTACATTTGGTAGGGATCTTAGATCAGAACTTTTAAGGGATTAAATATGGCAATATTCTTCTTTCGTTAGATCCTCGATCAAACTAAATTCAAGGACATCATCAAGATCAAGACGATAGGCTCGACATACATGGCGGCATCCGGAATCACAGACTCAGAGGAGTCCGAGGATGCTCCTCGGTGGGGTCACTTGTCTACCCTCGTCGAATTCGCCCTGGAGTTGAAGAAAGCATTGTCGAGCATCAACGAGCAAAGCTTCAATCACTTTGTTCTGAAAATGGGTATCAATCACGGCCCTGTGACTGCTGGGGTTATTGGCGCCAGGAAACCTCATTACGATATCTGGGGAAATACCGTGAACGTGGCGTCTAGAATGGAAAGCACTGGAAAAGTAGGCTGCATCCAGGTAAAATATTTGCAAAATCGTATAACTCGAAAATACTTATTCCGTCAGGTATGGAAGTAGTAGCTTTAGTAGAAATTCTCGATAAATAATTTATATTCAAAATATTAAATATTAAAATCGTAGGTCACAGACGAGACCCGGAGGATTCTGGAGCCATTTGGCTTCGGCTTCGAACAACGCGGCCTGGTGTTCGTCAAGGGCAAAGGTCAGCTGCTCACCCACTACCTGGTATCCAAGGACGGCGTGTCCTTGAATTTGGACAGTGACCTGCCAGTCGAACCCACCCATCCGATCATCTATCAGTAGGCTAATACTCGAAGGCTCTAAAAACTTCAACGCAAAACCCTTCTTCGTTCACGAAGAGACCTTTCGTCGAGCAAGGCTCCTCTCTCTCCCTCTCTCTCTCGATAATCTTCGAAGAGACGAACGAAATCGAGACGATGAAAGAGGACGAGACGTCGATTACTCGAAATGTTCAAGTTCGGATACGAAATAGGAAAAATTGCAAAGATACGACAGAGAGGTCTCGGACGAAAGACGAACGATCTACGAGATCGGAAGAGTTTGAAAGAAAATCGAGGACTGGGCCGATTAGATTGCTTTTTCGACCACAATTTTCGACCTTGATTCCTTGGCGAGAAGTTCCACGCGAAAGATACTTATACAACAAACTGTTTGGTTATTTTGTAAGTAATTAAGATGGTTGTTTGAGAGAGATTTTATTTATCGAAGAGGCGCCCAGGCCTGGTCAGCCTTTAAAGAAAGTCAGCCACCAGAGAAAAATTCTTACCGCTGTCACAACCTTAGTCTACTGCTGATAACGATTATATCGTTCATTGAGGATGAAGAACAGGGTACAAATGGAAGAAACAAAGTACGTTTAGAGCGAAACTAATCGATATTAATGAAAGTGTTGTTTCAACATCGTACTATACGTTTTCTCATTGTGGACGTCGTGGATTGTCTTAGTTAGTGGTAGGCCTTCGAAGGACTCCTATTTTACGTAGAACCGAGAAGAAAGATAGTAAACTTCGTCGATAGTTGGCTGGTTTCGACTAATCGGTTCGATGGAAACGAAAAAATAAAAGTCTAAACTTTCTCGCGTCGAAACAACATACGAAATATATAGAAGTTTCCAAATGATAATGAAACGAGAAAGTTAGGAAAGAATCCGGTCGATTCGCGCATATCTAGGATAAGTGTTAGTCGAAGGTGAAAGAAAGAAAATGCCATTCGATCGAACATCGATCGATCCTCGTCACTATAGAGAATCGATATGTAACTTAAGAAAGTGTCTAGCTCGTAATCCTTGTGATAGATACGCTGATACGGTTCTCGCAATCAAGTCAACTCTATTTTTCTAGATTCCGCGACGAGCACGTTCCAAGACGCGATTAATTAAAAAAGAATAATTGAAAGCATTACGAGCGTGGGCGTGGTCAACTACATAGTGGTAGGTCTTTTTCCTAACGTGGCTTCCGGAGAATCGCCGTTTCCTCTAAATATACGTTCTTTCGGTCATCGACGCTGTCGACTGTGTGCTTTCTTACGATTTCGATCCGAATCGTCGCGATACGACGAGAATACAAAATTTTCCGTCAGCTCTGTTTCGTGTTCAATAATATTCGCGAAGAAGATCGTAGACTTCGAAGGTGACTTCACGATGATCGAGCGCCTAGCGCTTTGTCCTCGCACCAAAAGGAACATCCTACATCGATTTCCTCGGTAATAGAGGAAAATTTTGTCGGTGCTTTTTCTCGAGAAATTTAGAATTTAATCGTCGTAATGATTCGACCAGGGATAAAAATTAATCGATTAAAATGGAATTTCGTATGTCTACGGTGTAATTGTTACAATAATTAAATATTGCCGGACATTATCGGTCAGATTACGCGTTGTAATTAAACACAGTTAATAAGTCGAATCGCAGGTACAGTTGTTGTATAGGAAAATTGCAAGTCGATATGTAGATACTATCGATAGTCGAAGAAAGGGGGTTGTACATTCTATATAATTGAAAATTGAAAGTAAAGGAATTGTTATATATTGCAAAAAATCTTGTAGAGAAGTTCTAAAAAAAAATACTTCGTCTGTTATTGGAGCTTTGTTCTCGTAGAATTGTTTAAAAAAAAAAGGACTGTAAAGAAGAACTTTAAAAAAGTGGAAAAGGTAAAAGAAACATCGAAAATGTGACACGAGCAGGGAAGATTGCACGCGTGTTTAGTATAAATATACTCGGAGAATTTCAACGAATAAATACGTAAAAGATAATGTCAAGTACCTACGTGCTCCGAGAACGTGGAATACGAGAAGAGGAAACGAAATGCTGCGTAATTTGAAGGTTTTAAAAGCTGTCGTTAAATTAAGCATCATCGAGTTTGAATGTATTTAAAATAGCTCGTTACGATTTAAACACGTCGTAACGAAAGAAAAGAGCAGGTTGACTGTTTATTACGATCAAGAGCAGAATGTTCTCGTCATGTTTGAACTACGAATATCTATCTAGCAAGGTCCGTTAGAACGGAAACAGTTTCTCGATAGTTTCGATTCTACTGTATTTTTCTGCGAGCAGGTTCGTCGATTTGTACGAGGAAAAGCCAATTCGAAGACGGTGAAATTTCTTATAGGAGCTTAGACCCGATTCGCTTCTGAACGTGCAAGGCATTTCATCAAGTCCCCGGCATTACTCTCTATTAAACGACTTCTGAGATCAAAATAAGGCAATCTGAAACAATTTCTGCCTTTCTTAATTAAAAGAGGATCGTTTCACGATATTTCCTTTCTCTTTCCCACGTGATAGTTTTTCGAGTTCGTCTTATTTTGTACTCAAGATTCGTTTAGTCGTAATTGTTACGGACTTCGTGAAACATTAGGTATCGTGTGGTCCGTAGGATAATTCCACGGGAACGTAGACTATATACTCGAACACGATCACCGATATAATAATTTATTTTTCTACAGTTTCAGTCGCCGATTTAATAGACCAAGATGACTCGAGTACGTACAACGCACACGATTAACGATGGCAGGAAGCAGAAGATTAGGATTTAATCCTTTCGTCGGCAATTATTTGGACACCCGATGATCGTTCAAGCTTGAAATAGTTGCGAAAGAGAAACGTCGCGGTATCGTAAGCGTAGAGAACGAGAGACAATTCGTAAATAACTTACACCGTGATTTTTAATAAACGTTTAACCGAATCGAAATTTTCAATCCGGGATATTTTCATTGCTTTTTTATAACCGTCTTTTTCTAACGATACTTTTAGCGAGATTAAAAATAGTACGAAAGGATTAAACAGAAACGAACAGAAAGGGGAACGAAGAGTGAGAGAGAGAGAGAGAGAGAGAGAGAGTGAGAGAGAGGGAGAGTGAAAGTGAGAGAGAGAGAGAGAAATTTTGGTGTAATTAGAAAAACGAGAACGCACGGCCTAAGCGCGATAACAGTGGTCAGACTGGACAGATGTAGCGATAGAAGAGAAGAAAGTAGTAAATCGAAGCAAACTCTCCCGAAGGAAATTCCGATCTTTTTTAAAACTTCGTCGCTCATATTTTCGAATCACCTTTTAAACTTGTTCGTTCCCTCAGGTTACTTTCCACGAAAAAAAAGAAAAAAGAAGAAAAGAGAATGTTTCATTCGAACGTAGTCTAACGATCGAATATAAATTTAGAATCTTCCTACGTATTGAAAAGAAAAAAAGAATCTTTCTTTCCTTTCGGTGGAGTTACAGTGATCGCAGAAAAAGGAAGAGAGCGGAAGAAAAGAAGACAAATTGATTACGCGACACTGAATTTCAAACTTTTTCCACTGTTCGCGTACTTCCAATTGATATATTGCGCTTGACACAGTCCACACTGCTGATACATCTCGGCATACACATACATATACTACTACATACATAAAATGGTGGCGTAGAAGGTGTAGGAAACGGAAGAGAGTGACACACGTGCGAAAATATTCGCGTGTCCGACCACACAGAGATCTTGTAAAGTAGCAATAAAGGTTATTTCGTGTACATATATAAAGAGAGAGAAGAAAAAGAAAAAAAGACGGGTCGATAATGTTAAACGGTAATAACGAAACGATTGTTTCATCGATAATCGTCGTCGATAACGAAGAATAAAATAAAGAAACGTAGGAAAGAAATTGACGAACGACCCGGCCGAATGCGTGTATAGTCGTGTAAGAAGAATTATATCACTGTAGATATCTTAGCACCTTAGATGTGAGATTTCGAAGAGGGAACACTTGTTGTAAACTTTCAAAGTATACTTCTTCAGACTGGGATACGCCGGGGACTCGTGGGAGTCGAATGGAATCACGCGACTGTAACATAATAAACGGCTTCTTCGCCGATGTAAATCGATTGCCTCCATGATTTTTCCATCACCTTTCTCCTTTCGTTGCTAATTCAAAGTCCTTTGTTTCAATATTTTTACGACGTAGATACGTTTCATATTTTTTACATTTTTCTCAGATTTTTTTAACAGGTCGTTCGATAAATCGAACGTTACGTTAACGTAACGTTCACCATTAACACTTTGACTGCCACGCCGAAATCACATGTCTCGTTCAGGACGCCACGGGAGTATTTTTATTATTCGAAGCATATAATGGCAAAATAGTAGTAAATTGAAGATGTAAGACAACGTTCTTCCCCAACGGACCGTTTATCTTATTGGTAGTCACGGGTGACCACCGTGGCGCCTTGGTAACAGTTGATAGCGACATATCGTAACGAGGCTTCGTTTATTTCAACAAACCATTCGCATTCGTTATTTCGTCGTAAGCAAAACGTGCAAAATATATCGTTGAAACGTGTGGAAGATATTGGTAAACGATATTTGCTCATTTTATACAGGGTGGTTGGTAACTGGTGGTACAAGCGAAAAGGGGGCGATTCTACGCGAAAAAAGAAGTCGAAAATATAGAATAAAAATTTTTCGTTCGAGGCTTTGTTTTCGAGAAAATCGACTTTGAATTTTCGCTCGGTACGCGTGCGGTACGTTATAACGGATCTCACTGTAGATCGTTGTCTCGATGGAAAAATTAAAAAAAAAGGAAGAAATAGAATAAAAATTTTTTTTATTTTTTTTTTAATTTTTCCATCGAGACAACGATCTACAGTGAGATCCGATATAACGAGACGTGATAAAATGCACGCGCACCGAGCGAAACTTCAAAGTCGATTATCTCGGAAACAAAGCTTCGAACGAAAAATTTTTATTCTATATTTTCGACTTCTTTTCTCGCGTAGAATCACCCCCCCTTTCGCTTGTACCACCAGTTACCAACCACCCTGTATATAATAGTAAGGTATGTTCACACTTCTAACTTGAATTATATTATACGATCATAAAGCAGCATTTACGATTATTTTCTAAGCTGTGTTTATAATAATATTCGTAGATTACCCCTCAAAGATGTGGATGCAAACACAGTGTACCGTTAGATGCAAGATTTGTCCTCATTTTCTTTTTTATCGATGTTCTGATAAAAATGTTTAATCGCTCAATGGGGCACTTTTTATTTCAAAGTATCTTCTATTTATCGGTTATATTCAAGATGCCCTGACTGTCAATTTTCATTCAATTTTTACAATCGTAAAAAGTTCAAACGCTCCGGTCACCAACGACCAACGTGGCAGTCAAAGTGTCAACGAATCGAATAAGACGATTGTCGATGTTAAGGAATAAAAATGATTGGATGAATTATTGGAAAAGACTTTATTTAGAATGTTACTTTGAATAAATTCGAAAGTTTTGTACAATACGAAGCGATTGATCGACGAAAACAGCCTCCTCTCGGAAAAGGAATCTTTTCCGGAATCAGAACTGAAACGATTACAGCGGTTATATCGATTTTACGTTTACATTCTACGACGACAAGAACCGTGATCATCCTGCCATAAGTAAGATTTTTTCTTTTTTATTTTATTCTATCCGAAACGATTTCATTTTTTTCCATTTGTTTCATGAAAAAATATTTCCTCTGAAAATTGACCAGATTCCCTTTTCTTTGACAGATTCTAATTTTATCAAGACTTCATATTAAGTCTTAGAACTTTCAATTAAGGTAGAAATTTTCTCATCTCTCCTCCTTTTTACTTCGTAGCACGGTACGCAGAGATGTATACATTTTTAATGTTTTACATTAAAAAAAAAAGACGACAGCATCGTTTTTCCTGCAACGCGACGATTACCTTAGAAACTTCGTTGCTTAATATACAACACAACGTCAAGGAATCAAACGCGCTCCTTGGTTAATACTTGTATATGTGTATATTTACAATATGTATTTTATATAGAATATACGTTTACACATGTTTCACGATTATCTTGTAAAGTGTCGACGATCTGTAAGCCTGGAAGGAAGGTTTCTCTCTGCATTTTATCTTGAGGCGTGAACGAAATACGTTTCCATGGAATTATACGGGTTGTGTCAGAATTATGGCAACCTTTAAATGAAAAAACAGTATCGGATACTACTTTCGGTACTTTCCTACAGTGTATTGTTAACGATGGACAATAATTTAAAACCTTATAAAACAAATATGCCACGTAAAACGGCGAGAACGTAAACAGGAAAAGTTCTTCTAGCTTTTACGTAATATACTCGAAACAAAAATTTCGAAACATTTATATTCTACCTTTCCTTTTATTCCTCTGCGTTTAAATTCTAAAAATAAGTAGAAATTTTAATTCGAAAAAATATCATCCTAAAGGAGTAAAATTCAAGCGTTGAATACGAAGGTCGAATAAATCTTTCGATTTAAACGTCGCCGATATCGACGTAGCCTATTCGATCGAAAAGAAAATTTAAATTGCGCACGGAATAGGAGAATTTTAATTCTATGATAAATCAAACCGAATTTTAAATCGCAAGCATAAAATCAATACAACACCGAACGACGTATACAAATTTGTGTAATGAGTATTTTAATTACGAAAGTGCACGCCTCGACGGGACGCAAGAGGACAACTTTCTGACGTTTTATAATTTCACATCAAGTCGCTGTTCAATAGCGACGAAACGCTCGAACGGGCTGTATTTAATGTGACATTTAGCGTACGAGACGGGAGAAGCATCTCGATAATTTCGCGGTCGCGTTCGCGACATGCTGGCGCGTCGATTACATCGAGCGCTTCCGCGAGTTTGAAATCTTTCGCGAGCAATTCGGCCGCGATTTCCCTTAAAACTACGGTCTAAATGTCGGAGCGATTGTCATCGGGATAGAATCGTGTAAAGCACTTGAAGAGTCACGGATTTGTATCCAATTAACGCGCGCTTGCTTCGTATATCGTGACATATTTTCGCACGCGAACAAGGTTTCAAAGTTCACAGCAAAACTTTATTCATTTGAACAAATATTTCGCGAATAGTAGAATCTCCTATAATTTTACTTATTCAAATAGAGATTAGGGAAGCTGTAGGTTAATTTTTAATGTTTAAAGATATATTTCATTCGATTGCTACGCTACATAGATGACTGTAATAGAGCTTCTTTAATTCTACAACGTCTCGTTCAGTTTCTTCCACAATTTCTCCTTCGGATAATTAAAGTTGATATTCGAATAAACGGCAGCGTTAGTTTATTTGATCCAGCGCTAACTAAAATTCCGTTGGAATAAATAAAGTTCTGCCATAAACTCAAAGCGTTCGATAAATTTCGATAACTTGGTAGAAAGTTCGCTGTTATAAAATTTGCCAAGCTAATTACTTACTTATATACGAACGCAGCCGTTCGTTATTCAAAAAGGGAGATTTTTATTTAGAAAATGGAAATGTTACATCGACCGATTTGCACAGTCGTAATTCGCACACGCACTTTGCCCGCATGAAAATGCCGCAGCGAACGAGCGCGTCGCACACCGGTAAAAACGCTTGTTAGCGGTGTCGTAAAATTCTCAGCGCCGTATCGTGATTCTGTTTGCCTTTCTTTATTCCCTGGGAAATTCCCTAGCCATCTGACTCGCGCGTTCGACATCCAAGCAATCTATATTTCCGGTATATTGTTTTCTGCCGAGCTTCCTCGTTTCGTTCTATTTTCAACTATCGCGTCACTGTCGTGTTTGTATTCCACGATATTGCGAACCAACGTTGGCAACGACGATCTCGACTATTCGACTAGAGATAGTTCTTCAAGGTAGGCCCCGTAACAAACAACGCGCGAACATTTATCTTCCTTGAACTTTAGTTCAAACCTCGTTCGCAAGTTCAAATTTTACTCGCATATTCAATGGCTATCGTTGAATACTCGATCGTTATCTTACGATACACTCGGTCCCCGATGTATTCGGAAATCGATAAGCTTTTAGCTGATTGGACAACGATGTGATAAATCGGCCGAACGAGTCACTGGTCGAAGGCGTCACTGGTGCCCGGTCGATCGAACTCCTGCGTGGAGCCAGCCGGTCGATCGGGCACCAGTAGCCATCCTCACGTTCTCACGAACTTGTACACCACACCGAACACCAACACGCTCACGAGAACCAAGACCAAAGCGGTGACCACCTTCGCGAACGCGTTCAACCCGCTTTCCGTGTGCTGCTGCGGTCTCCTGGTTGGCACGCTCTGTTTCGAAGCTAGACCCCGGGCCAGCGCAGGAAATGCCAAGCTCTGGGTAAAGGTTAGCTTGTGCAGCGATTCCGACAGAGAATAAGGACCCACGGAACCACGAGCTGCTGCTCTCAAGAGGGCGTACTCCAGGTCCAGAGCGTCGAACATGCTGTACCTGTTGATTGGAATAGAAATTTTTGATTACGCGATGGAAGATAGTTGGTAGGAGGTTGTCTCAAACAAATTCATATTATGGTTGCTTTGTAACCGAAGAGACGAAATTAGGGCGAAAAAGGAGAATTCGTTAGCGGTGACATTAACGGGAATATACAGAGTGGGAAAAATACTGAAAAAATATAGAATCAGATTGCGTTATATGTTTCTTTTTATATAAAATTATCGCGCGTAATTTGTTCGTTCAAATATATCTACAATCTGAAATTTTTCCCATTATTTAGTTTATCGCTTGTTACAGAATCTATGTTTCCATTAACTACGATAGGCATTGCGATGTATTTAAATAACGACTGGTTCGATATCGCTGTTACAAACAAATATACAAAGCAACGATATCTCAAACGCATATGTCAATAGAAATAACTGTGTTTGGTACTTTCGAGGGCTAAGACGTTCAGCTTATTTTAGAATCTAGCCCCAACACGTCATATCTGAAAAATACTCGAACGAAAAAGGCAACGTCAGCCCGTCGAATCGATTCACAGTGTGACTCGGCGAAGGTTTCACCTTTGAAAGTTCCGAGTTCGAGGTAGAAGGGCGCGACGAAATCCCGACGATTTCCGCCTCCGTGTGAAAGCAAGCTGTCGGCCAAATCACCCGGATACCACGGCCATGATTAATATCTCTGGATGCATAAATGAAAAGGAGAGCGGTAACCGCACACGTGTTCGTATTTGCATGGTACCAGGGTCGCGCCTTGACACGAGTCAAGATCGACGTCAGACCGTTATCAGCCCGGGGGATTATTTCTAGCCCCGTCCTCCCGGCAATTTCACGGATCGGGAACAGACACGTTCAGGGGTTTTTCTCCTTTTTATAAGCGAGACCGTGACGCGTCTGGAACGCGAACGATCGTTGATATCAACTTATCTTGGGATGCAGATCGCTCGACCAAGGGAACGAGATGGTATTTCGACCAAGTTGGCGAGCTCCGTTATGCGACGACGAGAATTTCTTCTTTATGCAAAACGTTCGTCATAGTTCGTTTTTATGGCATGTGTCGGACGAATGAAAATTTCTTCGTATTACAGAGAAACTTCGTATTATAGTAGCTCGCGTAAAATTAGGCGAGATTTAAGTCATCGTTTTTCTGCCTTTGAATTTGTTCAATCGTGTTGAGGTGATTCGATGTGTAAACGGAGAAAACTCGTGGATAAATTGTAAGGCAGAAAATATATTTACATAGAAGTGTAATTATAAGTAAGAATACAATTTGAGCTGGTCCAGATCCGCGCGCTAGCTGTGTTACCCTATAACTGAAAAACCCCGAAGTCAACGTCGCCTGTCTACCGTTTATGGTCTGTCTTCGTCGCAGTCTTTTGTCTACGCGCTGTCGATGGCTTCGATGCTTGAGAAAACTAAAAAGACCAGATGTAGAGTTTTCTTAAAAGTGTTGACCACTTCCACAAATCGATACGAAAGTTCGAATTTTGCGTCCTTTGCTCGTTGTTACGAGAACCGGTTGTATTTAAAAAGTTTTATCTTCTCGAAGATAGATCCATGGGACCTAGAATTGCTTTTCTTTGTTTCAACTATTTTTTTAGAACGTTCGACGTATTCGAATAAACGTAATTTTCGTTGAAAAATCGACGAAACAAGCCCTTCGCTTATCGAAAGAAACGAATACTACTATTACCTGCTACTACGTCTCCTATCTTGCGAATGCATCTGTACATTGGCAGAACTGGGCATCGAACGCAGACTGCTGGTAGTCGAGCTCGATGGACTGGGCGGAAGCGGAGGTTCTTCGTCGATGGACGTTCTGTCTGGCGTCGGTGGACTCTTAATCCCGGAATTATGGTGATTGTGATGCAAATGGTGCAATTGCAGTCGAGCGTGGTCCGGATGGAGTAGACTGGCGCGCCGGGATTGTTGAGGCGTGGTGGCTGGGCTAGTGCTGGCTACACCGCACGGAGACGGCGACGCCTTTTCCGACAATCGTACGAACAAAGTCGTTACAGTTTGGCTATTTCTATGAAACTTGTTTTAGAATGCCGCGAAACTCAGACGCTGAAGCCTATCGATGGTAATTATCGTTATGTCGATTTTTCGGACTCGGTGATCGCTGATGTGGGATTGGTCGGATAACTTGATCTCTATTTTTATGAAATCGTTTACTTTAGTGAGCGTTGCTACTGAATTCTACGTAATTTGATACATCGTGTAACTAGTTGGTATCTTCGAATTCTACGATTCCACGGTGTGATTCGTAGAATTTTACTATTTAGCTTTTGGCCCATTGAATTCTACAATTTCGTTGTTTATTATTATCACACGTCGCAATTCTCTAGTTAACGCCATCGAATTTTGCAATTTACGCAAACGAATCCGTTGCCGAATCCATATTTTCTAAATCTTTACTCGCAGTAGCGTAATTTTCTGATCGTTATAGTTAAAACTCTTTACAATATTTTATATATTATTGGAATATAGTATGGAAAATCTATCTCTGCCAAAAACTTTTACACGCAACTGTATGCATTTCATCTGCCAACAATACTAAAATAGAAATTGAAGAATCTGAAAATCATTGGGTAACGCTTGCCTCAGCTGTTTCGATCACGTTACCTGTATGGACTCGATGCCACTGTCGTTGACGTTTTCCTGGACATCCGGAAACACGAATGCCTGTGCCTGTCCGTCGGCCTCGCCCCTCGGTGAGTCGCTCGGCCATACCTGCAGCAATGGAAGTCCGCCACGAGGCTCTGTGCAAACTTCCGCGACGACGTCGTTGCTCTGCTCACCCGTACTGAGGCACAATCGGCCCAGCTCTCTCAGTGGCTTCTGTTTAACGAGACACGGTAACTGTTTGTCCAATATTCACTTTCCCTTTACGATCAGCAACAATTATTAATAGGTTCCAGACTCTGATCGATAAGATTATGCAATTTTTCACATAGATCGCGAGGAAGACGGAGTCGACGGAGTAGTATTTATTATAATTCAATTTATTTCGTGATATATTAGACGATCCTGTAAGTAATACGATTTTTCTGAAAGTTAAGTTCAAAACGACAGAAACTGTGGCTATCGGAGTTTTCAAAAATTCGAATAGAAAACTTCATAGAAAAGGATAGTGAATTATAAAAAATACGAGGAAATTCATCATCGATTGCCAAATTGTTCGTTTGTATCCAGCGATACGAAACGACCGCGTTACTTTCAAATCAATTTCTTGTTTATCGAATACGAATTACGTACCTGCGATTATGGAAAATTAAAAAGTGGCGCGATCTTAGAAAAAATTTAGCGAAATTTAGAAAAATTCGACCGAGTAGTAAAGTCGATAATTTCTGTAGAATATAATACCAAGATTATTTAAGTATTTCTTTGCTCGTTTAATGTTAGCAGTTGGAAGATCAGAATCTCAAGCGTTTCACGTGCGTGTACGAATCTGCTCAGTATCTGACGTAATCATGCTCAAGCTCCGATAACGCTATTCCCAGATACTATTCCAGTCGTGCACACAACCGCGTTATGCACGTTGCATTTACATCACGCGGGTGCTGTCACCGGTTCGAATTGATTTTGCACGATACAGTCTATGCAAGGACGTTTGCGGAAATTTCACCGAAGACACCATATGCTCTCATTGTGTCGATCGTTAGATTACATTTGCTCGTCGCGTTGCAAACGAATCGATGATTATCGAATAACCATAAAGATTAGTTCTCCACTCTAGCTTTCACTGTTGCCAGCAACAACAATGTTGTATAGCAATTGTTGTATAGCAATAACAATGTTCATTAGTTGCTAAGGTGTTATAAATTTTTAATAATCTTTGTTTAATAATCTTTGCTTCGCATTTACGTTTTCCTCTTTCAGAGACTAAAACTCGTACTCTTTACGTTTTATATCCTCTGTCCTGATTATCTCGCTAAACGTCTTGGATTTTTGACAAAATTTCAAATTGAAATAGGGCAATGTGGCAATCAAGTATGAATGCGCGAGTAATTTGAGCATGTTCCAGACAGTTTCTAGGAATAATCTTTCAAATAACTATGTCATCCCATTCTTAAACATACGTAGCTTTTTCGAAACATTATACACGTATTTGGTCGAAGTAAATTAAAACGAAAGAAAAAAACAGTTTCATTACAAAATTTACAATAATATCGCAATCGAAACAATACGAAAATTGCATCAAAATTCCAGTTGAGAAGATTACGGCCAATAAAAGATTGAATTTGCCTCGAAAAATGCTGGATATTGGATTTATTACTTTGTTTGCACACACGAACGAACGATCGATGAAGTTTTCATCTCTACGGAAGTTGCTGCTCACAGAACTAAAGCTCGATTCGGCTTATCGGTTTACAAAAGGAGAGGCTTCGTGTTATTTCCATTGTCCGTTCATCGAAAGCGTTCCAATTCGATCGCCAGCCTACGTTGCCTCGTCTTTCGTGGCCGTTTTGGAAACGTGAAAATTCGATCGACGCACCTGCTAATTATTCACCGACGCATCATCTATCGACGAGCTTGTTACTACAGGTCAGAAAGAGCCAGGTGATATAATATCAGAAAATATCAAGCGACAAGATGTTAGAGATATGGAAATACAGGAGACTTGGCGATCGAACGCCGAGAACGGAGTTCCATGAGAGGCTCGCGTAGATTCCAGCGATATTTGGCCTGTTTCATCGGTCATCGCCAACGATCATCGCGTTTGATACGTTTACCGACTATTCGCAAGGCAGAGGCACGTGCATAAGTAAAGGTGTTATCGTAATATATCGCGTGTTTCCAAATCGAGAAGTAAAATTGGTGAAAAAGAAGAGAAACTTTGGTAAAAGGAATTAGACGTTTTTCCGTAAATTTTTCAGCAAGTGAGAAGCGATACAACTTCTCGCAAATATTTCATAGTAAACTGAAAGAGACACGTGTACGAATAATTGATAGATAACAGAGATGTTTGGCCACCGAAAAGTGTTGTACAAACCGTACGAGAGGCTTCACGAATCGATAAACTTGATTAAGAATCGAAGAAGCGTTCGTTCCGTGTTTCCGATCGTCAGGAGAGAACTCGAAGGAGGATCGTAGCAACGTTAAACAACCTTCGAGGCTTCTCGCAGCCGAGAATAACGTCGAACCGAATGGAGAAGGATATTTCTCGTTTATTTTCCCTGCAAAGTAGGTTCTCGCGATCTTCATTTCACCTATAAATTACAATTACCCGGATGGCTAATTAAATTAACCAGACACCTTTATTAAAACTATCTCCAGGAAGAAGAGAAATTGCAATTACTTAATTCAAACACAATAGAGAAATCGAAGATTTCACGCGTGTATGAGCGGAGGAAACTGGTTCTTTAATCTAACTCGATACCCGATACGGTATATCGGTCTGTGTGGTTCGTGCGTGGCTAAGAATATCAAAGTTTAATTAACGATATCGTTATTAATAATCCATAATTGCATGTGACGCGAACAGAGAAATCTTTTCGAGAATTTTCCTGAACCACGAAACTCGAGCATAAGTTGGAAAGTCTTCGACCGGGTATAGCTTGTCTTGCTGCGATATACTCGATCGGATTTTTATTAAGGCCTGTTTACAACTGCCACGATGAAGGCCTCGCTAACACGCACGTATCTTTGTAACACGATGACGTAGGAAGCTTTCGGCCGAGAATTCTTCGCTAGATAATATTTATCGCGGTGTAACAATAAAAGTGCAAAGTTCAAAGCAGCGGCCTCGTGTTCTTAGGGCACAATCCGATTCTCGCCCTTTGAACGTCATTTTCATTATTCACTTTTGCGTCATTTTCACGACCTTGGCAGTAGCGGATATCGTCATAGCGAGAAACTGCCAAGCAATTCGATTTCGAAAATCGAAAAACCTTCGACGTTTCAGGGAAAATTATCGGTTCTACTTTGATGGATATTTTCTTATTGTTTTAGTATTGGTTTAATTTTCTGTCCTCTGATATTCCTCGTTTCTTGCTCCTCGATATCGCCAACGTAAAAGCGGATCCTTTACCGTTTCGGGAAACATTATTTACCTATCGATCACATTTCGATAATCGAATGCGCGCTTATTAGAACATCTTTAAAATAAGCTTGCGTTACTGAAAGTTTCTTATTCGATAAAAGATCGATAAAAGGAGAGCAAAAGTTTTCTATCGATGTTAGAATCGTTATCAACGATCCAAGTACGAAACCTGTATGAAAGTAATTAAAACGAAAAATATTCTATGGAAAAATATATTTTCGTAGCACTAACCCTTAACTAGCGGATAACTCGTTTGTAAGGGAAACCTGAATTTTTTTACTCTTGTCATCGTAAAAAAAATCAAACGAATAAATTTGGAAAATAATAAATTTCTATAAATATTCACTGTTTGATAATATGTTTCTCCATATCTCAGAATACATACATTGTGCAGTCATTCTACGAGTTCGCTGGACGATGAGAGCGATTCACGACGCCGCGACGCGACGACCGATTCTGAGCAGCGACATTTAATGGGATTATAACGTAAATTTATCGGTTCATTTTTATCCTGTTCAGCGTTTTTTTCCACAGGCGTATAATTAGTCCGACCTCGTGTAAAAAAAGCCGCTTGGTCCGACAAGCGATGCGAATGCAGATCGATAGAACGCAATCAGGAAGCTAATGAAGCTGGACGCTTCTTTTACAGCTTTTCCCATTCCACGGAAGGCAACGTGGACGTGTAAGAAAGAAACAAAAGAGGAGATAAAGAAACATGAAAGGGGCTGGAAAAAAACGAACTACCTGTTCCGGAAGAGAACGTTACGATAAAAGTTTCAGATTCGTCCTGCGAGTTCGTAAAGGATTGTCTGCTAAATTTTCAGCTCGGAATGTAAGAACCATAAAAAATGGTACGGTGATCATCGAATGTATTTGGATATAAAACACGAGAACGCGATATAAACAAAAGATTCATCGAGCGACTTGTATCCGGCATTGTATCGCGTCTCAAATTTACAAAACCACTACAAACTTTTTAATTCCTGTATCGGTCCTTAGAAGAAATTCCCTCGACGGTCTACGTCAACTATTACGTTCTATACGATAGTAGCGACTATTCTGATTTTCTACTTTCAAGAGGATGCCCTATAATCTCACTTTACAAAATTAACCACGTTCTAAGAAGATTTATAAAACTTTTCCATGGCAAATGTTCAAATATTTTCGCGAATCACTATGCGCGTTTAAGAACGATAGCTATGAAATTGACTACGTCTATTGGATCCTTTCGAAGCCTATGAGGTCTCTTAAGGAATTTATTTACTGCTCGCTAAACATTTTGTCAGTGACACGAAGTTTTCGAGTTTGGTTTATATCGGACGAGGAATGTTTAGCAGCTGTCGATTATTATCCTATAGAAGAGTTTCTAGTGCAAACATTTGCTGAATAACGAGAACGTATTTAGAGGTAGAACCGGGAAACGAGTTTCTTTGTATTGTTCTGTGTGCAGTGGTTGAAACCGGTTTCATGAAAAATTTCGTGGCATTTTTAGCGTACAAGCCGGATTTGCGGCCAGCACAGCGACAGAATTTGAATGAAACAACAATCTGGCTGCGATCCAAATCCTTTTTGCGTAAAATATAACACGATGCAGAATGTCCAAACACCCGACGCGACGCTAGTATGAAAAGAGATGAAATATGCATTCTTTTCTGCTCGTATATTTTTTTTACGTGTTTCTAACGAACAGAGAATTTTCTTCACGTACAGTATGTTATAGCCACTTACGTACCGTCATCTACAGTGATTCATGAAAGTGTTTGAACCCACGCAAAAACTTTTTACGAATGTGATGCGCGTGTTAGGTATAAATAAATATATATTCTACAATTACGACTACCTCTTTCCATTGTCATTATTTCTTAACATGTTAACAGAAAAAGATGGAGAAGATAAAGAAAGAAATATTATTATTATTAACACTATATACGAAGAGAAGAATTCGTTGGCGGATAAATATCATTTAGTCGGACATCTCGGTCGAGCTGAAAAATTCCAACGAATCCTCATTAGTAACGACCGATTTCTATGTTTCATACCGTACAGTGCCACTGTATTTTATCAAAAATCATTCGAATCTCTAAAAATGCATCGTTTTAAATCTATACGTTTCGATATGAAACATTACGAATTAACCGCTGGAGCAGTCTGGTTTTAGCGTTAAAAAATGTAGATGTGAAGTCGTTTGGCAAAGTGCTTCGTTGAATTTTGAATAGACAGTATCTTAGGTAAAACTCGCCTGGATTTTTAAATATGTTACTCGGTTACAAACTCGTTCGACGAGTCTCGCGATCGACTAAACAATACAAAACGAATAAAACGCCCCATCATGCTCGAACAATTCTTCTTTCGCTTACAAAGCGAAGGCCCAATTTTATAATGGCAATTCATATTGCAATTACAATGCGGCTACATTTGCAGTGCATTTATTCGTACTCCCCTTTCGTTTATCGATTTCGTGTTTCGTACGCTGCCGGTATCAATTTAAACCGAATATTTGTTACGATATTAAAGGTACTCGTATAAAGGTAAATAACAAATTTTTGTATCCCGAAAAATACTATTTTGTACTATTCGTATTTCAGTTATAATTGGACCGTGCGTGTTTATGCGTTTATAAAAAATCCAAAGATGCAAAAATGCAGAGAATGCGCACAATATTGAAAAATTTGTCAAAAACGCAACGTTGATTTACGATCGAAACGTTTCTTTGAAAAATTCAATTAATCAACTACATTCTCTATTTATTAAAGTCGTCGACTTCTACCTACAACTGCCCCCTGCCTTTGTCTTAAACTAATTACCGTTTTTAACGCTCTACCGGCTCTTAAAGAAATGTTCTCTTAACTAGTAAATTATCTCGAGCAGTTAGCAGCGAAGGAGCGATTCAAATGCTCAGCTGTTAGCGACAACTCGCGCAGTCCATTAAGAATTTCTCGGAGGCAGGTAACCAGGGGTTGAAAGGCGAAGCCATAATCGCGGCCAATGATTTGCAGAGCGAGTCCTACGGACACACGACAACGTTCGTGACCGTGACTGAAAGATCTTGCCTTGTTCGGCCTTGACATGGCACGGTCGATGAGGGAAAGGTAAAAAGCGGGTTGCTTTTTCTCGCACAGTGCCTCCCCATGCGTGTACACAGTAACACCCTTTCGTTTAATCTTTAACCGTTGGCTAAAGAACATGCACGTTTGCTTTCGTCGAATATATCCCACTGGAATCATTTTTTTCTTCTTATTATCAACAGTAAATAGAAGAAAATGAAATTTCCATAGTTTAACGATTAAAACCGTTGCTACTCGATTACTAATTTTGACGCGAAACTGTCGGCAAACTTTATCATCAAACGGATTGATGTGACGTTAGTGGAAAAGTTAAGGGTTACCCGATGTAAATTAATCGAAACCTTTGCCCTTTGAATCGGGGACGAGAAGGTTGTCGAGTGGTTTCGATTTCAAAACTGGTTTCTCGGTACGAGGGCAAGATATCATCGCAATTAGAATTTGCTGGTAACCGATTTACCTAATTTTTATTTCAAAGGCAATAGTTTCTCGTTCATTCTTCCCGTCAATAAAAATGAATAAATAGCTGAATGAGCGATCGAAAAGATAAAAAAGCGAGTAATATATATACAGGGTGGTTGGTAACTGGTGGTACAAGCGGAAAGGGGGTGATTCTACGCGAAAAAAGAAGTCGAAAATATAGAATAACAATTTTTCGTTCGAGGCTTTGCTTTCGAGAAAATCGACTTTGAATTTTCGCTCGGTACGCGTGCACTTTATCGCGCGTCTCGTTATAACGGATCTCACTGTAGATGGTTGTCTCGATGGAAAAATTAAAAAAGAAAAAATTAAAAAAAATGTTCACCCCCTTTCAGAATCACCCCCTTTCCGCTTGTACCACCAGTTACCAACCACCCTGTATAACAATACGTATACAGATATATTTTTCTTTTCGCGATAATTCTAAAAGTATCTGATAATAGACGACAGGGTCGTTGACGAAAATACCAGGGAAAAAATTAATTAAAGTTATCATTACATACAACCCTGCATCAACGGCTGGAAGGTTTTGAAAAGAAACGCGAAACATCGACGCTATTTCGCTCGTTTGTCGTCGAAAATGGCGAAGGGTCTCATTATGCCACAACGAACTAGTGTTCCTTTCATTCGAAATCTGTGCAACGTTGACCGAGAATTGAAGGGAAGCCAAGGGAACCGATCGAAGGACGTCGTTATCGAAAACACTTGCCCGTTTCACCGTAATTTTTACACAGCCAGCTTTATCCAGGATATCGAGACCCTGGAAATTCATTCCTTTCGTCGCCGTTACTTGTTAGCACATTTGTTTCGGAAATTAGACGAGTTTCTCGATATGAATCGAGGCAATGAGAGTGGAAATTCCGGGAGCTTTCTTTTCAAGCTTCCTCGCTATTGAAAAGGTACGATTATATTTTTTGTTCCTTGAGAATAGGAAATTTCTAAAAATAAATATTACGTAAGATGCGAGATCCGCGAGAAGCAGGAGATTTTGTTATTTAAAGAGACTACTAGCGAATTCGAATAAATATGAAAATTTGTATAACCGATTTATTCTTTCAAAATTTGAAATTCGAATGGTTAAGTGCGTTTGAACAAATTTGAAAATTGAAATAATTTGAAATTGAAATTTGAATAAATTTGAAAATTTGAAAGGATGCAAAAATGGAAATTATCAACTTCTTTATCGAAAAGCGTAGTTGAATCAGTTAAAAAATTGGAATTATCTACTTCTTTTGCAAGAATTTTGAATTTGAAGGGTTAAGAGAAAAGTAACCGAGTGCTTTTAATAAATATCCTCGAAAAGAATATTTAGAAAATAACTTTGCAGACCTGGTCGAGAGGCGTCTCATGGTTCAACGGAAGATAATTCACCCTAACCCTGCAGGATAATGAGATTACAATCGAGGGTGGAAAACGAGCAACGATACTAAACGACAAACTCGAACAAACTTCTGAACTTTCTCCGCGAACTCGACGAAGGGGAACTTGTCTCAAACACGAGACAGCTCGTATCAAGCTAACCCTAAATAATTAACAATTTAATTCAAACCGCTCTAATGTCCTGAGCACTTCGTAATTTATATATTATCTACCACGAAATCGCGTTAAAAGTAACAAAAAATATGCAAACTGAATCATAGCGTTGTACCGATGAAATTTAAATAAATTTCATCGCTATATTCATCTCGTCTAAACCACCACGACCGTATTATTATAACATTGAAATTCCCGAAGTTTTAATAAAATATCGCAACACAAAACTCTCCCTCGAAAAATTCCCAATGCTGATTACCAATATTCACAGACATACGTTTCAACTATAAAAGAAATAAAATTTTAGGATACTCAAACATCCACCCTAGCGACGATAAAATATTTATTATAAAACTGTACTTGAAACTCTCGAAAAATTCCTATTTTTATGTGCTTTTATCCATACACGCGCATCGCAATCACGGAAACAAAATATTGTAAAATAACAGAACTTTCAAGCCAGTGGTAATGAAATATTCGGTTATAAATCTCGAGGCACTCGTGGCAACTTTTAATCCTATGTATTTCTACGCACGTAGCTCAACTACGAAGGAAAGAATATTACAAAATACCAAAGCTTCCACCTTAGCAACCATAACATATTATAAAACCGCACTTGAAGCTTCCGAAAATTTACGTGTAATTGCTTATAATCTTACTCGTAATTACAAGAAAAAAAAATTACAAAACAACAAAACTTGCAACCCCCGGTAATAATAAAATACTTCGATATAAATCTCGAAGCACTCGCGAAATCCTCGATCCTATTTATCCCTATTCACCCGCGCACCTCAATTAGCAACGAAAGAAAATTAGAAAATACGAAAACCTCCACCCGAGATATTATGAAACAAACTTTGAACGCCTGGAAACATTCCCTCCACCCCTATGCACCTGAACTTCGTGCAAAAGAAGCCCGTAGAAACAGCGATCGGAGAAGCTCGCGTCACGAGGAGTCTCGGACGAACGTGGAACATAGGCCACCCACCTGCATGCTTCCGAGGGCGGGCTCATGGCCAAGAGTTTCGGCACGATCATCAGCGTCGTGCCTGCTGTCGACGTCCAGGATATAAGCTCCTCGGTCGGTCTCCTCGGGGTTCGAACTGCGACTGGTTCCGCTCGTCAGGACAGCCGAGACAGCAGCGTGCTCAGGGGGAGGGGGTTGCCTCGGTCCGGTAGCTCGGCGCCGGTGGGGATGGACGGCCGTGTTTCGCCGTGCTTCGGGGCGAGAAAGAGCTAGAGAGAGGCGAAAAGGGTCCAGCATCGCCAGTTCTTCGCCAAGAGTTTGATTTATCCCTGCTGTTACGCGACGAGACTTATCGTTAAGGTCGATCCGACGCTTGTTGCTGCTTGAATTATCGTTAGTGGATAGACGCGAGTGGCTAATAGGACGTGGCTAGGGATAGGGCTTGATAGAACGGTGGAATGTTCGAGCAGCACTGGGCAAACGAAGAGTAAGCAGTGGATTCTTTAGCAGTCGTTATTTTCGGCTAGCTCGACCCGCGAGGCAAAAATTGAGCTATCGGGGTTGTTGCACAATAGGAGGAGGGTTGGGTGGGTGGCGATTGAAACTTCCGATTCAGGTGGAGATGCTTGTTTACGCCATGAAATGATTAATCGACTGCGGATGTTTATGCATTTCTGAAATTTAACGCGGGCAATGCGTGCAATGTATCGCGATAAAATGTTACAAATATTCTGAGTAAAGTGGTCGTAGTAATATTCAATAATAATGGATGAAGCATGCTCCATGAAAATGTGGAACGATATAAATATTTCAAGCCTAGTTAAAGGTCGTTATTACATTTCCTATAGCCTTCGATCAAATTTATTTCCCTATCTGAGAAAAGGATTAGATTCTTCGAACGTTAGGAAGTTACAGATGACAATATTCTATTGAATGCATCCAAAGTTTCTGCATTATTATCAAAGAAGAATATGAAACGATCATCCAAGCGATTGAACAGATCGATCGTCTCTAACCTGTTCCTATCGCTAATTCCAGCAAAGTTACTTAAATGCTAAGACGAAGATAATAGAGCAGGCGAAGGAAGCAATTCGTCGGTCGAAGACGGAAGCACGCAAAGCTTGGAAGTCGATTCACGGAGGAAACACAACAGATTCGAGGAAGGACGCTCTCAAGGTTGGCGGATTGAGAATATGGGAAAAGGTTGGTGGATGCAGAATTTCTCGAGTGCTTGGATTCGCCTTTCCCGATAACGATGGCTGCAAAGGAAATCCAAAGGGAGCTTGCCAGACGAACGAAGCTGGTTTCTCCTTATTAACGAAGGAATTCTTGCGATCTAGTTCAGAAATCGAAATTGTTCGAAGCTTGAAATTACGCAATTAAATAGGGAAGAACAAGAAGAAAGTTTGACGAAAGGTTGAAATTACAAATTAAACTCGTGCAGCAACAAAGGGAGGACGCACTCGATGGAAAAAAAGCTCGAATCGACAAAGCGGTCGAACGTGGCTATGACACGAAACCTCCGATCGAACGTCCTTTAAAGCCCCACGAAAAATGAAGCCATCGAAAGAACGAGAACTAAAAAAACAGAGCTACAGCGCAGAAGGAAAAAGAAGATCGCACGAGCCGGAAAAATCTGTCAAACGCACGAACCACCCCATCGACTCTCCTGGCATTCGATAGAGCGCTAAAAAATCAGTCTCCGATAAGGCTACTCTCCATCTGAAACCACGGGCAACAAAACCGAAAATCCAAACAGATGTCCGGGTTTTGTTACACAACGAAATAGAAATAAGAACCAGCACCGCCGACAAGAAACGACAAAACGAACCGTTGTGAATCAACTAGGTGGTATATCGGAGGAAGCACGACGATGGATCGTGGCAACGCGCGACACAAAAGAGGTTGATGGACGAGAGAAAGGCGTTTGAAGAGAAAGTGACAAGGATAAAGAATGGAAATGCGACGTTTCGAAGATCGTGAGGAGCGAGATGCGACGAGAGATTCAGGATATTCGTCGAAGAAACCGAACGGAGAGAAAAGCGGTTGCGATGGAAGAGGGCGAGGACGTGACGCCGGCGCGAGAGGAACCCCGTAGGTCAAGGTCGTGGCAGGTGGCGTCGAGCCCCGTGGTACGCCCCTGACACCCCACTCGACCGCCAGAAAGCTTCATGCAGGACGATCTTTGCCTCTCTCGAGATCGATATGCCCAACCCGTTCAGGCTAGGCTGTGTGTGCAGGCAAAACTAGCTGTTTTCTTCTTGACGAATTTGCGTCGGATCGTCGTGAAAATGGCTAAAGCCGAAAAATATAAAACCCGACACGCGGCACGTTTCAAACAATCGAAAGAAACGGGAACGTAAACTCGTCGAACCAGTTTGATAGATTGATCTTCGCGCGAATAGACATCCCTCCGGTCCTTTATTTTCTGGGTGTTGATCTTCATTTTCTGGGATTGTCCAAGTTTGATACGTGATTAGGGGTCGGAGAATCGATGTGTTTGACTTGGGGTGAATTAGGTAGATCCTGTGGGATTCTTCGAAATTTGTTGTCACGTCATGAACTTGTGGCTGGGATCGATGTGGAACGTTTAGTTGTCGATGCTTCAGGCTGGCTATAACCATTTCCTAGATATGCGAAAAGAATATGAATTACGGGAAATGAAATTCCGGATAATGAGGAATTGTTTGGGTTGGATTTGGCGGATTTAGGGAGATCGGACGAAGAAGATAGGGCGGAAGAGTGTTTGGATAGCTTAGTTGACTTTATTGGTTTTATCAAGAGAGTTCTTTAAGACGAGCAAGGTGAAGATCCTGGACGGTATAAAGTTCAACGTATCGTTAATTGGAATAATAATTAGAATTAATACTGCGTATGTATAAATCAATATTAACTTAATATTGTACGTTCAGAAGGGCATCATTTCCTTCTTTGATCATTTATTTGCCAATCGTATCGAAATCGTGTGGAGATTTAGTACGTTAGTTTCGAAGGGCAAAGATGATTTGTGTTTTGTACTTTCTCAAGATAATTTGCAATTCTGAAATAGCAAAAGTTATAGGAACTTTAAATGGAATGGCTGCTCTTCGAAGTAATTTCAAGGATAAAGTACACGTACGTAACAGGGAACCAGCGGAACCTGTGCAAAATTTTATTTCCACTTGAACACGACTGAAATATAATAAAAAATGTAATATATAAATAGAGTTTATTAATTGTGCGTGTTTATTAATATCTTCCGCAAATATCCTTACTACAAATCAATCGTTTATTCATACTTGTGGTTGTCGTCACACCAAGAGAAACGCAACTTGCGTACAAATGATAAACGTCACGATGCACAGGTACTAAATGTTGTCATACAAACGCAAAAGGCTGAAGCGCCGCTTTGCATCGCTTCGCTTTTTTGATGATGAGTTGCAGAGCAACAAAAATATTTTGCTTCGTATTTCGCCATTCGAAGATTTCACGAAAATTCGATCAAACAATAAATTAACGACGCCTCTTGATACTTGATAGGCACGCTTCTAACAATTCCGCATTAATGATCATTCGTCGTATCAATCTATTTCGTTCGATTTCATAAAGTTTCATAATCGACCAAATACCAAAATTTCCGATTTCGTTAAAAAAATTCGTTCGATATAAATTGCGCAAGTATTTATAAACGGTAATATACAGAGTGCAATCGAAAATTATGTAAAAGCAGGCACGAGGCGATCGCTTACGAAGAAATGAGAGGAAAATACGGAATAAAATTTACGACGTTTCCTTTTCGAAAAAAGCGAGTTTGACAAATTAAAAAGTGTACTTGAACGTGGCAAATTCTGGACCAGACAGGAGAAACAATCGACAGGATGTTACTCTACGCGTGACAGTAAGTTGCAAAATGTAGAACAAAATGCTAGGCCAAGTCTTAACAAACACGTGGGAATTCTATTTTTTTTTTTTTTTTTTTTTTTTTTGAGAACGAAACGAAACTTTAAACGGCAAATTTTATTTCACATTTTCGATTTATTCGGTTCGGGTATGCTCGGCAAATTGTCGAAATCGATTTTCTCGGGAACGAAGCGTCTAAGGAACAAATTTCTATATCTCTACATCTTCTTACGAAGAATCACCTCATGCTCGCTTATACGTAACTTTCTTACCCTATATAGCGTAGAAATCACTATAATCAGCCCCTGTTCATTTACTTTTCCAGCGAAATAACTCACGAACGATTTGTCACGCGATCGGGTATAAAATAAAAATCAGATTTTTCTTTCGTGCTGTTAAACGTCTAAAAATGAACGTCCTTATTATCCATGGCAAGAAAGACAGCCTCGAAGACGGAATCCTTCGCACATCCGTTTAGGTTATGCCTCTCGTGCAACCGCATACAAACTATAAATACATATCTTTATTCTACGAGAAATTTTTCTAGACAGATAGGCGGTCACGAGATTTTTCTCTCGAATATAACGCCGGAGATATATCCGACAAGAATTGTCTGTCGATTATTTCGGAACAGACGTTGTCGAGAATTCTCACGTGACGGTTTACGGGTTACTCGTTCTGCTCGCGTGACTTCTCGCCCTGGCGTTCTCCACGTGGAAACACCGATACCAGCAACGATTACACTGGAAAACGCGAGAGGCTGTTGCTTTGCAGGCACGTGCGACGAAAATCGAAACTTTATTCACTCGCGTTGTTTAAAAGGGGAATTTAAATTATATTTAATGACTTATAAATTACCAGATTATTTAAATTAACCCGAAGATAAATTTCTGTAAGACAAACGTGGCTTTTTATTCTTCTGGCTCTGAACATGTAAATCTCGCGTGATACGAAATTAACGTTCGGTCTTTCTTCCATTGTTAAATTGCGAAACATAATACAGAAGGCGTGTTCAGGGTTATCTTGTAAAACCGATGTTGATAAGAATAGAATTTAGATCGCGTTTAATATGTTACAACTCTGAATTTGTTTTAATCAATGAAGTGATAAATTATCGTAAGATAAAAATAGTGCATCGTTCTCACTTGGAATTGTATAATTCTCGCGTGATACGCGATTAACGTTTGGTCTGCCTTTCGTTATTAAATTCTGGCGATCGTAGAAGAATTTTTGTTCGACTGTAATAGGAACGTAAATTGCAAAAATTATCCTCTAAGGCTTTGTAAAACTATCGATGTGTTAGAAGTTAAAAGAAGGAATTTTTTAATGCTATAAAAATATTTAACCTGGCTTGATTCATTTCTTTCATTCTGAGATCTCTGGTTAAAGGCTGGTTCCACATAGATCGATTCTGATCAATACTTCTCGGAAAAACGATACCGCAATTTTCAAAGCTCGTCCCTTGAAGGATTACCTTAGCGACCTTGAAACTCTTCCGGAAAATTGTTAGGTTCGTGGCGATAACCCGCGATAAAATTCAATTTACCGCGACAAGATCGGTTCCTGAAGCTTTGCGACACGTCGATCGCATAATTCGAAGCTTCTTTTCTCGATCGCGGTTCGTCGTTGTCTCTTCCTTCATTCGATTTTCCTGGCAAGTTCGAGTGGTCACGGTTATGGATTCTGAGTTTAAATCGCTCGACTTTTATCGAAAAATTCATCGAGAAAGGCGGGCATGTTGGGATTCCGTGTGGTTCGATGATCGATTTTAAACTATCTATGGAAACGTATATTATAGTTGATATATTGGCTAGTACTTTCGATATGATTAATTAGCAACGCACCAATTATATCGTATATTCCCATATATAGGTTAGTACTCCGATGCATATATTGGTGGTTGGTCCAACATAGTTGGCAATAACTTCGGAGCTTCTACCTTTACGAATTGCCATTATCCATTATACCATTGATTTAATTAAATCATCCTTAACATTAAAATTAAACCTAATTACCAACTTACTACTATTACTACCAACTTAAAAGCCTAATTAGTAAAAATGTGCAAGTGATATAATTTTGATAAAATCTTACTTATCGTAGTCGCATAATTTCATCGTATAATTTTAATTCTCCTCATTTTACATTAATATTATTTAATATTATCAAATATATCGTATTAATCGTACATTAATATTATTTGATCATTGGTAACACGAATGGTAAACATGTAAAATCCTGTACGTGTAATATCTAGCGTCAAGAAGGTATTTCCAGCGATATATTATATTTCCGCGGCGTGTGTATCGAATTGAATCGGTTGATGATTGTACGTGTAGAAGATACGAAACGCGATAAGATTGCGTAGGAAACGAGTTATGAATCGTACGAGGAAAAGGGGACAAGAACTCGTGGTTGTGTGCAAGGAAGAAAATAGGAATAACGCCCTTGTGAAAGTAACTGTATTCAGTCGTTGTATTGAATCGTACTGCCAGGTTGTAACGTTAAATTCTATATTTAGTCGGTTTTCTTACACGTTCGAGGTAATACCATTGTCGAGATGTCGATTTTCTTCGTTCTCTGCATCGATTGTACTTACTTTAAGCGACAAAGCTCGTTATCCTTGACGAGATAAAAGTTTGCCGAGTTGAGACGAGCGTCTCGTAGCTGGATCTATGGTCGAAATATTTTTGCGATATTTCTGCGAGAAAACATTCTCGTTTCGCGTTTCTACTCGTTAATTGTTCGTCTTTTTCTGAGCTTCCTGTCGCTACGGTAAGCGTATTACGCGAAAGGAAGAAGCTACGTGTAGCTTCCACCGCATTGTTCCGCAGCGTTATCGACTAATGCGTCCCGTTTGTCGAATTTCAGGTAACTTGTCCCATTTATTTGGCCAGTTATTGGCTCACCTAGAAAGTTCTAGTCATTTCGAGCACCTATCGTTTTAAACGAATCTGCCTTTGTAATACGTTATTTAACTTTAATATATCGTACTTTAATATTGCGCATATTGCGCTCTAACAAATTATTTATTAATCAATTAAGGTTAATTAAAGTTAATAATTCAAGCTGAACAAATATACTCGCATAACGGTAATCTCTTTTAAATTTATCAAATGTCAGGAATCTTTTCGATTTACACGCAAACGCACCGGTACGACTTAACAATTGATCAACGTTTCGAACGTTCCAAAAAGCCATAAATATTCCGAGCTATAAAAATTCGGTATAACGTTGGTATACTTAAAGTAGCGCGAATATGCTCTGTTTAAATGTTTCACCGCTGGTATCGGATAAAGGGTCGATTAAAATTCCATCTCGTCTCCGAGGGCCATTCTGTCTTTTTCCAGCGCCCAAACGAAATTCAATGGCAATAGCTCAGGTTGCTTCGTCGAGAAATATTCACCGGGGCAAGGAAACGCGCATGAGAATTAAAGATTCATAGAACGATGCTAAAATTAGCTTTCCAATCTCGACCAGAGGATTCTCATCTTTCTCCGTGTTGCCGCTACTCTATGAATTTCTCTAGGGAAGCAGTCCCGATTTTTAATTGATATCTTGTAATTTGACAGGGGATTAATTCGAGAAGATGTTACGTCAAAATATCGTTTCACATTCCGAAGAATTTCTCAAATCCACCCGAATCAGTGCTCTTATTATCGACCGTAATTATTTGCGCGTAATTGTTTAAGAAATACGAGCACTTTCTGCTTATCGTCATAGGTGTCCACACGATTTACTAATCATTTGATACAAAAATCTCCAATTTCCATCGGTCTTTTAAATTACCATCAACGCAGCAAGAATCTAAACCGAACAACTCCCACGTCAGTGAACAACTTTTTCATTAAACGGACTGCGAAGCTCGTAAACGTCGTTCGCATATTTTGCTTTAAACTTTGATTAATTTCGATTAATTCCCATTTTAAAAACTAATCTAAAAGGCTTAATTGCGCCGAAACAGCGTGTACACCATAGCAAATAAGATGGTTGCTGCTTGCTAGGGGCGCCATTAGAGACACGCGTGCAGCAGAGGGGTGGTTCGAGGGTGATTCCAGGACCATTGGGCCAAGGACGAGTGGGGTCAAGTCCTGGAGATGCAACAGATAGCTTCGACTGTCTATACGTAGCTCTATCGCCGAGGGGTGGGAACGAAGGAAAAGAGGCTGGTTCGATTTTTCTCTTCGAATCGTTGCCGCAGAATCCCTGGATTTCGGTGTCGCGCCAATAAACGCTAGCCACGTCGGACCGAATTACAAAAGGCGAATTAACGAGCCAAAGGGCTTGTTTCCCCCTTGCTTTCTCGTCGATAAGCTCTCTGCGAACGTTGCTATCATTCGATCGGCTTTAATCGGTGATTCTAATCGACGATCCCTTGGATGTTGCGATTTGTAAAACGTAGGGTATAATTTATATCGGTAAGAAACTTTTGGAAATTATCCAACGAACTATAACTATTCATAACTATTTAACGATTAAACGATTTATAACTATTAAAGAAATGATTTTTCATTTGCAAGTAATTTAAAACTGAATTGGGAATGGGGCGTTCACGGAGGTTTATCGCGTGGAAAGAAATAGAAACTTTTGATAAATGTGGTATCGCGTTAGAAATAAATATCGTAGATATTAGACGAGCGAATTAATTTGCCGCTCTTTTAAACCGAATTAGAGTTTCATATTTAACGTTTAATTTCTTTCCAAACGTATTTACTCGTACTTGTAAAATCCGGGTCATGGCTTACGAATCGATCACGCGAGCAATACGTTCGAGAAGGAAACAAATATTTTTAACTACGAAATTCGAATCCGATAATTTTGTAAAACTATAAATCGAACGAGCTTATCAACTTCTTCGTACAATTATAAAAGAGATTATACCGGTATAATTAACATTTCTGCTGGAACGAGTACTTAATGGCGAACTTATTGTTAGTCGATGTTTTAATGAAAGGACTTTAACTCGATCGTTAAATGCGAATCATGGATCATGGATCACGACGTAGAAGATCCAGCGGATCGCACTAGATGGAGCCTGGTGTCTAACATTCCAGACACGACGAGGCTTCCGCTCGCTTTGGCCGCGGGCAGAGAAAGCTCGAGCCAGCCTCGAAGGCTTCAGCTGATATCGTCGCGGTTGCCTCTTCTTCTTTTCCTTTCACCGTCGCGGCATATGTCACGCCAGGGCCGCACGATTTCCAATGGAATCGTGCCTCGTACCCTGATAACGATCGAGATGGTTTCACGTACCGACCTCAAAGATCATCCGAGAGAATCGCTGATCGTGATCGAGCGCGTCTTTGATCTTGTCTCCGACTAATCGCCATTGTTACTCGTTTCTCCCTTTTGTTCTTCGTTACGGAAATGGGAAAGTATTTTGAATAATTCGCCAGGATAATTATGTGAATCTTATTCAAGGAAGTAGCCTCCGTTTTGTGGAAGTAGATAATTTAATGGAGGAAATTAAGTCTTGAAAATATCCATATTAATACGCGTCCTGCCCTCTTTAATTAAGAAACATTCTCTCTGCCATTTCGAAACCGAGGAAACCTCAAGTTCCTTTTCTTATTTTATCTTTGCGTCGTCTCCGTTCCGCTCTTAATTTAATTTAAAACGCGAAGATTCGTAGCGCGAAAATGAAAAAAATGCTAAATAGGACATTTTAACCGAGGGAAACGGTGTTATTAAATATGTTATAACTTTGCAGGCGAAAATTCTACGAAACAAATAAAATGGATTCCTAAGCAAAGAGAATCAAGTAATAGGTTAAAGCTTCGGAAATGGAATTGTAAATTAAGAAAAGAATTAAGAACAACATATCTCTGGAAACTATTGCGTAGACCCCTGGGCTGTGCTTTAAATCAATATTTCAATGTCAAACTTTTCTCGGACAATATTCCAATTAATCGCAGTCTCTCGAGTACAGACTTCTAATTGAAACTCTGTGGATTCGGTAATTTGAATATGAAAGACGGTAGTTGTTTATCCATGTAATAAACAAGATCGTAAATTATGCGCAAGAATGTAAGAGCCGATAGAAACGAACCGCTGATCTCGTTCCAATTAAACGACACGGCGGACGTCATGATAAAACCTTCGTTAAATTGCATTAGACGTCGTCAAGTGCGTTCATAAGAAAGTCTCGGCGTTTCGCATTTACAACTTACCGTTTTTGAGGAAAATTTATCTTAAAATCTAATTGAATAGCCTACAATTATCACCTTCGTTAAAACGCAGCATTGAAACTTGCCACTAAAATTCATTTGCCTTCGAATGATTCGTTTTAACGTTACTTGGTAAGATAGATTCTTCGCAGGGGAAATTAGCAAACAATGCCAGCCCTTGAGGATATAAGAACGTAATCGATCGTGTTACAAAATTTTCTGGCTCGATGGTTTTCAAGATGGAATTAAGAACTTGAAGATATAATATTTAAACTACGAATGTTTGCACATTTGTGAGAAATGTACGAAAAGTAGGAGAACGCACAGGAATCCTGCGATATGCAAAATATCCAAGGCAAAGTAGTCGTTGAAACGTTTCGAAGATAAAAAATAATTTGATAAATTAATTTTGGCAAAAGCTCCTACACGCTTTTAGTAATTGCCAATGTAAAAACCTGAAATCCCGAAGTTTTAACTAATTTGGTAATTCTAGCGTTAAAATTCATTCGTACAAAACTCTCGATCGTTTCAACTGCTCAGAGTCCTGAGCCATTAAATTTATATTCTGATGCGGCATGAGCCATGAAACAGCCCCATGATGCATTTACCGCGCGATCGACGCGTCAACGGTTGTGGTTTAGCGGATTAGCCGATCATCAAACAGAATTTCGTTGCCGAGGCACGGCTTTCAAAGCATAGTAACGTTTTCGTAGGTGTGCGCATTTTTTGAACAGCGAGGAAACGATCATTGGCATTCCACGCGATCATTCCTTTAAATAGATACCACTCGAAGGATAACGGACCTTGTTTCCTTCTTCGATTTTCTTCCCTGCCGAAGGAATCCTTGTCACGCGATAAAAATAAAAGTCTTTCGCCTCGAAGGACAAAGCGCTATTATCTTCTGCTCTTTTTTTTTTACTTCTTTTTTCTTCTTTTTTTTACGAATAGGTTAATTCGTCGTGATCTCGCGATCGACGCGAAAGAAACGACGATTATGTAATTTGTTACGCTAATCGGGGAGCTTCGGTTTCGTAGCGCCTGGCTACCTTTCGCTTTCGCAGGAATTGGACATTTATCCGTGAACTTTGAAGTTTTGATGGGCATTTTGATATTGACACGCTCGTTCATCTATCGTTTACCTGTGAGAAATTAAAACAAAGTTTGGTGGTTTCGTTTCGCGGAATGTCAGATGGAAAAATACCGCGGCTAGAAAAGCATAACACGATGTTTGCTTTGAAAATAGAAAAATTTGAGCGATCGTAAAAGCGCACGATGGCCCGTCAACTTGACGCGTTAAATGGAAACGAGAGTAGTTGATCGTAATTTACATCAAAAATATAAGACGTCTGGAAATTCGTGAATGACAGTGTCTATCTACGTAACAGAACAGTTATTTTCGTCCGCCTTAAGATACGCGAACGAAGCGAATTAGGTTTACAAAGTTAAGTCGATCGCTGTTCAAAATGTGAGACAAAATCTTCGATTCGCAAGAACGTGCGATACGTTTCGTGACTCATAATGCAGATCGTTGTTTTTCATCGCTTTCTAAATGCATCTCGCGACACTGAGAATACCAAGCTGGCTTTCAATCACGCGAATCATTGAGACGAACCCAAGTAGAAGACGCGCACTTCCTTCTTGCTATCTACCAATTTGAATAACCATCGCTTTGCCGCATCTATACATCTCACGAGGAAGATCGATCCAATGCACAGATAACGATCGTCATCTAGAAATCGATTTGTTTAGTTGTTCACCTCGCTTCGAAGATCACACGATTTTCTAATTCTCGTAACTCTCGTGTATCAAAATCAAGTTTGCAAAGGCTAACAGAAATTTTCAATGAATTTTTCAAATAAATATTCTCCAAATTCCAAAGATCGTTGCATATTCAGCGTTTCCCTTTAGCTCGAAGATTCCTCGACTACCACTTCTTCTTCCTCTTCTTCTTCTTCTTCGCGCCTTTTTCAAGGAGAAATGCTTCGGCGATACCAGGTCACACCAGGTCATACCAGGACGAACAGCATCCGAATAATCGAATAATAGAATCGTTAAGCACGCACACTTGGTTTCTCGACGACGTCGTTTATGCTTCTTCTCCGCCTCGGAAAAGGGCAAATTCCTGTAGCTGAATTTAACGATAAACGCCGGCCAGAGCCGGTTCACCGTCGTTTCACAATGAGATTTCGATACCAATACACAAGTCCGTGACGTGGTTGTTCGCAGAACCGATGTGCCAACGTGAGCCAAGCAAAAACGTGACATAGACGATTTCACTTTTTTCGGACTTGTGTCCGACCTACGAAATGTATTCGCTAATCTTCAAGAAAAGTCACGTTCGCTATGACGCGTGGATGAAACGTTCACGATTTTGATCTTCCTTTGCGCGCAAGAACCTACATATTACTACCGACCATAGTTTTTTTATTCGAACGAAAGAACTAACAGCCAATGATTCATATACCGCCCAGCAATCTTATTACTTTCCTTATCGTTATTAGTATACCGTACTTAATCATATTAGATATTACATCATATTTAGCAAATTATCGCTACGTTTCAAATCCGGAATTTATCGATATACGGAAGCTGCACAAATTTCATTAATCGTCCAAGTATTAATAATTAATACTTAAGAACGTAATCGTGCAAACACTGTCACAGATTCGATCGCCATCAAACAACACTCATAGGATTCTCGTTCTTTGTCAGCAACCTGGCAATCACGCTAACAATTCTATCAACGATGTCACAAATCAATCCTCGATCTCACAGTTACCATAATTTACGTTCGCCTAATTGCAGTCTCAACGAAACAACGTAACGATCAACTGCATTCATCGTTCGTCACACGAAACATCAAATTATACCATGTTCGATTTGGATAACAATTGCGAGAGAGAAGAAGAGGACGCACGCTTATTAAATCGTTCTCGCGCGAACGAAATCGTTCACCAAGCAAAGGGTACATTCCATGTGGCTGGGTTCGCGACCAGAGATGGTCGCGAGCCATCCATTTGCCTGGCAACCTGCTGGCGCGGCGCAACGGTCGAAAGATTCGAGATCGTTGGCATTTACGTGCCGGCCCGCGTCGCGATTCCCAGAGACGGACGACGATGGTGCAATAGACGCGTGTGCAGACTTCCTAACCAGGCGGCTCGTCATCTACCCCAAAATGCCATCCGAGCCCTTGCTTCGATCTGACATTTCCACGCCAGGATGAGAAGCCGGGGTTGAACAATTTTGTCCATCTTTCGATCTTTAGAATACAACGTTTGAAACATCTTGCTGATAGCCTTTCCGTTTACCAGATAAAAGGATTGCAGGATTTTTGTCTTTCCTTCTTTTATCTTCCGCATTTTCTTTCTTTGCAGGATTTTCTGAATCCTCGTTCAAAGTAGTTGATAGCGTCGAAGTAGTCGATTTCAAGTTCTGTAACGTACTCGTAGGTATTTTCTAATCTTTCAAACGTCGTAGTATATTTATAATTTTGCAATATATATATATATATATATATAGTTGTTGATTAAAATTAAATTTAAAAACTGTACTTGAGAATAAAAGGAAGAAATAACTTTCAAGAACTTTTGAAACAAAGTTGCGAAATACTTAAGATAAGGGTACTCGTGAGTCTCAGCGAACGAGTTCGAACGGTCGTTCGAAGCTCGAGCAAGCGAATCAGGGCACTTCGTTTCCGAGATGTGTAACCACGACAAGATCGAATTAGGAAGACAAATGAGTGCAACGGCTCCTGGAATCGCAGTCACGTTGCATCTACGGCTGAATGAGTGCAGTTGCATCCGAACTCGTTTCACTTTCGACGCGGTGCCACGCGTACTCGCGTTTCCAAAGCAACGGAAAACTTGTATTTTCTCTGTTACGTAAGAATCTCCGTTGCGAAAAAGTCCAGAAATTGCACCGCCCCGATTTTTTTTTACCATTGTCTTCTATTCGTAACATCTCCGTTATTTGAGAATACGTTCGTTCGAAAATAACAACCTCTGAATCTTACAAACTATGCATTTTGCTGAAATTTTATTTCTACTCGAAACGGTGTACTCGTGAATCATACTATTTTACAACAACGTTCCAAACGATAAACACCGTATTGATCCGGCGATTTTATCGCTCAAGATCGTTAAACTCGCGAATATGCCGAGAGTCGAAGTTGCTGCAATTCGCTGTAGGGAATCGCGACCGTGAATTTAAAGCGATCAAACCGAAGGCAGTTTCGAAACTTTCGACTCGTACGGTACGAACGATGGTCTTGTAGTTTGAGTAATTTGATGAATTTTATGTAAATGGTTGATAACGAATCGTTTGCAAGATCGAAGAGATAAAACTTTCAAGCGTTTACTTTACGATCATTTATGTCATTTCGACTAGCTTGAAATATAAAACGCATCGAACGCGTTGTACGTATAAAAATATACGAAACACGCGTGAATTTCTTTATCAAGAATAAAATCATCCTACCCTTTTATTCGTCGCTTTGTAAATAAGATGGTTGTGAAACTCTTGAGGAGTAACGTATACGGTAAATGTACCACCAGCTACAAGCATCAGGACATTTTACTCGTTGTATCTACCGGAAAAGATGCAAAGAAAAATTTTACTTTATTTATTATTGTATATCTCACGAGATAGGAGTAAAGTAAGAAATTTACGATAAAATATCTAGAAAATACCTAGAAAATATAAAATATCAGTAGGCGTAGTAGCACTTACGTCCGGCAGTGCACCTACCCTCGTTCCCCCGATTCGACGCATCGTCCACACGACCCACGGGTTAAGTTAAGGCTTGTTGTCTTCTAGGTGAGACACTCCTACGCCACTGCATCCTGGGGAGCAGGAGCGAGGCAACGATTGTCGGATCGACGCAGAACAGCAACGATCGAAGAGCAGGAAAGAGGGGGCCCAACAGGGTACAACGTGGTGGTGGAAATATAAGGCGCGACGAGTGGCGGGCCTCGGTCAGTCCGTTAGTGGTACCTACGCCTTCAAGGTCCGCGTCCTTGAAGCGAACACACTCGTTCTCGATCTACCTGAGAGAGTAGCCAAAGATCTCAGGGCGCCCGCGAGCGCTGTTCCTCGATCTCGACTTCTTTTCCGGAAGTGGTGCCGGGAAACTCGCGAGCTCTTCGTTCGAATACCCAAAACGGCCCCCGTCTGATCATCCCATCGTCGAATTCGACACGAGTGAAACACAGGCCAGTAGGACGCGTGGATAAGTCAGAGTCTCGTGAGTCACGGAACCTCCATCGGGAACCGGAAGCGCCGTTCCTTCCGTTGGACGAGGATGAGGTCCTCGCTGGTGCTGCTGTTCCTGGCAGCCATCGTTCTCGCCGGTGAGTAAGGAATTCGGTGACTTTCACAGCCTGAACAGAACAGATCAGTGTGCCGATCGTCAGAGATCGAACGAATTACGGATGAAAGGAACGGTTAGTGTTACCATAAAGACGATTCTAACGTTGGATCGTTAACGAGGTTCGAGAGAATCGTGTAGGAGGGTAGTCTGTCATAGAATATGGCAGCGAGTGGGAACATGGTGGCAGGCGTGATTCGAATTCGTGCGGGAATTTTCAATATGGAATTGAATTTTACCCTCTGTCCTTCCCTCTACGAGTCAATGTTTTCTTCCTTGGACATTGTACCAAGACACGTCGCCTTTTTAGTAACAATTTTCACTTGGAAACTAGCCACGGTCTTCGTAATCGTACTCTATATAAAACAAACGTTGAGACAGACCACGTTGCACCACGTTAGAAGTCCTTTAGCTGGTTCATTCTTTCGACCGTTGCGCCATAAGCTTCTCGAGCTACTTACACGCGAACAATAGAATCGGCGTTCTTTCAAATTAGTCTCCAATTTCTTTAAGCGACGGACTAAAGTCAGAGTAGACGGTAGTAGCAAAAGTCGACTGAAAATCATCGCGTGAAATTAAAAATTAAGGCGAACCGTTTAAACGGGAGCGCACGTGAGTCTCGAAATGGCGACAGGCGGCAACGTTCGCGAGCCGTGTCCACTGCCCCTCCTCCGCCCCCTGTGGCGCTGTTTTCCTCGTTCGGAAATAGCGGACGGTGGACGCTTTCGAAGAATCGGCGGTTTGGACGGTGGAAATCGGACGGAATACGATTCTGGCGGTCGACGGAGACGACAGGTTGCATAAGAGATTAGAGCGTGAAAGCCTCTGGTTCTACTCGGTCCCGGATGGGTGACGTCACTGCCGTGCCCTGAAAAATACACGGGGTGGGGGGGCGCAACTTTCCCCGTTTGTCGCGGCGCTATGCGATGCCGACATGACACCAGCCCGCGGGACCAACAGGGCTCAAACGATTTAACGTGTTGGTCCTTTAGCCAAACTTTGCTTTTCGATGTATCTGTACACGGTGGTTGTCAACTTTGCATTCTTCGACAATTCTTCGGAATATTTTCAGATATTATTTTACGCGATTTTGGATGTTAAGACTTTCGATCGATTTAACCGAGTTAATCGATGCTTTACGCAGCCTCAGTTTTTGACTTTCGAAAGTATCTGTATCTCTTGTAATTTCAAATATATCCACACGTTTCACCGTGTTTCACTCTTTCGTACCAATTTTTCATTTCGAAAGCTTCTGCATGTAATTTGTCTTGTGAAAGGTTTTGCAGGCGTTTAAGTTTAAATGGTTTTCAACGCTGATCTTTAGCTCTGAAAATAACTGTAGATTGCTCGATGCTTGGCAAAGCCCTATGGTTACTTCAACGTTGGTATATTCGATTCTAAGTGATTTTTCAGAGTCAGTGTTTTGTTTCGAAAATGTCTGTAACGTATCTTGCTGTTATGCCTAAAATCTTGTAGGTATTTTAACATAAATTCGATAGAAATTTATTGGTTTAAATATATGAATTTGTTTGACTTTAAACGAGTTTAAATCTAGTGTGGATCTTTTCAAAACTTTGAACGTCGATATTTCCTTCGAGCCGGTTTTTCAATCGATTTTCAGACGTGAAAGTTTATAGATGACAAGGTTTTTGAAAAGCTCGATACACGGCTTAATGTACATTCTCTTTGAAAGAATATCCACGTTACGAACGTAGGTAGACCCGCGACTTTGAAATCGGCTACGGAATAGTATTAGCTTGCGAAGGAAGTGAAAGAACGATAGATCGACGTTTGAAAGTTTATGACACCCAGAAAGAGGTCGTTATCGAGCCGTAGAACAGGATGGATCGTTGAATTTGAAGCTACTTGTAGAATTCTCGGTTTTCAAGGAGATCCAGTGATTAGGCTTCGTTGGATCTGTAACCTGCTGACTTCGTACTTTCTTCGGCTCGTTGCTTCGCGACTTGACATACAACTCTTTAAAATTCCTCAAGAATTTCACTTTCCATCGCCTTTTTTTACATAGAATCTCGATCCTTGGTAATCTAATTTTATATTCAAACATTGCTCGTTCCTTTTACATTAAATCCAAGGACTGTAAAATTCGTTATTCTTAAACTCTACTTGAAATCGCTTTTTTTCAAGCGCTCCAAATCCAAATCACTTTCCATCCAGCCGTTCTTGCTTCAATAATACTATTTTACACTAATGAACTTCCTACTTGGTAAAACCAATCGCCTTTCTTCATCGCGCAACTTCTAGAGAAAGATTCCACTTTCTCTCGAAAAGGTAGCCGGTTGAATTAGCATCCTTCCGATTACACGCCATTATACTTTACCGACTGACCTTTCCAAAATTAATGGGGCAATGGACTCGGAAACAACTTTTACGAGAACTACACCGAACAAAGACTCGATCGCTATAATTGGACGTTTGTGCCTATTTGTACGAATTTTTCAACTACGATATACATATACAGGGTGGTTGGTAACTGGTGGTATAAGTGGAAAGGGGGTGGTTCTATGCGAAAAAAGAAGTCGAAAATATAGAATAAAAATTTTTTCTTTTTTTTCTTTTTTTTTTTAATTTTTCCATCGAGACAACGATCTACAATGAGATCCGTTATAACGAGACGCGATAAAGTGCACGCGTGCCGAGCGAAAATTCAAAGTCGATTTTCTCGAAAACAAAGCCTCGAACGAAAAATTTGTATTCTGTATTTTCGACTTCTTTTTTCGCGTACAATCACCCTCTTTTCTCTTGTACTACCAGTTACCAACCACCCTGTATATATAAGTTTGAGTCTATATAGGTCATATTATCGTAACATTGCATCATTGTTAAGAAAAAGATTTCGCCTACTAAGGGTTGATCGACCTAATGAATTCTATGCATTCGGGACATGAAAAGAACGCGAAATCGTTAATAAAACACGCTAATAAAACACGCTAATAAAACAATGTCGTTGGAAAGGCGCGAGACAGCTTTCTCCGTTCGTTGCTTTGATATAAAATTAACGCGGGGCCGAAACTGCAAATAGAGGAAAGCAACGCGTGTTTCCCCGTATATTAAAAATCAGCCGTTTCTGCTTCCACTTTCTCGAGCGGAGCGCGTTTCCGCTCGTTCGACCAAGAACCATCTCGAAACGAAAACAATGCCACACGTCGTGAATTTCCAAAGCACTCGCAGTTTCCCTTTTTAAACGAACATATAAAAGCACTCGACGCGAAAGGAGTTATATATTTCTGTTAGAAAAGAGAGTCTACAAATATAAATAGGTACGAAAGATGTATTTTATAAAACGGCATTCGCAAATGGCTTACATAAGCGAGATAAATATTGGCAAAATCGTATATTCGTAACTCTTACGTAATTTATAGTATTGATTTTCTACTTCCGCCTCTACTAAACGTAAGAAATCGAACGTTGGCGAGAATTGGTAGTAGTGTACTCTGATGGTTGCTCGGTAAAATAGGTAAAAAGAAAAAAGAAAGAAGGAGAAAAAAAGGAAATTATGGTTTGTGCTAATCGCTTGCCTTTGATCCATCTGACGAAAGACGATGATTCTGTCAATTGGTAAATAAATAATCATAAGCCAACGTTGTATTGTGACGTCAATTTCACACTTTCCATAATCTCGCCGCTGATAGGTATCTTCGCTGTTACGCAATCGTACGTATATGTATGCGTCTCGAAATTTCACCGAAGAAATCCGAGTGTCGTTTAGAAGTTTTATGTAAACGTTTTTATTCCTGACAACTTTATATTTAACTTTAAATAATTCACTAATATCGGCAAAGAAGTCATTATATTAGCAATAAATCACGTATATGAAAGATAATGTTATATCGTTATTGCATCTCTTATGAAATCTTCGCTAGTATCGATCTTCTTGACACTGGTCGTTAACTATCGATCGCTACAGTATACATGTAATCTACATCGATGAAGTGAAAATGTAAGATACCCGAAGAGGTGCGTGACGATATAGAAAATTATATATGCAGATGTGTATATATTTTACAAAAAATAATTCAAATTCTTAGAAATACACTCTTGCAAACGTATAAACTGTATTGTACTAATTTGCTGTAATAGGAATCGATCGTTGTAATTATTCTGGTACTTTCAATATCAAATCCTCGTAACTATCATTCCATCGATACGGTAAATACGATACTTGTAAATACAAATAGAATACACATTGCCCTAAAGACGACACGAACCACTTAATTTTAGAAGGCTCGAATCGCGTGAAGCGACAGGAGGAGAAGAAAGAAGAGAGCTTCGAAAGCGAGATCTGCAAGGACAAGGATGCGGGCGAATGGTTCAGATTGGTGGCGGGAGAGGGTGACAACTGTCGTGACGTGATTCAGTGCACCAGTTCGGGTCTTCAGGCCATCAGGTGTCCCGCGGGACTGTATTTCGATATCGATAAACAGACCTGCGACTGGAAAGACTCGGTGAACAACTGCAAACTGAAGAACAAAGAAAGAAAAGCGAAACCTCTGCTTTACACCGAGGAACCGCTCTGTCAAGATGGCTTCCTCGCTTGCGGCGACGGCTCTTGCATCGAGAGAGGTCTTTTCTGTAACGGGGAAAAGGATTGCGCTGACGGATCCGACGAGAATATTTGCGGTGAGTATGAAATAGAGAAACTTTGCTCGATCGTTTTGGCAAATTTCATAACTGGAAATTCTATTCGTTATTCGTTCTTTCGACGATCACCTCCCGAAGGTGAAAATTGGAAACTTAATGCATAGTGAAAACTACGTAAATTAGCGAGATTCGATTTTATCGACGCATCGGGGTAGCCTACTTTCGTTCGCAAAAACACTGTTCGTCTTTCTTTTTCGAAATGATTTTAAACGAAGATCAACGAGATTCAATTTTGTCGACACGTGTGAATAATTTACGTTCCCTTTGACACGAACAACGAAGACCATGACAGGGACGGATGACGAGTTTCGTTGCTGTTAATTTCGTCATCCTTCGTCGAGGCGACTTGAAATAAAGATTTTCGAGTAAAAGGGGCTATTGCGGGTTCGCGAAAATTACAGATATGGACAACGACCCGAACAGAGCGCCACCCTGTGACCCTACAGTCTGCGTTCTACCCGATTGCTTCTGTTCCGAGGACGGTACCACGATCCCCGGAGATCTACCTCCCAAGGACGTACCGCAGATGATCACTATCACGTTCGATGATGCCATCAATAACAATAATATCGGACTGTACAAAGAGATCTTCAACGGAAAACGCAAGAACCCAAACGGTTGCGAAATCAAGGCCAGCTTCTTCGTCTCGCACAAGTACACCAACTACTCGGCTGTCCAGGAAATGCACAGGAAAGGACACGAGATCGCCGTTCACTCTATCTCGTAAGCAAACACTTGTGAAAAACAAATTAATCTCTCCTTATTCTTTTCGAGTATTTTTCAACCTGGCTCGAGCGTTCAGCTTTAACCACGACTTTTGCTACGAGTTTATACTTTGGTTGTAATACACGGAACGTTCGATTCTTGACGATCTACGTACCGTTCGATCTTAAGAAGATGCACTTTCGAAATAAAATTGCGGTAAAGATAACGACGATAATATAGACTCGGAAATTCAATTTTTTGTGGTTTAAGTTGTTTTAGCAGCCGATCCTTAAAGTCGGCGTTAATCGCGCGATGAACGTTTGTGTTTCAAGTCACAACGACGACGAACGTTTCTGGTCAGACGCGACGGTGGACGATTGGGCTAAAGAAATGGCTGGTATGAGGATCATCGCGGAGAAATTCGCTAATTTAACGGACAACAGCGTGGTCGGTGTGAGGGCTCCGTATCTCAGAGTCGGTGGAAACAATCAGTTCACGATGATGGAAGAACAAGCATTCCTTTACGATTCCACCATCACCGCGGCCTTGAACAACCCACCGCTATGGCCTTACACGATGTACTTCAGAATGCCGCACCGTTGCCATGGAAACCTTCAACACTGTCCAACGAGGTAACCTAATTTTAAAGTAGAAAAGCGAATTACTTTAATCTGATTAAAAACTTCGCGCTTCGATGATTACGCTAATACAATTCTGTCGCAAGCTGGTATTAGTAGTGGCTCGAGGTAATTGATCCAATTATCTGCTATATGCATCTTGCACCAAGAACGCTTGTAGCTTAAACATATCGATATATATTGACGTGTTTAATATCGAATAACGTTTAATTTAATATATATATTGCTGTCAGTGAATGCTACATCCCACAACGAGTTCCATTAAAAGTAGCAACCTATCTATTTCCGTCTATCTACATGCCCCATTAACCTAATCTTTGGTACGTTCTATACTAATAGCGAGAGCGGATTCGTAGCATGAAAATATCAAAATATTTTGTGCAAGAAGCGTCACCTTTTATGTGAAATGTATCGCTTCGAACGAAGCAGCTACGTCTTCGCCTGAAATGCCAGGGATAGTAGCGGCTCGATTCAATCCCTCCATCGTCAATCGAGCATCGACTTTTTTGCGTAGGTCGCACGCAGTCTGGGAGATGGTGATGAACGAGTTGGACCGCCGCGAAGACCCACAGAACGACGAATACCTTCCCGGTTGCGCCATGGTAGACTCGTGCAGCAACATCCTAACCGGCGACCAATTCTACAATTTCCTAAACCACAACTTTGACCGACATTACGAACAAAACCGCGCTCCCTTGGGCCTCTACTTCCACGCAGCCTGGCTGAAGAACAATCCCGAATTCTTGGACGCGTTCCTTTATTGGATCGACGAGATCCTGTCCAACCACAACGACGTTTACTTCGTGACGATGACCCAAGTGATCCAGTGGATCCAGAATCCTCGCACGATAACAGAATCGAAGAGTTTCGAGCCGTGGAAGGAGAAGTGTATCGTGGACGGGCCTCCCGCTTGTTGGGTTCCCCACACCTGCAAACTCACCTCGAAAGAGGTTCCTGGAGAGACCATCAACCTTCAGACCTGCGTACGTTGCCCGAATAACTATCCATGGGTGAACGATCCGACCGGTGACGGGTTCTTCTAAGGCCACAGTGTCGCGTTCCTCCTTCTCGTCTAAGTCAAACCCTCTGATTCTCCTCTTGCCTGTCGTTTTGGGCGTTCACCTTTGATCTTTCTTCGATCCCTCTCATTCTCGTCCTGCCATTGGTCGATTATCCTTCACGAGTTTCACGGTGGACGTGGGGTCGTCGGCGACGTTTTCGATCGGGGAACACGGTCGGGTGGGCTTTCACGAAGATTACTTCCGTTACGAGATACAGGGTAGTTGTATAAAATTTTTAACGGAGCCTTTTGCTAGACTGTTTTTAGAGGAACAGTTATTAACAGAGGATGTAACAGAAAGGGGCTCGAAGACGTGATTGTCGATAAAGATGAGAATCGAGCTCTCCCGATCGGTTCGTCGACGAAAACCGTCCATCAATCACGTCACCAACGATCTGTGATAATTTTCATGCGGCTCGAGATTCAGCGACCAGGACGACGAACGCAACGACGAACGCGACAACGAACGCGACGACGAACGCGACGACGAACGCGACGACGAACGCGACGACGAACGACGATACAGCGAACTATTCTTTTTCTCTATTTTCTCTCCCATTTCTCTCCCATTTCTCTCCCAAACCCACGACGATTTCACCCTGGCCTCCACGAAACCTGACCTGGAGAGAAACGACGCGATCGTAACGCGAACACGACGTAAAAAAGGAAAAGTAAAACAAAACAAGGATTATTATCATCGTGTGTAATATATGAACGCGTGTCTCAGCCTGTCCCTGAAAAAAAGACGGATCCCTGACACATGGACGGAGGACACGACGGATTTAGCTGGGAGGTCGGGCTGCGGTTGTCCTGTTGACCCCAGGAAAAATGAAAATAAAAATCGATGATCCCTCAGCGACCGCCAGAACTCCCTGTCACAAAATGGCGGACACCCTTATTTTTAAAGGGTTAGCCAAACTTTTATATATATATATAAATAACTATATATATATATAAATATAAAATATCGTGTATGTATATTTTTTAAAGCTAAGTAATAATTATCAATTTTACGTTCTCGATGGAATCTTTAATAAAAGAGAAACCGGCGGAATACGAGAGTCTCTCATTCACATTTCCCATCCCCTTTCAATAGGAATTTCTCGAGGAAAGTGGAACGGGTTCGAAGTATCGCGACACGAGTTTACAAAGTTCGATGACCTTTCGTCGTTCTTCTCTGGGTCGATGACCCGATTTTCCAACTACAGTTTCTATTCATTAACATCGGAGTTATCGGCGAGTAAATTATAAAATCTGTCGTAAAAATTGAAACGAAATATATAGAAAGAAACGCATAGTTTGGGAAAAATTTAGCTACAAATTTTTTAAAAGATTATAAACATCAGCGGAAATGCATCGCCGTAAACCTATAAAATGTCTACCTATACATTGGTACAAATTGATAATTTCAGCGTTAATGATCGATAACCAAACTCGTTATTTGGCTAATGGAAGGCTTGTCAAAGTTACGAACGTTTATGTTCTAGCTTTCAGCATTAAATTGCCTTTAGACCATAAAATGATACTAAAGAAGTTATAAGAAGATATTTATTACGCCAATCTCTCTTTTCATCTCTCTTTCGTTTAATCTCTCTCTTGAATCGAATCCGAAGGTACCTTCTTCTAATAAAAACCACTCGATGAAGCTTCCACTCTGATTGATCGTAAATTTTTATATCGATCTTTTAAAATCTCTACGAGTCTTACGTTCGACGTGTCGAGCCATTCGAACTGCAATAATAAAACACGCCTACCTCGAATCGAGGAGAAAATCCCCGGTTTCGAATCGGGCGAAATCGAGGCGAAATACGAGGGTGGTTAAGATCAAGGCCGGTCTGGCAAATTCGCCGGGTTAATTACGAAATCGAGCAAGCCCGTTCTTCGTTATTGAAAATTGGAACGGCGCGTACGTGGTCCGCATCGAAGAGGAGAGGTGACAGGCTTAAACGTTCTGGCCGAGAAAACGACGACTGCATTCTTCTGGCTTGTAGGTCGAACGCGAGAAAGGACCTTTCCAGCTTGCTAGCGCCGCGAAATTCTCTTTGCTCGTAGTCTAACGCCCATAATGGCCGCTCAAGGTCTGCCGCTTGGAACCATTTATTGTTAGCGACGTTTGTTAAGTTTATTACTACCTGGAAAACTGAGACGAATCTCTGATTCATTGGTTAAAATACTCCAAGAAATTTTACTTTCTTCAATTACTCGATTAGGTCCGTGCATGTCAAATATCGTTTTACATAATAAAATTCTAATTGCATTTACTTGAATTTAATCGATACGTTCCACGTAACTCGACGTACTTTTTCAGAGATTATCTTGTTTCGCTATTCGACACTTGTAAGAGCTATCGCTTTTAGAATTCAGAGTCTTGGAACGAAACTGTTTTAATTTCTTCATTCGCGAGCCCCTTTAAAACAATGTACGCGTTAAAAAATTACTCGGGCGATGTAGGAGACGTTTTTACACTTCTCTAAATTCTAACTTTACGTTTTCATCTCTATGGTACTTTTCCGAAATTTAAGCTCACGTAAGAAAATCACAGGAATACTCTAATTATACATTAATATATTTTAGTTTATTTAGTTAGTTATAAATCTCCTTCACCGAATATACTGTTTTATAGTAAATTTCTTCTTCTTCGATATACTCGATAGTTAACGATGGGATAAAATTGAACGAGTGATATCGGCGCAGCAAATTCAAACTTCAAAGGAGCCTCGTTTCACACGCATCGACTTAATCGTTACAAGGCGCGTGATCGTAATTTCGAATCAGTGTTCCAGGTGAAGATGTACTTTTACGGTTGCAAAGCATGAAACCCGAACGCAATCGTCGTGGATCGTAAAAGCAAAACGGCTGTTAATCACACAGTAGCAAGGAAGCCAGTTGTGCAACGACGATGAACGGAAATTACAGTGATTAACGAATAGCTCGTTCGCTTGATCGATTGCTATAAGTCATCGTAAAACGATGGGAAAGATAAAGATGTATATTTGCAGGATTATTGAACATAAAGCGAAAGAATTTCGTTATTTTCCAGTTTGGAAAAGGAGGAGACGCTACACGATGCGCGAGAGAGAAAATCGCACTGTAGCCTCGTGAAATACCAACAGGCCGACGATCGGTGAGTCGAGGCGACGCGTTTGCATTCCGATTCAGCCTTTCTTTCGTCGTTGATTCTACGTCGTTTCCATTCCGAAACCAATCCAGCCGATCGTTTCGTTACGTTTGGTCGTATTTTGGTTCAGGAAAACGAATCCTTCGACCATCGAGCATGTTCCATTCTTTTCCGGTCGAACGTTTGCGTAGAATTTTGAAGGTTTACAAATTCTAAAGATTTAAAGAACTAGAAATTTCAGAGCCGCGAAACGGAAGATAGCTATAATAGGATCGATAACGCGCTAGAGATTATCGACGATTGCGAGGACGTAATGCAGAATCGTTTAATTAGTTTCCAGCGTATCGAGGGAGTCGTTTGCACCCACATTCTGCGGGGGCAATCAGCGGATGTCGCAATTAAATTCCGGTATCTCGGTCGTATAAATCTATGGAAGATGTGCTTATTTTAGCGTTTGGTTAATCTCCGATTTTAAAACCTATCCTCGAAACATCGTAGATGTTATATACGATTTAATATGCACAACTTTATAATTTGGAAGCAAAGTTACAGCTAAAGTGGAACCATAGTGCAAGTGCAGTTTACTTTCGTTATATCTGATGCATAGTTCATAGTCGCGTATCTTTGCTTCTTGGGATAAATAAATTCCTCGTTTACGTCGCTTCTTCTTTCAACTTCTCGTATAGGTATAACGACGTCTCTCTCGAGAAACTTTATATTCTATCCAATCAGACGCATTTATTATTTTTATTCGCAGCGCTTTCCATCGTAACTCAAGGGTATTTTCAAAGTGCGCGATCCACGAGCGAACGTTGGATCGTCGGTGGAGCGTTTCCTCCTTCATTGACTCCGGGAACAAGCCTCCTTCGATGGAATGCACACGAGCCAAAGTGATAAACACCGTTTAAGAATCGCCACGAGTTTGCCGGTAGTCGGTCTGAAAATCTCGCGTGTAAGCGAAAGTAGAGAAAGCTGTGTATCTCGATGCCGTGGCAAGGCCGTCCCTCTGGCTTGGACTCCTTCGATACGGAGGATGCCGGCCGTATCATGCAGGAATCTCGTTAGCATTCTTCCGTGCTGTTCTCGAAGACACGTACGATTGAAAACATAAATAGAAACGTGCAAATAGAGCTGTATGAAATTGTGCAAGATCACGCACAGGTAAAAGCTTTTTTCACGGTGTATTCGACAAAGCGACACGCCAGGATAAGAACGTCAGACGTTTGTTTTAGGGAAATGGAAGCAGAGACATCGAAGGGCATGAACTTGGGAAGTAGAACGAACCAGGAATAGGTATGCGTAAAGCGTCCGCTTTAAGAAAGCAGCAGCATGAATATTTAAAGAGTCCTACGAAAGTGAAAAGTTCGAAGCTAGTTTCTTAAGAGAGACAGGATCCCAAAGATTCTCGAGTTTAACTTTGTCATCAAAGTAGACGATCTCCTTGACATTTCAATTTTGACCCGATTTCTCCATCGATTCACCACGATATCTTATCTGATCGATACGCGACGCTCGTATTCACGGGCACAATGACGTTTGTTCGCTTGACCTTGAAATATCGCGTTTTACGCCATTAATCTCGGTAACGCCGATAAAGATCGAGAGTCGTTCATCGACGACGATCCCTAAGCAAACTTCTCCAATGATTAATATAATAATTAATTTTCTTCGAAAGGCGAATCGTCCAACTGGAGGCGCCACAGGTTTCGACTCGCCATTTGAAAGTCAACGACAGCGATATCAGAAATTCCACGTCACAGACTTTTGACTGTCGTTGGTACGACGCGCCTTCGAAGAAATGATACTCGGTGAAATTGACTTCTATTAGGTCAGTGGGCGATGGAAGTCGAATACCGTCGCTCGATTATTTGTCTCGATTTTTTCTCTTCTCGTAAGCCACGCAACGTTAATTGAAATTCTTCTTCTGCAGGTGAGAGAGGTGGTGTACGATGTCGATCGGAGGCGATTGAATTTTCTCAGCGGCACGACGTTTCACTCGCTGTTATTTGTTATGATCGCTACACGATCTTAATCTTGTACGAAGTTACACGTTTCGAGGAGATTTAGGAAAAGTGTGTTACGCCTGATTTGTGAGATCTGAAATTTGATCTTCGATTTCACTATCCGCTTGTATACTGCTTGAGAGAATTAGAGGAATGTAATTAACGAGATAAAAAATACATTATCTACGTATATTTTTTTATCTGTTGGCCGAAGAAACATTTATAATTATGAAATTGAAGATTGCCAATGATGATAAACCAATCTCTGAGCTAGGTCAGTTTTAGTTCATGCAAATGTAATCATAACATTATAATCTATGTGTTTAAAAAATGCAATTATTCGTCTAAATATAGGAGATATTTACAAACGAAGAATCGACTCGTCTTCTCTAATCTACGAGTTAAGAAAGATGGTCTGTGAAGATCTCTTTGTTGGTGAGCTTTCTTCGAGCGAAACAAATGAAATAAACATTTCTTAAAAGTATGAAAAACAATTTTATAACGCTATTGAGGAAGTTGTAACGATAGATTAATAAGAAATTGTGTGTTTAAAAATATAAAAATATATATTCCTTCGAGCCGGATTCGAACCAGCGACCTATGGATATCTCTGAATATACATTAACCGCTACAGTCCACCGCTCTACCAACTGAGCTATCGAAGGGATGTGATGAAACGTGCTTAAATAACGCTATTAATAGTTACATATTATATATCAATAATTTTAATTAATTTTTCTGTAAAATATAACGTTAAAAATTATATAATAACGTCAGTTATTACATAATAATACATATATTTCAAAAAACATCGAAATCGTAACGTTTTCCAACAGAATAACATTCGATTAAATTGACTCGACAAAATAATCGTTCCTTTGAGCCACATTTGAAATAACAATCTATGGATACCCTTTTTAACTATTCCACTTACACTCGGATCAACTACAGTTCACCGTTCTATACTAAACGAGTTATTGCAATGGGTTATAACCATTTTTACCCTTCTGAGATTCAGAAACTTATCTTACATTTTTTAAATAATATTTTGCAAAAATATTCCTTCGAGCCGGATTTGAACCAGCGACCTATGGATGTCTCTTTCTTTTCATCGCGAACCAACTACAGTCCACCGCTCTACCAACTGAGCTATCGAAGGGGTTGTATGTACATTTACATTTCCCGTTCATGTTCCAACCAAATTGCTCGAATCGTTTGGTGGAAGAAACTTCATTCTACAAAAAATATTCCTTCGAGCCGGATTCGAACCAGCGACCTATGGATATCTCTCCTCTTCTGGAACGCTTCAACAACTACAGTCCACCGCTCTACCAACTGAGCTATCGAAGGCCTGCAATCATCAGCTTCTCCGTGATACATGACCATTATTCAAACCATTTGCTACCGAAGCGTCAAAGAGAAAGGAACTTCTGAGAGCGTTCGACAAGGTAAAAACCTCTTCGAGCCGGATTTGACCTATGGATGTCTTTTCCAAGATACGAGATCGAATCGTTGCATACTGTTCTATGCTAATACGGTTTATTTTCATTCGAAGATCACACAGAAAGAGCGTGATAGATTCATCTTTGTCGATTTTCTCGATATCATCTGTTTTTAATGATATGCTTTTAACATGCGTTTAAAAAATAGTATGTTCGCACGAGACAGTCGAAAAGCAAAGTAACTGGTTAGTTTTCAATAACTTGTCCAATGATACAATTTATCTAAATGTCCAAAACAGTTTGTAAAAGGCCCAAGGGATAACAAGAGATAATCGAACCTCTTGTAAGTCAAATCGATCGACTTTATTTCTTTTTAATTTTACGATATCATTACACATGCCCGGTTCTTAAGAATCAGATGACTTACTTCCAATAAGATCATCCGAAATCCTTCCATTCATCCAATTCGCGAAACCAAAGAATTACCAAAATTTCTCATATCGATTTTCACGATCAACAAGCGACGAAAAATCGCGATCAAATCACTCGACGGATCGCATTATTCACCGTGGTTGTTGAATATCACGGCGCACGATCGGCACAGCGGGCGGAAATCGGCCGCAGGCCCGTTAACGTCGTTTCTTCGACGCGTTCCGGTGCAGGACGCGTTTAATGAAACTGCGACGACGTAACGCATAATAATAAATCGTGTATTTCGTTACCGGAGTTACGGTATCGTTACGGCTGGTCGAACAAAAATTCCCTCCGTTCGATGCGATTCCCTTCGTCCCGCGGTTTGACGACAAATAAATCGCTCGAAACGGCGGCGATCAACAGCTAGGGGAAAATTCACTCAATGGAAAGTGATTACGCAGATCGACGTTTTCCCCATCTAGAAAACCTGCCTCTCGATTCAGCCGATACTCAATCACGTATATACGTGGATCGTACGTGTGTTTCCATCGTTGACAGCTACGACGATAGCAAACGTTACCATCGTGGTTTCCACTCTACCCGATCGTTTGCGATCATTGTCCCGTCACGGTTGAGTTATTGAATAGGTTTGGAATTGGGAATTCGTAGTGTTTCTATGACAAGTTAATAAATTTCGTGGTACATGAAAATGCGCGACTGGAATTTATGTATTTTGAAATTTAACGCGCCAATGGACTGCTCGGATTTGTCAAACCTGCACAATTCGTAGTTTTCTGAAAATTTGGAAAATGCCTGTTGTGAGATATCGCGCATATCGGTACCTGTTAACCAGCGTACATAATTTAACTAGCTTTTAACGGCTCTGTTTCTACGCGTCCTGTTTTTAAACAAACGACAGTTGTGTTTCAGCACAGCGCTAGTGAAATTACAAATTGTTTTACACCACACGCACAAAATGGACAGTTTACTGTTGCGCATGTTCGAATACTTTCGTGCGCCAGTGTAGTCGCGTACAGATCAATTGAACTCTACTTAACGCTATGTCGTTTTCTTTAAGCATAGACGCATTCACGACGAACGACCTACGTGTTTTTTCACGCGAACTCGATAAAAGTAGTTGGCATCGAGTTTGCCTTCTGACATGAGGTGAACGAGTTTCACGAGAAGGGAACAGAGGAACCTTCGGTCCAAAATCGTCCGCGGGAACGTGGAAAGTCGTCGACCCCGAGGGAGGGAGCTCATCGTGCGTAAAATCGGAACTGATCCGTGAAACGAAAAATCCTCTGACCCATTTTCAAGTATCGTTCGCTTGAATCGACCGCTCGAATTCACGTTGCATTGTCCTCGAGGTATGCACCACGCCTCTTTGAAACGCGCACGCGCATTCCTCTGCCTCTCTTTGCAACTGCAAGTTCGTCAAACTGAAATAAATGCGATTTAAATAAATAATGGAGTTAAGTTACATATCCACTTGTACATCTTAATGAAATCAATTCGTCGTACATTGTACTTATCAAAAGTATTCGATCTTCACAAGGTGATTGTTAATCTCAGAACGAGTAGTTGCAGGTTTCGGAGGTCTGACTGTACCTTTTTCGATGTTCGAACGAGTCGAATCCCTCGCAAGCAAGCGATTAATCGAATCACGAAAGTCACTGCCACTTCATCGGGTCGTTATAAGGGAAATTCTACAGAATTCTACGCAATAATCATATGAATTTTAGTTCAATGTTCGTCCTTATAATTATTCGCGAACGATAGTCGAGAAAGATGAGAAATTTCTAGTAAGTTAATACTTTTGCGAACCACTGTACTTATTTGAATCATGTTGGTTAACTTAAATCCTTCGTCGATCGTTTGATCGATTCTCGATGATGTTTCCGGTACGAAAGTTTCTGGTCGTCCTTAAACGTGAGCAGCCTCGAAGATCGCGTGATCGATCGAATAAGGTCTCGTCCTCGAGATACCTTCACTGTCAGGATCATGGGGACGCGAAAAGAGGGACAAGGCGGCCAGTTGTCTGATTCTAAGCGTCTTTTTGTTTGTCGGTGCATTTCGCTCCCGATGTCGGCGTAATCACGGTGAAAGGAATGGAAGCTGTCGCAGGAAGTGGTGTAATTGCGTTTCTATAGGCGCGATAGAGTATCTCAACTATGCGATACCATAAACGAAACGTTGACCAAGAAGACGTAAACGAAAGGCGAGATATGGAATGACGTTATGACGGTAAAAGCGGCAAATTTACTAAATTTATATACTCACTGATCGATGTAGGTATACATTTACGTAAGATTCTAGCAAAAGGAGCGATCAGATAATTTAAATAAACTTTGTAGAGTCGTTGACGCGTGCGAATTCTCTCCTTGCGTCTATATTTTTATAAACGACTGCCTCGAAATTAATCTTTATTATAATATCGTACCAGGGACAGACTGCCCATTTGAAGGGACTTTAGGAACTTAATTAATGAACTAAAAATAGAAGGCCGGTGATTTCGGTAATCTCCCGGAAATATTTAAGCCTTAGTCCGCCTCTTCATCGTATCAATAACGTGTCGATAATTTGTAATATTAAACCTATAATTAATTGTTTGTTTGCTTGCGATGGACGTACGTGGAAACTACGTTAGCAAAATTGGAATTCTTGGCATTGAGATGTATTTTTGTACGTTCATATTTGTTAATTCGATACGTAGGTATTCTTCGATTCTAGAGAGAAAAGAAAGGGAAATGATTTCTTGATTCTACGTTCGAAGAAGTAGCAGAAAGATCGAGAGTGTCACTTTCAACTTTCAACTCTTCTCCGTAATAGCCCGTCCTTTCCGTGGCGAGTATCTTTTTATATTCTTTCCTCCTGCACGCTGTCGAAGATGTAACGGGATACCCACGTGCGTTGCGACACTATCGCGTCATTATCCGTAGAGGAATCTCAGTCCCTACACGAAACGCATAATTTTCTAATTCCAAAAAATTGGATAACCGATCGGAAGGTGGGTTGTGTAATTTCGAGAATCGTTTATTGGCGTGAAAGTTTTTAAATGAAAGTGCTGGCGAATTAACCCGCCGCATCTTACCTTTTCTATTATATTATCATTTATATGGTATTTATGTAATTAATATATAATGCCAATAAAGATTGAGATATAAAATAAGAAAAAGGATTGAGAGATTTTTGAAGGAATAATCTCGTTATCGGGAGACCGCGTGACTCGGATTTATTATCACTTTCACTGGGTGCACGAAGTATAACCTCGTTGATAGCGAAGAAGACAAGGCGGAGGAGGCACGCGTACACCAAAAATTATCGCACGTATGTACGTAATTATAGCAGATTAATTATGCGACCTCGGACGAAGCTTTCACTGAAAACTGACTGGTTTCGTGTGTGTTTTTTCCTTGTCTTTCAATATATCGATTCTTTCTACTTAAACGTGCTTGGCGTTCTTTCTAGTATTTTGAAGATTGTATTTGAAAAGCCTTGAACTTTAGAATCAAATCATCTGAATTGCAGACGCAGACGTGGAATCTTCGATCGAATGTTGAGTCGAGTCGAGACGAGACGAGACCGTCTAAAAATTTCTTCTCCGAATATATCGACCTGTCGAAACTGTCAGAATATTTCTTACATCGCTGCGAGAACAACGTGCACTCGTCGATATTATTTACAAATCGTATAGCCCGAAGCAAATAGAGGAAAGGCAAATAGAAGGATACTTTAACTCGTTGCAAGACGTAAGTACTTACGTATCTCCTGTACGGCCGTTTATCACGGTATTCGGTTTGCAAAAAGTCGTTTAAATGCGGATAAACAAGATACGCGTCGGTGCAACAAACTTTTGCACAGAATCTTTTAACACACAAAAATATAGGGCAGTTCTTTATCTTATGAACTTGACGTTACAGTTCTCATAATTTACGATTTTACGTCGAACGATAGGATGTGTCCTAATACTTACGAATGGAAGCTTACAAGCGTATTACAGGCGAATGGTTCTAAAAATAGATTAAATCGACTGGTTTCTATTCATTCTCAATTTCACCGTCGCACACATTTCCGATTAAAAAATGACCTTATGAACGAGTCGATCACCCTCTCCCTTCTCGAAGAAGCTCTACTCTACATTGAAAAAGTAATGTTCCGCACGGAAAGCGATTTATCATCGGTTTGCCTGCAAAATCCGAAAGAGCAGCACAGCTCGCGAGATCGCGGTGTTTACGAGAATCCTTGTGACTGGCCAGTGGGGGCAGTGTGTAACGGAACACGTTGCAAAACCGTGGTCGTTCCGTAATGCGGGGTCATTCTCATGTTTAATGCACGCGAGTGGATCCGTAGACGGATAATGCTGCGACGACGCGCGTATCCAGCCGCCTCGGTTTTGGATTACGTGACGTTTGACAGCGAAAGTTAACCGTGGTTGGCCTCAGGCTGCCGTGCAACACGAAAACGTTCGTTTCTCGACCTCTCCGCGGGATGAACCAGCCGGATGAATCGGGAATATTAAACGACCACCGTTCCTGCCTTCGGCAGATGCTCTTGCAATCTTGAATCGCTTTATTTCCTACATTTATCGCAGAGTTTATGTATCGTTGATATTAATTTAATGATCAATTAACGTTAGAACCGTCGATTCGTGCATTTAAACATATACATATATCGAATGTTTCAGGACCGAACGATTGCTCAAGTTAAATGGAAAACCGACTTTACATTTTTGGCTACCTTTTCTTTACCTTGAAGACGAACAGCGTAATCGAATGTTCCCATTTGGGTGCCCCACCCTGTACAACCAGCATTGCGTAACGTCGATGACGCTGCAGGTTAACAGTATGCTAATTTTGAAAGATTACGTTTCTACAAATAAGAACCGATTATCGACTGTGATTTCATTATACCTTGATAACTTTCTTCTACGCGACTCAACGATCTTATGCGTTTCAGTCATAACGAAACGAATACAACTTGATTTAAACAGGCGAATAAATAAATACACGTAAAGATCAGTCGGCTTATAAACTTCATCGTTACGAGCATGCTCTGAATAACGTTGTATCGTTGTAATCGTTATTGCTCCATAGAATAGAACGAGATAGTTGTATCGAAACAGAGAGAGAGAGAGAGAGAGAGAGAGAGACAGGGGGGCGTAATTGGCTTGGATACAAAGCAATATCCGAGAGAGAGTTTCGCTACTACTGTTTGAAATGCAAATAAACTTTGTCGATAGTAAGAGAGAGAAAGAGAGAGATAAAGAGATTTTTTGACTGCTAATCGATAATTGCGAATATGTATAAAGGTAAAAGTTTGCGTCGAGTTTCGTTCTCTGTTTGAACACACAAAGCGAGGCTCGTTTTCGAGAGGAACCAGCGGCTGTTCGTTGCGTTGAAATTTGCAATCATTATTCTTTCGGGTTTATTTAAAGGAGAGTCGAGTCGAGGCTTGCATCGATCCGCGTGTTATGTCTCCATTGCCGTCGACCTTCCTCCCTCGGATACATACGATTTCAATTTTTGGAATAAATAATCAAGGTGATGACGACCTTGGACAATCGCATCGCACACTAAAGCGCGTACCTTGAGCTCGATTACATTCGAATCAATGCCATCGATAATTTTATAGAAAAAAACGATAAAAACGATGAAATAGGAAAACGTTCTATTGTTCCTTCTGTCGAGTACATTTACAAAAATTGGCTGTCTAATATGAGCAATAGATAGAACTTTCTTGCGTATAATAATTTATCAACCAGTAATAGGTATGCGCGTGGAACTTTGCAAGTAGACGTAGCATAGAGGAGAGCATTAACGAAGAGGCCAAGAACAATGACACAAGGAAATGACAAAAACACAAGACACAAATAAAAAAGTTCCATCTGTAATTTATTGGTACATGTAGTTTAAACGAGAGAAATAATCGCGAAATACTCTTCCAAAGCAGATTGAGAAACCGTGATGCGTAAATTGGCATAAACGAAATCGGCTCGTAAAATTGTCAGTGGATGATCATCTCGAAAAGAATCTGTAAGGTCCGGTGGAAGCTGTTTTTGGCGTTTAAAGTCGTTTGTCAAGGGCAAGGTCGACTTTCCTGGGTTCAGTCTACGCGAGCACGATCGTTGCGAGACAAATGGGCGTGTGCACGTGGTTCTGCAACGATCTCTCGATGCTCGCTCTGGACGATCGCGATCGTGGTCCGCGGACGAGCCGAGTGAAAGTGACAAGAACAAGGTCGTTCGCGTTACAAAATCGAGAATTTCTCGAAAACGGCTCGGCGCCGACGAGGAAAAACACGTTACGCAAGCATCGCGGAATGAAAACCGCTAATACGGTAAAGTGCTCGTTATTGAAACGATCCGGTTGTTAGAGACTACGCGCCCGATTAGCTACAATTAACAGAGAAAGTAACGACAAACAAACGCGTATCACGTCTGTTGTTTGTAACTTCGATGTGTCGTTGCAAGTTGACATCGACACAGGGGCGATTTTACGAAGATCAGAAAAGTGTAACCTTTTTAAATCTATTGGGTTGTCCGAAAAGTGTCTCTCATTTTATGAGGAAGTAATAGACGCACAACGTTTTCTGTTTTATATTATTTCGTCGAATTGCGTACGATCCATTTTGTTCCGTTGAGATAAACACCGCGACATTTCACAGACTTGGTGTCACGTTTGTACAAAGGTGCACTATTGTAAAACACACGTTTGCGAAAGAGAGATACTTTATTTAAGATGGTATATTTAATTAACGATAACTTGTATTTAACTAATATTACGATTACCGACAGACAAGCTATAAAATTCGTAGCAGGGAAATTATGAAATACTTGATTTCGCTCGTACGATTAATGTTCGCTGAGAACGCGCTGAATATTAAAATCGCGTCGAAGAAAACGAGCAGAGTCCTTTTACCTACGAAAGGTTCGAAATTCCTTTAATTACCAGACGATTCGGATGATGCTACTAGGTTCTAGAGCGTGTCATTGAGTTTCTCCCGGATTTCCACGTGACATCGCACAACATTTCTTGGCGAAAGCGTGGAAAACAAATATACATAGAGTATGTACTTTCGTGCAATGTGCTGCTTCTATTACACCATGACCGTGATTCAACCAACTTTGCATAATTATACGTTTATCCATCGTGCGGAATTATCTCAACAGCTAATCGACACAGGATCGGAATATCGGTTGGAGAATTCGAAATCGACGCGAGATTATATCGAGGTAAGGGAAATGTTTGGGGTAGGGGTGCGAATAGAGTCACGAGGCGAACATCCTCGAGTTAAACGACTTTGACGAAGGGTCGTTAGTCGAACATGAGCTCTCGCCCTGACTGCACGTTGGAAACCCAAATTGGCACGCGATCGCCTCGATCGATACGCAAAATTTCGTGCTTCGTTAATATCCACTGAAATCTAATTAGTTTCAGTTTACCTTAATAAATAGATAGCGTTTAATCGTAACGAATTACCCTGGCAAATTATATTTTAATTTTATTCAAACGTAAAAGCTGAGAGTAATAATTTAAACATTTCATTCGACGGTTTTTCAGGGATGAAAGCTTCTATTTGCTTTAAAACGTTCAATCCGTTTGAACGTAAGAGAATGCACGCGTATGACGTGTCTGAGTAAAATAGTATGCGTTTGGTGTCGTGTAACGTGTGAATAATATGCTTACCGCGGAGAAAGGTGCAAGAGCAATGTGAAACCTCCGGTGAGGGTTTCCGGGATGTCTTCGATTATGGCCGTGATTCGATATTCGGCAATCTGTGGACGATATTCGAAAGATATTCGACTAGAGCATCGTTTCGTCCAAAATAATACGATAAGTATACCGTCGTTTCTTTCTAGTCGTCTTATTATTCCTAAGGAGTTGGAAGAAACTTGTGCTTTTATTCTGCACGTAATCGTAATAACCGTTTCTGGGGTTTAACGGGTTGCGTTTCAATTGAAAATTGAAACTTAATAAAGACGAATTAACATCACAAAAAAATAGATAAAGGAAAAAGAATCCTTAAATAGAAAAATTATTCCGTCTAAGAGATCGATAATCTAAGTGCCAAGATCAATTCGATCGACAAACTCGATTAAACGATATTAAACAAATATTTAAAAAATATCCAGGATTAACCATGACGATTTCATCTTCGTTTCTTAACCTTTAAATCGCAGAATATTTTAAAATCTTGTTCAAATATCGTGTAAAAAACAATGTCGACGAAAAGCAGTTTCTCTTCGTAAATCGTCCCAGCTAGTCGTCAGACATTTTTTAATAGACAAAAACTAACATTTCGAGGAACGAGAAAACGTCATCGCAAATGTTCCATTAGGGAATACCAAACTAGTGATCGCATACAGCGATGAACGAAAATAAATATTTTTTTGTCAAATCTCATATAAAGTTGGGAAATATATAATTTTTTTTTCAATTATTTATGAAGTAAGATTATCGAGATTAAAATTTAAATATATCGTAAATCATTATCATCGATCGATTATTTTCTTGCATATCGTGATCATTCCTCGAACTTTTCGAATCGTCCGATACTTTTATTCGTCGCTGTATAAAGCCAACCGGAAATACAACAGAATTTTAAGTAGATTACGTGAGCGATAGGCCAGACACTAACAGTTAGTTCCTCGAAATGATTTGTTTTGTACCACTAGCGTCGAAACAACTGTCGTTGAAACGACTGTGATCGTTGGAATCGTGATAAATTAATCGAAATGAACGTCATGTCGACGAATAACACCGGCAAAACAGGAACACATCGTGCGAGGACTCGTGAAATTGTTCGTTTTCGAGTGACCGTGACTTTAAAAGTACTTTTCCTTTGTCTTGGCTCGCGACACGTTTTATGGAGATCCAGCGTGCTACACGTGCCTCGAATTAAACATTCTCGTCGCCCGAAGCGAAAACAAAATGGTCGTAGAACTCTGTTTCTATCGAGCAATATGTATCGAGCCTATTTTACAAAGAAAAGGTATTCTAGTTGCAAACGTGACGTCGCGCGAAACACGACTATCGGCGTCACGTCGATCTCGATCGTGCTATCGAAGCATGGAATTCTTCGAACTCGACAAAGGCTCGAGATATCGCGATATGCGCTGGTAAAAATGTTACACGATTTATTAACGCATACTGGTTTAGATTCTGCATTATTGTAGGATATGCCACATTGGAAAACATGAATTAAAGAACCTTATATTTAGGTGACTTGTGTAAGTTTGTAAGGATTTACAAAATACGTATATGTACGAATTAGTGACAAAGGAAGCACCATATTATGATATAAATATTGAGATATGTATAATTTTGTGTGCTAGAGTAGATTAGTCGCGTAGTAGTATGGAATTACGTGTGTGCATAGCGTCTCGAAAAACAGATGAATGCAACTGTTCCGTTAGCGGTGTGGTATGGAAGATGGTGAGACAAAGAGAGTGCTGAGCAGCAAATCATTTATTAAATAAATCTAAAACTTTTTTAATATAAATTCTAAGTGTAATCTTAGTGTTCCTTTACTTTTATTTCAACGATTAAGATCCACGATTCTCGACAATAAACTTACATAATTATTTATACAAATTCTTGGTATAATATAGCAGGCATAAAAGTTTCAGAGTACGGTTCGTCGATTTGCCTCTCAGTTTCGAATATCATCGTCGCAATTAAATGCTATGACTTTTCTATCGGCTTAGAGAAACTTACTTCATTCGATTTGTAGCTCAGAAATTGATTACTCGGAAAATAAAAGAGGCTTTTAAATTCTTAATCGATATACGAATTAGATATCAGATGTTAAATTTTAATTCCATTTAAACAATAAATCCATTTCGTTGTAATAGATATATTTTACGATACGTAGCTACGATAATATGCAACAGAGAATAGCCGACAGAAGTTTCTTTGGCGCGATTCTTACGTTAGAACAGACTAGGAGAGATCGTTTCTTCATGTTCACGGTGATTCTATGAAAGGCAATCGAAAGAGAAATTCTGCTCGGGCGAGCACACGCGTCGACTGACCTGTTCGTAGATCAGAAGGAAGGTGGTTTACCTTGCAGGAACAGCCTTCCGTTATTACTCGTAATAGACGCCACGGCCAGCTTGATATCGATTCGCCATCGATTCACGCTTTCCTCTAATAGATCGCCTGTATCGCTAATCGACGTGAGTTGTTCGGTCATCGGACAATGCGGACAAAGACTCGTACCTTTTCCATCTTTTCCGATTACTCGTTACGAATTTACCTAAGAAAATTTGCAAATCGATACAAAACAGAAAGAAAGAAATACGAAACGGAATGTAGAGGACTTATAAACGTAGCAAACAGAGTCGCGAGAAGACGTATAATTATTAGCTGACCTTTAAATCGTAGTCTTCTAAGAAATGTCATCAGAAATTTCGTCGAGTTAACATTCTCACGATGCTAATTCAACGCGAGAACGACAATTAAACGTGATAATGTCTCGCAATCGTGGAGAAGCAGCGGTTTACTCTCTACGAGAATAACTTTCCATTCTTCTCAGCTTCTTTTTTCTCTTTCGCAGAAGCTCAGCTTCTTACATAGCTTGACGTAGGTAGCTGCTGCAAGGTAAACCACCTTTCTTCTTTCCAACGGGGATGACCGCTCTATAATCTACGCTTAGCTGAAACCGGGGTAACTGAGAATTTGTTGTCAGTAGACTGCGGATCTTCGTTCCACGTCTCGACAAACAACACTCGCGACGATCGATCGATTAGCTCGATAATTCAGTCCCAAAATTAGCCTACTTTCTCGAATGGAATGTTTTATACACATGCAAAAAGGGACGATGTTATCGGTGTTAACGACATCGAGGCGAGTGCCCCACATCAAATACGAGGCCCGACAACAGGAGTATCAGCAAAGGTGGAACGATGGACGATGACCCGTCCACGGTCAAGGTGAAAATCACGTCGTCGGTGGTGTGTGTCGATCATACGAAACAGTCTTCTTCCGGCGCGTGATCGGCATCGAGTCTCTTCCTTTCTTTGATCTACGATTCATCATCTAACCCATATAAATAACATTGTATCTTCTGCGAAAAGTTTCTTCTTTCGATTTGTTTCCTTTAAGGGAGTGAAAAAGAGTCGCGTGTTACGTAGGAATACCTTTTTAACTCTTCGTGTCATTATTTAGCTCTCTTAATACGATTTTTGGCCACGGTATTCTCCAATATAGTATCACGGATGTTCTATTTGAGAAAAGGAGAAAAATGTTGAAACTTGTTAAAACCGAAGGCAAGCAGGTACGTTACTGAAATTAATTAGGCAATCGTTTTTCATAATCGTATTGATTTCAATGCCCACTTCTTGTATGTTTGTTGCGATGAATATCTCGAAGCAAAAATTTATTATGGTATAGCAAATCGTGCATTGGCTCGCGAAAGTATGTGTTTGAACAGTTACCGTACACTTTTATGCCCATATTACGCGTGTTATATAAAACATCTTGCAGTTACATTAGCGCTGTTATTTTTCTTAAGAGGAAACACGTTACTAGAATACGCCGAATCTTTTCCTTCGTTGAATCAAGAATGAAATCGGAATATAAAAATTGGAAGAGCGTAGCAGGTTTAAAATTCTGCTTGAACCTGCAGTCGAATTCGAAACTTCGGCAACCTGCAGCTAACTTTGAAATTTCCTTTCGAAAAGACATTTTATCCGTGATTTACCATTCGTCACGAGTTCGATCGAGGCAATTACAGTGACTTGACGCGAATTTTGCGTCACATCGTTGGATGAAACAACAGTTAGGAGGGCGTTGAATTACGAGGGGACGAGGCGGATTATAAGGTTCATAAGCCATAAATGGGAGTCGCAGCAGGGACGGACAAAGGCCGATCGAAAGGTAGACACGGGGCGTGCCAGAAAAACGGAGGACTACGTTGCATTCCCGATGCAGCTAAGTAGGCGCGTATAATTATGCGCATCTCGTATTTCGAAACTTTGCCTTCTCCTCGCGCTTCTCTTCTTTTGCGCACCCTGTGCCACCGGCTCGGTTGACTCGACTTTCCCATTCGCGACCAAGCCACGACAAAAAGAAAGCCTTTGCAACTGTCCATACCATTCTTCTCTCTCTCTCTAAAAAAAATAATCAAACTTTAGTTTCCTAAAATGCTTTGAACTTGCAAATAGCAATTTTAATCAAGCATCACAGTGTCGCACGTTCAAGAAGGCCACACGCTCGGAAACGGTAATAGGATAGACCAAACATCCTGCGTGCGACAACTATCGAACAATAATCAGATACTGACGGAATGGCCGCCTCTGATGTACACCCGATGATAACCCCTGCAGAGGGACTAAAAGCTCAGTATAAAAACCCTCGCAAATTAGCGCTCGACGTCTTTTTCTGCTGTAACGCTTTGAACCGTCACTCAGTTGGATTCGCATAATAAATTCTGTTACCATATATAAAGTTCAATTTCTTCAGCTTAATCGTGAAACGTTCGAACTGCGACGCGAGGAGATCACCGGTGATCTGTCATTTTCGCGATTTCTTGTGTCTCCTACGCGACAACAGCGTACCGCTTTTCATCTTTACGCAGTTAGAAAATTTTCAAATGGAAATACTGGAGTACATATTGTATTTCATTCTATTTTTCTTCGATAAGGATACGAAGTGACTGTCGATGTTAAGAAGGGATACTACTCGAAATGAATCGACAATGGTATTTTTACTTTGTTATATTTTCCTGTCAGACAACACTGCGAAGTAATTGCGATTGGAATTAAAAGGAAGTATCATTGAAACGAATGACACGCGTAAATGAAAATATTGAAATACTTTCGCTGAAATAATTCAATTGTTTTATTTTATTTTCATTTCGTCCCCCTTTTTGTTACAGCGTGAAGCTATTATTACGAATAATTTTTAGGTGAATGTGAAAATTGGAGAGAAATTGATGGAATAGCAGGGAGTAATAAAGTTTGAGGAAGTTTTGGACGGTTTCGGAATTGTTTCAAGCAGAGGTTGCGTTCGAATGATCCTATAAATATTCAGGGGGTCATCTATAAATCAAAATTCGACGCGCTTTCTATTTGAACGAAAGAGAAGAATCGCTGCTTTAAAACGAACGTGGTGTTTACAGCGACGAATATTTCTTTGGGAGAAAGTTCAACGATTCACGCAATTCGATTTCTGCTTTTATTTGTTCCTTCTCTCTCGAGCTTCGAATATTCAAAGCTTCGAAACAAGTCAAAGACAAGTCTCATAATGCACGATAAAATATTTCATCAAACTAAAATCGAAATTTTCAATAGCAATTTCCACGATTAAATAAAATTAATTTTCAACTTTCCTGAAGTTCAGAGGAAAGAAGCTTTGAAATCAGCGATATTTAGAAAAAAAAGTATCTATTTTAATATTCCCTCGGAGCTCGTACAAAAGAAACTTCCAAGTCATCAAAACACGACCTATCGTCGATGAAGTCTACTCATCGTGATTTATAACTTGTCTCCATTGTTAAAGGTTCTATGGATCATCGAAGGAAAAAGGTAAGCAGCTTTTTCTTGCGTAGAAAAAATGTTCGATAAGAATCTCGACTCTGAACGATTGCTTGTTCAAAACCATTCAAGATAGCGTTAAACGACACAGTTTGATGCGGATGGATCGATGATCCAGGGATGTGCACGCTAATCGAAGTCAGCTGCGCGTTCCTCGAGCCGGCGACGATCTCCAGAAGGCACGAGGATGGTTCAAGGAGAGGTTGCGATTGTAGAAAGCATGAAGGAAGAAGAAAAGAGCAAGAGAAAAAGGTCTGTGGGTCACTGTGCTATTCGATTACGTAACCGAATAACCTTCAGCGTTCGATTCTCGCGTATAAAACTTATTTCATACGTTTTCCCCTCGATCGATCGTGATTAGTCTCTGCGAAACGAGCCTTCTAAAATTAGCTTGTTTGTCGGTTCATTAGAATCACTGGTATATTGAATTTATCGATATGTTATTATATTTACAAAAATAATCATTTTAATATAGTTGACAGTTGGTCGATGTTCTAAATAACCAATTTGGATATCTATGTCAAGAAATTCTGGCAGCAATGCTGTCGTTTGAAGCAATAACTCAAAACTGTAAGCCACTCGTGTCTAAAATTTATCTGAAAATTTATTTCATTAGCATAATGTACTAGAACATTTTAAAAACTACTCGGCGTTGGGGTATCTTCGATCATAAAGAAACGTTTCTCTAATTTTTTCCAACACGATCGTTCGATAAATAAAATCACGAAATAACCCTAGAGATTGTACTTCTGCGATAATAGGAATAGCGTGGACATTCGTAGTTAAGAGATAAGGGTTGATGGGTGAAAGGATCAAAGAAATGAAAAAAAGAAAGTGGAGAGATAAATGATGGCGAAGAATGTTTCTTTTTATTCCTTTCCAACGTCTTCGTGGAAGATTGAAAGTAACGCATAACAAAACTTTAATTCTATAAATCATCATCGTACAGAACCACGAGCTTATCCACCGACAAACAACAATTGATCAATCAACGACTGACAGTTGTCAGACAGAAAAGTGAAAAAGGCGAATCAAACATCGAAGATGAAAAGTCAAGCGAGTAGCCGAAGGATCAAGGTTCCAAGCAACACTTTCTCGACCATTATTTTTGCAACTGCATAGGTTAGTGGGAAAAGACTGGAGAAAATAGGAAAAGAAAAAAGACAGGAGGATAAAAAGGAGAAGAAAATAAAGAGACGGCGTGCATAGGATCGTGAACTACGAAAACTGGTTTTCCCAGACTCCCTGTATTCATTGTACGGGTGAACGTGTGCCCCCGTTGGCATCCCAGCGTGTGCATCTCGTCAAGGACTCGGAGCTTAGAACGCGTTTAGAAATGCCGTGGATAACGCTGTTGGGGAACAGCAATCGCTATCTACCGTAAGCCTTGCAATTTGTAATAATTTGTAACTTGCCGTGAAACGAAGTAGAAACGAAAAACCATTTATCTTCTGGTTGCTAGTTTAAGCTGTTAGATTCGAGCGAAGATATCTTTAGCGGTTGCGAATTTATTACGTAATTAGGAGATTTTTTTCATAGTAAAAAAATCTGGTAAGGGACGATTAAGAATCTTTTTTAATAGTTTGAGAAATTATTTCTGACAGCCGGACATTTCTTAATAACTGGGAAAAGATTGCTATTTGTACGAATCTCTTCGGCTGAACGTTTGTTACGTATTTAGAAGGCTTTTCTTTTAGTATAAAAATTGTTCACGACTTAAAAATTAGATACGCAATACCCGAGAAATTTTTAATCACCGAAAGTCTGACATTTTGTTATTAAGAAATTTCGTAGTTTTTGTAAAACGACATGCATCCGCTTATTGGAGGAATGTCTTTAGAATAAAAATTATGAAACCGATGATCGAAACGAAACTAACGCCAAGAAAGGATAAAATAAAAGACGCTTGCGTGATTAAGTTCGCAGGAGCACAAAGACCTGGTGATTCACGGTTTCACATAGCTGATTTCTATCGGTCGCGTTTCTATCGATCCCACGAAACTTCAGGGCCGTTGCCAGATTAAATAAGGAAATAGCTACTTCCTAGTCGTTAATCACGAGACACGTGTTCACGTGAACGCGTGCATTACGAGCTACTCGAACGTTCCGCTCGTTTATCAAGAAAAACGAAGTCGAAGATTAATACATTTCATCTTATAGCCGAAGATGATGTAAATCTCTCTCTCTCTCTCTCTCTCTCTCTCTCTCTTCCTTAGCCTGAGTTTATTGCATTCGCGTACCACTTTCATTAATATGAAATTCCATTGGTGATATATCGAAAGGTCCTTAATAAAATGTTGTATACATTCCAGATGAATTTTCTCGTGTTCCTCGATTTATACTTTCAATTTTAAGCCTCGTTCGGATTACTTAGGTTGCTTGAATTCAAGCGATCTAACCTCGTGCGGATATTCGATGGAAACACAAAGTGGAGTGAAAAAATTACGTATTTTTTGCAGTCTGAAATTCGAAGTATTTCTACATCTAAAACGCACGTGGCTCTGGTTTAAAGTTAGATCGATCCATATCGTCGTTCAACGCTTGAATTTACAACCTAGCTCTATCTCTTCCACCAGCAGCACTGGCTCCGTTTTCGCTCAGTTGCCTCGGATCCGACGATGATGTTTCTCATCGATTAGCATATCATGTTTCATCATTAACATTCGTGCTACATGCCAGTCTGCGAAACGTTTCGCGTATTACGGACGCAACTTTCCGGACCGTAGCTGAATATCTCTTCCTCCGCGACCACTCGGTTGCTTCATCGATCCTCCTTTCCATTCGAACGACCCCAGAAATTTCGTTCTAACGAAAAGCCACGGTGTGTAATCTTCGATTGGTCCAGACTCGCAAAAAAAGAGCAGGAAAAAAGCGTACAAAGAAGAAATCTGACGGTAATGGAGGATTTTTGTGCAATTCATCGTCATCATCGTGTCTACATCAAGATTCTTTCCATACGTACGTTATTTCTAACGACGCCACTGTGTTCTTTTGGCCTATTTAGAAGTTCACCAGTGAGCCAAGATTTGTTAATTGCAATTAGAAACGACTTACAACATTCTTAATGCGAAACACCGTTCCTCTGATTCGAATCTCATTGTTTTCCTTTTTGCACATCGAGATATATCGACGTTATCCTAAGTAATCTCGGTTTCTCAATTTCTTCGCTCTTTTCCTTCATCGACCAATCTAAGCCACCAAGTCCAAGACGTCGTAAGTCGCGACTGTCTCGAGAAAGTAATTAAATTTAACAAATACTCCTCTTATTAGATATCATTCTCCACACGAACTGACTAAAAAAAATAGAATAAATTACTCGATGATACCCGAAACGGCACGAGTTTACAGCTTTACGAACCTTTTTACAAAAAAAAAACATCGTTATCTAACAATGTTGAAAATATAACCACAGCGAAGACGTACGTATGTACGTACGTACAAAGAATATTCGCGGAAAAAATTAACAAGATAAATAACGTATTAAAAAAGATAGACAAAAGAAACTAACTTTCTCGAACCATTCATCGGTGAATTTGAACCGCTTTGGAATTCGTGGCTTCGATTGTTCGATATATTTCAAAGCGAGGCTAGGAATTTAGGATTTATTCGACGTGTCCTAACGAATGACTGAAACACACGATCGTATGCGTTATTAAACGTTATCTGCAACAAGTTCGCGTTATCTCGGGATTTATTGATCCCGACTGGCGAACAAATACTTCTCTAAATCCTCTTCGGCTACGTTATTCGACGTTCGTCGAAGAAACGTGTCGAGATAAAGGCGAAGCAAGGGATACCCGATGGGAACACAGGTCTCGATCGATCTCGATATCAAGAAGGACGTTTGGTCTACGCAAATCCTTTGTTTCGTAGATATTGGTTATTGAGAACAGATCACGTCACGAATTTATCTCGCGCGTTTCCCTACCACCGATTTCGCGGAATCTCGTACATTCTCGTTCGCGAACATATTAGGACACCTTCTACCTTAGTGCAAAAAGTGATAATTAACGTTAGAATTACTAGAATATTCGAATTGACCAATTGGTAATCTTGTATAGCAGTGTCACAGATCTTTTTATAGAAATATTCCAGATAATGGTTCTTTTGTGGATTTGAATAATATTCTAGTAGAACATCTAAATATAAGTCTGCAGCTTTTTCTTGCATTATATACAGATATATCTTTCTATATACCTTTCGTTTTAATTTCAATAAGCTTCGTGCCGATCGAACTTATCCAACTATCCGATATTATAATTATATCGCTAATTACATTTACCTGCTTTCGAAAAAATTGCAACGTTTCAAACGACCACGTTTAGACAAAATAAACAGCAGACACTAGATGAATAAACAGCGGATACAAGAGAAGAGATACTTTGCAATAATTACTGTCTAAGATATGACAACGATATTTCAAATCAATCCGTTGCATTAGAATTATATCGCGTACGAGCGACTGATGGACAAACGGCGTACATGAAAATAATTTTTATCGATAAAGTGGAATCAATGCGATTGTGCCGTGGTTTGCGGTATGCAGCGTGGCTCTAACGCAATAGCGCGTCCCGCGAAGTAATTTCGCCGGGGACGTCGATAACCTTTTACCGCGCAAACTGCAAATTTATTGACCACCCGGTGTATCCTCGCTTAGCTCAGGAATAAATAAACGTGTTGCGCAAACGTGCCACGCTAACAACGATAGGGAGAGAATGCAGCAGCCGGTGGTAGTTGGGCAAAGGGGTGGAAGGACGAGAGACGAGAATTATTTGGCAAGCAACGTTAAGACCGCGTAAATAATTCAGGCAGCCGTGCGAGATACCGGTAGAAGCAAATGAAGTAGAAGCGGAGAAACAAAGAATCCCTCCAAAATTCTGCCTTATGAGAGAGACGTATACGTGGCTTACGTTGCGGAAGAATCGGCGATTTCATAATGGCGTGTTTTAAAAGTAATTCGAGTTTTTCATAGGTGCTTCCGTGGTACGATGTTTCGTGATTTTCTAAAGCTTCGCTTTGGTTTTAGAGGAATTAAGAGGAACGACGAATTCTTTTTCGTTATTTTGTCGAAAATACGGTACAAAATTCGTTGGGACGTATCTTGCCGAATTTTACGCTAAAAGCCGAGAGGTTCAAGGTTTGTGTCGTGTCGACGAACATGACATACAGGGCATTTTTCGTGGAAAGTTACTCGGCCACGTGAACGATACTTTCATCGTGAGTTTTACGAGCGCGAGCCATTTTTCGTCGCCCCCTTTTAGAGCTGTCGCTGTCAGCCGATATTTTCGTGGAGGCCGTAAAACGATGCGTAAAGCGTGTTTTCACTTCTACACGGACCTTGTAACGCGGACCTTGAATACACTGCAGACCCAAACGAACTATATTTTTGCCATTAAATTTGATCCACCTGTTCAAAAATTAGCAATTCGATCGTAATTAGTAATTAAATTCGTGTGATTTTGGACACAAGAATTGAAGGAACAGAATCGAGATTTCTTTCACTAAATATTATAACGAATACTGTATTTTAAACGAGAGTAGGATATTTCACTTGCAAATTTTTCATAAGTTGTTCGTAAGTTCCATAAATTATTTTAACGTTTTATACGCGTTACTCGGTATATTTCCCGCAAACGCATAAATTTTAACGATCATTGCGAATTGCATTCTCCTCGAAAGACTGAAGATTTTACCATTATTGCCGATCTTTCTTTTTCCAAAGTAATAGAAATTCAAGACACGAATGGCCCCATGTACATGCCTCTCCTCTCCAAAGAACTCTCCATTTAAAGAAAGGTGGAAACAATGGTTAGAAAACTAAATATCGATGAAAGTAGACCAAACCAGGCAAATTCGGGCCACGAGAATAACCAATCGCGTCGAACAAACTCGAAAACGATCGCTCATCTTCTTCCTCTCGATCTCTCGTGAAAAACCGCAAGTAGTAGTCTCTGATTGGATGGCGCGAGACAAGGAAGATCGAGACGAAGTGGAATGCCACGGTCCCCTCTCGTTCTCCACGAACAGACGGAAGGAATGGAACCCCTTGTTCTCCGTCTATTTTACGACGTAGGGAAGGTGGCAGCACCATCCGGATGGTGAAAGTCCTTCGACGAAGAGGAAGGAGTGGTGGTGCACATATAGAGGGGCGAGAGGGCGCGGCTTGTCCAGACGCTCTTTGTCCTGACAACGACGATGACGGCGACGACGACGACGGCGGCAGCGGCCACGATGTCGCCAAAGTTCCTGTTCCTTCTTGGATCTCTCTTTCTGTTTGCCGGTGAGTACACACTGTTGCTACGTCTTCCTTATTTCCGTTTGCCCCTGTTCTATTCATCTGTATCGAACATCGCAACAAATTGGTTTCTCGATATTTTTAGAAAGTTCGATTCAAAGAACGTTTAAGCTTTGGATTAAGATTCGAAAAAGTATCTTAAAGTTTGAATTTAGATGGAAGTTGGAAGCGTTAGGAGTTGGAGGATTAAATTCCGAAGAGTTCATAGAAGTTTGATGGCAATTGAGATTGGACGATGTCGGATTTTAAATAATTGATTTGTTCGTTAAAGAGTTTTAGTAGAGCAGAAGATTCGATAACGTTGGAAACGTCGTGTTTAGGGTGAAAGTTTGATCGGAAGATGGAGAATCTTTGATGATAAACACGATTTCTCGTCAAAGAGAAACACCTGGCCTTCTAGGCACCGATTCTTCGAATGCCTGTTACAGGTGAAAGTTGCTTTCGACGTTTACAGAATTTCCTTCGGACGAAACGAGTTTCCACGAGAACTTTCCGTTCGAGGATCCCTCGTAGTTTAACGTTATCGTTCCTTGGTTCTTCCCAATAATATACAATCCGTGCTACGCTTCAATTTCAATGCAAAATTTCTATTGTAATTTTAAGATAGACGACTTTCGCGTTCTTCTAACTTTCCCCGATGGACGGAAAATTGTTTAATTTTTATAAGTATCCCCATTGATTAAAACGTTCTATTTATTAAAAGAGATTTAAACGTAATTAATTGAAAAACGTCGCGATAGTTTCACAATATAGTTTCACAATAGACGACTCGAGATCGATAGGTTCTTCGGCGCCATGAACGTTCTGGTGACTTCAACGATCGAAGCCGCGACAAGACATGTCAAACGGCTCCTTCAGTACAGCTACGTCAATTCGATCGCGACACCTCTACTGGTTAATGCCAAACTGACGATCGAAAGATCTTTTTTCAATACAAAATCGAAACTCTTCGATCCTAACAAACTTGAAACGTTCGAAACAATTTCGATATTATTCCCAAAAGACGACTATTCGAAAAGTAAACTTCTCGACGATAAAATAAAATTCGCACACTTCAAGAAATAATTCTCTTATCGTCTCGTTGATAAGATGAGATTCGTAAGACCATTTCGACCGATGCAAAAGTTTTAACAAAGACAAGTTGTCCGGAAGTGGCGTTGATCACGATTACGGATCACGATTCGTGGTCGTGGATGAAGAAGAAGGCACGTTCGAGACTTGTTCGAACAAGGATGCTCGATTATGGCAAGAGGGGTAGAGGGAGAGACAGCCAGAACCTACTTTAGAGAACCACTGTCGCTTCTCTCCCCACTCGTGTCTCGTTGCCCTGACATTTCCAAGACTTTCTACTTCTACGGGGGTTCACCGACCCCGTCGTATTCGGTTTACGATCTCTAGAGATCGTGGCTTCCAACGATCGCGACATTTTCCTTATACGATCCTCGCAATACCGATCTATGCCCTTCTTACTCAAATGTCACGCGAACCGCTCTGTCGGTGACGTTTCCTTCTTTTATTCTTCCAATTTAATTGCGGAGGTCCGTGAAAATAACAAGCAGTAGGTGCGTGCTCCCTAGACGGTGTCCATTAAGATTCGGATATTTCCGATCGAGAGACGAGATTATTTTCACGTTCCATTTACGTGTTTCCGTCTATCAAGATCGACGAGAAAAAGAAGGAAAGAGGAAACACGAGCGAGAAGTAAATTAAGTATTTTTTAACTTGCCAACGCTTTTACAAAAGAAGGAAAACTAGGAACTTGCACTTAATCGTGTCTAACCTAACTTGTCGTTAGATTCTTTAATGGGACGAAGAAAGGAAGGAGCGATGTTGCGAAGTCACGTTAGAGATTGTGCTCGTGGATCGAGAAACGTTTATGTAATCGATGATAGAAAGTACGTAATTGTTAGTGGTCAAAGCCGGAGAACGAGGCGTGGTATCTCTTTGCTTTCGAAGATCGCTTTTATTCGAGATCAGAAACGCTGAAAGCAAGTTTTACGATTCTACTTAAACACCAGAAGTAGCGAATCCGTTAAAGCGACGGATTTCAGTTTTCTTCTTTCTAGAATTGCTAAGAACGTGTAAATTCCCACTTTTACTTTTAAACGAAAGCTATATATATATATTCATTAAAGGATTTCTTGATCGTTTAACAGCGTTTTTTAATTTCCAGGAACGCAGGTCAGAGCGCAAGACGAGGAAGGGGCTGATGGAATTGACGCAAATGCCGAGGAATTATGCCAGGACAGGCCAGGAGACGAATACTTCCGGTTGAACGTCGAAGGAGACTGCCGTGACGTCGTGAGGTAAATTTCCATCAAATCGTCGTACCTAATTCTTATTTTTAAATCGTCGTCTTTCAAATCGGAGAGAAACATTTCGAATAAAAAGAATACGTCACGATCCTTCGTAATGTCGATTCTGCAGCGCGTAAGTAACGCCGAAGGTCAGTGAAGTTAACGGTAGAAGCGATATTTACGAGAAAGATCGATCGCGGAGGATCGGACGGCGAATTCCTGTCTTGAGTTCCTTCGCGATCGAATTCCGCGTCGGAAGGTTCAAGGCGAGCCTGATACCAGATACAGGACTCGCCTTCCAGCCGATGACGACAGACGGTGTATCCTGACTCATTCGAACGGATAAACTATTTCATCGTCAAGGACACACGGGCAAACATATTCTCAGAACAAGAACGCAAGATCCTGTCGCGGAACGTCGCGTATCCTGCAAGAATTCGACGAGTTTTTGCGAATCGTAAAACGTTATTTTGATTCTTTTATGTTCGCTCGTCCTTTTATACGGATTATATTACTACCTTTTTTTTATAGAATTCTTTAGGAAAGATTTATTCGCTTGGTTCTAGTGAGAATTCCATCGCGAGCCTCGTGAATCTGTTTTTATTTCCGTTTTTATCGACTTTTGCGTGGGTTCGTTTATTGACAAAATAGCACTAGATTCTACGCGTAGCAGGTACAGTGGGCGTCAGTCAGTATGCAGCCCATTGAATCTTTTGTATTTCGTTCACGATCGATGACAGACATTCGTTAAAAATAGATTTATTTTAGACTTTCTTTTTTACTGTTTCGTAATGTTCGGTACAATCTATTTGGATTTCTACCATAGCCAGATAATTTTACGATCAACTGTACATCGTATATCAGATACTATAAACTGTAAGAGGATTACAGCTCGTTACACGTGACGAAATATATTCCCATTCGATGTGACGAATACTCGGCAAAAATAATAGCATCGATAAAAAGAATAACAGCGAGGGATTTTTTAGCAGGGTTTTAAATATTTTTTAAATTGCAAAGAGTTAAACTTGAATCGCAGATGCGACAAAGCGAGCGAGATTGGAGTGACCAGATTGGCGACCGTACGATGCCCAACAGGTCTGGCATTCGACATCGAGCGTCAAACGTGCGACTGGAAAACGAACGTGAAGAACTGTGACCAACTCGAGAGTAAGCGATTCCTTTTGATTGCTAAGTTTAACTGAGCGATTTGCTTTCTGTCCGACACGAACAGGTGCACGAAATCCGGCCTGAAGCAAATCACGTGTCCCAGTGGACTGGCCTTTGACTTGGACAAACAGACCTGCGACTGGAAGGGCAAAGTCACCAACTGTGACAAGCTCGAGAGTAAGTCGATGTATCGACCAGGTTGAGCCGACGTACCTGTCTCCGTTTCCGGTGTATCTGTTCCTCGGGGAATGCGTTTATAATTTGTTTATAATTTGTTCGACGGTTGTAATTTACGCTTCTTTTTCCCATCGATTAATTTTCTATATAATCGAGGAACAGAAAAGTAGGGATAGGTCGGTTAAACGCACTTCCCTTGGAAAGAACACCATTTTGAGAAGATTTTTCTTTCCTCCTTCTATTAAGGACGATGAAAAATGTTTCATAAGATACGGAGAAGGCCGGTTCCTTCGTAGATTCGCAACGTAGCCCGCACCATTCGTAAGGTAGTACTAACGCACGATTATTCTCGCGCACGTTTGAGATTCATCCACGATCCTTCTCGTCTCCGAAAGAATAAAATGAAAAGAAAAGAAACAGAAACGAAGACAAACGATCAACGTCGTCCTTCGCATCTTTTCATTAACTCTCTGCGTATCGTTCTGTTTCTTGAAAATTTTACTTTCTTACCATCGAGTTCGCGCTGTCGAATTTTATCAACGAATTAAGAATTAATTTTTTGCTTTTAATATCAATGTTTCGTTGATTCTTAAACAAGTATGTAAATCTCGGATTAAAATGAGAAAAGACTGGACTAACCAAGAACGAATATTCTTTCGCAAACTAAACGAAATTCTAATGATACAATATCGAAGTGCATATAAAGTTGGAACGGAAATACCTGAAGCTTAAACGCTCAATGAAATCGAGTTTTCTATACTTTCTAAAGTCACGCAAAAGCGATTCATTCGCAAGTTTGCTGAAATTTTTCCACCTCGTCACGGTATCTCGTAGTTACGCGAACGGCACAAGCGCGAACGTTCGATACGTTCGCCGCAGTGAAAATACACGACCATTACATGCGAGACCACTTTCGAGACGTTGTAATCTCCAGTCCGGCCACTTTCGATTCGCGGCACAGAGACTGGTTTCGATTTTGAGCGAAAGTGCAACTCGGGAGACGAGAAGCTCGTGCCTCGAGCGCGATCTAACCCAGTTTCCAGCTCATCGATGCTCTCTTCCTCATCGATTCACGCAATTTTCTCGATTCACGTCGCATCACTAACACCGCGAATATAACAAGCTTCGTCCATCTCGCCGATTCTGATCTAGTTGCTTTCTAAACCGTTTAAATTTATTCATTAAGACATTCCGTGCCATCGATATCGTTCGAATTTCAAAATTAAACGATTCAACAAAAAGGAAGATCGTTACGCTCGTTCGACGATCAAATTTTCCAAAATATCTGGCATATCTGGATCCAATCGCGTAAAAGATACCGAAAGAAAAATATTCAAAGATTCGCCGTTCGTGTCGACCATTAATTCTAGATTCAACGTGAAAATAGAGTTATTCCGTGCTTCGATACGTCGCGTATATCGATCTCCCGAAAACGATCCTCGGCACGCAATGACTTTTCAGCTTTATAGAATTCACGCTCACACGCTGTTGCACCTGTACATATCGACACCATATATACATACTACATACTCACACATCGACAGACGCACGATTCTTTCTCTTCGCGATCGCTCCAGGTACGAGGTAGCACGTTCTCAATCGCTGATCTCGCTCCTATTTTCTCTCTCCATCTCCCCCTCCCCCACTTTCTGTCTCTCGTCTATCTGTCTCGCTATACATACGCATATATCGCTCTTTCTCTTTTTCTCTTTCTTTCTCCCGTTATATTCTGTCTCTGTCTCTCTTGCTCTGTCTGTCCACATCCAGATCGGTTTCGCTTCGACGATCTGGCCTCCTTAGAACGGCTCCTTGTTATTTAGTCGACTCGTTCGCTTTTACCGCTCGAAACCTGTGCGAAGTATTCGAGCGATCGATCATATTAATTCTCTCCTTCCCTCTTTCTCTCTCTCACCGGATTAATCTCATCTTACCCCGTTGCGAACGCAGCGTTTTCCAGCTGCCGATCTCTATCTTCCTCTGTTCTCGCGCTGCAGCCACTTTTTTTTTTTATTTCGCGCACTCGTTGTCGTCGCAATCGAGTCGAATTCCTCCGCTTCCGTTTCGAAGCGCGCGTCTCACGCGAGACCCGTTTGCTCCGATTTGGTTTCGCGCGAGAAAAGAAACAGGCGACTGCTCATTTTCAAGGAAATGCAAATGGCGCTTGGTCCGATCATCGAATCGTTCGCGCTTCAAACGGCGTTAAGTTTTATTTGCGATCAGAATTTGACAGATCGATTCACTTTGCACGGTGTTAAGCTTAATTTACGAGGAGAATTTTGTAGATTGTATCTACTAGAAAATCTACAAACGTTTATGACGTTTGCTTTTTCTTAGACAATTCTCGTTTCCAATGTTTGGATCTGTCTGGATTGGAACCGTACCGTGAAAATATTTAGAAAGTTTATCGCTACCAGACAGCTCTATAATATTCGAGAACTTTATGTATATTGAAAATTTGTATTCGTCGTACGTACCGTGAATTATCGATCTATTTACTTTACAGCCGATTGATTTTAATACACGGTACAACCTCGTTCCTGTGTTCTGCCTTTCGAGCGTCAATGATCGTAACAATATATCCTTGTTGCGTCAGAAACTATTAAAAAATGACCGATTTTTAATAAACTCGTAATTTCAAGCGAACTAAAAAGCTCGGTAAAGAAATATTACCTCTAATTAGAATAACTGAAACGAAAAAGGCGTAGAAGGTAAAAGAGAAGAATTACAGAGTTAATAATTCAACCGCGAACATTATCTTGTTTCTTTTATGTTTCCAGCAAACTGCATTACGAGTTGAAAGCGCAGTGCCGCGAATGAAATTAAATCGGACCAGTCTCGTGTGCTCTCCGTCTATTTTTTTTTCTCTCTCTCTGCTCGCCATGTGTATGCGTGTACCTGTTTATACACGCGCCTGTACGTGCATATCTACGCGTGTATTGGTCCACTTGCAATTCTCTTTTCTCGCGCTCGTTCTCTCGACGCGTGGCACGTCGAGGCACCGTCTCACTTTTTATTTCTCCGCTGCCTGTTTTCGCCTTTCGCAACAGTCCATCTCTTCACCACGTATCTCTATTCTCTCTCATTATTATCTCAACAGTGCCTGCGTGTGTGTGTGTATCCATATTTCTTCTCATTTTATTTACAGCGACTCGCGAAAGTATTCGAAGATTTAGCATAGAAAATATTTATGAACATATTACGTATATTATACAGAATATTTCGTATAGTGTACATGATATATTCAGGAGAAGTTTTTATAAATATTCGGATACTTTCGTAAGTCGGTGTCTTTATTCGTAATAAATCATGGAATTAGCTACGTGCGAATCGCTGCGAGCCAACGATACAAACGATACTCTCGACGTGAACTCTTCTCGTGATGGGCAACGTTAGCTCGTCGATGTTTCGTCTCTCCAACACTCCGGCTGTCGCCATTTCGTGTCTTTCGTTCCGTCGTATTCCCAACGATCTTGAAGGTTTCTCGAGCAAAGAATTCGCCGGAGAAATCTGCGATTCTTTTCAGAAGATCTTCAAGACCGATTCACGAGGATTTTCTTTTATTAAATTTTCTAATTCGTTTCCTTCGTCACGCCCATCACGTCGGTTCTGCTACGCTTTTCCAGTCGCGAGACGACTAGAAATCAGAGGGAAGTTCCTCGAACGAAAAGGAATTGAAGAGGGGCTAACGAAAAGGCCGGTTGAACGCAGTGGCGTAGGAACTGTTAACGCAAGGCCAAACCAAATCCTCTGATAAATTGCTTGATACCTTCGTGATTTAACCTGTGCCGTGAATAACAGCACATCGTTGTATATCCTTTACAAATAGCCAGAATAACGACGAATAAATAACGCGAACAAACAGAAACGAGTAAGAAACATGGAATCTCGCTATAGTATTCCAAAGTTAATTTCGTTACATTCACGATCGAAGACAATCACGAGGGTGTTAAGAAAGCTGTCCACGTCTGTACGTAAAGTCCACATGTACATAGATACCAGATTACACTGGCAGGAAACCGTAACTGGACGTACAAGATGTAATTAGTCCGATACTTAATATCCAAGCTGGCGAGGTACCGTAGCTTTGGGTCACAATTAATCCCGCACAGTAACAACCTTTAACCCTACCAAAGATTTTCCATGCAGAAAATAAATCGATTATTCTAATATTATAGTATCCCATCCCGTAAGTAGTTTTAACTACGACACCTATTATTTCCGTCGATAGAGGGTTAATCGATTTCTTCGGGAATATATTTCTCCAAGTAGTGTCACAGGTTCCTGCGCCACTGGTGAGCGCGCCACGATCTTTTGTACATAAATTGGGCAAAAGTAAAAGTAGAAGTTACAGCTATGGTGAACGCCAATGGTCCCGTAGTAGCGATTGGTTGTCGCGTATAAGCCGACAAGTCGGCCCGTTAACGAGGATTACGTTTGCAGAGCCGCGTAAGGTGTTGCCCATCCTGAGGACCGACGAACCAGTCTGCCCCGAAGGGAAATTGTCGTGCGGTAACGGCGAGTGCGTGGACAAGGAGCTCTTCTGCAACGGTAAACCCGACTGCAAGGACGAATCCGACGAGAACGCGTGCAGTAAGTGTCGATTTAATCGATTCGCGATCGCAATCCGCGCTTCTTTTGGTCACAAGTGCGGATAGCGAGGTATAGCAATCGGTGACTTTCAGCGTCGATGCGAGGAAAATCTGTCGATACGTTACAGTGGAAACTTTGAACGTCGATCCTTTAAATTCGAATTTCCGTTTTCTTAATATCGCTTTAACGATCTCGCGAGAAAAGATGGTATAGTTGAACTTTAACGCAGTACGTTCACTACAATGAACAATGTTATACTTGTTTTACACATAATTTTATACTTTGATAATTATGCAAATTGATGTGTGTACAAATCACATACGCTCGTCGTTGACCAACAATGTATCAATACTACGCGTAGTTTTAATTTTTCTATGAAAATTGAACATCAGAGACGTACGTCCTCTCTCGAGAGTCTTAAGACTCGCGTTAGCTTCAAAATTCCTCGATGATCGTTTATTAACCTTCGCCACATCTTCCCCCGCAGCTGTGGAAACCGATCCAAATCGCGCGCCAGACTGCGATCCAACGCAATGCGTGCTCCCCGACTGCTACTGTTCCGCCGATGGAACCAGGATCCCCGGAAACATCGAGCCGTCCCAGGTACCCCAAATGATCACGATCACTTTCAACGGAGCCGTGAACGTAGATAACATCGACTTGTACGAAGAGATCTTCAATGGCCAACGTCAGAATCCTAACGGATGCCAGATCAGAGGCACGTTCTTCGTCTCTCACAAATACACAAATTACTCCGCCGTTCAAGACCTTCACCGTCGTGGTCACGAAATCGCGGTGTTCTCTTTGACCCACAAAGACGACCCACAATACTGGACCCAGGGAACCTACGACGACTGGCTGGCAGAGATGGCTGGAGCTAGACTCATCATAGAACGTTTCGCAAACATCACCGACGGTTCTATCATCGGAATGAGGGCTCCGTATCTTCGCGTGGGCGGTAACAAACAATTCGAAATGATGGCTGACCAATTCTTCGTCTACGACGCCTCCATCACGGCTTCGTTGGGTCGTGTACCCATCTGGCCGTACACCTTGTACTTCAGAATGCCACACAAATGCAATGGAAACGGTGGAAACTGTCCATCAAGATCGCATCCTGTTTGGGAGATGGTGATGAACGAATTGGACAGAAGAGACGATCCCACTTTCGACGAGTCCCTGCCTGGTTGTCACATGGTGGACTCTTGCTCGAACATTCAGACTGGAGAACAATTCGCCAGGCTCCTCAGACACAACTTTAACAGGCACTTCAACAGCAACAGGGCACCGCTTGGCCTTCACTTCCATGCCTCGTGGTTGAAGAGCAAGAAGGAGTATAGGGAGGAATTGATCAAGTTCATCGAGGAGATGTTGGCCAGGAGCGACGTGTATTTCGTTACCATGGTTCAGGTGAGTGAGTTTGATCGAGATTTGGAGGAATGTCTGATCTGCGAGGATGAAATTGCCTAGAAATACCGTGCGGTATGGGTTGGTTCAAAATTGGATAAACGGCGGTTCTAATAGCAGTTTATATTTAAAGAAATTGTATTTTGATATTTGTTTCTTGGAAAGAACTTTTCTCGAAGCTTCTTTGACTTAATTAGCATTTATTGCAAATTTTAAACGAAACCACGAAGACGGAGATACAACATATTATTTAAAAATATTATATTTCGTGATACTAGACATTTTGAATATTATTTTAAAAAATTATAAACTATTGGAAAACCTAAAAGTTATTTAAAGCGTCTTTGAGAATCGCATTGTCTTCCCTTTAAACAAGTTAAGCGGAGATTGTATTTAATTCCGGAAAGATTCGCCAAGACTGTTATTACGAGTCTCCTAGTTTATTTCAATTTATCTGCCGGTTTCAATCTTGCCGCATCACGACGTTTCTCATTCATGAGCCATCAAGCCTCGGGCTTGCTTTTATTTATTTCGCTTTGCGTCGATTTATTTTCCACTTTCAATATAGTCACGCGATACAAACTCTCTCTCTCTCTCTCTCAGCATTTCTCTGACTGCTCCACTGTATTTGTAGGATCTTGTACGATCGATTCGTAGACCACCGAAAATTACTTGTGTTAGTTTCGTTCTCGTTCGATTCTCGAACACGATTTCTACTTTGATTACTCTCATAAAATAAAAACGGTAGATTAAATGTGAGTATCTTTCTTAGTATTTCTAAGAAAATTAGAAAATTAAATGGCAGTAACATTAGATTAAATAGGTTGGTGTCAAATCAGATTTCGAGACAATTTCAAGAATGGAATTAAATATAAACAATCAACCAAATGGTTCGATAATAAGCTAACGATCTTAAACCAAGTGATAACAAATGTCTCTGATACTCAGAAAAATATGAACACCGCAAACAGGTCACTTTTGTCAAAAATGAATTTCATGCTCCGTCTGACCAAATACATTCTCGTTCTACTTACCACTAATCGAGCGAATACAAACTCGTAATACATAAATCATTTTATATTAGGGTTTGTTTGAATACAAACTAACGGGTTTTAAACGGATAACTAAAATAGCATTGCCATTTATATTTGTATCATTTATACGTCTTATGGAGAAGAATATCACAATTTAAAAACTGTTTTAATCCTCTTTCTATAGTAAACGGTACATATAAACGATGTTTCATATAGACATTCGTAAAATTCAAAAGTTATGATTCGCATCAATTATAAAACGAAATAATATTTTTTAAACAATTCGATTATTAATAACTTCCTACTTCGAATTTTCTATTTCAAGCCGAGAGAAAGACATTATTAGCCAAGTTATTTCAGCCAACATTTGCCTAGAATCTCGTCTGACTATATACCTTCTCATACCACTTGCAGGTAATCAAGTGGATGCAAAATCCGACGGAACTCTCGGCACTGAGGGACTTCCAGGATTGGAAAGAAACCTGCGACGAGAAGGGCCAGCCCTACTGTTCTCTCCCTAACGCCTGTCCCTTGACTACCAGAGAACTTCCTGGCGAAACTCTTCGCTTGTTCACCTGCATGGAGTGCCCGAATTATTACCCGTGGCTGCTCGATCCTACCGGCGACGGTTTCACCGCGAACAAATGAGCACTTCATGGTAGAGATCTATAGATCGTGTGGCGCGTGTTCCTAAGAGAGACCACGCTAAAGTAATGCATCAAAAGGCTTTTCCTTGAAGAACACGCGCCGAACCGTCGCGCGGAAAACGTGTCGCGAACGGAAATAAGAAATCTCTTAGCATAATCGACTTGACGTTGTCTGGTTGATTTCAATTTTGAAAAGAGAAACAAGTGCAGTAGGATTCTGATGTATTTTATTATATGCAGATAAGTTAGAAATTCTTCGTGAGTTGAGATGTTTTTTCTTTTTATTGTGATATTATTGGAACGGAATTTTATAAGTGGGATAACTGTTAAATTATCATTTTTGTGAGATTCTTGAGTTGCATTCGTGTTATCGTGGCAGAAGAGTATCGTGGGTCTGAGTTCCCCTAGCAAACGTTCGCGAAATGTTTCTGTGGTCGATTATGGTGATCGAAAGAAATGAAAAGAGAACGAAGAGGTTGTTTTTCCGTAGCATAGAGGAACAAGTTCTTCGATTGAACTTATTCATCTTTGTACATAACCACCGTATCCTTGCCCTTCCGATCCTTATCCCTTTCTTCTGCGGGGCGTTGTACGTATTGGTCCATCGATCGGTATCGTCGCAGCGCGCCGAACCGTGTACACTGTACACTTGGTTAACGTTAGTGCTTAAGAGACGCGTGAGAGTAATTAAGTAATTCTTAGAATCTTTATTAAAGTATTTCACAATAAACGTTGTACGAAACTGAGCACTTTTCGAATTTTTTTCCAGACCTGTTGAATATATAAAGTGATTTCGAAATCGTGATGCAATTGGCAAGCTCGTGATAAATAAGTCGAACATGTAGAATCCTTCCTGGTTGTATCACGATTAAGGAATTAGCCTGCATAAAACCGAAATTTTTTCTACCTATTCCCAGAATTTTCAAAAACCTCGACTTTTAATAACATAATTATGATAATTAATCATTTACATTCTTGTTTTCTTGAAACAAGCTTTTAATATTATACAAGAATTGATTCTTGATAATCTTAAATAAAAAAATATTTATTTACCTTATATTTTAAATAAAAAATAAAAAAGATTGAAGCATAAATTTTATTTCCTCTACGATATGATTTAGTTGCATTTTTCTCTTTTCGAACGTTTCTTCGTAACATTTCACATGGTAACCAATCTATTCGATGCAAAAAGGAAACGGTAAAAAAGTGAAAAACGAAGGAGTCAATTTCGGAAACTTTCGAATGGAAGGAAATTTAGTTATTCGACACGATACGTTCTCCACAGCCTTGAGAGTTATTGGTAGGCGCCAGCTTTAAGGTCGTAAAATGTCATTACTGACTCGTCCTTCTCCTTCCCATGGAAAACCCTGGGGGCACCTTTCCATTTTGGACAACATTCCTTTTCGATCACGAGTCCTGAATCGTCGCTTAAATAAGCAAACATTCCTTGCACTTTCTTTGAACTGACAAACAGAAATGGAATTTTTTATTTTTGTTTCTTAATAAAAATACCTTGTATTTATCTTCCAGATTTTTCTCATTTGTTTACATATTTGCTTTGTTTATTTACATTTCCTGACTTTTATTTTTGTATAATTATGTGTTCATATTTATTTAAACTTTCTCAATTTGTTTATTTAAATAACAATAAAAATTGAAATTTCAGTTTAGAAATTCAAATTTGGATCTTTTATAAAAATCGGGAGAGGGTAGGTAAAAACGTACAAGTTTGATTTTCAACTTAACAAAGTATATTTGCCCGGTACTTGTTCTATGGCAACGTTTTCCTTAAATGGAATATTACTGTTTCCCATGAAATGCATTATAAAATTGATAAAATTTCATGTGATGCATGCGTACTATTTATATGTGACCAGTTTGGCTTAATCTAAATTTTAAAGTGGACCAATCACGATGTTTCTTATCCGAACATAGTGATCAAAGAATAGAATAAAATTAAAACTTTAATACTATGGCATATACATAACATTTCACACTCGACATCTATATTCCATTCTACACGTGAGCAATGCACAGACACAATTCACATAAATGCAATAAAAGTCAAAATGAGCTGAGCCTTCTGTACCAAAATAAACCGTATAAATTGATCTTAAAGTGTAAGAAATATGTGAGAAGAGAAAGTAGCTATTTGTGTGTCCAAACAGAAACTTATTTAGAGATATCTATTTACAATTATGTTTATCAAAGAATTTATCTAATGTAGAGTAGTTACTCATCGCAGCATCACTTCATTTGTTGTAACATTAATTGAACAAACGAGGTTCTAAACGCTCGAACAATCACGCACGTGAATTATTTACTACCGAACAAATTATAGGTAGTAATATCTATTGTCACAAAAATCGTGCACACGTGTTCATAAAATCGTACAGATTATTACACCTTCCTTTCTATACTATCGATAACATTTATAAACTAAAGAAACACACCTGTGAAAGTTCGATGTATGATATTAAAAAACCCTACACAAAGTACTTGGTATTAAAGGTATATTCTCTCAGGTCATATTCCGAGATAACTACAGAAGATGAACGCTCCACAAATACTAAGAACAATCAGTATAATGACGAACCAGAATGGTAGTGTGTCTGTAACAGAAAAAATTGTCAAACGTTAAGATTGTCAAACGTTAAGATTACCAAAACGATATAAGGACGAATAAAAAGATTATTTAATTACTTACGTCTAAACGGTATGCTATGTATACAGATTTTGTTATCCACAGAAATGCTGACAACCGCAGTTTCAGTGTTACTAGCAATGGTAGGACCATCTAACTTGGTTGGTAAGAATTCTAGGCCAGTTACAAACATACTATGTGCACCAGGTACGTGCAAAGCTCTCCTCAAACTGAATGCAATGTATATATCCACGCTACCAGAGAACATTGTTCCAACTGCCACAAACTTTCCATCGTCCGAGACTGCCAAAGCAGACAGGGTTTCTTTATATGGTACCATCTTGACAACACTTCCAGACTCCACATCCCACATTTGAAGAAAACTAATATTCTTTCCAACCACTGCATTGGAGAGCATAAAGAGTTGAGCTTTTGATTTGTCCTCCTCCAGCTTCCTAAACCTACACCTTTTATACATATATTTCAATCCATTTGGGGGTGACCAAGTTAAGTCCTTGGATTTAGAACCATTGCTCACATTCCATAGAAATGCTTTGCCATCCTTTGCTATGCTTGCGATCAGTGTGCTGTCTGGACTGAAGTCTATGTCGTCTATTTCTTTCGTGTGAGCATCTAGATCATGTAGTTTATGCAATTGTGGAAATTTCCATAGCCTTATATGACCATCCGTGCCACCAGTGACCATGAATTTTCCATTTGAATTTATTCTAACGATCCTCTGAAGTGGTTCTTCCTTGCTGTAGAAATTTTTCATACTTAGAGCAATTATTTTAGGAAACTTTGCGCACTTTTATAAAAATATAGTTACCTGAAATCTGTTTGTACACTATCTGCTGGCTTTACTATCAATTGAAGTTTCTTGCTCTTAATGTTTGAATTGTCATCCTTGACTTCCTCTATCCTTTCTTCAGGCATAACAGTTTCTTCTACTTTATCTATGTTTTTTCTGTGTCTAATGCCTTCCTTAGAATTGCCACTGGCTCCTTTGACAACCTCACCATTCTTCACCCTCACCACTTTACTACTCACATCGTACAGCTGACAGTGACTCTCTTGACCAGCTGCAATCCATATCCTCTTTTGATCATTGTACGTTGTGCAATTCATAACAACACTGGGACCTGTTTCATGTCTGGTCACTTCTTCCGCAACGAACTGACATCCATTGTGAGACAATTCAAATATTTCCTGTTCATGAAAAATGATTCAATTTAAACAAATTATGAAATTACTCTCATTTTTTATATGTATGTAAGAATGACTAAAAAAAAAGGAATTCTTACAAAGCCATTAGCAACCCCAGTCTTCGAGGATCCTCCACCACCACCGACTAAGATATGCCTACCCGTCAACATTTGCAACGTATACAGCGGAAAATTCACCCTGGCCAGCAGGTCACAATTATTTCTCCTGGAAGGCATATTGTTTCCAATTACTACACCAGGACAAACGTTCTTGCTTTCGTCACTGTCGTCTAGACAGGTGTCTATTGATAGCCAAGGATCATGACTAGGCTAGAAAACCGAACTTCCGTCGAGTTTCCCAATTTTTTTACAAGTAGCGAACGACAGTTACGGGACTCGAGTCTTACTCTCGACTCACGCACGCACGCTCAACACGGTTACGATAAGTCTTTCATAAAAACAGACAACTAGACGACAAAACAGTGATGAACACGTATTCAATCCTGTACTACTTTGTTTCTTGAGCGCGCTGCAAGATGGCTATACTGTGATCTTCTAAGTAGACAGCTCAATATCGCAAATTTCTGCGAGATCGCAAACAGCAAGATGGCTGGCACAATTGTACGTTGTTTTCAACTCCCAAGGAGACAATTGGGTAAGATTTGATGCTATTGTGTTTAATTTGTAACCATATTCACGACGTTCACTTCATTCAAGGCCAACCACGATGTAGGGAACATCGATGTTCCGATACTTTTCATATTTAAGAAGAATTTTGACGTTTTACGTTGTCACTGAAAGGAGGTTATGTAATGGAAAAATTTGGTTATGATTTTAAGGTTTCCTTGGGTCACCGTTGTGTAGCCAGCAGCAAAGAACATTTGCCGATGCCGCGCCCGAAGGGAAGGTGCGTGTATTTTATTCCCGCTTTAATTAGTGTTTATCATATTAAAATAACGTAAATATGGAACGATTTGTGTTATTATCGTTTTTCTTAGAAAAAGGGTGGCCCCCTGGCTGACCAGGATCGTATCTTCACAAATTTGTATGGTAGACATGATTGGAGATTACAGGGTGCTCTGAAAAGGGGAGATTGGTATAAGACCAAGGAAATTATAGAAAAAGGTGCAGACTGGATCATTAATGAGATTAAAGTATCTGGTCTCAGAGGCCGTGGAGGTGCAGGTTTCCCATCTGGCATGAAATGGTCCTTTATGAATAAGCCCTCTGATGGAAGACCAAAATACCTGGTAGTTAACGGTGACGAGGGTGAGCCTGGCACCTGCAAAGATCGTGAAATTCTACGCCACGATCCACACAAGCTAGTAGAAGGTTGCTTAATTGCTGGCCGTGCTATGGGAGCTTGTGCAGCTTACATATATATTCGTGGTGAATTTTATAACGAAGCGTCAAATATGCAAGTGGCCATTGCAGAAGCTTATCAGGCAGGCCTGATTGGCAAGAATGCTTGTGGCTCTGGCTATGATTTTGACATTTTTGTGCAAAGAGGAGCAGGAGCGTACATTTGTGGAGAAGAAACTGCTCTCATTGAATCTATCGAAGGAAAACAGGGAAAGCCTAGGCTAAAGCCACCTTTTCCAGCCGATGTTGGATTATTTGGTTGCCCTACCACTGTCACAAATGTCGAAACCGTCGCTGTTGCTCCTGTATGTAATTATCATATATTTAACGCTATTAGGAAATATATACACACGCGTGGAAAATCTTAATTCTAAAATAAAAATTTCAATATATAGACTATATGCCGACGAGGCGGAGCATGGTTTGCGTCATTCGGTCGTCTACGCAATCACGGAACTAAATTATTTAACATCTCGGGACACGTGAACAATCCATGCACTGTGGAAGAAGAGATGTCCATTCCTCTGAAGGAACTCATTGAAAGGCATGCTGGTGGAGTAATCGGTGGATGGGATAACCTGTTAGGTGTGATTCCGGGTGGATCTTCCACTCCGGTTATTCCCAAAAGGTACTTATATATATTTGAATACCAACTGGGAATAAGAGTCTATAGCACATATCGGTCAAAATTGAGTTAACAGCTATAATTACTCGTATGATGTTGCAGCGTATGCGATACAGTGTTATTAGACTTCGATGATCTCGTTAGAGTGCAGAGCTCATTTGGTACCGCAGCTGTAATCGTGATGAACAAACAGACTGATATTATTAAAGCTATTACGCGTCTTATCAGTTTTTATAAGCACGAATCTTGCGGTCAGTGCACTCCGTGCCGTGAAGGAATAAGTTGGATGTATAAAATCATGAGAAGGTACAAAAATAGTTCTATTTGTTAGCTCTTTTTATTTTATCTAAAAAAGAAATAAATTATATATTGGAAATCATGTAATGAATATCTGTCTAGGTTCGCCCAAGGACAAGCGGAGATACACGAGATAGATATGCTATGGGAGTTGACCAAGCAGATTGAAATGCATACTATTTGCGCTTTGGCGGATGGTGCAGCGTGGCCAGTTCAGGGATTGATCAGACATTTCAGACCGGAAATAGAAGCACGTATTAAAGAGCGCAAGCAAGCAGTGTCCAATTAAAATAAAGGTAGAGAAACTAGAAACTATTGAACTTTTCAATATTTATTCACCGCAAAACAGTCGATTGTAGAAAGAGCAAATATATATATCTGTAAAATATTGTACTTATTTACAGTATATATATATATAAGTCGAATTTTGCAAAATGCGGTGTTGTTGAATTTCCTACATAATTTTACCGATAAAAATCATCTTCAACTTTCGGTAATCTAGTAAATAAAATAGATAGAAAGAACGTACTTTGTCTGCATTAATATAGAAGGAGACGTAATTTTTCAAGGTAATTCGATAATTTTTTACATACTGTAATAAGAGGAAAAATAATTTGGTAAAGCGCGTGATCCGAAAGTATTCGTTCTCTAATGGAAACTGAACGTGAAACGCGATATTTTACAATATCTTTATAATTTGAAGAATATCGGGAAATTAAAATAAAACTAAAGTAAAAGGTACTCAAAGAGAATTGTGATTTTATTTCAACGATAGCGGAATCCAAGAAAATAACAGCTTCTAATCTTGTTTGAAATAACATCGATCTTATTTGTTCTCACTGAAAATCCGAGATACAGCGAACGCTAAATCATAGCACATAATGTGACAGTTCGTTCCTGTATACTTGAACAAAATGTACAGGTTGATCCGATTATTAAATTTTTAATAAATTCCTTACTCATAGAATACAATTTTAATTATGATTCAAAAATAATGACAGAGGAACACCGTTACCTAACACCGTTACTAAATCATCCTGTACATTTCAACCTCCAAGTAATAGTATGTAACATTTTTATCGCGTCAAAATATGTATTGTTTACATTATTCTTTCTTACATCGAATATTTCCAGAATGCAAAATATCATGTTTAAAATATTCAATACTATTAAGTACATTTTTGGATCGAATAAAGTGAAGAAGGTGTGTGAAAGAAGATGGAACGACTACGATGAAACAAAGTTCGACAAGAAGATAAAGGGTACATTGGCACACGATGTGTATACCGAACGATACTTTACATTTATTCGTTCATTATACAAGAAAAAAGTTTTTCTAGCTCTAACGTTTCCGCTGACTACGGATACAGACAATAAAGTCGCTCAGATTACAGTACAATGTGCGTATACAATATACAATATATATATATGTATATACATACAAAAGCGTTCGCTCGATTTACAGACCGATGTCTTTCTCTTTCATTCCCTCTCTCTCTCTCCCTCTCTCTTTCAACACACACTCACACACACTGTCTCTCTCTCTTTCGTTCTCTCACACATTCTCTCTCTCCCCTTTTTCTTCTTTTGTCTCTGTGCTACCAAGTCGAGACTGTCTTTTGGAGTTTCTTCTTTCGTCCTTACTCTTTTCCCTTTTTTTATTCCTTTTTTCTCTTTGTCTTTCTTTCATTCGATATATATTCGAGAGTTAGTTCTTCCCTTCTTTTTCTTTTACTTAAATAAAATTAAGCTAGCTGTTACAATATCGGGATAGCTTGCTATATTATTTTTTTTTTCTTTCATTTCGTCTCTCGCCGCAAGCTATCCCGTTGGGTTAGTAAGCGCACACACTGTCTTTTATGATAGGTCCGTTATTACGTTATCTCCTTCCTACGTCTATCTATCTAAAATCTCTGTTCACTGATCTCTGTTTTGCCTGTTGCTTACAAGAATCCGGAGAGGTAACGAGAACTGTTTTCTTTTTGCCTTTTCATGTCTTCTCATCCTGTTCCATTCTCTCGTTCGATAATTTATTTAATAGCTCGCGATTATTACAAAGCTTTCGTATAAAAGATGGTTTTTGTTCCCTTCTTGCGATTTCAACTTTAACGTTGTTGGCGTTTATGTAAACCGTGTTCTCTTGAGCACGTCTTTTACCGTTAGGATCCACTTTCTTCCAACTTCCTCTAAAACTTCTCCAAAAGAACGCAATTTACGAAACTGATTCACATTGAATCAAAATCCGTTTGAAACTATCCATTCTCCGTGTATTATTCAATGAGCCATACTAAGACAGATTACCAAATGATATAAAATTCGAATGAAAAGAATCGATCGAAGCTTCAGCGAAAGGGTTCGTACGATCTTCTGCCAGAAGAATAAAAATGAATAGAAATGATACAGCGGGATGTAAAAGGATATGTGATACAATCAAATGACAACAAGCTTCATCTTTGGCCCAGAATATAATTCCTTCAAACAATTAAAAGATCCGAAAGGTTTACCATTCTCATCACCTCTTCCAGATATCCCGAGCACGCGATAAAAGCTTATGTATAGCCCCGCTAAAGGAGACGAACGTGACTCGTAGCAAAATAATGTACGACGTTAATCTCGTTATTTCACTCGCTCGATTGTACTTGTTGCAAGTCCTGCCACTTGGACGCGGTCTTATTCGACGCGCGGGAACAAGGTACACGTACACGATATGGCTTGAAAGAAGCTCTCTCTTTCCCTCTCTCATACATATACGCACACATACATTTATTATTTTTCACTCCATCTCCGATACACTCGCTCTCGTTCGCCGGACGCGCTCGCGCTCTTTGGCATGATCGTTGGCTATATCCTCCTGGCAAGATCACGCTTATTGTTGGAGACCTCTGCCGCTGGACCTGCGCCACTATTTAGTTTCCTGTATATATAATCAGCCATAAAAATAGACGCGTCTCTATTGCAGTTTCCTACGTCAGCCCCTTGTCTGCGCGGTTCTCGAGGATGAACGCTGGTCGATGATGATTCTTAAACATTCTTGACCTTTTCACAGTAGCAACAGAATAGTAAATTCAGAACGAACGATTTAAAGAACAATTATCCCTTTAGCCTTCGAATTTTTTGCGTTTCTGGTATTGCATATAATACGTACGTAATAAAAATACGTACTTTTAACTTTTTATAAGAAACAAATATTAATAACGTTATTTGATAACATTCGAAGACCACAGATGGAAAGACCCAAGTATCTCAAGCTATATCGTTAAAGGATTAAACAATTTTCGGTCACGATCTTGTCTTTTTTATTCTAGTTTGCGTCATGAGCGTTTGTGAAAGAACAAGTGGATGGATGGTGATTGTAGAGATTTCTGGGACGGTTGTTAAAGGTAAGACGTTGTTGAAAGTATGGTAGAATGGATGTTATTAGTCGTAGAATTGAATTTTGCTGATCTACGGGCTTCTGGGTAGCTTGGATCAGGGAATGACGTTACTGTAGCTATTCTACGTTTAGATAATCTGATTAAGAAATACACAGAAGATCGTTTGCCATAGTTACGGAAAGGTGACTGCAGGCGTTTCTAATTAAGGGAATGAGGGTAGATCGCTTTGCGTTAAGGGGTTTGCGCTACTCTGTAATACAGTTTCCATAATACATTTCAAAGTTTCGTTATATCTCTCTATTGATAGAACGAAGCATTTGTTACATAACTGATAAATATTATTTAATTCCCTTTGATAAAAGGGAAAAAGGAAACATAAAATAGCAATCGTCTTCGTTAAATGGCGTTAACTAATTGCCCATGATATTTCGAAGGAACTATTTCGATCTTGCATATTCTATCAATAGAAAGTAAGAAAAAAATAAGCAAAGAACGAACCCTCTTCGTTCGCTGGAAGAAGATCCATAAAAGGGACTGGGTTTCGAGCGTGCTTTCCTTCGAGATCAGAAGCATAAAGATTCCCAGTCGCAGGGGACCCGAGTAATAGAAAAGACCGTCGGCTTTCCTTGTTCCTATCTGCATCATAAATCAAGGACACGAACGATAACGATCCATTCGGGCTTTCGCGGTTGACAGTTGCATCAATCTTCTCTCGTGCGCGCACCAGTGGCAGTGACTGTTCGACCGACCCGTTTACAGAACCGATCAGGATCGTTTCGTCGCCCCGTGCCACGTTGATGCTTCGATCTTTTTACGCTATTCATCGGTGCATCCTGGACGAGAATCTACACTTCCCCATGGGATAACCACAATACCACCGATTCAGATCGAATCACGCGAATTCTAATCGATGCTACGTTATTCTAAATGAGAATTGTGTAATGGTTCTTAGGAGGACAAAATTATGGGCAGTGATGTCACGTATCTCGTGGAATAAGTTTGATAACGAAACGAATGAAATTCTATAAGCAAATTTCACGAACTATAAATCGTTCGATTATCCTCTTTAACGTAAAGTTGTAAAATTATAAAAAAGATAATCTTGTACGATGTACGACCGTCGCTTCGTATCGACTCTCTAATATCAATAGCGAGTAAATTGTGGTGTAAAAGGAGTTGGCGAACAGCACTCTACCCTGTGCAGCTCTGTTCTAGATCGATCGCGCGTCGCAACAACGGATGAACGCGTCAGGGATCAAGGACGGCCTGAAACGTTCCTCGAAGATTCGTCGGAACACCTGCAGGCTGTCTCACGCAAACTTTCGCTTCGTCTCGAGCCAATTAACGCTGTGACGCTCATAGTTCGCCATCCATCAATCTTCCTCGTTTATGATCTACGACGTTCGGAATATCACGGGTGAACCTGTCATTCGTTGAGAATCATCCTGGAAACGATCCCGACAGATTCACCGCGATATTGCCAGCGCGAAGGGCCTCGAATATCAGCGCAGACCAGACGCGACACCAATCTCGGAGGACCAACCGAGAGGTCTCTCGTTTGTTCGCGAGTCCAGCGACCTGGTCACAGGGATGGGTACATGTACGATGGTCGAGATCGCTCGCTGGCGGATGGAAGGCACGGGGTAAGGATATCAAAAAGGGATACGAAGGGTGATGACAGCTCGTTTCGATGCTTCGTGGACCGGAACTATCGGTCTTCTTCGGTCCAGTCGCTGGCTGCCCAAGCCGGAAGTGGAGTCTCGTATTCCCAGCCTGGACCGCAGTAGCGCCACGCGTGCAGGTACATGACCAAATCGGATGGTTTCGGGTCTCTGTACTTCACTTTGCACTCGTAGCAGTGCGGATCTACCGTCATTTTGTCGTTCGTGAAACTAGAATCTGGCGGCTCTGATCCAGTCTGCGTGCCTACCGTCACCTTCAGCGATTGTTCCTGTTGTTGTTGCTGTTCCTCCTCGCCTAGGCCAGGCGTCGAGGATGGAGAGGATCCATCCTTGTCGTTGCTCAACGACACGCGTTCCTCTATGTCTAATTTTGGCTTGAACAGACTCATCTCCGAATCTCCATCCATGCCAAGCCAATTTTCTGCGTTGTGGATGCTGATCAGATCTCTGACCAGCTCCTGATCGGTCTTCCCGATGTTACCACCCTTTCCTTTCTCAGGACCAAATACAACGTGATTGTAGAGAGGATCGTTTACCACTGGGTAGCCCAGGTATTGAAGATGGACACGGATCTGATGCATTCGTCCCGTTTGAGGCTTGCAGAGCACCACGGACGACTTGCCGTTGTAGCTGAGACGCTTGAAACGGGTTACACAGTCCTTCCCTTTCTCGGAGACTTTGCACACGCCTATCTTGTAGGATACTACCTCGATCGGCTCGGAGCAGACCACTTCCTCTTCGGGGAACTCGCCTTCCACTCTGCAGACGTATTGCTTGTGAACCTGAAATAAGAATTTATGCGTTGATCGTATATTACCAGATTATTCTAGGTTGCAATTTCTCCTATACGTTTCTCAATTTATCTTTCAGGACCAGTGGAAGTTAACTTTTAAAAGGACTGCCAGATTGTGATAATTTTTCTGATATCAGTGCGATCTATTAGAATATTCGATTCTATAGGAAATGGAACAACGTATATATCGCATTCTAAAAATTGTGCTAAGTACCGACGTCACTCTTTCAATATTAAGATTAACATTCCGTTGAGAATCTTATAACACGACTTTACGTAAATCTCTACGCAGTTATTTAATTAAATAATAAGTTAAACGTTATCTAACTTTTCCACTAAACAATTAATATAGCAGTAATATAGCAATAGCACTTATGAATTACATGTACTACTGAAAATTATTACGAGACGGATTCGATTCTCTTTTAGTATCAAAGTTGACATTCGATCGGGACCATTGTAAATAATATCTCGTAAAAGTCGTAAATCTCCACAAAACACGAAACGCTATCTAACATGTCTTTTTGTTCTTATCCAATCCGGTTCTAACGGTGTTGGGCAGAATTTATTGGAAAATCCGCGGATCCAAGCAGGTTTCCCTCGCATAACACCGTTACGAAACGAACCTGTCTGTTTCTTATTTGGTGCTCCATCTGCCTCGCTTTCTTCGGCGTTCTACCGAAAAGGAGAATACCGCTGGTCAGTCTGTCCAGCCTGTGGATTGTCCTCAGGTTCTTCAAATTGTATTCCTTCGCCAGAATGAAGACTACCGTGTTGTGTCGGTATCGTCCGCACGGGTGCACCTGCAATTCCAGGATCGGCTCGGTTTATTTGCCGAGAAAACAGAACGCGAAGCGGAAAAGAGGACGAGGAAGATAGAGGATTGTGCAATTGGTCGAGTTACGCGTTACGGTTAAAAATACTCGGCAAGGAGAACGAGAAAAGCGGAATGGGATTATTGTATTATTGTATTTACAGACACCAGAAGTGTTTCTGCAAGAGGTGCTCCTCTCTTCCACCACGAACATTCTTCCACCATTTTAGCTTCTAAGCTAATCGTTTCGTTATCCAACGTTGTTATCCGTTTCACTGTTAGAGTATTCTTCGTTTGAAATAATTTTTCTTTCACCGATTTACAATTTCTCGGGTAATATTTTACGATCGCGTACAATACGAATCAAGTCGCAATTGAAGCGATACTATAATATTTCGTAGCACATCCGAATTCTTGTGCATAATAAATTTTCACAGAATAAAACGATGCAGCAATGATCATTCGTCTGTCGTAATCGCGTGATTTTCCCTCTACGATTACTTTCTATGTTTGATACAGAGAATTCCAATAAAACACTGGCTACGAATTAACGTTGAATACACATTATATGTTCCAAGTATAAAGACAGTCATGAAAAGAATACTCGAAACCATTTCAAAAGCAAATCTCCACAAATCTATTCGTTTACCGGTTGACCATGTTTGGCATTGAAGTAAATCGATGCCAAAGGAACATACTCTGAATAAAACGAACGATTTCTACAAATACGATTAGCATTTGAATTAATATATTGGCAATCCCATTACTTTTCAACCAGACCGTGTACCGTGGACTATGTACATCTCTACGGTCAATACCATTAAATTAAAAATGCTTTCCACTAACCACATCATTCACTAGACAAACTGACAGGACGTACAACGGGTAAACATATAACGTTAGTGAAAAGCAGCAGTCTTGGCGGTGTACGATCGAAATTCGAAGCTAAGCGCGATTGCACGACGCCATTATGGTACCAACGATGGTTAGGGCAAACGATTTGACGCGAATGCACGTGCAAACAGGCTGGCTGCATGCGACGTCGACCAATTTCTCCCAATTCGAAGAGAAAAAACCGATTGACTCTATGACAAAAGGGAATGATTCGATGATTGCGCGTTCGTGTCAGCCGCAATATGGGCACAATGGTTGATCCGGAATTGTCGCGTTGAAAAATGCGATTAGAAAGAATTTCTGGAATGAGCGAAACGCTTACAATGGTTGAAAAGAATTAGGTTTCGATTTGTATTTATATTAAAAATATAACAAACGGACTGTGCATCTTTGTGCATTTACGGGAAATTTAAAAGCGCGAAAGTACATTTTTGTGTCTTAAAATCTCGTAGCCGAAAAAGTTGAAACGGAAGAATCGTTACGTGTAATTTCACGCTTTGATTTTATGCAGAAACAAGTTTCCCAGAACGTTACAAGTATTTTTATTTACTGAAACGAACGATCGAGACACAAAAATTGCAAGAGCACGGCAGAGTCGAGGCAAATTTACACATTTGAAAGAAAATAACGGAGAAGTGACAAAAATACGAAGAGTCGAGTAGCTACCTTGAGTTAAATACCTAATTTACCATTAATTTTCTTAGCGATAGAGAATTCCAGTGACACCGTGCATCGCTAATAATTTCCTCGCTCTACGAAAAACTTCCAGCTTCTGTTGAAGGATCTTTTGAGTACAATTTTACTTGCACTACAGTTACAACGACGAAACTTCCGGAATAGATATACTATACTCCATCGAGGAGGCCTACAAAGCGACACGTAGTTCAAGTAACACTCGTTGCCAACACTCCGATTCATTAACGCCAATCTGTCACTATCCTAATCGCGGCGAAGCGATATAACAGCGAAGCACTCAACGCTGATTCGACACTTGCTCTCGTGTTTTATTTTTCATATTACCGATATTTGTAACTTGCTAGTGAAGTACAAATAAAATACTAAATACTAGTTTGCGAAATACAAATAAAATACTAAAATCTTCATACTATCACAATTTTTGAATATAGACGTAAGTTCGTTATACTGTACGAAAAAGAGCACGATACATAAACAATGCGTTGTACGGTACAAGAAAGAACACGACGCATAAATTATACATTCTTAAAGTATGTAAACGAAGAATGACATTTGAACAGCACTCTTTAGACATACGTAAAGCATATTTAAGAAAAAAAAAAAACTAATAGAAGAATAAACATCCACGTTATCCAAATTGTCTATAAATATTTAAAGTAACGCATACATATTAATGTGGGATAGCGTGACATCGGGGAAGGACGTGGCGCGAGGGGTAATTGTTTATTAGCGTTGTCAAGATACGTTGACGTTGTCAAAGAGAGTTGCGAGCGTTACCAAGGTATGCTTAGGAAAAAAGCGAGCATGGAAAACATTGTAACGAGAGTCGAGAGAGTCAGAGTTGAATTTATCGTGGTCGTGCGAAGATCGTTGCGTTGTTGTGTCGTAGAAGTAGTGAGTAACGAATACGTGAAACGGGGTTTTGTATTCGATTACGCGCGAGTGCGAACGATATTGTATTAATCACACTGTTACCTACAAACTAATAATATAACATTTCTACATTAGTATTTCATAGATATTACAACCACGATAAGATAAAGGCAAGCGAGTGTCAACGTGAGAAGAAACACTTGCAATTCACGGACGTAACGATAAATTTAAAGGAGTTGTCCGAGCAATTCTGTGGAGGATGTCGATAGGTTGATAGGCGAGGGATCGTTAGAGGCATAAATAGTACATAAACAGGAAGTAGCAGGCCGTAAAGACGCGCTGACATCCGAGCGACGACGAGAACCACTCGATTTACCCGATAATCCTGCTCTTCGTCTCGCTGCTCGTCAACTAACCCCTTTTCTATGTCCTCTGTCACCCTTTCCTTCCTCCTTTGTCGCTATCGTATTGTCCGACCCACTCACTGAAAGCACCGGATGTGCTCCACGCGGATATATATCGCGAAAACCTCGCTTCCTTCCCTGTCCTTACTCCTATTCTTTAGGTCGAACTATTTTCTATCGCGGTAAGAGGCTTTCGCGGCGGACTTAATTTTTTAAGGCGATTGCCGATGACGAAAATCGGTTGCTCGACTTCGCGTCTCGTCCCTTTCCTTTTTCCTATGCGATCAAAATACGCGAAATCTGAGAGTCGTGGCGATAGAAATTTTATCGTTTCAATTCCTTAGACTCGTGTATTTGCGCGATTATCTGTGACGATTATGCGTTACATAGTACGAAATCGTTTCGATACGCGCTTCTCTAATTTTTGATTTAATCTTTACCTTTCAATCCTCGATATAATAATAATCTTTGGTTTACTTGTGACTTTTAAATGCGCGACTCTGTGAAATTTTAAATAATAAATTGCTTCGATTTTCACATTTTTCTGTTTTCATTTCATCTCTACTTTTGGGTATTTTTTTTAATTTTGCTCTTTCGCACTTGCTCTTGCTTCTGACAGAAACGACAATTAAGTATTTTCGTATTTTTATAACGTTACATTCGGTGCCATCTTATTTTACTTCTTCGTTAAATTCAATCGAATGAAATATTTCCGATCAAAACTTTACAAGTAAATGGTATTAATTCGGCTTCTATTTTTTAAGCGCGTAATAACGTTACGCGTGTTCATTGAATTTCAAGTGTATATCAATTTAACGTTTACAGGATATAAAGCGCACACATACACGCACAGAGGGAACGTGAAACGAGTTGAATTCGTAAACTGTTTGGCGTAGTCTGGCGAGGGTGGCGATCGAATGGACTCGTAAAATCTAACGCGCGGAACAAAAGCTTGGAAAATAAAACTGATCCGGTCTGTTGTTCCCGGGCGTAATTAAATGATCATTCCGCGGTCGCAAAAATGTTTTTGCGGCAATTAACCGAACGCGCGGAATGGTAATTAAGCGTCGCTTAATGTTTCTCTTTGGCTTTGATCCACGTACGAGCGAGGACCGCAAATTAAACGGGGAAACAAAAGCGGGACACGTCGAACCTGAAAGCCATCGTGACGAACCGAGAAACTTTGTTATAAGTTTCAATTTCGTGGCAGTTACCTGCGGATCGACGAAACTAGTTATCGAATTAAATTATTTTCCTTTCTGTTTACGTCTTTCACGAATATCAACGAAATAATAGCTTCTCGAATATATTTATAATCCTTTCGACGCGAAGAAATTCTAAGAAATCTTTGATTTAGCGACATTAATAAGTTTTAAATTTCTCGCGACTATTAAAATCACCGATGTTTACTAATTACCAAATTCTAGCTTTAAAATTTATCTTTCAAGAACGTCAATTATTCAAAGTCCCACAAGTTATCCAATCGTTTAAAGATTCCATAATGTTTGACAGAATTCATTATCTATTTCGGTATAATTACGTTAACTACAGAGTCTTTTTGCCTCGTCACGCAATCGCGTCATAATTGAAAATTACACGGCCGTATAATACTCGCTGTAAATTATTATACCTCGTTAAGATACAATCGAGGATGTACGGTTAGAGTCATACGATTATAAAAATCACTGGAATTCTGTGCTTGGTCGTTGGAAACATCACGGCAGAAACATCAGCGAGATAAATCATTCGTTCGCTGAGAACCGGTGAAAATGTCATCGAGAGATCATTAAGGATTTCGCAAACTGCCACGTGATCGATGTGAGAATAATTTGAAAAGAAAAATTGCCTCGGTACGCTGACTTTCTATTTCTATAAAACGCTATAGTATGTAAGCAAGTAAGTACCTTGTATATTAAGTATACAAATATGAAATCTAATGTGTCGAACGTTGTAATCTTTATCTTGATAGAACAAAATGGATCGTACGTAATTCGATAAAATAATACAGGGTGGTTGGTAACTGGTAGTACAAGCGGAAAGGGGGTGATTCTACGCGAAAAAAGAAGTCGAAAATACAGAATACAAATTTTTCGTTCGATGCTTTGTTTTCGAGAAAATCGACTTTGAATTTTCGCCCGGTACGCGTGCACTTTATCGCGTCTCGTTTTAACGTATCTCACTGTAGATCGTTGTCTCGATGGAAAAATTAAAAAAAAAAAAATTTTATTCTATATTTTCGACTTCTTTTTTCGCGTAGGATCACCCCCTTCCCGCTTGTACCACCAGTTGCCAACCACCCTGTATAAAACGAAAAATGTTGCGTATCTATTATTTCCTTATAAAAGGAAAGAAACTTTTCGGACGACCTAATACTTTGTTCGAAACTGTATATATCTTTCAACTGCGATAAAAGTCCGAAATTTTAACCGTAGAGAAACTCTTTACATTCGAAAATTCGATGAATTTGCATTTGGACGACACGCGGCAAACCGTAATTGCGCTTTTATCGTATTAATTACAAAAATGAGTCACGAGCAGACGTTTGCAAGAAAATATTTTTCGCAAAAAGAAGAAGAAATTGTAACGTGTTTTTTTAAATCGTTAAAAAAGAAATACGCGCCGAGGCACTTTAAAAGATTAATACGGCAAAGCAACATTCACGGCGGGAATTTGGTGGGAAAACAAGAGAATCTAAAGAGGTAAACACGAGGAAGGATCGCAAATAAGAAGACTGGCGGGAAGCGAGGAGAGACGAGCCGGGCAAAATGAAAAGCAGTCAGCGTGTACAAACGCATTACAAAATTGCCGCGTGATTATTCATAATTGTTTTGCCACGTCGAAGGCCGTCGAGTCACAGACGATGAGCAAAGCCCACCGGCGCGTCAAACTGCAGGTAGAAAACATTAGTAGGAAAAATACAGCTGCACGATGAACGTGCGGTTAATCATATGCCAACGAAATGCATAGAAACTTACCATGACACGATAAGAAAGAAAAAAGAAAGATAGAAAAAGAATACAAGGAAAAATGAAACATGCGGCAAGTATGAGAATATGCACGACGATTGAACGCTTTTTTCTTATTACGTATTTCTATTCCACTCTTTTTTTCTATTTTCATTCTTTTTTTACTTTTATTTTTAAACGTAATTTCACGTTCTCGAGTCTGGAATACCTTCGATTTAGGAATAGCAAGCTCTGTTTCCTTCGCAGTTTTCGTTACGATAAATTGAAGGATTAACGGTGTAGAAGCTAACAAGTTCGGTAAACCAACTTGGTAAATTGTAATATTTTCCGTAGAAGATACCAAAAGCTACCATTAGAAGAAAGACGGAAAAAGAACATTCTTCTCCATCGTCGATAAATTCTTCATTTAGATTCCGACTACGTTACGCAAGGATTCGACCAACTTCCCAGAATTGGATACAATGAAGATCGAAGGTATTCCAGCGAGTGAATAATTTGGGTTAGTACAACCATGGGATCTCGAACAGCAAACAAACACGGATTCGTTCGGATTGATCGCGCGGCCGAGGCTTCGGGCCAAAAATAATCGGCCTGGGCCGCAGAAAGCGAAAGGCCGAGCGAACAATCGTCGTAGTCGCGCGGACAATCGGCCGCGATAGCAAAAACAGATAGGCGAAACTACTGCAACCGAGTGGATGCTCCCATCTGTTTCTTTTGCTCTTTTTATCTTATTTTATTTATTTTTTCTTTTTCTTTTTTTTTTTTTTTTTTTTTTTTGGCAGTACAGTCCTGGCAGTACACCACTTACAGGGATGGAGGCGGGCTTGTTGACCACGACGACGTCCTCGTCCATGTGTATCACCGTGATCGGCTCCGAGGTGACAGGCACCTCGTGTCTGCAACACACCAATCGCAACCAGCTTAACGTGGCTTTGTTCCTCTTGCGCGTACTCTCATTCATTCCCTCTTTCTCTTTCTTACACGCACGCATACCACAGAATGGAGCTTCGTTTATTCGCGTGGGATTTCCAATGAAACGGTGTGTCTTTGACGGTCGATGGATCGGTTGCACAAGATTTCTTGCGTTTCGATCTCGGTTACGAATATTAATAGTGCATCGACTCTTAATTTTAGGATCGATACTAGGATCAAACAATTATAAGTTTGGATCGATTTTCATTTTTATGGAGAATTTGACGTAGAAAACTGTAACACAAGAAACCGGTATTTTTACCGGTCGTACTTACATTTTCCAAGACCCTTCGCATAGTATGGTTGTTATATAAAGCGTTTTAAAGGTATATAATATCCATACTATGGGAACGGAAAACTCTGAATTTCTTTTTCTTCCAATCTTTTAAGAAGAACTCGAAATTGCTAATTATTTTCAATTTGATTATGACATATTTCTTTGGTGGCAAATGTCCGGATAAACGAAGCTCGTACATGTAGAAATGACGACAGAGAAGTGCACAGTAACGATTCGCGGGAAGGGAGTCGGATCTCGAAACACGAGGGAAGGTGTTCGAACATGTCTGTTCTTTCCAGTCCATAAAGCGTTGAACGTGCATGATTCTCTTTGGAACTGTTAACTCGTAACACGTGCTCATGCGGTTTCGAGGATTTCTGAATGACTTGTATCTCTCCAAAAAAAAAAAATCCTACATTTTAATATTATTCAAAAAGAGAAAAAACACGATGGAAAATGTTTCGCTCGTCAAGCGTCATAGTTTCAGATGTTCGATTTATATCACTCAAAAAGACACGACAGAAAATGTCTTTCGTTAAATACTTTACCTTCCATGGTATCCAACATTCTCTTCGCTCCAATTTCTTTTGTACTTCGAACGTTTAGAGAAACACGGTCGACAAGTGAATTTTCAATTTTCAATCGCTTTGTAACTGTTCCGTTTCTAATTTCTTAATTAATCCTCGCTTGCTAACGTCATAAAACACCGCAATAATTTCTCTCTCCTTTCGTTAAAAATAACAGTTGATCTTGAGCGATCTTTCAAGTATTCGTTTTCTATTTGGATTCTATATCTTACTTGATAAATTTCGGCAATTTCTGTTATGCGTTATAAAATGCAGAGAATAAAATATTCTAAAATTAAGTAACTTATCGTTAATCCAAAACGTCACTTGCGATCCAACCAAAATGTTGCGTAAGTGTAAATTAAGGATCCTAAAGGATGTAAAGGATGTAAAGGATGTAAAGGAATTAAGAACAACCAATATCGATAATATTCTAAAACCCTCCCATCTGCCAAATCCTCCGAAAACTCTACTCCTTTCCTTCCTTATTCAAAGAAGATTCTCGATACGCAACAATCCTCTTAAGGATCGTCCGATTAATCCAAAATTTACTCCGACTCTGTTTTTAACGCTTCAAATTTCAAAAGTCTCCGAAGAACTTATAGTATCCGTATCCCTATCTTCGAGTTCCCCACTGTCCTCGGGCAAGGGTCGACCAGACCCTTTACGCTCCCGCAGAACGCAAGTTAAACAGATTAATGGCGATACGAAGAGAAAAACGATCGTGAAAACGGGACAAAGAGGAGGCGCAACGACGACAGGTGGCCAGTCTTTCCTCGTATAAGCTCGTGTACGTTCTCGGCGAGTTCAATTACACGTTCCATCTACCTAATGCATTCCTTGAAACTGCGCTAGTCGTCGCGTGGCGTCGGCACTCTTTCGCTTTCGAAGACAATAAGAAAAACACCGCGAAGCCTTCTTCTTCCGTCTTTCTGCCACGTACCTTTTTCCAATGCTCTCTGCGGCGCTTCATCCTCCATTTCGTCGCTTCTCTCTTTCACCGTACTTTCGCGCTTTCTCTCCTCTTCCTTCTCTGTTTTTCCTTCGTTTTCGTGTCTTGGCTCTTCTTCCGTTTTCTTCCTTTTTCACTCTATCACCGCGTGCACCGACTGTTTCCTTCTGTTTGTCGGCGAAGGAAAGTATCGTTGGGGGGACGCTTCTCCCTTCTTTCCGAGACGTCTCTTTGAATAATTCAATTCGCGTCCGGGTAATTTCTAGGGGTTGTCTTTCGGTCGACTCGAGTGCGAGACGATTCCACTCTGTTTTCGAAACGGCGCGTGGCGACTGGATTTTTTTGGAGGAACGACGGTCGTTGAATTGAATTTTATACGGTCGTTTTTATACGAAGTGTTGGAGAAGAAGGGACATTTATAAGGTGTGATCGTAGCATTTAATTACGAAATCGTCGTTCGAAGCTTACTCCTCGAGTTACAAACAATTTATTTTTACGTTAGAAATACGCTAGTAGTTGGACGAGTCGGCGAATCAGCTGACTGATCGCAGAGATTATCAGATTACGATGACTTCTCAGAAGGTAATTCAATTTCTTTTCCCATGATGTATCGTTGTCCGATAAAATGGATTCCAGAGCAAGTTTCTTACTTGTAATCCAATAATTACCTCGGTCGAAATAAGACACCATTATGATTAAACAACGAAGAAGCTCGAGCATCGACGGTGGAAAGGAATTTCTTCGAAAGTTTCGGATCGCTCGGCGATGAGGTATCAGCATTACAATTAAAAGTTGAACAGCATCTTGCCAGCGAGATCGATTCGTCGCTTCCCTTTTTGTTTAGAATGTCGTCGAATAAAGAGACCCTTGGGAACTGCTCGTTTCGATCGAAACTTCCGCGTGTTTCGTCCGATAGATGTATTTCGAAACTTAATTTAGCTGACATATTTCCATAGTTTTCTAATAGTTTCACGAAAGCACAGTCTCTTTCGTTTTGTTCCGTCTTTGAATTATCATCTTCTCTATGCAAGATACGGCAGATCTAAGACACAATTTGGTGTTAAAAAAAAAAAAAAAAAAAAAACAGATTAGCTACAGCGTGTACGAAGGTTTTCATGGCTGACTGTATATACTTGGTTATTTTTAATTGATAATTATCTGACGTACATTTACTTCGAATAAGTATCTTTCGAATCGCAGAAATTACTTTAAGCACTTTCACGAGTTCTCGCGAACTCCGTTTCTTCCACAAACAAACGTGGTCTATTTCGAAACTATTGTTTCCTCTTTCAATAAATCGCGCGAACTCTTCACGCCTGGTCGAGAAAGAAGTCGTTGGGACTCTGTTTCGCGCATTTGGCCCGATCGACTTTTGGCAGCGAATCGATCTCGGAAGGCACAGATCGACATATTTATTATCCTTCGTTGCTTAATTTAGCGTTCTGGGGGATACGCGTGACGGAAATTGACGGCTGTTAAACAAACGTTGTAGGATAATGTCCGTACCGAATGGAATCTTCGCGCATCAGTTCGTTTCGCAGAGTCGTTACATAATGCCGGATTAAATCGAAGGAGGTTTTGTTGTAAATAATTTCAGGATTTCTCGCCGTAAAATTACAACACAGAACCAAGGGAGCGAGTTCTCGCGAGAAAATGGGCTGACGTGTCTTAAAAATATTTCCTCTCGGAATAAAGAGAAATATTTATCTTCCATTCTCTTCCGTTATGGTACATCTAGCATGGTATTCTTTATTTCGCGAAATGCGTGCAGGATGTAACACGCAAAGTACACACTGTAACTACTCCGTTAATGTCTTTCCTTTTTCTCAGAGATTAACGCGCCAACGGTTACGCAATACCGCAATACCGAAATAAACTTTCAATTACTTTCAGTTGTATAATTATCTCCTTCGTAAATTTTATTACAGCACGCTGCATTTTAACACTACCGATAATTAACACGAAGCTATTTCTACCAAGACCAGTGAAAATGACTGGTCTTTAAAAAATACGTAATAATAGAATATTTTTATATTTATCGATTTATTACTTTCTTACAGAAGCAATTCCACGTTATGTAGTACATTTTTGATATTATTAATCCATCTGGGACCATCGTCCCTAAACGAGGGTCGACACATTTATAAAATTGTAGAACCAATCATTTTCACTGCTATGGTATTTCCAGTATCAGCATCTAGAGATCTAATGATCGATCCGGAATTTTCCTGAAAGCTGATATCGTCGTATCGAGCGATACGCGGTAAAAATTTGAAAAACGTGTGGCAATTTGTACAAAGCGAGGAAACTGGTTAATCGGGGTTCGATAAACAGATCGCAGCACCCTTTTACACTTTGACAAGTACCAGGCATTTTGACTGGTATTGGTACAAGTGGCCTTGGTACAAAATTATTTTCAGTTCGAATACATAAAAGACAAAATAAAATTCATTATATAATTCTTTTAGTTATCGTTGCGAAAGTCATTACATCACTGCGGAGAAAAAATATAACACGAAGTGGGAATTTTAAAATAAAATTGTAAAACCGGTCGATTCGACTGCTGTGGTAGTTCTAGTGTTAATAACGCGAAATTCAATCGTACGGCAACGTTATTGCGAGGAAATTTAGGATATATATATATATATATTTGAATGAAATTAATCAATGTTTAAGTAAGAAAACAAATACGAGAACACGCACGGTTGTTTGAAGAAAAAGGAGAAACGCGCGAATGTGCTTCTAGATGTTGCAGCAAAACGTTTCTAATCGAGCTTGATTGGCAGAGGTTTCCTCGCTCCGTCTGCTTTCTCTGTGAAACGTGGCTGATAGAACTGGGAAAATTTCATGCAACGGTATTACGCGGATATTTCGAACTAACCACAGAAACTAAAACATTTACGCTGGAATACAGTCGATCGCGTTTAATATCGAGTACACGCTATATACTACTTTAACGTACTAGTAAATTAAACGTTAACAAACTGACCGACAGATGTAGTTGTTTTTGGTCGAATTAATCTTAAATTTGGCTGCGTTATATCTTTTTTGCGACAACATCGGGAAATTTGTATTTCCATTAGCGCTAATTACCACGAATAAAATTGTACGACGCCTGAAAAAATGTCAGCCTCGAAAGAGTTGATAAACTTCTCCCTATTAGAATTTACTTTTATTTAAAAAAAGGAAAAATATCGAGAGCTTTAAGCGACTGTAACTCGACGAATCGAACGGGTGTAAAAGAAGATTTTCAGAATATTGCGAAGGATGGAGTTAGTTGATGGTTGCAACGGTGACAGATTGATCTTTGTTGAAATTAACACGTTTCTTCCAGCTTGGGAAAGCGATTCAAAGTTTAGAGGGAAGGAGGACACGATTTCTGGGTGACAAACGACGTCCCGACCTTTCGATTCACCACCTCGCCAGATAACCGCACAGGAATCGACCACGAGTATCCCTTATCTCGGCAAGTTTGCCCCGCGGTTATCGGGGTCGAACCGGGGACGAAGGTGCTTTGGCTGTGCGATCCGCAATTGCTCGAGTTATGATGGAACTAATCGAACTCGGTGGCCCGTTTGCGGAGCCGCCGTCAAGCAATGAGTTCGAGGTCGGTGAATTGTTAAAAATTTAGCCGAAGTAGCGTGAAAGGAACGGAATAATAAATCGAGCGAAAGTGCAACGAATAAACGGAATAATACAAAAGCTGGCAACTCGGAGAGAATATGGAAATGTTGCGAGATAACAGTTGTTTGAAATTTTAATTCTTCCAGCGATAGTTTTCGATCCTGTGGAAAGATGTAGCGTACAAATTGAAACGAAATATTCCGAAACGAAGTAAGGTTTCTTTCGCAATTAGTAAGAAATTTCTTTCGACGATTTTCGAATGGAAACCTAACGGCGATAAATTCAGGATTCGAAGGAAACTAACGTCGGAGAAAATCCAGTGTTGGAGAGTATAATTCTCGGAGGGATTCCATTTTGTATCCACCGTGGACGATCGGTCCGTTTCCGCCGCGAACAACCAGTATCTGGATTTATTTCGGGAGTCAGGCCGGACAACGCGGAATTACGAAAATGCTTTTCGAGCTCAGGGACGAGGTTCGACGTCGGTCTAGCCGTGATCTAATAATTAGGCGCGACTGCTTTTCGAGATCGCGAATAATTGGCCGACGATAGCTGCTGACACCACGGAAAGATTTACAGAATGTCGCCAGCTTATACTTGTAAGCGATTCGTTCAAACGCTACATCGACCGTTGCTTTATCGTCGTCATGAATTTAAATACTTGTACGTAAGAAATGTTTCCACGATTCTACGTGATATTTGGAAATTCTCAGTGAAACGACGCTCGGTTTGCAATTCATATTTTCACGTTCTTATGATTCACATTGGATTTTCACGAGTAATTAGCGTTTTATCTCGCAAAAATTCTACTCAAGGGGACGACTTTTAATCCATCGATATTAACGAAAAATATCAATTTGCAAGAAATCAAATAAATATACGAGGATACGACAATTCGTATCAAATCGATGATAATTTGTCTGTAAAAACAATGTCGAAGGATAAACGAATACCATATTACGAGTTCCGGATAGCGCTGAATAATATTTTTACGATACCTTATCTGGTGAACAAGAATGAAGAATCGAAGAACGTCGATTTAATACTCGTGCGATTTATCGACGATTCGTGAGCGACCGTTTCACCGATGTACCGACTAAACCCGTGTGAAACAGCCGTGCATATTTCATTGGAGATGCATGTCACGTCGGTATGCGACCCGCGTTAAATTTGGAAGGCGTCGTAGTTGTAACACGGTGAGTGTTGCACTTTTCAAATGTCAGCCGATGCGACACGGCGACGCGTCTAGACCGTCTAACGCGACGCTTCTCCATGGAAATTCAATATTTCTATCGAGTCTAACACGGCCTTTTAATTCCGTTGCCAATCCTCTCTCCACTTAATGGTCGCCTTATAGACGCGCGACTAACGACAAAAAGATTTTATTTTATTATCACGATGGCGAGGTAAAATTTTTAGCAAAAATTTAATTAAACCGCGAAATTTTCTGCGCGAGATCAGATAGTAGCGACCTTCCTTGTCTCGAATAAATGCTACAGATAATCAAGGAAATAAGCGAAAGACTTTGTACATTAACCCTTCGCACTCCTACGTCGAGCGTGACTCGGCATCAGTTTTTATCTCGGGAGTTCCTTTGTCGAGTCCCACCTTCTTTTGTGAAACGTGCGAAAGAAAACCAGAATTGCGTCTTGGAAATTGTTTCAAGATATATCGTACACTTAAAAGTTACAAAATACAACAATAGTGCGAACGAAACTGCTATTTAAGCGAATTTCTTTCTTCCTTTATTTAATTATTTAAATTGTCTTATTTTTTAGTCAAAGTAAATTTCAAATAAAAACGTCTAAAAGCGTCGGGAGCTGCTGATAACGAAATTGAAATAAAATTCGCAGTGCAAAGGGTTGATGATCGTCTCGCGATGCAAGAAATGCTCTTAGTCATTAACGTATAATTGTTAAGGAAATTCGAGGATTTGGGAATACAAATAATTGACTATATTTCCCACACAACAGTTATACATCTATATTACACTCTGAAGAACGTCTTGCACGCACGCTTGTCGCCAACCGACTATCCTAGATTCTTCTAACATCTGGCAACAGTCTTTTGTCTCCACTAAGACCTTGACGCCCTCTAACCCTTACACACACATTCTCATGTACAGTGTAAATGTATCACTTCCCTAACAATAATTTTACTAAAATATTTGATATCAGACGCGATTAAAAAGTGCGAAGCAAGATACGCGCGACCCACGCTACAGAAAATATAAAAGATCCAAGAATACGAAGAAGAGGGCGAGGTTTTCGGTACTTTTACCTGCGTCAAGCGCTACACGCGAAAACCTAGAGAGGATGCGATCAGAAGCGTTAATTCCGCCCTCGTTCGCAGGGAGACTGATCCTACGACAACCGCCCTCGTGCATGTCCCTGGCGACACGGAAAATTGGGTAGGATAATTCAATTAGCCAGAAGCGGTTCCGTGGTCGAACGATCCGCTTCCGTCGGACACGTCGTGCAATTTCGCACGAGAGTAGCCTTTAGCAATGAATTAGAAACGCATTTAACCAGCTAAACGGAAGACAAGCCATCCCCTTCCGTTCTCAATTTATGCTGTTTCGCGTCCACGAGTGTTTCATTCGAGAACAAAGCTCTCGCTCTCGTGTTTCACGAATAAAAAACACAGATACCTTTCGTGTCTACGAACGTTTTCATTAATTGCGTCGATCGAACGCCAATTCGAAAGCACTCGAAGCGTAAGAGACCAGCCCCGCTGCGATTACTTATTCCAGCGGATGGATTATTTAAGGAATAAAAAAAGAATGGAAAGAGAAAGGAAAGAAGAGGATACGCAGAATAGTAAACTAAGAGGGTGGAGGACGCGCTTTTCCGATTATTCATTCCCTTCCTATCGGCGTTTCATTATGTTCGTGGAAAATTCGAGTAGCGTCTAACAAGACCAACCTTCCTTTGGACGCTCCGAAAAGCTGCAGAAACTGCGGCGTAACGAATAATTGGACGAACGATGGGTCGTTCCGTAATGCAGGAAGATAAAGAATCTTTGGTTGGAGCAATTAAACGCACGCCAGGGATGATCCGTGAAAGGACAAAGCTGCGCGCTACATCTGCTTGGTAGTCAATTACTTTGATCGGGCAAAATGGGAAATCGAGAATCAGATTATTAGCAGTTTCAATGGTTGCAGTTGTTCTTGACAGATACAGAGAACTCCGCGTCAAGATCGTCTTTAGCTGTCGATACTCTTTTAGACGTGACTTTTAGACGTTGGATGAAAGAAAGTTCAAAATTACTACTCTTATATTACAGCGATTTTCTGCCATCTTGGTCATTTATTCCCACGAAGCTAATTAATCTCTTCATCGATGCGTGTTCCGCGATATCTCGAACCTGTTTAAGAATGAAACATTTTAGGGCGGTTTTACAACTACGAGATGCAGCGTACATCAATAAAACTTGCATACGCTAAATGTTTATACTTTCACGAACATCGTCGTACGCCTATTCGCTGATTTTATCAAATGCAATTCCATCCCACAAAATTACGATCGTACGTTTCCTCTGGTTTACCTTTCTTTCGTGCGACGTAGCTGCCTTATCGGTACCCCATTTGGGACACGTTATTTTTACTCGCATAGCTGCATAAAGATCCGTCGACTCGTTAAGCGACGTTTAATCCACGCAGCGGGAATAAGAATCGCGGGTTCGCGATAAGAGTGTATCTCAGCTCGCTGAATAAGTGGTCTACAAAAGTGTTATCGCGAAACGCGAGGTCGAGTGCCAAGGCGACCGGTTAGAATGGCGGCGAGAGCCCGGGGAAGGTTGTGTGCACGGAAAGTTAAACGGAAACTGTACTTGTTGCTTGAAATTGACGTAGGGTCGGTGACAATGTTTGGCGGAGGTGGTTGCCAAGAAATACAACCGTCCATCGGCGCTTCTCCTCTGTCAGAAGCTGGAGGAGAAGGAAGAGGAGGAGGACTTGGTCGTAGCCACGACATCTCCTGTACGCCGCCCCGTTACGGAAGCGAACTTGTTGCTGAATTTGGCAGCCAGCTCTGGAACTTGCGGAAGAGGAGCACGGCTGGTGGCTCCGGAGTTGTTGCCTCGTGCGCCAATCCAACCCTTGAATTTATGCCCTTCCCTCGTAATTCCGTCCACTGTCTGGAAATTCCATCTCTCGCTAGAAAATGTTCCACTGGTAACCACCGTGGTAAAATATCCCAGTGAATTTCGTCGAATTACTGGTTTTCGCTGGCTTTGGCCGTTTCGCGGATATACCTGCATCGTCAACTTTCATTCGTTATCTCATTTAAGGCACGGCTTTTAGGCGTGTTTTTACAGCTCTCTTCCGGTTCTTTCTCCGTCCAGTACTTTTCCACGCGAGGGATACGTCGACTCTTTTTCGAATTTTATTTTTACAAAGTTTCATTCTCTGCAACCTTTTCGGATTACCATGTTTTCATGTTCTCCTCTGTAGGTCTTTCGTTTTCCTTTTTTACGCTCGCGTTTGTACCGCGCGTTAATTCCAATAATTATACGTAATAATTGGAATATCGTACGTTGTCGGATGATATCGACATATCGATAATAATTAACATTGGTTGGTATAAATGAAGAGGAATGTGATCGAAGATGGATGAAAATTGGTCGCGTAAATGGACTCGAGTGACGTTACGATAGTACCTAGATTTTCGTCGAATTGCATCTTCGACTTACACGAATGATAGATAATTGTATAATTTGAGGCAATAACAATATATACGATAAGAAAGAAAGCCACCAATTATTACGAATCCGAGCAGCAATACATTTACAAGTATCAGCCAATCCGAAGCTATTCTTTCGACGTTTGTCGGACAAACAATGACCGTTTTAAAAAATCGTCGCGGGACAAACGACCCTCGGCGAACAAAACGCGCAATTTTGAAACAAGTGGGGAGGAAAGGGGGCCGATTCGAAGCGAAATCCGCGATTTCATTCTTCCCGATCCGTCCTTTCTCGGTCATTTCCTTTTGTAGTGCCGATGGAGGCACGATACATTGAGTCCGCGCGCGCTCGTTCCTCCATTTTCGCGGCGTACAACGAACAGAGAAACGTAGACGGGACAATGAGGCCGGAGTTCCCACGGAATAGTCTGCAAATCGAAGGAACATGGCACAAAAGCGACTTGACCGGAACGGGCGCGGGGAAACCGTTACGGAACAAGCAGGAAACGAGCTTTGGGATATTTTTTAACGTTTGAAAAAAAAAAAAAAGGAAAGAAGAAAGGAAAAGAAGAAAGGAGAAAGAAAAGGAGCGAAAGGACGGAAAAGAAAAGAAGAAACTCTTCGTCTTTCAGTGTCGAGTCCCTTTGTGAACGGCGTATCTGTTCGTACTCGTTGATTTTCTCCTGTTCGTCGAGGAATCGCGAAGGTACTGACGAGCAATCTTTGCGCGACAATGACGCGATCAACTGCTTCCTTGCTTTATGACAGCGCGTGAATGAGAAAATACGAGACACGCCCGTGATATGTAACGTGGCACCCGAGTTAATATACGGAACATACTAGCGATCGTAATATAATCGACGAGCAATAATTCTTTTATATTTTCCTCAAATTTAAGAAGCATTTCACCGATAGAAAAATACGATTCAATCGACGATGGTTCGAGGAACGTAGTAGACCCGACGTAGTTGTTTAACGCTCAACCGTAAAACTGGACAAAATTCCAGTATACAAAACCTTGGAGATTTTTCTAATTTCGCTGCTGCTTAAATTTCCTATCGGAGGTATCGAAGCAGGAAAATTACACGGAAGCCTGTAAACCCTTGGCGCTTCCGTTATTCGGAAAATTTCAATTCCAGCGTTAAATACACCCCAGGCTTAACTCGATTCAGGACGAGAGCGGCAAGTTACTAGAACGAAGATCGATCCCCTAGACGAGCGATGCGTGAACGGCTGCGTGTGCAAAAGGTCGAAACTCAGAAGGGTTGATATCTACGATCTCGCGCACCAGGTCTGCCTATCAGGCTCTTGCTTCTTCGCGAGTAACAGATACCGTGTAGCTCGAAAAACAAGCGACTTGCGATCCTTGCAGATATCATCGTGCACCCGGTCCGAGCTAATAAATCAACCTGTCACCGAGCTTCAGCTTCGTCCTCGACCCGCAACACGCTCGACCCATCCCTTGCCACTCGGTTTGACTTACCAGCGGACCAACGACGCCAGTGCATGCCGGCAACCCTCTATCTTTGAGGATTAACCAACGCCAACCAGCTTCGTTAAGCAAGCTGTTACGTCACCTCTCTCTCTCTCTCTCTCTCTCTCTCTTGCCTCCTTTTGCATCCAAGATTTTGTTGTAATCTGAAGACTAAAGGAATTCAGCTCCGAGGAGGAACAAGTTTTGAAACAAGTTTCGGCAGGAGTTTCGAAACGGTAACTCGTAAACTGGAATAATCGAATAATTGCGGCGAATTCAAGGGGAGATAATTTTAGGTGGAGTATCGATCACGGTTTGAGAGATTTCGTAGGTTTTCCAGGTTCTCGAATTTTGCAGTTGCGCATTTAACGATAGAACGGAGGCAAGGTAATTATTCAGGACGTTTCAAATTGCGAATCGATTGGATCGTAATGTTCGATAATCGCGGAGAGAAACGGAAAGACGGAAAAATTCGACGAGGGGAGGGAACAATATGATACGAGAAATTTAAGAACCGTCTGGCGAGATAATAATGGATGTTAAATATTGGACCACCAGAGAAGCTTGTATACGCATACATAGGTAAAAAAATGAATTTGAAGTTGACATGGATCGATAGCCACGAGACCATGAAAACTTTTCTCTATTCGACCAACCGGTGCGAATCAGCTGTCGCGTCGTCCCATAAAATGCATGCTCCAAAGAGGATTTCGAAACAGAAACGTTCAATCACTGGTCCCGACATAATTTTACTTTTACCGCGTGTTTTTTATTTTCTACTCGAACTACTTGTCCCTTCGTACGTCCATTTTCAAATGATACATAGTACGCATATGCAGGAAGTGACCGATTAAAACACGCGGTAATTAAAACAAAAAGTCGTTCAAGTATCTGATGAAATAAAACACAAAAATGGTAATAAAAAATATTCATAAAAATATAAGAAACCATTGAAACGCTTTTAAGACGATTCGAAGAAATTTCTTTCGTACTATTATTAATTAATAGGAAAATAATTTTAAGAACGACAGTTTCTAGAGCGATTAAATTTATCGTATATTTTGTTTCAAGTTCTCCGTTATTCGATAGAACGAATAAGAGATTGGAAAATATTTGAATACGACTGACGGAGATAATTGGCCATTCTACCTTGGAATTACGCTTCGATGAAATATGAATTAGGCGTACACGCACGTACAAACGGAAAGAAGTTAAAACCGACTTTTTAGAAAGCGAAGCCTGCTATCGAAATATTCTGGTTTATGCTTTTGACTCGTTTCTTCGTGTAGAACCGCCGTCTTTTCCATCCTACATGTATATACGTACGCGTGCGTACGCGTGTAAATTATGAAAGCCATTCGAACGAAATCGCACGATCCGTATTGGAAAAGCGTCGCCCCGTTATAAACTGGGAATTCCAACTTCGATGGATCCGCAAATATTACGCCGGAATCCATCGATATTTCTGGCGCTTGCCGATTTCGTCGAATCGCGCTCCGCAAGATTAAAGGCTCGACATTTAATTTTATTATCAACGAACGTGTCGGCCATCTGAATCCTATTGACTGCGAACCGAAACGATAACGAGCAGCTTATGCGAATTTTGAATCGTTCTATCTCGATGTTTCTATCAATTTTTACCGTCAACATTTGCCAACTTTTACGCAAAAGTTTTATATAGAAATTTCAATTTTCACTTGTTACAGCGTGTTAAAGCACACGGCATAACATATACTCTCCTCATCTTTAATCTGACTACACATAAAAATACAAATTGTGCTCTAATCTTTTATCGTCACCCGTTAGATCAATAAATTAAATTAAATTAGGAATTAAATTAAATTAAATTAAATTACATTGAATTAAATATAGCCCCCGTTCCCATAAAGACTCTGTTAAATTTTTCTCAACAACAAATCGAGATGTCTTTGAAAAGAATCTCTAGCGGGACAGGTGACAGGAACAATTTATCATCGGGACGAGCATAAATAAATTCGGTCAACGAACAATTAATCTTTCTGCAATTTTCGAGCTGATCCTCCAGGGCTTCTGGCTCGTGTCTCGTCTTACAATATCGTGTGTCCATCCAATAGCCGACTAATGCATGCGGAAACTAATTCGGTGTCCTCATGAAATGCAAATTCTCTGGGAATACAGGCAGACAGCGGCATCTCGGGATCCTCGCTGTTTTTAATCGAGTCTGCGACAACATGAGAGGACATTGTTGAGGGGTTGATATTCCCCTGTTGACGTACACTTTTTGCGTTTAGGCGGCAGGAAAACGCCAATGATCGTTTCAAGTTTCAAGAATTCGAAAATTTAGAGAATTCGAAATGTAGAAAATGTTAAAAGATACAAAAATTAAAAAACTCGACGGTAGAGATGTTGGAATGTTGAAGAATTGGGGAAAGAAGAAGGAAAAATTGCGTTAAAGAATGCGATCGGTACAAGTATGGATCGTCGATGGAATTGTTCGTTAAATGGTAGAGGACGCATCTAGTTGAACGAAACTGATTCCGTTCGAGCAATAGATTCTGATAAAAGCATGCAAATGTAGAGAGTAGGGGCACGTTTATGGGGTCAATCCAATTTACGAGTCGCGGGATAGTAAATTCGAGTCACTGTTATCCCGGTATCTAGTCGGAAAACATGTAAACGCCACGCGTCGAATTATGTTTATACCGTTTTATGAACTTCTCCTTCTTCAAGAGAAATTCGAAGAAAATTTTCAGACAATTTGAAAAACGTATCTACCGTACGTTTGATTTCTACGTGTTAAGCACGTTGATTTCATCGAGCTAACCGTAATCCTTTTTTCGAAAAACGACAAGCGCGTTCAAGGATAAACGAGTTTCGTATAAAAGTTACTCGATATTAACCCAGATATCCTTGAGTACTTTTTTACGATACCTTTCACGACACTTTTTAAAATATTGTTATTTTCCTTCGTTTTAATGGTTGAATCAAATATATTAACCATGTTCGTACGTTATTTGTTTATCGTTCATCCGTTATTTCCGTTATTTCATGCATATAAAAAAATAACGTTATTATTAATTTATTAACCAAATATTTGACTATCTCGAATAACAATATGAAATTAAAAGTTTTATGAAATGCTGAACGCAGAGAATGTAGAAACAGTAAAATACGATAACCTTGCGATTATTCATCCAGCAGCCTCATAGTTATATGCATTTAAATGAAAAATATGTATTCCAACGTAGTCATCCGCCATTAAAAAGTACTTTGTCGCTGATACAGTCGGAACGCGAGTGGAAGACAGAGCTGAAACGCTCGCTCGTTAAACATCGTACGGAATAATAAGCGTGGAAAAGCCAAGCTCTAATAAACTGCTCGAGGAACACTCGAAACGTGATTAAAGCGCAGTTGACGTTCCGCCTGATCTTGCACCTGTAGCTCGCTCTCTTCCTTTCCCTCCGGGGAGCAAACGAAATTCGTCCGTAAATGGACGGAATTAGCGCTACCCTCTTGGTACGCGATCCACGAAACTTTGGTCCTCAACCTGATGTTTGACTATTCCTTATACGAACTGGCTTCTACTTGAAATTCACGATACAATTGCGAATATTTATTGCAGTGATAAATTCCAAGTTACGGGCAGCGTGGCTAGAACGAGGGAAAAAATGCAGTCGAGAATGTAAAATATGTAGATACATTTTGCGCAAAGATGCGCGCGGGTAATTGATTTTCTTTGTTCAAAAGCATCTTGCCTCCTTTCGGATCTTTCCGGATTTATGCTTTGACGATTAAAACTCGCGCGCTTTCAAGTCCGATTAATCGTACGATTTCCCACTACAGTCCTTCCACGAAAATTCCATGATGTTCCATCCGCAGCTCGTAAGACGTTCTTTCACGACCAAATCCATCCAGAAAGAAAACCCGTTAAACTCTTTCACCACTTTTTCTTCGCTTGCGAAAGTGACGAGCGAAATTAGAAGTTGCCTCGTTGCACGAGGATTTTGAAACGACCAAGTTGCCGAACGGAGATTAAGCGACCAGATAGCATTAACTCGTCGAGCAATATCAAGTTTCTGCAAGCATCGAGCAAAGAGCATTAACTCGAGAACGTTGAGTCGCGAGTTTCGCGAATCTGTCGGTACAGCATAGTGTTCTTCAAAAATTCAGCTTCGGCGAGCCGAGAGACACGCAGCGATAATTCCGTCCCGATAAAAAGTATCTACTCGATCGTTGGCAAATTTATCGTAGAAGAGACTTTCAATTTTAACGCTTTAACCACTCTCGCTGCCGACAAATGTGAAACCGAACGTAAATCATCGCAAATACAAACGATCGTAATTCAAAGAAAATCACTTTTAAAATCAAGCGACGTCAGACGAAACGAACGATCCTACGATGAATTCTAAGTAGCGTAGAAACATCCGGACGACGATATCGAGACTTTTTCCAAAGAATTTCGCACCGAGTAACAGAGAATGGCGGCCTCGGCATCGGGCAATTAATCCAAGAATGCCACGGCAATTAACAGCGCTTATCGTTCGAAAACGATCTTTCCATCGAGAGTGACGTCAGTATCCGCGTCTTATTGTCCGCGACGAGTAACAGGCTGACCCGAATCATCTATTCTCGAGACCTTCACCCGCGAGGAACGGCTTTCCTGTTGATCGAGGAGGCCTTTTGTGCAATTGCGAGAAGCAGTCGCGATCCGAGCGCGATTTCTACGCCGCGGGCGTACCATGTGGCTTCTCGCCTGGCGATTAAAATGGCAGGCGTTGCACACGAGGCAGCGAACGCGCTCGGTTTCGCGCCACTGGCCTGAATATTATGCGTGACCGAGGAAAGGAATCCACGTAGTCGATGAAATAAATTCAATGTCACGCGATTTAGATGCAAATCAGACGGTTAATAAAAGAACGAAGGTTAATATTCTAGATGGAAGAATGAAACACGAGGCGACCTCGAGCAAACTTTTTTATTCGACGGACGAGTTAATTAGCCGCGTTTCCGTTCACCAAGAAAATGATATGGCACGAGGAGGATAGAAACGACAAACAAATATCGTAAGCTCGTAAATTCTCCAAACGTCGAAACTATTTTCCGAATTATTTCGTTCGATGAGTTGGTCATAAAAAGATTCATTGATCCCAAGAAAATGGATGGATCCTAATGGGCGAGGAGTACGATTCTACGTAAGAGCCATGTTTCAGAGAAGCGGCGATGATTCTCTTATTATTCGATTTATCGCTATTTAATTCCTGTTAATCGATCTGATCTTGTATATCGAATTAATTTGCATGTACAAGGAATGGTATTTGCATATTCGAGCATGTTCGAGCATATTCTTGCAGCGTTGGATGAAAAGAAAATTGGATATGTTCCAAGAATAATAAGTAGATAATATTATGCTTATGAAGCTGGAATCGATTAACATTTACGTAGAAACTTCGAAGATAACATCTAAAAGAAGTAGAAATGCACGAACCTCGAATGTTCGAAATTGAACAAATTTTTATCAACGAAATGATTTCTCCCGCGCTGTTTAGATCGTGCTTTAAAGATCATTTAAAGACCAAACAGCGAAACAATATGTAAGAATTGTATAAACGAGAACGTAGAACGAGAAGGTTATTTTCACGGAAAAATTTTTAATACGTTTGTAAGTCGGTCAGCAAGCCAGGTAATTAGCGGCAACGCGCTTAAAAATTGATATTCAAGACCGAAGAGATGTATCATTAAAAGCATCATTAAAGACCTCTATAGAAACGAGTCCAACATGGAAGCAGGTCGATGTGTGGAACGTCTATTCAAAATCGGGACACTTATCGAATACAATTATCTTCGGAACGAAACAGCTCGCGATCTCCATCCAATTTCTCACTTTCTCTTTCTTCTCGATCGCAACGCAAACTCGAATCGCTATTTTTAATGGACCATAGATAGATAGACGGCGAATGTTCGTGCAAATAAAGTAAGGTAGGGTTATTCGAGTCAGAAGGATGTTCGAATCAAATTAAAGCTATTTGTCTCGTAATTCGCCATAATTTCTATAATCGTACAAAGTCTATCTTTTTCTCGTAATCGACCATACGTCCTAAACACGGATTCTATGTATTTCTTTGAAGTACGTATATTTGTTGTTTTATTTTTCCAAGGTTTTCTATATGACTTGTGTATATCGCTTAAATCACTCAGTTGTCCAATTGCTTCGCTTCTTCTACATAAATAAAACGACGAATAGTGGCAGAATGGTTCACTTTTATTTCGCACGATATTTCTCTTGCTGTTTGTCGTGGATTATCTTAGCTGATATCTCTTGAAACATCGACGTTGACGAAATTTCGCGATCCTTCTCTCGGTTCGTTTTACAATAAAAAAATCCTCAGCCTTGGATTTCGTGCAGTCACGTACGATTGACTTAATGTCCGTATAACCTTCCTCAAATATCAAATTAATTTTTCAACGGATCTACGGATCTTACATAGATATGCAGCGCGTAATTTCATAATTGAATCACATCTTGTAGAAAACAGACAATAGTCTCAATATTTTTTCGTATCCAGTATTAGAAACGATATTATAAAATATTATAAACGAAAGAAATATACAAATTTTACGCTTAATCTCATAATTCGATTATATGTTTTGCCAAAATTAACCAACTGTTCTCGATATTTTTGTACATAGCCGTATGTGTAAAAACGTGTCCACCGACCGAATCTTTCTTCTCTCTGCTGTTTCTCTTTTTCACGGCTGTCCTTGAAATTCAAACACCGCTGCAAGAATCGCAATCTCGTGGCACACGATAACCGTGCTGATAATAGGAACCTGGTTGAGCGATGGCGCGTTTAACAGCGAGGCACAGATTCCTTTATATCCGTGCCAAGGATATCGAGGGACACTCCACCCTGCGGTTCCACCGTGAACGTGAGGATAACGCGCCGGTTTCTTGTTATTCGCACTTGGGAACACTCGTGCCAGCGATTTCCGTTCTTGTTCTTTCATCCGGTGACGGTCTGCCACCGATTTCAGTCAAGATAGGATAATACCTTCTTTCGGGATTATTGGCTGGGAAGATCGTTCGACTTTCGGTTATTAGGGGGAGCAGACGGATCTACGAATTTTCAGACGACAGGAACTGGAAATGAAATGTAAAGATATTTCCGCGTAATTCTGATTTTCTCCTGATCGTTGGAAGAACGAGGGAGCGGAAGGGGTCTGTCAATGGAGATGGAAGGAATTTATCTTTGATTTCAGAGCCGAAGACCGAAGCTGTTTTCTTCGTGCCGAGTTACAGATTATATCGATACGAATCACTTTGATAGAATTTTTTACGCAGCGATCGATCTCCACTACGATACAGTACAGAATATTTCCTATCTCTGTATGTAAAATATTTTAGAGTAATCTATGACAAGATCAATCTTTGAACTTTTTATTATTTTTCATACGATTCGCGCGAAACATTTCTAAGCTTGTAACGAAATAAAATATCTCGGAGCTTTGAATTTGCAATGAAAGTAAAATGTGCCAGACTTTCGAATCTTTTAATGAAAATAAAACTCTGGTCGTCGGACGTTTGATAAACGTATTTTTGTATTTTTTCATAAACTTCTCCGAATACGTCGTTATCGTTTTCGCGAACTATTCAACAGCTTGTAGAATAACGAGGGGATGCCATTAAAAGGGATTCATTAAGGGATACATAATATCACGCAAGAAAAAAGACGACGAAGAAGAAAAGGAACGTGCGAGTTGCATTCGAGGAAAGTCTGGAAGCATAGAAAAATAGTGCTCGTTAAGCCATTCAATCCCTCCCCCTCCTGTTCCGCTCGGAAAAGAGTTTTATCTCGTCCCAGTTTACAGAATCGTCCTGTACAATTGCCGCGTTTCAAACGACGAGTAACGTAAGTCACTTCGGACAGGGATCCCTGCTTTTTGTTATCTTTCCTCCGCGTTTCTTTCGATCTATCATCCTCCATTAAATAGAATTTAACGCAAATGTTTCTTGTTCTATTCGACAACGACGATGTCCGAATGAAATCACATCGACTAGCATATGCTAGAAGCAACGGATTATGGTTGACTGTTTTATCGTTTAGAGAGAAATTCTCCGAGGATACTGTCGTGTTTGATCGCCATTCAGAAATTGCAAGCTTATGAGCGATAATAAAATAATTATGTCTCGAGAATATTCCCGATAATTCGATACTATTTTTAACGATCAATTTTCCAATCAACGGGCAACAAAGTGGAAGGTACAAAGTTTTTTTACCTATGGACGACGTTGGCCAGCAGATCGTTGTGCCGTAATCTGTAATCGACGTCCACTTTTTGATAGTTCACCGTCAAAGTGCCTGCACGAATGCAACGTTCGTATTCTTCTGCCGGATGCGCTCGAAATTCTCTGGCGAATACCTCGAGGATCTTCTCGCCCACCCATCTTCCTTTCGTGAACGTGGTGAAGGTGAAGTAGTAAGGGTACACTTTCCGTAGGCCTGTAAATAAGCAAGCATCGCCTTCTAATTAAATTTACCTTTATGGAAAGTCCTGTTTAAATTACGACAATGTCTTGTACATAAATCGCGCAACTAATCTCTGATTAAATAGTCGAATTAATTGGTTCCATCAATTTAACAGTTTTGGGAACCGATTATTTTGTTCGAAAGATTTCGACTTATTACGTAAGATACGTCGAAATATTGCTTAGCCTTGGTATTCTGTAAAGCGTGGAAAGTCTAAGAATTACGACGAGTCGAAATAAAAACGTTTAAAACGGTCGAATTCACGCGATTAAAATAATATTCTGACACGCGACAGACGATTTGCACATAAACTTTGGCGATAATGGCACGTAAAAGCATTCGTTTAAAAATAATTTCATGCTGATTGATCGGCAGGTTGTGGTAGAAAGCAACTTGGACTCTGTCTCGATCCTTATATCCTGATTAATCGATCGCTCGTTAATTCATCGTCGAGTCTACACACTGTCGTTCGACACACCTCTTTACCGTGATCAAACGATCGTTCACCTTCTCACAACAACGATAAATCACGTCCCTTCAGCCTTGTATATTCCTTGCAACCTGAATCAACGACCTCGCTATGTAAATCCAAACTTGTGCAGAAATAAACCAACTTCGTCTCTCCGAGCGACCAATCACGTAATTCTCTACAATTCGCCGAAGCTCAAGTTGATCTCGCAGTATGATTCATAGCTGGCGGAATGTTCGAGGAAATCGAATTGAATCGTCGAAGAACGATCTGAACGCGGACGAAGTTTCGTTACGGCACGTACGGAGCGTGTACGACAGGTACAACGTACGTTTACACGCCAGACAGCTGAATGAGCGTTTGTTTTAAACTAACGATAAATTTTCCTTGGGATTTTTTAACAAACATTCACGGACGTTAGGATACTGGCTTGTAATTACGTTTGAACTAACTTTCCAATTTATAGAAACAATTTCCAACAATTAGCAGTTGACGTGTACAATTTTCTGATCTCAGATCTACAGAAACTGTTTAGGAAAATGTTAGAAAATAACAAATATCAAGAATATATGTATTCTACTCGTCTCGTATCCTAACTTCTATTCTCTAATCCTCCATATCCATGGATGTCATATATACAAAATCCGATACCAACATCCCACATCCAATCTTCTCTATTTCATTCCATTACTCCATTCCTTAGATTTTCCACCCATTATCTTCAGTCCCACATCCCGTTTTCCACATACCAGTTCGATAATCCCGTGTCAGACGTAAGACGAGTATGCGACGCGAAAGATATTTTCTAAGGATACTGGATGTGGGTTATAGAATATGAAAAAGAGAATATGAATTGGGCATGAGATATGGAATGGAGAGCCTTAGTGTGGCAAGTAAGATAAAATATGTACACGAGTTAGCGATACTAGTTATGGGGTACAGGGTATGAGATAAGGTGCATGAAATATGGAATGTGGGATGAAACGTGGTGAACCGTGGAACGGGCCTGAAATAATGCATATGGAATAATGGGTATTAGATTCTGGATATTGGATGTAGGATATGCGAATAGCGTGGGATGGAAATGGTGAGGTGTAACGCGCAACTTTTGAATACGTTTGCCTTAGTAGTTACGGAAAATGGAGTATTGGTTTTGGGATACACGATGCAAGATACGACGTAGAACGTAGAAGATGGGATATGGTATAGCGTTTGTGACGCGTGATCTAAATAACCGCGTACGTACGAAATCGTGTATCGCGATAGAAAATCACAACGACAGAAATAGAGGTGATAAGGGATGCGCGGCGCGTTCCAACTGTTTGCGGTGATCCCGTTATTATAATCTTTAAATAGTGACGCGATTGTTTCGTAATTAATTACAAATTGGCACAGCGGCCAGGGTACCGATGGTGGCTGACCGACCGAAAATAAAGCCGGTCGGTATCGCGCCAATCGCGTAAATCACAATAAAAGCCGGACAGCCGGCCATGATTATCCTCTCCGTCCCGTGACAGAGATGCGACGGCACTTCACGTCGCGTCGGATGGAAACGCCTCGAGCGTTCTCGTCGGACAGCAGTCCATCCTCTTGGCCCCGCTTCAAAACCGAAGTCTGGATTTTCAAGGATTATATTTCGCTTGGTAAAACGTTGAAGAGCTACGCGACCGGAGTTTCAGCGTGTTACGAGAGAGGGAAATTGATTCTTGCAACAGGGCAGGTCAAAACGTGAATTTCAATATATTTATTTATCTTTGTCGAAGTAACTACTTCGTGAAAAACTTGAAATCTTTATTTATGTATATCCGTGACCTGCAAACTGCTATTACGCAGAAATATTCTAAATAAGAAGAGGCGCATATTATTGTACCCTTGAACGTACATTATGTTTTCGGTTGCAAAGTCTAAAAACAAAGGGACTAATAAACAAATTTCTATTTGTGTTCCCCGTAGCCTCTAGCCAAAGCTATAAGGTTAACCTTTTTGGTAATGTCTTTTTGCTATAAATACACGATCGTGTTCCCTATCATTCCATTGTTTAGTAACACTACGAGAGTAAGGATCTGAATCGGCATAAACTTATACTTACAGCGACGAGCAAAAGTGTAAACACACTTTTGTAACTATCCGACCGAATACAGTGTGCGATTTCACATGCTACTCTATCCCAAAATAAGTCGCGATCTACCGTTTTGCGAAGAAATTGGTGCACCAACGTACTTTTCTCTTATTCTTGCAACTATCGTATGACCGACACTACATTTCTCTGCAATTTGCCGCAACGACAAACTTTTATCACACAAACAAGTAATACTGTTCTTTTTATCTTCACTAAGTGGCTTCATCTTGGATTAAGCATATCAAACTGAAAAGTAATCAAACGATGGTGCGGAGCAGTTGACTGCGAAACAGTGGACGATCAGTGTTTATTGACAGTTTTTCGTTTCCCTGACGTTTACACGCTATCATAAACGTTTCCGACGAATCCGATCACTTGAAAAATTAGTCGTAGCATCGCCTTTTACATAAAATCAGCGCAGCGTGTTTACACTTTTGCTCGTCGCTGTATACCTTTAATTATTTCAATATACTTTTCTATTACAAATTCATCCACTCGTTCTTCGATCAGTCAACCTCAACCTCGACAATCTTCAAACTGGACACAGTTTTAAGATTGTTCTATATTTTTGTTACCTCTTTTCTTCCGTTTTGTTCCTTTATATCTATCAGTTTTATTCGTTTATTTAAATTTGTTATTTCGTTCGTATTCCTCGTATAGTTTATTCTATTAATCTTTGTTCGCTTATTGTATCTACTCTTTTCTGGCATATTTATTTAACTTCTTAAATTTTATTTATCCCTATCTTATTCCGTTATATCTACTTCTTTCATTCGCTGTATTTATCTTCCCTTCATTTTATTCTTCTCGTTTTATTTCTTTTCTCTTTGATGGGGAGTTGCGAATACTTGAAATTAATAATTAAAGAAAATAACGAAAACGAACGAACGGCGACTAGAATCTCGAACGTTTCAGACTCGAAGATAGACTTTCGGTGGAATTTTATTTTCTATGGAACTTTAAGTATTCGTCATATCTACCTACGATATGCTGTGCGATATGTTTGTATAGAATATGCAAATTTCAGTGGGTCGACGAGAAATACAAACGCATCACCTTTTAACTCCGGATTACCATATTAATATTATCGTTTATCATCGTTTCAATCGTTTAAACGAACAACCATCCTCCCGTAACGAAAGTTATGACAAATTTTAAACGATTATGCATACACTGTGTTATAATTGCACGCGTAAACCCAGCGAATTAATCGTTCCCTACCATCGAATGCATTTGTAATCTGACGCTCCGGACGAATCAATATAAACTAAATGCAACGATGGACCATTTTACATAGAACGAAATAAACAACAAAGGAAAACGTGATAATTTCTTGCATAAATATTTCGACCTAATCTTTTCTCCTTTGAATATACTTTTTCAAGATTTTATTAACGATTTGCAATTTCCTTTTGCTTTTCTCAACCCACTGCCGAGTAGAAATTAATCCAACGTTTCCATCGATCGTTCCTTTCTTTCCTTTACCTGCACTCGTACTCGAAACACTCGTGTATTCGTATTGGATTGCTTCTCGAGCACTCGTCGAATCGAACAAACCTCGCCCGGTTAATTTAGAACTTCTTACGTTTTTCGTACACTCGAACAATTGTACGGATTCTTTACCGCTTCATTTTCTGTACGGTTGCGAAGTGCTTAGTGGATAAAACGACGAATTGAACTAGCTGTAAGTTACGATAACCTTAACCTACTTTTTACCTTCCACAAGATATAAGTATTTACAACATAGGAAATAAAGCGAGGAATTTCTTCTACGGACAAAAGAGGTTCGCTTCTAAAAGCGTTAACGGATTAGAAAAATATAGAAAATGCTTTTGTTCGCTTCGTTAAAGACAACGGGCGATTAATTAAATATTGACAACTCTTTCGGATCGAAAGCTCATTAAACGTATTTACTTCGAGGAGTACTTGTTTATTGCTCTGTTGGAAATGGTTACAGAGAAAATGAACCCTTTCTTCTACATCGTAAAAAAAAAAACCGGAAAAAGCGAAGAAGGATTTCATTTCATTAGAGCACGTAAACGAAATTAGGTCTGCTTTTCGGTGACTGTTCGTCTGGAAAAAGCACGATCTTGTCTCCACTGGTCGGCCAAAAATTAATCCGACGCTTCAAACGGCCTGCAGTCGGAACTCGCCATTCGTAACACACAATTTCCGTCACGTCGATTTCCGCCGACAAGAAAAAAGACCGACGAGATAAACACGCCAGCGCGTTGATTAACGTTCCCGTTCAATCGACTCAAAGGATGCTTCTTCCTTGCTATTTACTCGTCCGCCGTTTCTCTTTTTATTTCACGAGAACTGTCTGGATATCTTCGAAGTTCGAAAGAAACAAGATTTTCGGAATTATCGACTCGAAAATTACTACATCGCGGAGGAAAGGTCGATGCCTTTATATTTCCGTGTTTCGTATTTGCAAAATATAGATACAACGTGAAAGAACTTCAGAGCTCGAGAAGAATTTAATTATTCGAGCGATTACAACGTTTATGTTTTATTTTGTAGACTTTGATCGTTGTTTCGGACGAGTTGGCATTGAATAATAAATTAATAAAAATTGCAATTTCTAATTTCAGCCTCAACGATCGAGGTCTAAGTGTATCAGATATTTGAAATTCCAATTCTTTTCACCCCAGACGTAAAATTTTCAGATTATAAAACGCGCGTAGTAGCGCAACGCCATTGAAGCATCAGAACGCTATGAAATGGATTCTTTTAATCGCCTCATTATCACCGAGGGCCCGTCCAAGGTGTAGTTTCAAAGGAAAGCACCAGAGACTCCATTCTCGCAATTAAAATGATTTTAATTAAACAGCTGGAAGCTGTTCGATCGGCTCGTCGAACCGGAACAGGCAGCAAGAAAGCCGTCTGTCGCGGATAAAAGCACAGGGCTTTTCCTTTTCACCGAAGGGAAAGATTACCCTGCAATTTATGGAGCGGCTTGAAGAGGGTGTGTCATCGAAGCGAAACCCATCCCCTTGATTCTCCTCCTCTTTGCCTAGAAAAACGGAATCTTCCCTTAAAGCGAGGCTTGTTTGTAGTTGGACGCTCTAATTAATTGATACGCGGTTGATTAACGATCACTGCTGATAAAATCGACGAATATACAACATTTATTTCCATTAATCTTGTCTGATGTAAAACATTGAAATATTATCAAAAATACGGTGACTCGCGCTAACGTCCGAATATTTCATAGCATCTAAGCTTTGTTTAATTGGCAAAACTACATGCATTAAATTAATAAAATACCAGGATGTCTCTACCAATTGCAATATTTATTTCGGTACGTTAAAAGACAGTCAAGCAATTGGATATTATAAACGAATGTATAGGATAATGAGATGCGAAATAAAGTACAATGTACAGCTAACAAATTTGTTCGAGCGTCGTTATAATTATAAACTAATATTCGGAAATTAGGATAAATTAGAATAAAAGTTGCTACGCTATTTATACTCGATTTATCCTTTTACGCCCTACGAGTCCTTTCTCTAGAAAACCGCTCAATTTTATTTGATATATGGCGTCGTACGATATTTAATATTTCCATAAATTTCTTCCACCGATATAAAACATTTTCATAAATGGAACGCAAGACGGCGACAGCGGTGGTTAAAGATCGGAAATGGAAGGTTTTTAGAGAAGGCAGGAAGGTCTCATAGAAATTCGTTGCCTTCTAGATGCTATCAAATGGGATACAGGGGCGAGAGGGAAACGAAATCGATGGATGAATCGAAGAAACAGCGGAAAAATCAAGGGAAAAGAAGCCTCCTCTGAATTCCAGACCAATCGTCCGCGGAATTGCAGCGATCTGCGCGACCAGGGATTACTCGTGGAAACCAATCGGCTCCTTTCAACCGATTGAATCGGTCGACAGAACCGGTTTTCTCGGTGAATTAAACGGAAATCCTAACCAAGAATTTGGCTGGCCGAAGGGAAAACCGGATGAGAACGATCGTAAATATCGCACGAGGACGAAGGAACCATTGGTAAGACAATTCGGTGTTAATTTGCTTTCTTCCTCAATTTCTTTCTCAAACAGAGAAAACGAAGGTCGAAATTGAAACCTGAAACTATCGGTCGTAATTATTATCTTCGCTATATGACGTTTTAATTATTACAGCTCCATATAAGCAAAATAGAGACAATCCAAGCTAAAATTCTTAGATCAATTGTAAACGTCCCATGGTACGTTAGAGGACATACGGAAAGACCTTGGAATACCAACGGTCAAGGAAGAGATTAGCAGATTCGCAAGAAGGTACAGAGAAAGAATAGCGACGCATCCGAACCGGCTGGCAGCGGAAACGATCAACACAAGCATAGAAAGAAGACTAAAAAGGAAACACCCAGCAGTTCTCATAAAGGATATATCCTAACAAACACGAAGATGGTACCCCATTGCGGGTAGCCACCCACATGATAATCAAACGGCTAAAAATTCTACCAAATGTCCAAATTGGACAAATTGTGAATGTGAAATATTAAATTAAAAAAAAAAATTATTGCAGTTGCGTGACTCTCGTTAAGATCGACATCTCCAGACTAACGTAAATTCTCTTGTATTGATTTTATTAAAAAGGAATTGTAATTTATACTACAAATACTCACACGATACGAAAAACGATTGGCAGGTGTTTGATATACGTTTCAATTGTCTTTGCCAATTCTTGAGAGCTAGATGCCGAAAACAATACGACCGTTTGTAAATTTTTTTTCATTCTCGATGTACCCTAGATACCACCGAACGTTCGCACGGCACAATTTCCGCGTCGAACCGGAAGCCATGCTGGCGTTCGTGCAGAAACACGGCAAATCAAGGAAAGAATGCGGCAGCGTTGACAAAGAGCGACGAAAACGACCAGCAAGAAACCCATCCGTTTTCTGAAAAGCTCCTCGTCAAAGAAATTCCTGCTGCCTAAACTGGAGAACCAGAACGCTCTTCAAAAGTTCGTCGAAACTTTTTAAAACGAACAATACATTTCGCGATCATACAGATATACCAGTCGCTGTGCTCTGTCCAAATAATACTTAAACACACCTCTGTTGCGGCACAAGACGACGATAGACCGTGTAAAATCTTCGAACCGAACTATTTATTCTACGAATGAATCGTTCCAAATCCAAATGGGAGGAACAAAGAAGCTGAATTCTGCTTCCGAAGAGGCGACTGTCCTTGAGCGTGTCATAAGCCTGGTTTACGCTTTAGCTCTCTTTCGAACGATATAACGTTATAAGCCTCGACCATCGTCTATGCGGTTCAGAATTTGATTCCTTTGACCAGCGAATCCAGAATAAAAGAGAAGAAACCCGAAAGAGACAAAAAGAGCGAAAGAAAGGAAAAGACAAGAGGATGGCTACGAAATCGAGCACGATTCGCGTGTTAAGAAGCACCCACACGGTCACTCTTGACGAAATAAAGAACCAGGTGGTGGTGAGCGACGAAGGAGAAAGAGGAAAGAGGAGAACAGGCTTTAGCGGGGCCAGAACACTCGAGCACGAGGGTGTGGATTACGCGGCGAGCGTGAAACGTGCCAAGAGGCGCGAAAACCGTCGTCACCGCTAGCGTGGAGAGAGAAGGGGATCCCGAAGCTTCTCCTCCTGGAGAGAGATCGTCGCTGACGATCACGACGGGGAACCTTCCGTCGCGGTAGTCGGAAACAGAAGGGAAAAGTGGGATAGAGAAGAGATCGTCGAGGAGACAATGCATCGTCCTCCATTGCGACGCGAGTTGAGCCTCCACTCTTCGAGGAAACTGGCGAAGTTTCCGAGCAGCGACGGAGGGAAACGCTTTTCGTCGTCCGACAGCCAATCCTCTATTTCTCTCTCACCTTCACCTTTCTCAAATAATAGAAGACTCAAGACCTATCCTACCATGCACGTTCGCGAAATTCATTACAGCGAACATGTGAGATACGTGCTACTTTTCGAGCTGTAATTACCGAAACCGTTACTAATCGACGCGATCCATGGGACAGACACGTACGTATACCGGTATGTCCTCGTTGTTCGATGGTTGGTAATATGTTGGGTAGCGGAAGATATATCTAGCGTTTGGGAGACCAATGTTTTACGGGCCTGCGGATATTTACTGGCCGATTGTGGAGCGTTTCTAGGGCTGGCCTGGCTTGCTGGCCGAATTGCTCTGTGGGGGTTTGGACGTTCCACGCTGCAGGGGAGTAAATGTTCCAGTGGTATCGAAGTTTGATGGATGTTTGCAGAGTTGGATTATTTTAAAACGGTCGGTATCTTCGTAAGTGAAATATAAATAGAAAAATCTAAATGGTCCTGCTATCTATTTCGGTAATGGTTAAGTTCCTATCGGTGTCGTTGGACCATAGGTGAACCATAGGGAATCTGAATTATCTAATTTTATTGGTATCTGTTGAATGTGTCTATATATGCCATTCAGAGATAGTTACGCGAAGGTGGTATTCCAATTGAAGACCTAAGATATCTCGATCTACTAAAAAACTTTCGCGCGCAAAGTAATTTTCCAACTTCGCAAAAACTTGGAAGAGGACTTCAACGACTATCGACTTTACCCAACTACGTTCTGACCTCCAATGTAATCGATTACAGTCCGAATAAACAGACTCCTACGTCGCTCAAGGACCTCATCTGGTCAACCAACGAGAACCATCTGCCGTTACTTTCCATGAAAATTCACCAATCGTCCAACAATTGCAGCGTATCCGCCGATTAAGCCATACAATTGTTCTTCGTCCTCTGATCTAACCATTCTCTTTTCTTCTTTCCTTCTGTTCTGCTTGTGGTTCATCGACAAGCCCTTTCTGAAAAATTCTTCTGGAAAATATCTTTTCCAATAACGAATTCCTTCGAATAGCTGTTACAAACGTCCAGAGTATTTTATCTCCTGTCTATGTCTTTCGAATCAGTTTTGTAAAGACAACGATAAATAACGATAAAACTATACTACATTCGACGAGTAAGACAAACGAAGCGAACGTTCCAGCTACCATTCAAAACTTCTTGGATAGACGAGATTCGGAACAATCGTCTCTCATCGCAATGCTAATGAAACTCTAAAATACTCTATAACACATACTGTTCGGGATTTGGAGTGGTCGCCTGGTAATTACCGCGACGCTTTATGTGAACCAGATGCGATCCGCGGGCAGGACGACCGTCAAGGATCTACGCTACCCTAGTGCGGACCCACCATAAACAGTGGGCCTATTGTACAGTCAAGGTACTTTAGGATCCCACGGAGAAACTTCTTTATTTTATGCTACATCTCAGGAAGACCGGACACGCGGGTTGCCCCAAGTGTAAGGTCACCCGCGCGCGAACCTTCGCGAAGGCAGCCAGCCCATCCTCGAACATACGTCTTTACCCAATGATCAGTTAGGAACAGACTTGAGACACATCCACCACGAACCTTCCTCTACGACAGCAACATCACCAAGAGTCACTCTTGTACCAGTATTCTAAGAGTCAACGTTAACAGCATTCAGTCAGTGACCATTATATTTAACAGGATAGCCAGTGAACTAAAGACAGTTGTATTTGGAGTATTAAGTGGAACCCAGTGAACTAAAGACAGTTGTATTCGGAGTATTAAGTGGAACCCAGTGAACTTAAAGACAGTTGTATTCGGAATATCGAGTGGAATAAATAAGGTGAACTAAACCTCGTCCTGTACATTTATTATAATCCTCCACCTTGGACGCTAATAACGTTCAAGGCTCGCGATACCAACCGATCAGTTGTGCCTGACTGGTCGATAGTTAGTCGAGTGTCGCAACACATACAATATGTACATAAGAGTTTTCTACGGTAACAGTTCAAATACTCTTGTGAGCCACTATAAGTGCGTTCCACTTGCCAATTTTCTTTTACACGGGGTACTTTTCTTCGTACGTCCCATGGATAACGAAACGCAAATCCCTTGGCGATATTTCTGTCGAGTCACGAGAAATTCGATCGGTGGACGAGTCCTTTTTTTTTATCAGGGATCATCGATGTATAATTCAGAGCAGAATTGACGGGGGTAGTCGGGGTGGATCTCTCCGAAACAATGCGGCGTGCGTAGTCGAGTGTGCGATTGCACATCGTCAAGCGTATTTCATCGATCAGGCACGGCCAGTGAATTTGTATCGAACGGCGAGTTGTCGCGATGCAAATTTCATCGCCACTCGCCGTTGTATCTGCTGTTTTATAATCCCTTGTTGGGAATTTTGTAACGTTGTAAATCGTAATTTCGAGCCAATCAACGCGAATGCTCCGATACGTTCGATTGACGGAGGAGAAATTTCGAATGGCGCCTGCTAACTTCGTTACATTACTTATGCATTACCTATATGGTAAAATAAAAACAGAATAAGTTGTTAATCGAGTTGGAGAAACATTTTTAAGCCTTTGGCGATCGCAGTGATCGCGTTCGTTCATAATAAATTTAATGAGTGAAAAAGCTTGATAATTATTAGGAAATTATTAAAGCCTTTAAGCGTTTTTATCTCATTTTAAATCGTACATTGCAAAGAATTCGTATGTATATTCGTGAATATAATAATCTTACCAATTACGCATATAAATAAATTAAATTCTTCGTTCATATATATCTACGAAAGAGTTTTAAGTAGAACGACGGGAATTTTCGACTTGAAGCAAGCAAGTTTTGTGTAAATTAACTTTAAATAAAAATAGAAATGAAAGACTGTTCGAGTGGAATAGGGGTAAATGTTTGGGTAGAGAAATATCAATAGATGGTATTGAACAGAGCGGAACGTGGATGCACTAAGCATGAATTTACCGAGCAGCGTGAAGCGTGCAAATTCACGGACGACCCATTGACCATCCAAATTGTTGATCGATAATGTCGCACGGCAAGATGTACGCAATAAGGGACAACAAAGACTCGAGTATCTGGGACTGGAATGTACTCTCCTCTAAAGCGGCTATGCAATTAACACCCTTCCAGAGGGACATTGTTAACACGCCTATCTAGATAGTTTGGGGATGATAAATGCTGAAACGTCTGAAACATCATACGCTGAACAATTTCGATGTGCCTAGTGGAGATTTACGAGGGAATTCAACATGCTCCGAGATTAGGATAATATTAATAGATAAATTGCTATCGTAGAAATACGATTGTTTGATTAATTTTATTTTTAAAAAATTGTGGCTCACTGCGATACTTATTTTTATAAACACGATCGAAAAAGCGGAAACCAAATATAGACGTTCGTTTTATCTTCTAAATGCGATAACGAATATTATAAAACGTCGGTATTCGTTTCACGAAGGAAGAAACGACGCTTTAAACTGTTAAACAGCAATTAATCAAAGCTGGAAAACGTGATAGACGATTACGTAATAACGAGCTCTGTTTACCGATCGATCATAAATCTTCGTGTAGATCGCAGTCGATGTAGCTAACGACACTCTTTCAAATTATACTTCCGGAAAGGCAGCCAGCGTTTCCTGGTACCAATCAGAAATATACGCTGTTCCGTGTATCGGTTATCAGCGATCTATTCGCGGTAGTGGCAAATCGAACCCAAGAGGTGTGCGTGAGACCGCCGCGATTTTTTCCATCCTGTTCATGCAAATGCCAGTCGCGCTTTACGACTTCTAACGAACCTCATTGCCACTGCCTTCAATTTTATTCCCGATCCATCCTATCGATACTTTTATTCCTTTCGCAAACGAGAAATAAAAAAGGAAAAGGAAGAAAAAAGAAGAAACTACAAGCGTCGCCATGATGAAGCAAAAAAAAGAAAAAGAAGAAGTACAGTACGTTATTCGATTTTTTCTTATTTTGCGTGAAAATAAATTTTCTCTCGCGTATATGACTTCGCGACGAAAGAAAACGCAAAAGTTTACTCCAGCTTTCCCGAGTTTCAAATATTCGCGCTGGTTTAACTCTTCGAGCGAGGCAATGTTTTCTTATTAATTAACCAATTAATTAATTTAAGTCACTAGTAACGTATTAGAACTATCCAGTTTCTCGTATTGAAAATCGAAGTACACATTGCTGTATAGTCGAGGCAAAACGTAACTGGCGATGCTATTCGATTGCACCGGCTAATGGAAAATTTTCCGACCCGGTTGCAAGAATGTATTAGGTGAGGTCACTTGGAAAATGTCGTGTTTGGAAATAATCGAACAATTAGGAAATTGCATTAAGTAATTATTTTTTAAACAACTACGTGTTTCCAGATAGATCTTGATCACACGTTGATAAAATCTATTCGATCGATTATTGGAAATAACGTATAAAGAATGTTGGCATTTCCATCTCTTAGAGGTACTCAAATCTTTTCGCACTCTAGAAGATTGGCATCTCGGAACCATTTGATTTAGAGAAAAATTCAAGCGAATGTCTGCGATCGTTTCTGAGGAAAGAATTTGTAACGTTTCACGCGTATAAAATTCTACAGAGGAAGTACTTGTAAATATTAGGTTGCCCGAAAAGTGTCTTTCTTTCGCAAACGTGTTTTTTACAACAGTGCAAGCTTCATACAAACGTGAAACCAAGTCTGTGAAATGTCGCGGTGTTTATCTCAAGAGAACAACATGGATCGTACGTAATTCGACAAAATAATATAAAACAAAAAACATTGTGCGTCTATTATTTCCTCATAAAACGAAAGAAACTTTTCATCCAAGTTCCAACTATATTTTATATATAGTACATTCTAACGAAAATGACATTTTAAAACATCTTCAGGATTAAGGAGCAGAAGATACTCCGAGTGGAATGAAAGAATACCGAATGGTTGAGGAAGTTTTCACGAGTCGATCCATTGAGCACCGATAATCAAACGATCGTCTAAATAATATGCGTCGCAAACAAGTTTTCAGGGATATTCGACTACGGTGGAATATTCAACCTCTCGACCAAACGAGAATAATCGTCCACGTCTGCGAAATTCATGGACCGACCGCGAGAGATATCGTTAAATATTTGTGTCGGTCGTTATCGAGACGCCGGCGAATGCACCTTCGCCTGACCCTCCAATCATGCCTCGTGGATATGGAAATTCGGTATTTTTCGTTTACCCGTTAACTCTCTCTCCCTCTCTCGTTCCTGTAACACGAACGATCGTAGTTTGCTTGGAGGGTGAGGCTGAAACGCAACGTCATTTGCATTTCGCGTAAATAACACGGACACGCCGTATGAAATCTCCATCCTTGCGGATGTTTCGAATTTTCAATTTGTTCTGATTTTTCCCTTCCTTGCATGTTTAATGGAAGGTTAATTGCAAAGTGGTTAAAAGATCGAGGATGTAAAACGCAGAATAAATGTTCGTTTCACCGATCTAAATTGTTTCTCTCGAGTGAAAACGATATTTACCAAATTACGATTTTTATATTTATCGAAACAATATTTTCGATTTTGAAGAAACTCGATGACGAAACTCTTCGCGAATAATCCAGCATGGATTTCAGAAATAATTCTTTTCCCTCGCTACCCTATGAAATGTCCACTCTGAAACGCATTTTTTCCTACGTTCACACCAATCCACTCGACTTCACTGTCTCTCGTACTGTATTATTCGTCTCTTATTTGTCAGCTTAACCCCTTAACCTACGATTTACGTTCGAGAATTTTCGAAAACGTAACAAGCTATTATATATTATATCATACAGGGTGGTTGGTAACTGGTGGTACAAGCGGAAAGGGGGTGATTCTACGCGAAAAAAGAAGTCGAAAATACAGAATAAAAATTTTTCGTTCGAGGCTTTGTTTTCGAGAAAATCGACTTTGAATTTTCGCTCGGTACGCGTGCAGTACGTTATAACGGATCTCACTGTAGATCGTTGTCTCGATGGAAAAATTAAAAAAAAAAATTTTTTTATTCTATATTTTCGACTTCTTTTTTCGCGTAGAATCACCCCCTTTCCGCTTGTACCACCAGTTACCAACCATCCTGTATATTATATTTGGCCCGATCATCGTACTACGGACTGTGCCCGTAATATTTACCTCTGGCTCGATCATCGTATTACGGACTATGCCCGTAGTCGTAGGTTAAATATAGGATTATACAGCGGTGTAAGCGTTATCGCGCGAGAGAACACGGAGGAGAGAGCGCGGAACAATCTTTATCGGATCGCCACCGCCGACCAGATGATATCTCCTAAACTGAACTTGGAGGGAACTCTTCGTGCATTCATGCGCCGTATCTAGTCGTGTAATGAGTTCGATCCTGTCGTAAAACTCACGAATAAACGAGCATTCGCGAAACCAAGCTGCGGGCAAAGTGAATTTAAGGGTATACAGGTTTCTTTCTTTTTCTGCCTTCAAGCGTCGCTAGATAGATCGCACTATTTTGCAACTTCATGCCTTTAGAGCAAAAGAGTTTTACGGGTTTACGCGTCTCTTACGAAATAATCTTGCAAAACGAAAGCAATTGTTCGTAGGACGCTGTGTTAATTAATTTCAGTCAAATTTTAAACGTATTTCGCAAACATTCGCAAAAATTTATTTTCTAGATTATAATTTTAATTAATAGTTTTGGAAATTAGTATACAATTGTTAAAAGGTAAAGATATAATCGATGGGAGATATGGATAGTAGAAATATTTTGAAATAAACACGAGGAAATTGAATTATATTGATATTGATTTAGCAGAGTGGCTCTTAAGTAGAAAATCCCAGTATGCGATCAGACAGAATCACAGTGGTTTTCAATAGAGAGTATCGATTATTCAACGCAATTTGTTCAACCAATATTCTCGCAGAAAATACAAGTAGCTCGTGAAAACCGTTATCATTTTCAAATCACAAACTTATACTATTCCCAACGAGCCACATTTTACCATGCGCTGTATTTCCCCAGCCGAAATACCAAAGCCAAACGACTGGTCAAACACGATGGAATTTAAACATATACAGGCGGGTTTAGCTAGTCAAATTACGCGCATTTATCCGTCGTACATTCGAAATTTCGAAAAATAAAACTATTAAAAAAAATTAAAAACTCGAGAATAAAAGTAGGAGAATAATAAAGATGATAAAACAGCAGAATCGCATTAGGAACACACGCATATATGTAAAATGAAAAATCATCGCAACAATGTTTCGTTATCTATCGTCAATTAGAGGACGCGAAACGATCAAATAAAATTATTTACAACGAGAAATATTTCAGAAATGGATCCAGTTCGCGTTTCGCTGACCGATCACGAAAGAAAATATGACAACGTAAAATGTTTTAAAAGTAAATATAAGAAGATGGAGGTGCAATCATCCAGCGTATTTCAACGCTGAATTATCAGTCGCGAGTCAGTGAGAATCAGCAGATACGTTGGCGAATCAGGCGAGCATCATTAATATTCTCACGCGTTATCGAGGAATCGCGAGGAAGAGTGGAGAGAACGCTTTCTCGCAACGTATCATTACTAGCACGCTAAATCGCGGCTCTGTATCTATCTACGGTGTCTTGTACACCCCCTGCCACCCTCCGCAGCCCGTAATCTTATCTCACTGCGAATTATACACGGCAGACAGAAGCCTGGAATTTACTGGCGGACGTGGATAGATCGAGATTACAGGCGAACTCGCGTGCGTCTCGGCGATGATCCGCGTGACAGCGCGATGGGCCCACCCGGGGAATCCCGTTAATGAGACATTTTCTCAAGATCTAATGGAAGATCGAAATGGCGGCCAACGTAGATATCACGCGCTACGTCTTTCCACTGAAAATTTCAACGTTATCGTCAAAATGTTCTCGATACTCTTCGCTGCAATTTCTATTTAACGAATATTTTTATTGTAATAGAACGGAAAGAGAAGAAAGGAAAATAGAAGCGAACACGCAAGAAAAAGGAACGAGTTTCGACACAGTAATTTTGCTTTGCAGCGCGACGAATCGAGTCACGTCAAAGGCAAGAAGTAGGAAATCGTCTGGCATGTAAAACCAGGCCGCAAAGTCGCGGATCGTCTCCGGTCGCCCGAGGAGAACTTGATTCGTCGAACGAAGAAGACGATAATGATCGTCGCGATAGTCAGAGTTCCCGGGAGTACAGTAACAACCGGAGAGAGAAAGAGATTAAGAAACGACGGGGGTGGTTGGAGAAATATTTTTCCTCGATTCGAAAGTCGTTTGAGACTCAAAGCCGACCAAGAAAAAAATATTGCCAACGGGGGAGCGAAGCAAACACGGAAGGGTTGAAAACGCGAATTCGCGAGTTTATTCCATTGGCTGTTTCGTAAATTACCTATCGATTTTAGGTTAATTTTTCCTTGGAAATTTTAGTTGAAAATTTCTTTCTTGTATCAGCGATGGAAAATAATTTTAGCGAATTTAAAATAACGAAATAAAAAATATGATGACTCGACAAGTATTTGATAGTTTTAGATTTATATTTAATAGCAACGACGATGAATATTTAACAAGAAGGTTACTGTACTGAAATTTTATGGTTGATAGTTTCCGCGTTAGAGACGAAAATCGATTTTGATAAGTTTAAAATTATAAGACAAGAAGTACGTTGACCGTATTCGTTAAGAGGATGGATGTTTCAAAATTTTAGTTCCTGAAATATACGTCGTCTTTACAAAATGTATTTTGGCTAGGGTTGTATGTACAATGAACCAAGCTTCGAGAGATACCCTGTATATCTACAACCAGGAGCTTCTTGTCACAGTTTTTACGATGTGTGACAGGCCCTCGCCTACCTGTCCTACTTTAATAACAAGAAAAGGTTGAAAGAAAGAGTTTCTCTACATCGTTGTACTCCAGTGACAGAGCCAGTAATAATGGCTAGGGGTTCTTCCCACAGAACAGGCGAAAAGATACTTTAAAGTCACGGTTTTCAGACACGACTGCGTACAGTAATATATCAAGTACATCGAGCGTGTTTGATCGGTACACCGATTACTTGCTTGATAAAACTAAAAACTTTGTAAAAAGCTTTGTCGACGAGTTTGACTTCCGAGAGTCTTCCTCGATACGATAATAGAAATAAGAAACATTTAAAAGCGAAAGAGAATACCATCCTTAGGGAGACAACTTCTAACCACCGCGAAGATCTTATAAAACAATCCACGAAATAATTTATCTCGCGTCGGAAACGATCAACATCGCCGTAATACGTACTACATATAAATACCATAACCACGATGAAGGCGAATCTGTTCTCCAGCGGCTTTCCAGCGCGAGAGAAAAAAAAAAAAAGAAGAAAAAGAGAAACGAGGAGGGAAACGGGTCTTAAGACGGCGAGATCTTCGCGAGCCAATAAAACCGTTTTGCCTCGGCTTCTCAAGATTCTGGAAACAGCCTATGAGGCAAAAGAATAGCATTTCTGTAACCGGTATATACGAAGATAGAAGGACGAAAGAAGACCCGGAACATTCACAGAGACACAAAAATACAACGTTCTACAGCCACCTGCTAACTCGAAACCTTCTTCGATCTTCCGGAAATGAAGAAGACTTCGTCGAACGAAGAAGATTTTCTAAAAGGAGTGGAGAGGCCAAAAAGGCAGGGTGGAAGGGAGGAAACAGAGTAGAGGGGAAGAGAAGGAGTTATAGAGGGTGGAGAGGAAGAGAAAGATAGCCGAAGTATACCGTGAGCCAAGGATTGCTCTAGCCAATAGCGTACTCTTGGCTCCTCCAACCGAGAGATAGGATCGGATCTAGATTTGAATCACGTAGAAGCTCCACCCCTCTATCTTCGTTGTATACACGGGTATCAGCGATGTCGGGCTGATCGTTTCGCTATGACCCCCGAGTGGCGCGAACGTTGCATCAACGTAGCTCGGGTAACGGTCCCTTAGATGTGATTCAGGTCCGAAGGTTCGATACGACCCAGGGGTCGGATTTAATTGTCGCGAGAATCTTGCTTGGCCAACTCCGTGGTCTCGTAGTTTGTTTGCTTGGTTTGTCGGTGTTTTACAAATGCAGAGACGAGTCTTTGTTCGTTCGTTTGTCGGGGTTTAACGATGAAAATTGAGACGGATTACCGGAGACGATAAGGTTAATGGGGAAACGAATAAATTCGATGATCCGAGTGTATTTGGGATCGTTTCGAGGTTAAAGAGCTGCACTGAAATTTGATACGAGGATGGAAATTAAGATGGATTATTCGATATCGACGATTATTTGGAAAAAGAAGATGAATTCGATAAACTTCAGAGTTACTTTAGAATGGGAGACTCGTGTTTCTGTTTGATTTGGCTATCGACGAATCGAAACTCCGTAGCCAAGAGTATACGGAGCGCAACGAAAGCGTATACAGGGAAGACAGAGAGATGGAACGGAATACTCGTTGGGAATATTGGTTGGCCGTGTCACAAGTCTCCGGTAATGGAATGCGTTTCTCGCGTTAAGGGGACGTCCATCGAGAATCGGAGGAGAAGCACGCCGGTGGGCGTGTGTCTTTCGAGTGGCATTAATAGGTCTTTGTTTCGTTGGAGGAGGAACTGGAGGATGCTCCGGCAGCACGTCGTCAGCCGTGCGAGTCTATTATTCGAATGTGGAGCAGATATCGGTTGTCGATATGCCAGTAGGTCTAAATATTCGATCGATTCTCTCGTCTACCTTCTCTTCTCTTCGTTTCCCTTCGTCTTCGCGATCCTTTCCCCTCTTTCCTCTCTTTGCTCTAGTCAGCTCTCTGTGTTCTCTCAGACACTCGAATCCTTACGTGCCTTCGCGCACACCACCCTTTCCTTTTCACTCCGCCACGACTAACGCTGTTCCCGTTATCGTGAATTCGCCACTGAAACTCGCTATAACGAACCGAACAGGCAATCGATAGACATCGAACGCGACCAACGTGGTCTCGCCACCAACTTGCACCGATTTCCCGCGGAATTGCTCGCCAAATCGCGTTCTCAATGGCAGGAATAAGACTGAATACGTTCCACAGTTACTTCATGAAAATACGCAGAGTTCGAAGAAAATATATCTTTCACTATGCTTTTGTTTATATAAAAACAGCTTTACTTGTTTTGGTTTGTATTTAAAGCTTGCCCCTGAGATTCAACGTTGATACAGAAGTGGTATAACCTTGGTAAAATCAGCCAGAAGTCAAAGTACTTTTTCAATTGTGTCCATAAAGATACGAATTTATCGGAAATATCCGCGGACTATTATATCCGCAAACTCGACGGCGAAAAATCGATCAGTTTTGAAATCGAGATGTATTTATACGAAAAAGGAAAAATTCGTTTGCTACTTTGCAATCTCTTTAATGGAAACATCGCGATGGAAACAAGTATTCTTCTAGAGACGATCGATATTGGAAAACGCAAAGATTTATCGGTCCTTTTTGAGTAAAAGACCGACAAGAAGTCTGAGAAAGTTTGTGGAACTTTGGTTCTAAGTGGTGGCACAACTTATCCTTCCAGAAGGTAGAAAGAAGATTAAAGGATTTCTCAGAAAGCAAGATAGTAGCAGGAATATTTAGCTACTCGAATCCATCTTTGATGTATTTTATAACTGAAATTTGGTTGCTTGGCATGAAACTTTAAAACTCTATTTCGTAACGTCCATTACTCGAAAACGTTCTAACGAAAAAGAATCGTGGTCGGTCCAATTACTAAAGATATCCTGTATAATAGCGTAAGAACTCGTTAAACGCAAGAAAGTCTCCTTCGGAAGGTTAATACCGTTTTAATGAATAAAATATCGCAAGCTCTTCCAATATTATCTACGTTCTCCGTTACTTCTCTGATACATTGGACGTAAGATATACGGCTGTTTCAAGAGAAACAGGCAATTTAGATTTCCCGAAGAAATTGTCGAAGAAACCACGATATGCCTTAAACGGCTTCGTAAGAACATCCTTGCAACTCTATTATCCTACATATGTATATTCGGCGATTCTATCTCTGAAAAGAGATCGTTATTAACAAGAATCTTCGTCTTCGCCTCGTTTATCTTCTTCGAAGGATACGAATATCGAGAGAGCCCCAGGAATCGTATTTTCTGTCGAGATTGAGGTTGACTGATCGAAGGACGACTGGATGAATTTGTAATAAAAAAGTATAATGTATAAGTTTATGCTGATTCAGATCCTTACTCTCTTAGCGTTACTAGACAATGGAACGATAGGAAGCACGTTCATATATTTATAGCAAAAGGACATTACCAAAAAAGTTAATCTTATAGCTTCGGCTAGAGGCTACAAGGAACATAAATAGAAATCCGCTTATTAGTTCCAAAACATAATGTATATTCAAGGGTACAATAATATGCTCCGCTCCTTATTTAGAATATTTCTGCGTAATAGCAGTCTCCAGGTTATATATATAAATAAATAAAGACGTAGAGTTTCTCTTAAAGTAGTTACTTCAACATTTTCGACATTCCTTTCGCTCCTTCTCACAACGTTCTTCGTTATCGACGAGTAAACGTTATTTCCACTAATGAGCATAGCCATAGCTGCCTATCAGTGTTCGTCTATCAAACGATTCCCGTGGAACGTCGATAATGCGGCACGTTGGCTGGAAACACAGAGGCAGCCATCGCCGCGAGCAACTACTTTAATTACCGAACGTATTGACACTCGATAAATCGACTTCGTCGACTCGTTCCAGCGATTCCGGCTGCAGATTCGTTTACAGTCCACGATCCATACCTATACACCTATTTCTGCTTAATAAACTCTCGATAAACGGCCTCGTGCGGTGAAATCGATTGATTAGTCGCGTGTCTAACCGAGACAGTAGCTGTAACCGGCTTTTTAATTAACGTTCGTCAGTATCGTTGAAAGAACGTCGTCGGTTTCTTGCAAAGAGTTTATTGTTGCTGCCACTCGATAAGGGAAGTACACTTTCGTTTAATTGTAAAGTTCACCGACTAACGAAAGAGGAAACCTTTGTTTACCCTATGGCCATTGTTGCCCGGTTAAATGGCCACGAGTTGTCGCGATCATCTTTTACAATTGCTCGCTCGGAGCAATGCTTGACATTATTTACGATCCACATTCACGATAATCAAATTACTAACGAGTTACTGAACTTTAAATTTCCAGCGAATAGTCGTATTTTATAGACACGTTGTAAAAGTGCGAGGCAACGTTCAACAAACTCCCGAACGTTTTAAGAACGAATAACGATGTTACGAATAGCGTTTTTATATATGAATTTTGTAAAATACTCCGCTATGTCTCACTCGCTCTACCCGTTTCTCACTCTCTGTCTCTCAACATATTTACGACAAAACGAGTCAACGTAGGATAACAGCGGTTAGTTCGTACAAGGTCCTCTCTCTCTCTCTCTCTCTCTCCGGCTAATTAGTCCCGCTTGGTTCTCAGACGGTGGCTATTTAAACGGACAATACGATAAACCGTGGAAAGGAATAAATTACAAGCTCTAATAGCTGCCAGAGTGTCAGAGATTTCAGCTGCTCATGGGACATCTAATCCTGCTACCATTCTAAAAGTCATCCATACTTTCGACTACAGCCTCGAGTATCGGTTTCGCTAGAACTCCTCATCTCTTCGTTCTTCGCGATATCGCAAAGCGAAAGGGGGTAACTTTCCGATCCTCCTGCACGAACGCCGTGTGCAAAGCTCTTTGAATTAATTCGCGTTTCCCGCTAACGACCAACGAAGAATCGCTCGAATAAACAAAACTATCAAAGATTCCTCGATAATCTGGCGTTTTAACGACGCTGTCACAACGATAGAAAATACGAAACCTGCTAAATACGATGTTATTTCCATCCCTTTTTATCTTTCATCGGAAAAGAAAGGATTGGAAAAGCGACGAAAAAGAGGGAACGATACGCGTTAATCGCTTCATCTGCATTCCCGACGACCTTACAACGGTAACTGCAGCCTTTACCGACTCTCTCTCTGTTCGCCAGGTAATCGCGGATAATCCCGCGAATGGCTATGATCCGAACAATGATCCCGACTGCTGCCTCTCGTTTCCCGGCACCAGCGGGTTGGTCGACGTGGTTCGCAATGCCAACGAAATCGAATAGCACGAAGGGGAAGAGGGTCGAGGGGAAAAGCTCTTTCGGTGTTTTCGTTTTCATCGACCCTGCCCGGGATCGAGCTATCTCATGCCTGCAAGCTTCGCGACGCTATACGTCGTGGCGCTACGCGTGGAATGGTATATCCAACACGGCATATTGTCATTTTTAAATATCTGACAAACGAATATCTGTCAAATGGCACGCACTGTGCGTCAATCGTCTTCGCTGACGATCGATTCGATATTTCGTTGCAATTGTTTAAAAGAATTTGTCTCTTTTGACCACTTGTTGGATCAAACGACGAATTATCGAGGAAATACCCTTGTATTGATCCAACAAACTGCACCAATCCCCAGATACACGTCATACAGCCAATCGATTGTATATTCTCACGATCCGTTGTACGATCGAAACGCGCGTTTACCGATAAAATACAGTTACCGATTCACACGCATCGTCTAATTGTCAATCTATGTCTAATTGACCGCCAGCGATGCTGTTGATCGACGATCGACCGTCATAAATCCGTGCGTTAACTGTTAATTGCTGATACATGTAACGTCTAATGGCTCCCCGAAGGGACACACTCACACGCCACGCAGTTTTCACGAAGCAATTTATCGGATAATATCGGTTCGCTCGTGAATTAACCGAAATACGATATTCTCCAAAATAATTTAATTTTTGCTTTAGTTAACCCTTAGTTAACATTCGATACATTCGAGCAAATTTTTTATTACTGCAAACGGATATTCCAAAACATAATTATTCTTTTAATCTGCAACGACCGCAGTCGTCTTTTTGGAAACATCATAGCTACGCTACAAAAACTTGCAACTACTTTTCCAATTGCACCTCCGTCCGTGTCATCTACCGATTTCCAAAATTAATGCCGCAAATATCGACGATAATTAGTATCCTTCGCCTCGATCAAATTTTCTAAAAAAAAAATTCCGAACCAGGTTCGTTTCAAAAGATAGGCTTTTCAGAATTCTTATTTGAAATTCCCGTGGAATACGTAGTACGTAATTCGAAACTCGTTAACGATAGTGTATACCGGGGTTAAAGATAAAACGGAGGGCATACTGACCGTTCTCCACGTAATAACTGGTTTCATTGTACCGTTCGTCTGTGAATCCTGGCCTCTTCGCTTTCAAAGCTTTCGTTTCCAATTTCGCCTGCAAGAAAGAACGTAGATAAGTGAACCGTATACCTCGTGATCGGTGCCTGACACATGGCCACCGGAAACTCGAGCCAGAGAAAATGAACGAGGATCGAAGGGGCAGAGGATCGTTCGAGCTCCCACCCAGGGAGCGTTCCATCTTTTAGCAATGGTTAATTTTCGGGGCGGACTTTGGGCAAAGGTGATCGTGGCGTTCGTTTCTGGAAAGAAGTCTTCGAGGTGATCGGTTTCAAGGTGTCGGAATAACGAATAATTTGAAGGAAATTGGATTGGATAATTTGACGTTTTAAGTATAATATCGCTGAAAGATATTCACACGCTTGCTCCCTTTTTTCACAATATTTAATTACAATCGAGAAGATTAAGAAAAGTAGCAAGAGCATAATACCATAAAATTTATCCATCGAAAGAAACTTCTTAAACTATTTCCGACCTAAATACACTCTTTTCGAATTGTAAAAATTTCCCGATATCGATAAAAATTTACTGAATCGAGTTTTGTGCTAAAAAAAAGAAGATTTTTCTTTAAGCCGAACGAAAGCACAATTAGATGGGGTAGCTTGAAAAGTCCGTGGCGGAGTTCATAACGTATTCGTTGTCATAAATTCTTCTATCTGGAACAAAATGAGAAGAAGAAGAAGAAGATCCGTAGAAAATGAACAAGAATTTGGAAATTGTGAACGAAAGGGCGAAAATATTGGAGCGTCCATCGAAGATAAGACAGTGTAATAATTTGCAGCGGGATTTATCAACCGCAGTTAGTCGTTCAGTAGATAGTGACCGATGTGGTCAGACATCGAGTCCGCGTTCTAGCGGCTTTTGGTACTTAACACGGTAAATAGAATACAACAGATAGAAACGATATAAGAATATCGTAATATGATAAAATTTAACTTTAAAAGTTAAAATACGCGACAATAAAATTAGCATTTGAAAATTTCAAACATCAGTTTTGTCGTTTAAGAAGCTTCTTTTTATCCTCAGCTCGTTTAATTTTCATGCTATGGATTAGGTAGAGAAGGATTTTGCAAAATTCTAGTAATAATATTTAAAACCCGCGGGCGCGTTAACAGATATAATTTTAAAACAAATAATTTAAATTTGATAACCTTCTTCGGCTATTTTCACAAGAACATGACATACATGTAGATAATATTACGTACTTGTGATAATTATTTTGACATTAATTCGTACATTTGAATAACTTTCGACGAACGTTGTTCATGCATTATTAATACAAATCGTCCAAAGTGTTTACATAATTGTGAGCGGTAGTGTATGTATATTAATCATACAGTATCAATGCTAATTATCGCGTAAAATTGAGGATAAAATTGCAAACCGAAGGAAACGAGGTTAAATATCGGTAGCAAACGTACGGAAGAATTTATTACGTTTAAAAGGTATGAAAACAGGACACAATGGAAAACTAAAAATGCGATACGACGTAATGTAATACAATTTGAACTCGAAATGCCAAACAATCGAGCGCTATAAACGAGCGAAATTTCGCTAAAACGAAACATCTCCTCTGTCTCTACCGCGGAAAAACCAAAAAAAAAAAAAGAGAAAAAATCGAAAAACACGGGAAAAAACAAACGAAGACAAACACGGAGGATCGTGACGCGTCGCGACCATTTCCGGCTCGAAGCTGCGGTCTGACAAACCCGAGCAGAACGGAACAATCTTCCCTTTGTTTCGCGTGAACCAAGCAAAGCGGCGTTGTGTTCCAGCGCGCGGCCAGCCTTCAATTATAGCAGCCGAGTTGCGCCGCTCGGTCGGCCGAAATAAATTTACCCGTGGCCGACATTAATTCTCTCTTCGATCCCGTGCCAATAATTCTTTCATCCTCGTTGTCCCGCGGCGAAATGCTTCTATTCGTGACGGAAGCACACGATCCAACGTGACCATACTTGTTTTTTTTTTTTTTTTTGTTTGTTTCTTTTAAGATTGCGCGAATGACAAAGCTTGGAGTTTAGAGGAATGGCGCGCTTCTAGCAACTTTTATCAAAGTTTATAAATAATTATAGGCTTAAGCACATTTTCTGCGTTATTTCTGTAACATTTTCAAGAAACCGCTGATCGTGCCTGGATACGTTGATCGGAATTGTTTTCGTAAAGTTGTTCACATCGATATAAAATCCATGTCACGTAAGAATAGATGTAATAACTGAATTTGTGAAAAATTCCCTCTTTCCTTTTTCCAAATTCCTTCCACGTTAGAATCACTGGAGAAATATACGTGCTGCCGTGTATTTTTTTTTCCAGGTACGATTACGCCATTTATAGGTGGAACCATTTATACCAGCGGCGAGGTCTTTTCACAAGATTCGTATCGCCGCTGTAAGACCAAAAAAAAAAAAAAAAATAAATAAAAGAAAAAGGAAAAAGACAGGAAGAAAAACAGGAAAAGGGAGAAAAATGGACTCGAGAAGAATTGTAAGAGGTATTTTTGAAATTTACCATTCAGCCGGGTCGGTGAATTTCGCGGAATCCATTAAACGTCCAGACGAATTAATTAAAAATTTTCCCAGGACGAATTTACTTTGGGATCGTAATCCGCTTAACTGGCGCAGCTTCATTTAATAAGCATAATTAATTAACGTTTAATCGATTTCAATCTAGCTCGTGCCTCATACTTCTGACTTTCTATTAAAAAAAAAAAAAAAAAAAGATAGAATACAGTCCTGGCATATTTTATCAAATTTTCCAGCGTCTCGTTATCCGATACATTGAAATTATCGATATCGAAGCAAACTTCGCTTTACATCTAAAAACATTAGTCGATTAAAAAAGCAATTTCTGCCCCATCATATACTATAAAAAACAAAGTAATAGCGCGCGTTTTATCGACGAATAAAATTGCACTTAATCTAAACGCGTCCCTCCTAGGTTGCTGCGCTCCTAAATATCCGTTCTATTAAAATCGTTGATCACGTCGACAGCCATTACAAGGCCCGTGAAAATCATGGCTTGGCTCGTATTAATATCTGTTAATCAGCGCGATAATTAAAGGCTCGGAACGACGTCCGGATGCGCGATTTTCGCACACCCGGAACAAACGGCGCATTACGTTAATGGATCCTAATATTCGAGAGCCTGTGTGCTCTCGACAACGAACATCTCGCTTATACGTGTTTTAATTAAGACAATAATTAGTCGAAACATCGACCCATGTAAATCCGATTGGTCGGTCGCGTAACACGAAATCGCGACGTGCAAACAATTCTGTTCGAGGACCGATCGATACTATTACGTCGAGTAATAGAAACAACGTAATCGAAAAGCTCTTGCATATTCCACCAATAATATCCATTGATTTCCATTGTTCGTACGTATATCATTAACATTTTCGTTATCGATCACCGCCGCGTACTTTGACTGTGAAACGACTTGTTGTTCGATCAAACGACAAAAGCATCCTATCAAATTCGCAAACGTTCGAAAAATATTAAGATTCAAAATCGTCCAAAAATTTGTCTTAAGCTTCGTACGCGGATAATCTCGGTCTCGTTGTCTCTAGTCATTTAGAATTCCATTAACAGGCGACGCAACTGTATGGTAATTCTTGATACGCTTGAAACATTGCGCAGTATGTATATCCATGCTCCGGGTTGAAACGAATTCGGCAAAGTTCTCGTCGCGGATAAACCTTAATCGAATGCCAGGTAGAGCTCGATGTCGATGTCGATGTCGATCCGATTTTTCCAAATTCTAGCCGTGTTCCAGTGTCCAGGCAACGATGATCAAACGGCACAGCTCGGCCACTTGGTCAGCGACAAATTTAATTTAACGAGCTCGTGCGACCGTGAATTAACGTTGCTCGTTCTATTTCACAGGGCACTCGTCCTGTCGTGTTAGAATCGGCCCGCCGATGGTAACGTTTAAATCGCAATTAAATTTACATTAGCGGCCGGGCAGGGGTGCGAAGTTAATCAGGGCTCTGCATAATCACAGGAAACAGCGTCGGTAGATTCGATATTGACCATGCCGATGAAACGTTCGGATCAGGTCCGTTGAACAGGGCTACGATAAACGATGCTTTAATTCTTAGCTCGTTTAATATACCTGTTTGTTCTTTCAGTCAGGTCGTTCCTTGACTAGAAACTTCTGTAATTGGAAAATTAATCGCGGAATAACCATGAGACAATTAATAAAAACGTACCAACGTCGATGCAAGTAAATTATGTAATCTATTCTTGGCAGAAAGGAAATGACGTATAAAGGGAATGGGGAATTCCTACCTAAAGAAGTTATTACGTTCAATGGCACAAAATTCTCAGTACCGTGTTCTGAAATATCCTGAAAAACTTGAACCAACGTAAGAAATCCTCGACTCTCTACTAGCAACGAATACTCTCTCCTTCTCTCTCGACTTTGTTAATATTTCCCTTCGTGCGCGAGCTCTCGCCTAGCAAAAGAAACAAAAGGGAACCAGAGCGAAAGAGAGAAGGTAAAAAAAAAGAACAGGAAAGAGAAAACAGCACGTTCGATCGCGGAATAAAGCGTTCCGTGTTCCAAACGCGATACGATGTTAGAAGACTCGACTTGTAGAAGTTGCGGGACCGGCAAATAAAAGGAAAGAAGCGGAGGTGGTAGAAAAAGGAGAGCAAGAAACCACCCTAGGCTTCGTTGCCGTTCCACACGGCCGACTTATGTTTCCATCTGCACGAATTTTCGCGCCACTCGGCCCCGTGTTCTGGACTTTCGGCTGTATCGACCGGCCCTCGAGCCACCCCTCGACCATCTCCCTGCCACCACCAGTCACGCTTTCTGTCTGCAAGTCAATGTCTCCTTTCCACATCGACCACGCCGTACTCGTTGCCTCGGGCCTTCTCTACTTCCACCCTTGTGAATTCCGAGGCCGCCCCATTCGCCATTTAGGCTTTGCCCACCTTCGACTTTTCCTTCCTGCTTCGTCTTATCGTAAGATCCTTCCTTTTTTTCTTTTCCTCCCTCTTAGGTAGGCGAGACAGATAATGCGAGTGGAGAATCTTAGCATCGAGGGATCGAGTTAAAGCTGTCCTTTTTCTTTGTTTCTTCTCTTTTTTTTTCCTCCGAAGCGTTAGAACGAGGATCGAATGTGTAAGGCACGTGGAAACGACATAGCGCGGTCGTAAATCGAAATTTCGATTTAGATACGGTCGATTTTTATCGCAACGTTCTTCAAAATCGTGTTATTTCCACTTACTCGTGATCTAAATCGAACGTAGATCAAATCGTTGTTTCAACCTGTTTTCCAAAGATTGACAATCGTTCGGAAGAACGTCGCGAAAAGTTGCAACTCGTAATAAAATCGCCAGATCGTAATGAAATTTTTGTCTACGATTCTTTTCATCGAAGCTTTTCCTTCTAATTTTGCGAAAAAGCTTTCTGCAAACGATGTTTCACGGATCGCAAAAATCGATGAAAAGAGATTATGTAAAAGGTAAGTATCAAACAGCCTAAGAGGATATCAAAGTGACTGGAAGCTTACCAGTTCTCGAGGAATTACTCTTTTCTTTCTCTTTGGCAGCAACTCTCCCCCTTAAAGGTCTCTCTCAAAGGTTTCTTTGGTGGCACCGAAATCTTGCCCGACATCCTGCCATTTAGGCGTGTCCTCGAACCTCCTTTCTTCCGAACTTCCTTTCAACCGTGAAAGCACAAAGTTCCTCTCCCTAACAAGCTCAAATACCACGCGCGTACCAGTTTATAAACCGCTGCGTTAAAAGGATCTTCCCACTGTCCTATAATTCACTTTGCCGTGTTTCTCGCGATTACGTCGATCGGCGTACGAAGCGGACAATTTTTGAATCACCTACTTGCTCGATGGAGAAACTCGATCTTTGGATGCTTCTCGATCAAACTGACAAGTTTTTCGGTTTTCAAGCACTCGAACGTTCGAATTATCAGATTATCAAATTTGTGATTTTCAAATTGTTTAATCCTCGAAGTTCCAAACTTTCAGAGCCTGAAATACCTAAGGAGTAAAATCTTTCTTTTTAGTCCAACTGCAAACTCGCAACTACGTTAGATCGTTACCCTAATCGAGTAAAATATTAAGAACGTTATATCCTTCGTGCTCTTTTATTGAAAATCGGCGCCGAAACAGCTTATCGTCATTAAGGCGTCAGTAGAACAAGAGCGTGTAACCAGGCCGCGATCCGATATCTCGCTCGTGTTTTATTTAACGTAGCCCGATTTTCATCCTTTCTCGACGGATTACCGTATTTTTCTGCCGACGACGTCTGGATAGCGGCGACGTAGCACAGCAACAGGCGGCAACAAGCTGCACCAGAGTTTCTTCACGGCCGTATACGTGCCGCATTTTTGGCGTGTTAACGGGAGCGAGCGTCCTTCGATTCCGCAAACTTCGCCTCTAACTTCTTCTTTTATTCCTTTTTCGATAGGAAGAAAACTCTGCTGTACTTTCTCTTATATCCTTGTTTTCGAGGGAGAAAAATCGTTTCTTTAAAAATTTGCTGGGCATATTGGAAGAACATAAAGCGACAGAATAAACCATACAGAGAGTTTGAAAGGAAACTTGAAATATCTATCGGAGAATTCGAAACAAGCTGTAAAAGAAAGTTCTTAATTCTTCCTCCCCGCTTATATTTTCTCCTATCAACGATTGAATTTTTCGAATCGCATGATCTCGATTATCCATCTCCAGAATCGCGATACTATAAACATATCATCTCGTTTTATGCTCAAACCATGAATACGCAAATTTCCGCTTCTTTAGCGAAGAAATGGGCCGAATGTCCTTTCGTTTAAAAGGATTCGTCATCCGCATACTGAATCGTTTTCGACCAGCAGTCTTAAGTAATTTTCTATTTTTTCCATACATTTCTTTGAATCTCTCCTAACACGTAACGATAAAAACTATCGGATGATATTCCGGAAACTTGGAAGAGTATTAGGCAATTTTGGGGAGATATTTTAAAATACAAAAACCTAGAAAAAACCGCATGGACTTGAACGATCCGGTACGTAAACGATATCGGCAAAACTAGAGTTTCAGATGGCGAGTTAATTGGAAATTTCTATGATTTATCGAATCACAGATGCATCGTATCGGCATAAAAATGAGAGATATATTACGGTATACAACGATCACGAAGATCAATCGACGACTTACGTTAAGCAAACAAACGGAGTAATTTTTCTCAGAGCAGGAACTCCATATATCCTTTGATCACGGTGTTTTACTAATTTTGACGTAATTGCTCCAAGGGAAATAGTGGGCGCGGAGTGGATAATTTACCGTCGGTTGTTTGTTTTACTTTTTTTTTTTTTTTTCAATGTCGGAGGAAGTTTGCTACGGCGCCGGTTCACAAGATCCACTCGAAATTAATTGCTCAAGGTAGCGCTTAGAGTCTTAACCGAGACCACTCCGTCTGCCTGGGAACACTTTGTTAATCCGCCATTAATCTACGTAGAACGCGTACGCCGAAACTCCAAATAAATTCACGTGGCTCCTGTCCAACTCCATTCTATCGTTCTCCCCTGTTTGTCTCGCGCAATACATTTGTGACTCGAGCGATTTAAATCAACTAACTTCCCCCAAGAAAATTTATGTATTATTTTTCCTTGTTTCTTCTTCTTTATAGGTACGAGCAACAAGAAAAAGGATGGAAGACTTTGCGAGCTTATGTAATTAAATAACGTTACACGGTACCGTATTTATTTCTTCGTTTAGATTTCTAGCAGTACCTTGCATTAGTAAGAGCAGAGTATCTGAAGATTTTTCCAACTACGTATATAGCGATTGCACGTTTCTTACTCTTTTCGGTACTATAAGCTTACAAACTGTAGATTCTTTTTCTACAATGCTCTGTATATTTCTCATCGGTGGAGTAACTTTTTCGTTGCAGAGAGTTTAAGTTTGTGGAAAGTTAAACACGCGCAGTAACCGAGGGCTCCTCTCCAAGTTAAATACCTGAACCTACGTATATCCTCGAAAACTGTTCTGTTTGAGCACCCTTGGTGCTCAGTCAGCGTCAGCGGCACTCGTCAGAAATTCACCACGTCGATTTAGCATTAGAACTTCATTGTACTTGCCTCGAGAAACCGTGATTCGAAATACGTCTTTCGATACGACCGACGTGCACAGAATCGTACAAACATCTTGCCGATTCTAACTTAATTCTCGTTTCGACCCTTTCACCATTGACAGTATCTCTAAAAGAATGCAATTTCTTATTGCAGATATACAGGGTGGTTGGTAACTGGCGGTACAAACGGAAAGGGGGTGATTCTAGGCGAAAAAAGAAGTCGAAAATATAGAATAACAATTTTTCGTTTGAAGCTTTGTTTTCGAGAAAATCGACTTTGAATTTTCGCTCGGTACGCGTGCGGTACGTTATAACGGATCTCACTGTAGATCGTTGTCTCGATGGAAAAATGAAAAAAAAAAGGATATTGTTATTCTACATTTTCGACTTCTTTTTTCGCGTAGAATCATCCCCTTTCCGCTTGTACCACCAGTTACCAACCACCCTGTATATCCCGTTTTCAGATCGAAATATATCATAGTCCATAGTATCGTATCGTTAGAAAGGAAAATCCTTTCCAAGAGAGTTAACTTCCACGCTCACCGTTAAAACGTTACATAAATACGGAAAGATTCGGGGGAGGATAATTAAAGATAGTAAGAAAGAAGAGAGAAGGAAGAAGTATATCCACCGAAAGAAGCAAAAAAAAAAGTAGTACAAACTGGAGTGACTTGGTCTGATCGGGGCGAATCTCCCTGAACGAGGTTCCTGGATGATGGAACGATGGTACAACGTGGAATTTCAAAAGCGGCAAGGTTCACGGCCGTTTATTTCGTTAATGACGACTGGCCGTTGTGGATTAATGAGGACGTGGCCCGTCACGGCGCCAGGATGCTCTCTCTCCGCTCGTCGATATTCCACGAGAAACGACCGAGATGCCCTGGCGAGCGGATGAAATATAGCGCTCGGTTTCGCGTCTACCGAAATTTCGACGGCTAAGGAGCTGGCATCATCCGTGCTCCGATGTTTGAAAATAGACAGAGCACGAGCTGCCTCGTACATTAACGTCTCTGTGTTTCACCGTTTCCTTTTCTTTTCCTTGTAGTACTACTAGTTACGTAATTCTCGGAACAAAATTGTCAGAGCAAAAGCGAAAAACGAAGATTTGGAAGTTTCACCAAGTCGTTACCTTTTTTGCTTGCAAAGTGTATGATCGAGTCGGTGAATCTCTTTCTGTTCTTTTCTTTCGTTCGTTTTTTAAACAGTTGATAGGGCTGTCAAGTGGCTTACCTTTTTCAAGTCCTTGCTGGCGTCGGCTTCCTCCGCCTTCCGCTTCTCAGAGATCTTCGGAGTCGGGACGGCGATCGTCGCTTCCCGCAGAGGCTTCAAGTCGACCTGAAATAGACAAGCAAATGTTCTTGGTTAATTAAAGCGAGATCTTTTTCACTGATTTGAAACGACATAAAGAATGTTGAAGCACTTAAGGTGATATATATATATATCGTTGTTCCATGGATTTAAAATATCGTTGGTTTAACAACGAGCGTTGAAAATAAAAAAGGATCGCAGAAGACAATTAATTAACGAGAACAGAATATCTCGTAGAAAGATGACACAAGGATCGTAAGAAGCGTGACCATTTTTTCACGCAGTACATGTATAAAAATGAAATATTTGACAAGATTATCGGCCGGCAAGCGTCCGATTCGTCAAAGAGGACAGTAGGAAGGTTAAACAGGACCCGTGACAAGAACAAGGCTGTAATCGCGTTAGAACGAAGCCACGGGTGTGTCATCAACCAACATGTCGACTACATTTTCACCGAATCGGCCATTAGGCTCCGGTCGAATTACCAACCGCTAAACCGACTCTCGTCTCTCTATTTGGCCGCGTCGTTAACGAGAAATTAGCGTGTGCGGCAGCACGCCTGAAGTTGGGACGAGTTAAAGCGATTAGCATAAATCGATGCGTTCGAAACCTTCGGCCGTGGCCGTATTAGGCACGCACAATGGCCGATCGTGTCTCGAGAATCGTCGCGGAACAGAGATTCTATTCGCTTGAAAGGATTTCGGTGTATCTGGGTTATTGCACGCTCGGCACTGTGTCAAGAATCGACGGAGAATCTGATGGAAATATAGATCTGCTTCTTTTACGGAGGAGGATAGAACGTAAAAAGCGAAGATGTCATTGCTCGAGATAATAGGTTTTCGTAACAGATATTTGCTTTCTGTACAAATCGAATACTACTGTTTGCGATTCTTTTGCTATTAAATTTACGAGTTTACTAATTACGTGTTTAACATGTTACAATATATCTGCAAACTATACGGAATGTCGCGTAAAACGGTGATTCCACGTTAAAAATGTAAACACCTGTACTAATTCGATCGATTAAACGATCGTTATCGAATGATTATAAAACAGCGTGTCACGTCTCCGTTTTAGCCACCGATGCTTTACACCAGTTTCAGAGAAAAACTTCGACAAACGAATCTTCGAAAATTATTTCGTAAACCGATGTTTCTCGTCGGTTTCGCGTAATATCGACGTCCATCGCTATTTAAGCGCCGAGTACAGGCTATAGCTTTTCCATAGCCGTAATTTTGTTGGCAGTAGACTGGACGGCGATGATCAGCCAGTGTACTGGCGCAACGAGTCCGATCGTTTCGTGCAGCGGTATCGTGTTTACATCCAATCAAGTTAATTTCTGGCCACGCAGATCACAGGATTTTACCGTGTTATTACCAGCGCGAGTCGTGCATCGATGACTCCTCCGTTAACCGATGCTTTCCTTTTGCCCGATTAAAGCGATGCAATTGCACCGACTGATCGTTTTCTGCTCCCATTCGGTCGCCGGGTCGCGGTTACTGCCGTTTCTCTGCGTTTTACGTTGCGTGTTCCAACACGAGTTCACACGGGTAAAGCTTTTCCATTAGCGAAGATTATTCCGCATATACTGCCACGATATATGCTAATTGCATTGTATGCCCGAAGATATAAGTCGCATAAAAATAGTTCGTATAAATCGACGAAATTTTGTACAAAACAAAAGGTGCGATCGAGACTAGAAACGCTGTTCCAAACGCTGTATCTTCTACTCGATGTTATAACAAGCGATATTTTTAAAGTTACCGAGAGAACGAAGCGATTCAGCTTCAAAACCGGATAAAAGGATAACTTGAGTAAAAATTGTAAAATCTCCGGCAAAGAATAATCCGATTTATCGTATTCTGCCTGTGTAGCTCTCAAATGAAATCCAATTAACGTGTACCAAGAAATTCTTCGTGCGTTCAAACCCTTTAAATTCGGAGCTATGCGAGTCCACGCATAAACCTACAAGCAAAAACCTGCTGACCCAGCGATCTCAGCGACGATGGTCGATTTCTTAATTCCGAGAGATCGCAAGGTTCGGTCTGTCCACGTAACTAATTTACGATGGACGAAGACCTCTTTTGAGAAGTTGCACGGTCTCGCGAATGGCGTAATTACGTGTCGAAGTTTTAATGGTGCGTTAAGGTTCCTCTCGGACGAGAATTACCCTCCGTCCCTCTCTCGGCACCGAAAAGATTAATGGATCGAAGATTTAACGGGCGAACGGGGTGATGGAGGGAAGATTAAGCAGTGGAAATTAACTCGAATATTAAACTGGAGGGAAAAGTGCGATTTCATTATTAGTCAGCGCAGCCCATCGATGGACGAGAAGGAAATTTCATCGAACTTTACATCCACGTTGGCAATTAAAGGCGTTTCCAAAGCTTTTTCAAGGCTATAGGCAAATTTTATGCATCGACGGTTATGGTTTAAGCCGAGATTCGAAGATTATGGGAAAACTTTCCCGCAGTTTGTTCCTTTCTTCGTTCGCCTTCTATTCTTATCATTCTCGTTTAGAGCAGATTTGGAAATGTTTTAAAAATAGTCTACTTGGTAGTTTAATCTAAACTATATACTCGATCCTCGAAAAAGCACGTTTGTCATAGAATCCAGAGTTTGAGGGATCAACGGGGCACGGAAATGCATTTTTAAAACGACAATTCCGAGATTTCATAAATTCATAGGTCCCAACAACCATCAGGGAGAAATCGTCGCGTCGTAATCAGAATGTTCATAATTAAACGTGTAATTTCGGAAATCCACGATATCGAGACTATAAAAAATTCTCTCAACGACAATTTCGAAGTTGGAAACTAAATCGAAATTTGTAAAAAGAAAACGTTCGGACGTTGAGGAGTCAAGTAGTTTAGAAGCAATCATTAACTACAACGAAGCGGAAAATATAGCGACGCGTCAAAGATCAGAAAGAAGAAATTCGCGATATCGAAACTAACGAGTCTTCTCTCTCGGCGGAAATCTCGAAATCCGAAAGTCGAATTTCGTCCTTCAGTCCTGGTTATACTTTACCGTAATCGATGTGAATTACGAGATCAGGCAGCTTATAAGCGATTATTTCTAGCGGTGGAAGAAGAAGAGAAAGGGAAAAAATAGGAAAATAAGGGAGGTCGTGAAACGGAAAGTAATAAAGTCGCGTAATTAACTTGCTTACGGGCCTATAATTCCTCCAGCCGTTTCATCCGAGACCCAACGATCCTGCTAAAAATTCACCTTACAACTGCTTATCCTTTCCGAATTACCACGGCCAGTTCGAAACACCGCCGTATTTTAGTCGTAGACTCTACCATCTTCCACTAAAAGTTCCTCGCTATCAGCCAATGATTCTTCAGAGGCACGTTGATGTATTCCGTTGCAACAGCGATGCAAACGAAGAAATTAATTGGGAATTTTAGTATTCGTCGATTAAGATACATTGTTTCTTTACAACCTAAATTATGACACGCTTATCTGTAATTAGGATTTTTATTCTAGAAAACGTGGATTTCAGTTTGACGAAAGTTTCGAATCGACGGTGCTTCAACTTCCGTCGAAGCAAGGGGGACTGTTCCAGAAAGTCAGAACGATCGATGTGAAGCATCTAAATCGGTGAAGAATCGCAGAGCTTTCACGATATTTTATACCATATCCAGTCACTCCATTTCACCCTTCGTAGTCGGAAATTTATTCGAAAACAAATTCTCCAATATGTAAATCCTTCAAAATGGCTTGTATAAAACAAATTTAACAAGAAGAATCCCTCGATATGAGAAAATTTATTCTGGAATAAAATCCAGCTAAATCATTCGTACCGATTTCTATGCTGCACATCGATATCGGTAAAATACATTGGATTAATTGTCTGATACTTTCGATAAAAGATAGAAAAGTGTTAAAAGAAATATAAAAATAGTCAGCCACATTAGTGTCGAAGGAGTAAGCCACTGTTCGTATCCTGTGTGTTTGTACGTGTGAATACATCTTCAGTTTCTTCGCAGAAAGACTGCGAATGAATAATACAGCAATAAGCTTCAAAAGCGGCGTTCTGATCGTGTGACCATCATTTTTCTCTTTCGTGAATCTTTACTGTCTTCCACTAAAGTAAAATGGGAATCGGTAAAATCAATATCTATGAGAGAAGAAATATTTACTCTCCGCTCTTTTGTCACGTGTACATTAACGATCGTTACGAATGATAAAATTACTACACAATCGCAACTTTTCCAATTTTATATCTACCGATTTCTTATTTGAGAAATGCGATCTTTCTTAAAGAAAATACTTATATACAGACTTTGCTAAACCTTTTTACATAACGACGATAGAAGCTTGTTTTATACGCGTATAAAAAGTCACCGATGAATACTTCTACTTCTTCGGAAACTTTTAATTTTGATACCAGAATATGGATACTCGTATAAGATTAAAGTCCCGGCCTAACTTTTAAGAAACGAAATAATTTCTCTCGGAGCAAATTGGTTAATTTAGTTTCTTTGCGTAAACCAAGAGATATTCGTTACAATATCCCGCGCTATTATTTCGTAACCAAACTCACGAAGAGAGTCGGTTCGTTGGCTGGGTGCGAATCAGGCTTTATGGTCGCTAGGGTCGCCCCTGACAACGCCCTTGCCTGCATTGCGGTGCCCCTCGGTTTCCAGCCTGCGTTATCCTGTCACCATAACGCCTGACAATGGGTCTAGAGAACGCTCGACGAAGGAACGTGAATCCTTTATATTCGCATGCACCTGCGTTACCCACCGTCTAATGATATCTGTTGCTTGGAAACCAGTCTCTAACCATGATCCGTCACCTTCACCCTTCACCCTCACCGCCATTTCTCTCCCTCTTTTTTTTTTTTGTACATTTTAAGGGTTCGTGCGAGACGTCGCACACCAACTCGTCATCTACCGGTGTCACTCGTCGCCACAAATCGACTTTTTGTTATTTTAGAAGACACGTCCTTCCTTTTTACTTTTTCCTTCCCTTTCTTCAAAATAACAACGTATTACTTTACATAATGTCAGATAGCGTATAGGTTTTGCGTAACGCGGTACTCGCAGTCCGGTTTCTGACTTGTGATTTATTCAAAGGAACGTTGTTTTCATGACGTTTCTGTTTAGAAGTACAACGGGAATGTAAATGCTGTTTTCCCGGATGAAAATTGCTTAGACGCCACACGTCGGTCTGATACACCTTTCCAGTTGTTTCGCTGTTTTATTGTTCATCGATGTTACGAAATATAGCGGTATTTTTTCGTGCTTCTTCGTTTATTTTTTTTTTCTTTTTAATGTAACAATGGTTTCATATGTTTTTTACTTGGTAAACCATAGAACGGTTCTTCCATAGAACGGTTCTTCGTTCTACTGACGAGAAAAACAGTGAGAAAATTGAGAAGGAAATCGTACAAAGATGAAATATTGATTTATCTTTGAATTATATTTAGATTACATCGTTTAATTTTCCTGAAGCACACGATATCGATCGAGGATTGAAGACAAGTAAGTAAAATAAAGCGAACGAAGGAGAGATTACGTCGTTCTTTGTCGAAACTGTAAAACGTAGAATATCCTCTTTGTTTCTTTTTCTTTTTTTTTTTTTTTCATTTTTAACGGAGCAATGGGAAATCGTCACGTTTTTTATATATGGAAGAATGTAAGGAATGATTCTGTTACAGACGATTCTCTTTCGCAACGAAGAAAGACGATGGAGCGAAGGAGATTGCTGCGAAGAAAATTGTTTCGCGTTCAGGCAGAGGGTTCGCCAGAAAACGAATGATTGTCGGATAGGGAATTTTAGATATCCTGTCAGGAGCGAAGTAACTCGCCTCTCCTAACAAAGGAGCACTCTACAAGCAGCCTATAATATAATCTCATTCGAAACGCGAAATCTCTCCCTCTTTTTCTTCTTTCGAGCGTCGGGCTAGACATCGTTTTACATAAAAAGTAATACGTTTACCTACGCAACGTGAAGTTTTTTTGAAAGACAACAAGAAATAGGAAAATATAACAAAATGTTGGATATTTAAACGGAAACTGTATCTCTAAAAAAAAAACTTACATTTTTCCCGGAATAATTCCATTCGATTCGAATATGTTGGAATTAGATGAAAAATATTATCAGTTTCGTTGTTACGTTGAGTCGCAGATTAATTTCACCTCGAAAAATATTCGATACAATAATAAAACAAATATTATTTAATAATAGAATAAAAATAATACAATATCATAAACTTGTATGACATACAACTTCTCATCTGCATATTTTTCATCGGAGAGGAGTTTTCATATTAAATAAAAATTTTATATCAATATTATATATAAATACGTATAATGTAAACCCTCTTATCTTATCTTATCTTATCTTATCCTATCAACTTTGATTCTCATGGTTTTTTGTCCTGGCTGGAAATGTAAAACCGTACGGACGAATGGAGCAAGTTGCGTCGCAGATCGTATTTCGTTAATTTAATCGCCGTACGATCGATTCGAGTGGTACTACCATTCATTACAGTTACGGAACTCGTGGAATTAGTTTGACTGGTTCGCGCGCTCTCCTCCACGCTCCTAAGATCGTACGAAAATTATGGAAATCGTGGCACAGAAACTTAATTAGCGAAATCTCTAGCAGTGAAATCGCCTCTTCTCAACGAAAAGAAGAAATGCAGCATAAACGGACGTAGAACGTATCTACAAATGTTCGTTCGTTTACAAAATTTTGTCAAAAATTTCTTGTTTGAAGAGGGCTCGTCACCGGAAAATATTGTATCAAACGTTTGACGTATCATCAATTACGATAAAAATAAAAAAAATACCAGTTAAATAAATTCGTTATACGAATCTCAGCGAAAAGCAAACCACAAAAATTGCTCGGGTTACACGCAGGGAAACATCCCTGTTTTCCCCGAGTTCGTCGACCCTCTGCCTCTCACCAACTTTCGATGCTCAATTTTCAAATGGGGAATACCGACGTGAAAAAGTCTGTCGATGTAGAAACAATATTTATCGATGCCGCTGATCGAACCATGATAATTAATAGCGTGGGTAAATTGCCATTTCGGTGGCTAGGTCGTGACGATTATTGCTCCTTGTTCGACAACGATTTATCATGTCGCCATGCAGGTGTCGCGCGGACGACACGTCGTTAATCTTGAAACTTCGTGAAAGGAAGACAAGCAAAAGTATAAATAATAATAATAATAAAAAAAGAAAAAAAAGAGTGTTGGAAATTGAAAAAAAAAATTGGAGATCGTTGGATTTATCGTCGATAGTCGTTACCGAGGCAAATATTAACTTTGGAAATTCCGCGGAAAGTCCCCCTTCCGGTGAGTTACGACTTTCGACCTGGTTTCCCTTCGAACCTCTCTCCAACTCTTCCGTTGTACGCTTCTGCCGACTTCGCGACTGAACGCTCCGGGTTTCTCGAAAATTATCCTCGTGGAATAATAAGTTTTTACGAGACGGTCAATGGGCTACGATTATCGAAAGAAGAGGGCCGAAACGGGCACACTCGCGTTCCACGGATGACCGAACAGGAAATGAAAACTCGAGGGCTCCTTTTCCCAACGACAGATCGGCTCCGTCTTTCATTGAAATTATAAATCGATGCTATTATAAATAACAACCATAGACGGTTCTCTGTTGCTCGATATCATAGATATGTATAACGATAAAAATAAGATTTCTTTGCTTTTCGGTCCTATGGTACCTGTTTGTTGGACCGTTTCGCGGGAAGACAGTTTCACACTATAACGCGTCAACGAGAGTCGTAAATTCTCGTTACGATACGATAATCGACGCCGCGAATCAGCCGACCTTCTATTTCGGTTAAGACAATACGGGTGGTTGAACGATCGTAGCATCGAATTAACGGATTAAGTATACTCCTTATTTCCAACGACTTTGAAGAATGCGAGTGATGCGAGTGATGCGTGTTCAACGAAGAGTTAATAGCAATTGAAGTGGCTTCTGCGACGGTGAGATTTATAAGGAACTAGCGATGGGTGCTGGTCGCCCCCCACCAACGGACGCTCGTGGGTGGAGGTGGTCTTCGGACGTTGTACATGGGAAAATCTGCTTTTCCCATGTTTCACCGGAATGAGCAATAACCCTAAGGAACTTCTCGACTTTAAGCGTGTTTGCAGCAATTAAGGGCCTTGACGGTAAAGCGAAATGCTAAATCTTACGACGGTTCCTTAGGATTATTGCGGGTCCGAGTAAGTATGTTTACACAGCTGGTGGCCAATTTGACCGATAAATGGATTATATCGGGTTGGCAACTAAGTGATTACGAATATTGTCATTAGGTGGTAAAAATCATTATGATAATGATATGCTAATGATTTTTACCACCTAATGACAATATTCGTAATCACTTAGTTGCCAAGCCAACAGTACACGGTAGGGTCACGGGACGTAACACCGTTGGAGAAAACAACAGAAAGTAATTTACAAACTTCTATATTAGCGATTTAAAACGTAATTATATAACTCGATATAAGCGTGTAACTCGATTAAAAATTCATTGAAAGAAATGAAAAATCATGCGAAGATTAACTATGTATTAGGTTGTCCGAAAAGTTTCTTTCGTTTCATAAGTGAAATAATAGATGCACAACATTTTTTATTCTGTATCCATTTTGCAGTAATAGAATAAAATGGATCAAACGTAATTCAATAAAATAATATGTCGGGTTTGTCGGGATTGGCGTTAGTCTTAGGGGCGCGTTGCGTATCTTCATTAGGACAAGCCATCGTAGTTGTTCAATGGGGTTTATATTTACAATTATATGCACAAGTGTTGATTTAACAGGGTTTAACAATTCAGCGTGGTAATTAGACTCTCTTATAGTAAAGACAATGTTCTTAGGTTCAAACGAATCCACGGTCAACGGGATAACTCTTTGTACAATTGGATATGTTTAGAACCTCAAAGTGACGTGAACTATGACGCACGGTATCTTTCTGATCGACTGACACGACGATGCGTGTAAACTCTGCAAGGTGATCGCAAGAATAAAAGACCGATACGATCACATTTGTCAGTTGCATATTGACCGGGGATATCGACAAAATTCCAGGCGCCGTTACCAGACAGACCCGCGTAGAACCGTCATTGCTCCTGCCCGGGGCTAGTTTGTTAATACAGCGTGTGTCCCTCGATATTGGTACTTCTACTGTTAAGTAAAACGTTCGTCCCGTGACCGTGGCTACGTTCGGCGACCAGTCGTGTCACCTCGAGCCCAAGCCTACTGTCACGAATCTCGGGCAAACATAATCAGATCGTATCACAACAACTACTTCCAAGTTCTATTATTTAAGTACAGCTATAATAAATAATTTAGACCAAAGTATTGGGGATCTTCCCAAAATTCCAAAAGAAAGGCCCGATGTTCCTACATCTCCGACAAATATAAAACAAAAAATGTTACGCGTCTACTACGTCATTATAAAACGAAAGGACTTCTCGGACTTAATACACGTACATACGTCGATCGGTAGGATAGATATACTTTTCTATCTCATCGTCAGACAATAGGAACAAGCTTCCTAACTTCTAGCTTGCGCATCGTTTAAGAGAACAACGAAAAGTAATATATAAACTTAAACTGAATTCTCAATCGTAAATCCTTTTCGTCCGTATACCGCGGGTTCAACCTCCAATTTCTCTCTATTCAAATACAATTTTTATCATCGATAAAGGACAATCGCGCATTGTGTCCCGTAAAAGTCGAAGAACTATCGGAATATCGGAAGAATGCTCAGGACGAAGCTAGGAGGATCGCTTCAGAGTCTCTATCGGCTTAAAAGCGAACCGGAGCTCGAGTTCTCGCAAGAAGCTGCCGTCGCCGCAAGAAATTTACGCTGCACTCCACGCTGTAAAGCAATAATTCAAATAATTCGCCCGTGAAAGGGGTAGGTACATGTTAGGGGTGGCACAGTGACAGAGTCGCGTCACGTAACAAGCTCGAGGAATTCATTAAGTATTCTTCGCTTTAACGGCGTAAAAGTGGAACGCTAATGGGCTAAAAGTTCATGCATCTTGTTGCATTATGTCTTACATCATAGGTCGCTTTTTTCTCGCGTTTCTTCCTTCGCTCTTAACGATTTTTGCAGTGGCGCGAGATCCTGTCAGGGGTACGAAAACAAAGGAAAAGCACTGTATTCGAGTAGGAACTTGAAGCAGCAGCTTGTCATCTTGAGATATTTATTTATTACCGAGGTGACATTTCTTTACATCGAAATATTAGTTTGCAGGCACTTTACGTGTATTTTACGGTTTGCAAAAGGTCTCCATTCGTTTCGATCTTCGATTTTTTTAAAAGCTTATTTCATTCTCGCGTGGAATCGATTATTTTGATCGTGTTAATTGAGATATTAATTTAACCAGATTTCGCTTCAAAAATCGCTGAACTCGATGAAATTATATCATAAAAATCTTCGAAGCAGAAAGAGCTTGAAACGTCGTAATTGTCTATACACTGAAAACCAATTAACGAGTCTATTACTTATTTATAAACCAATTATATACAAATTACGTACAAATTACAGAAAAAATAATTACCAACTGGTAGATTTAAAATGTACAGACAATAGGGAAAAATAAAAATCGTCGATCGTCAAGGAGAAGAAACGATCGGTTTTTCCAATTTTCTGCAGCGTCGTCAGCGATTTCTTTGTCGTTTGGCATGCCGACAGCAACTCACTGTCAACAGGCTGCCTGTCGAGGTATCGAAACGAGCGATTAGTCGAAATTCAATGGAGAGATTTCGAGGACGATGTGCCGCGACGAGAACCGTCGATCGCGTTAACGATCGATTTGTATTCCGCGGCGCTCTAAGCTTCCGGAACAATGGCAAACACGCGTCGTTGGAATTCTGGATGACTTCAATGGGCCCTTCCGACCGATTAGATTCGAATCGATCGGTCTCTCACAATTGCGGCTGATTATTTTTGTTTTCACCCAAACAAACGTCGTCATTTTTACTGCGAGAAGGAAGAAAAGGGGATGAAACTCGTAAAAAGCGCGAAACGCCTCTTCTTCGTTCGAATGGCTTTTATATTTCGCCGATCTTTTCACTGTGACCAGTAAAAAGGGATCCTTCGACATTGGACCACGCTTAATTCTTTCTGCTGTGATTTATCCGACATAAAAATTAATTCTCGGTATAGAAACTAACGTCTTCTCAAAAATCTACCATTTATTTATCGACGTTGCTTTCGGATCGATTCGGAGTTTGTAAAACGCGTTCTTGTCGAGTTTGAGCGGAGTCGTCGATTGTCAACTACTCGAGTTCTCGCGACGCAACAATTTCTCACATTGTTTTTTTACAATTCTAATACAGCCTCGCCGAAAACGATGGTACATTCCAGTTTCCAGTTCGCAACGAACATGTCAAAGAGAAAAAGTTGGATCGTAATTGGCAAAGGCAACTACCTTCGATTTCCAAGAGAGAGAAATAATAAATTCCTGGTAACTTTTCAAGCGAACAGAGGTCTGGTAAAAAATTTGAGAACCATGCGAATATTGGCCTGTCGAAGGGAATTAATTGCGTCGGGGCTCGATTTATATCGAACAGAGGTCAGGGAACGAGTCGTGAAAAAGTGGGGAAAAAACGACGAAACGATCTGTCGACTAGGTGTTTGCTACTCTGGCTGGTAAGCGATTGTTGTCGCAGCGGCGACAAATCGTTCCGTGCATTACGGACAAATTCGAGTGCATCTGGATAGAAGTTGAAATCCGAATAGACGAATCGACGTGAGTAGCGAGATCGGCGAATTTTGAAGAAGTACCGACGACCGTTGCGATTACACGTGATAGCAGATCATGTTTGTTTCGAGGAAAAAGTGGCGATTTCTGTGTAACTCTGTGTAAAAATACTCTCCAAAAATTCTTGTGCGTTTAATATCAAGATTTAAATTATGCACGTGCTATGGACGCAATTAGCATTAATTCTTAGCGTTGATCAATTAATTCTTATTTATTTTTATCTACGTGTGTTATTGCGTATCCTTTGTATCGTATCACGCATCGATAGTTCTACGTGGAGTGTCAAGGGTTGAAACCCTTGTTGGTTTCTAGTCTGCAGTTAGTCAAGTACATGCGTACTCGACGAACTTTCAAACTCGATTTTCATGAAACCCAAACCTCAGACGAACAAACTTTACTCTTTTTTTTTTTTGTTTTTTGTTTTCAACTAATATCTTGCGCGTGGAATAATATGCTATGGAAAAAATTACACGTTTTGTTATTTCGAAAGTTTAATAAAATCGAATAAATACAATTAAACGGTGAGATGTCACGCTGCAAATAGATATTATCGCTTGTATTGTAATTTAGCAACTGATCACGTTCTAAAATACGTAAAACACAAGTACACAGCTTTATCGCCATCGAAGAAAGTAATCGCACTCGACAGCGCTAAAAAAGCGCAAGGGTGACATCCGTATTCGTCGAGACTTCGCCGGGATATTTATATTCCCCATTTTCCAGTCCATTTCCGAACAACGTCACCGCGTACTCGTAAAAAGGACACTCGTCGGAAGTTCGTCGTTCCTCGGTATGTTTTACAAGCCCGTAACGCAAAATCCTTTCGCGTGAATTAACAACGAATAACAACAACAAGTACAACTACGATTACACCGGCAGACAGTCGACAGAGACACGAGAGAAAAGGTAACGGGTTTTAATCAAGTCTCCGATATTTCTCCATTAACGTGCAAATTTTGGATTATGTAAGATACGAGTTTCGATAAAGTTTTCGATTTCTTTGACAACCGCGTACGTATCTTGGTAAAGATACGGAACATTATTAAACGCCTCGACTTCCTTTGCTTGGATCGATGTAAAAGTACATGCTGCTGTCGCCGGTAAAAATCGATGGCACTTGTAATTGGTTCATGGTACGCGTTTCGACGGCGCGGCGGTTGCGAAAAATGACCGTGTGACAGGTTGAGGCCGAAATTGCGAAATTTTGAACCGGAAACTGGATCGCGTAGCGGTCTCGGCGAGTTACGAGCGCGGAATTAAAACCGTGTCTCTTCGAGCGGATTCCGTTTGCCAAAACGTCGTATAAACTTAGCAAAAAAAAAAAAAGGCAGAAAAGGTACAAAGAAAAGGAGGGAAAAAGCAAAGTTCCTCGGAGAGGGGAGAGGAGAGGGGGTTTCAACGATGAGAACTCGGACGGCAGACGGCATCGGCGAGGCATTTCCATTGCAAATAATAGTCGATAACGTTTTAAAACCGCGACGTCGTGTCGGTTAAAAATTTTCACGCGCCGCTGTTCGAAGAGAAAATTTAATCCCTCGTAAAAGATAAAACCCGGTGGAAAAGGGTGGAAGTGTTTGGGAGAAATAGCATACGATTTATCGCGCTCCTTTGAACGATTAAATATTCTCTAAAGGAGAAAAAAAAGAAGAAAAGAAGAGAACATATTAAAAGAGGGAGAAAGCAATGGGGGATGGGAAAACGAGCAGGAAAGAAGGCAAAAATCGTGGGGAGAAAGTAAGGCGGACTCCTGAGGGCAAAACGTCGGTCCCGATTACAATTTTCGGATATCGTGGATCTAAATCAATGAAACCAGATTTCCATCCATCCTGGTCGTGCCATCCGCGGGAAAATTTACGAAAAACAACACGCTGGAAAATTTAGAGCAGAGAAAAGGAACCATGCCACGTGTCGGGCAATAAATATCGATCGATACTGCTGAATACACGAAGGCTGCAACCCATAAAACATGCCTCGATACTTTTAACGGCGATCGGATTATTCTTGGTTTGCGTAGTGAAACAATCGTGCACAAAAGGGGAGAAAAAGGGTGGTTAGGAAAAAAGAAGAGGAAACAGCGGGGCAAATGGGTAGAGAGATAAGCGATCGTTCGAAACAGGCTTTTGTCGGAGTACGGCGACGAGAACGTCGGATTTACGACAAAACTTCGTTCAACGTGCGTCCTCTCGATAAAATACAACAACGACACACACAGTGAGAATTCCGAAGATCGTTAAGATCGAAATGCGCTTCAGGGTAAAAAGGCAAAAAAAAAAAAAAGGAAATGAGGGGGAAAATATTCTGTTTACCTATGGAACGCGGAATTTCTATTTCAAAATTCTGACGTGTAGCGGAGAAAAGCAGTTTCAAGCATTTTGCAAGACACAGATCCAATTACGTTCAATTCTGTTCTACATTTTTTATTTATTATCACCGAATATCATCGATGATTTTCATCGCCTAAGATACAGGCTTACGAATCGAAACGAAGTACACGTAATTCTGTATTTACGCCACTTCCATTTAACAAATTTTAGAAAAAGGTTCGATCGTCTTTTTACAGAATTCAATCTGACTCGACAAAGTTCACATTCTGTCTTTTTAAGAATGTCCATTTAAATTTAATCGTTTGCACTCGAAGCTTTCTTTCTTTTTTCTTCTTGTATTTGCACTTTAATTCTACGCTATGTTTTTTTTTCTCTGGAATTTAATTACTACAGCTGTCGTCTGCTGTTTTTATTTCATTCTCTACTTTATGGAAAGGTACAAAACCTACTTTATCCGGAATAAAGTGACGCCGTTGAGTTTCAGGAATTCCCCTCGGTGCATCGCGTTACGGGAAATTCACCTGAATTCTCTCTTCGATACATATATCGTCACTTTTTTCCTATTTTATGTTTTCTATGTTACAGCATACACTGTATATTTTGTTCATCGTTTTTGCGTACAGTTTTTTGGCAACTTATTTACAACAAACTACCAAACGACGTCAAAATTTAAATTTAATCTTAATTAGTAATACAATCAAAGCGGCATTGATCGTTCTAGTAAAAAAATGGAATATGAAAACACCTACGGCATTTCCAATTAATTTTCATAGTGAAAAAAGAGCAAAATATATGTACTCTACGTGTATTTTATTCGTCCCTTTCTATAATATTCTATTTGCCTAATTTTGCCTAATATCACGACACGAGCAATTCCGGCAAGAGGATCCGACCGATTCGCGAATTCGACCACGAGAAAAGCGTATTTTTTCGAAAATGTCTACCGACAGCGAGTTCTTTCGAGAAGCCAGTTTGGCCCTCGCTTAACGACGAATTCAGTTTAATCCGGGGAACCTGCCGTTAATTCGTCAAGCGTCCAAAAAGGAGAAAAAGACGGCGGCCAAAAGGAACGCAAACGAAGGTACGAAGACTAAAAAGAAACGGCACTGGTATTGTAGAGATTTATTCGCGCGGGATTACGGATTTATATGTGTACCAGGAACGCAACGAGTTAAGCGAGGAACGATATACATATTCATAAGAACGTACGAACGGAAGATGGACGATATAACAACGTGGACGGAGAAACGTAGAAACACATTGTCTTTGACAAGACGATACAAAATTTACGCATCTTTGTTAGAAATCGGTTAAAGTTTCCAGACACGCGGTATCTTTTTATGCGCGGTAGGGTAAGGTTAGGTCAGTCCGGAAAATAGGTGTGGCGTGGAAAAACGAAAAAGGTGGTTGAGCGAAAGAAATACAAGAAATAGAGGGTGGAGAGATATTAAGGAAAATAAGCGGAGAAGGCGGAACGTTGAAAAGGCAACGACTGAATGAAATTGAATAAAAGAGAAACGGAAAGGGAGATAAAAGTGGTGGCGTGAAAGGGTGATATAGAATACGGGAACAAGTGGAAGTGGTAAAAATAAGAAAAATTGAATAAACGGCCAACACACCAATATCTTTGATACGAGGGGAAAAATGACGAAAGAGAGAGCTTTTACATCGAGAAATGGAAGAAGGAAGACAGTAGAAATCAAAACTGTGTTTGCTCCATTGGTGGAGAGATGTTAAAATATCGAAGGTGCGTGGTGTGGAGAGAGACGCGGCATCGTGCGAAAAAGAGATAGACGACGATAAGAGAATTTGAGAAGACAAGCGTTAAGACCTGAAAATACGGCAACGAGTATCTGACGCGTGTCCCGACCACGGCAAATCTGTTCATCCTCCTGCGATCAATGAGACGTAGTATCGTTCCCTGGAAAATTTTCGAAAATATCGGTGACTGCTCCGTGCGGAATTTACTCTTAAAATCCGTTCAAGATTAGTTAAAATTCGTCCGCGATTCCTGTATTTGTAAATAATTAAGCTGGCGCGGGAAATGAAAAATGTTTTAATTAGACGGAGTAGGTTCGTTTTGCTAAGGAAAAAGAAATCCACGGTGCCGTAAAAGTTAACAACAAAGAAAACAAACAACTCGGAAAAGCCACTAAATACCAGCATAGAGGGATAAACCGGAATGATCCAACTAGAGAGCGCGGATAATAAAACGACAAGAGGAGAAGTACGAGATACCAGGGGGGCATGGCGAAACCAGGTGGACCAATTATAGAAAACCATAAATAAAGAAGGCGAGACGGAGGAATCGCCATGACTAAACGCGGATGGAAAAAGCGAAGAGGACGCAGCGAGGAAAATATGGGGAAAAATCGGCGCGCGTGAGGTACGAGACAGAGAAGGGTTGAGAGACGAAGAAAAGGAGAGGGTTTTCAAAACTAGAGAGAAAGAGAGAATGTGAAAAAGGGAGGAGGGAAAAGGAGAAAGACGACGCTGTTGAAGTCAGTTGCGCGGAACCGCCGACCGAGTAATTCCGCGTGGAGAGAGAAGCGGGCTCGACGGTGTCGTCGGCGTCCTACCCCGACGGAATTTGCGTCTGCAAGCACGGTAATATTTCAGAACATCGTTTGCACGGTAAATTACACGAGAATAATCAAAGGGACTTCCGTGGCTCGTCTTGGGAGACTCGCGAATGCCAACCACCGACAACTTCGGCCGGAAAGAGAGAACACGGTCGAAAAGGGGTTGTAGGGATGGGGGAGAGAGAGTTGTTTCAAGCGTGCACCGGGCTAAGTGCGGCATTGCCACTCTAATGGGAACGTGTACTATGTTCTGTGTTTCTTGACGTCATACGTGCACGGTTATTACTCCGTTTCCGCGAATGCCTCCTCTATTTTTTTACTTTTCCTCCCTCTTTATTGTTTTTTCTCTTTCTTCCTTTCTCCTTGTTTCCTTCCTGGTTTGTTTGATGTACGTCGATTGTCAGAGAAACGGCAATGGATGGACTGGTAGAAATAAAGTGGTGAATCCCCTATCGCCAAGGCTGGGATAAAGGAGAGCCTGGATTTTGAAATCTTCAACGCTAGACGACTAAAGTACAGAACCTGTGTCAAAGAAGTCGAAACGAAAGACGTACGAAGAAAAATCATTTCGTTCGCATATTTTACAAAAAATTATTCGTAGAATACGTTTGTTTTCAATTTACGATAAATCGTAAAAATATTCGCGACACGCAATTGCTTTTGGTAAATTTCCGTGTCTTCGAACGTTTCAGGTTTGGTGAGATTTGAGCAGAAAAGCCTGCAAACCTAATTGAACAATGTCAGGGTAACGATTTCGTGATGCGCCAATCTCCGATTGGTTACACCCCACCCCTCGTGAGATGTTTAGATTAAAAAAGTAAACAATATTTCTCGCTACATGATATCTGAAGTCTCTCGAAAGACACGTCGATGGACTCCATTCTTTACGCGTTTTTGCATTTCATTAGACGAGTGCGCGTTTAGTAGATCGTAGGTGTTCGTACGATACAAACAGTATATACAGGGACGAATACACAAGCAAAGAATCAAATTTCTTCTTACGTTCAATTTAATACAGTCTGCCTTATAATTATTAATCCGTTATTTCGATCACTTTGATAATTTTACTTCTAACTTTCTATCAAATTTGCGTCACAAATTTCGGTATTATCGATTTCCTCTTAAATCAACTAGTCGAAGCGCAAAATCTTCTTCGATCCAATTACTAGTGGAAATCAAACGAGCAAACGAAGCATCTATAATCTTGTTTAGGGAAACCTTGGCCGCGGTGACAAACAGCGATGAACCGTAAGTGCAACGAAGTTATCGAGAGGCGCGGGTACAGAGAGAAATCCAGTAAACGCGAGAAGAACGACGCGTGATATCCTTTTGATATCCTTTTGATCCGTCTTCCTTTCCTTACGCGATAGCAAAGGCCAGACAGCGAATGGCAAACGTCAGCCTGCCAGCCACGCGTAGATTCCACTCACGGAATTCGCAAGTGGCGCGTAAGTCGTTTCATCCGTGATCATGCTGCCTGTAACGATGTTTCTACAAGCGCGTAGATTTTACGTATTAAAATTCTTGCAACGAAAGTAGCTCGAAAGCTACAAACTCGCCTGCAATGTCGTTTCCGTGACATAAATTCATTTAGAAGATACGCGTGCAACGAATGCATCACTAATGCAAGTAACTAATATAGCGTGAAATATATGCAAGATGTGTAACATACTGTAGTACATTAAGTGTCCAAAAGTCTTGGGTCATTTACGATAATGATTTATGATAGTTACGGCGATACTTCGTATAAGCAGCATCGGACGCGAGCAGCGTAGGCTCGCGTATAACAAGGGCCCCGCCGCAACGCAAACCAAAAATCGAGAAAATTTCATTGCGCGTGTACCAAACGGGTCTTTCAGCAGCGAGCATCTTTCACGTCAAAAACGCGTATCGGCGAGTCCGTGGTTAGATAACGTCTCGACATGGATAAATTAACAGTAGGAATTCCCGGGTGGTGATTCCAACGTGGCAAACAAAATCAGAAGCCCCGAATCGCTGAAATTCGACTCTTTCTCGTACGCTTTAAACAGAAATCTACTCCCAGAAAGTCGCTAACTATAAGCCAGATCTTCGATTCGTCGGCAATTCTTCGCGTACGTCTATCGTTCGATTTAGGTAAAGCACGGAGCAACGGCGAGTGACAGAAAGTGACAGTCCTGAAAACTAAAAAAGAAAGGGGTGGTGGCGAAGAGGGGTAGAAAAGGAAAGAAAACGCTACAAGGGACGAAAAAGGTAGAGAAAAGGTTCGAGCAAAGGATATCGACGTTCCTTTCGCGAAAGGAAAAAGTCACGAGTACCATCGTGGAAAATATCAGGCTCTTTCGAATGCTCGTTTCCAGAAGATGGAAGGGGAACGTCGCTACGATTCACCGCACGAATCGCCAAAAAGTTCCTTCTACCACTCGACGCCAGACCACCGTTTTCCGCGTCTACGAAGCCAACTTGGATTCTCGTGCCGGGGATGGAATTCAACGTAACCGAGGCGAGCGGTGAATTTTTTCGCTCGGAACCGATTACCAGGACCAACCGATATCCCCCTCGGCTCGGACGTCCGACTCGGAACTTTATGGGGCAAAAGTCCGGCTAAATGCGCGCAGCTGGCCTGATTTAGAGACCCGATATCTCGCGTATCTTTGAACTTGGAGCACCTGTTTAATCGAACCGCTCGAACGCGAGACGAATGGCTGAATCAAGATTCCGCAAGAATTTTTCGCTCGAAATGTCTTACCGATATCGAGACGGTCGCATTGTTAGTTCTTTGGGGTATGCCGATGTAGTTTCTGTTTCGTGTCTATTTCACGATCGTTATAGCGAGCAACGATATCGTCGGTAAATGTAAATTTTCTTAAATATAAATATTTCGGCGAAATACTACGTTTGTCTCTTTTCTGTATTATTATTACTATTAAAAGTATAGAGTACGAGGTTGAGAAATCGAAATACTTTGTACCAGTGATTTAAAACGATCCTCGGTCTCTGTGGATCAAAATGGCAATTGCTAGCTTCTGTATACTTTGCGCATAAAATATACTTCTGCATATTCCTATTTTAAAATCAAAGTATGGAAAGAAGAAAGTCGCGTTAGATCCCTGAATCTCTTCCTCGACTTCCTTTTTCCAGTAACGAGGAAGAGAGAAAGAGAGACAGGGGGATAGAGAATCCCGTAAAAGTACGACCAGACTTATAGAAAATGTTCGCAGACGCGTGTGCGATAACAAAGTTTCTGGGTATCTGCAGACAGTTTGCGGATAGTCGATGCTATTGCGAAGGAATAGACACGCAACACGTATATTATGATATAATAGACAGATGTGATAACGCAGCGCACTGAATATCCAGGAACAATGTATACAGACCATATCTGCAAACGACGTTTGTTGCGTACTATTATACGTATTTCTAACGTAAAAGAAAGCTGTTTATAGCTCGAAAAATAAGCCTCAAAGGACATTTTTCCTGCAGGTTCTTGTTCCGCCGTTTTGACGCGAAAAATCCACCCCGTAAATATTCCCAGTGTCTTTTGTAACAGCCTGTACAGTGTACAGGTTCGATCGATTATTTTCCAAACGTCGAAACTTTCAACGCGCCTTCGGGTCGGTGTCACGTCGAGCAACAGACGACAGCATTAACTTCGATCTTCGTCCGTGGAAAAGCAGTCACGACTTCCGGCTGTGCACGCGACACAATCTGCAGCGTCAAACAGTCGGAACGCGTGCACCGACGTGTTCCCGCGATCAAAGCGGCGCGTCGCGTCGGCCAGCCAGCGTCGGTGCACACGTAACGTAACGACGTTAATTAATTCAGGCCGTTCGCCATGACTGTGTGCCGCCAGAGTACTACACGCCCACAAAGACGACGAGTGGTCTGTCGAGAGACGGATGCGACCGCCGCACCGCGCTGCTGAGTCACCCCAACGGAACGAAGAAGATTCACGCGCCTAAGTGTTCCTATACTGTCTATACGTGCGCGCCTGTTCCTGCGAGGGTCGATCTAATCTTCTCTCCGTGCTCTCTAAAGAGGGAAGAGGCAAGTAAAATATCGCGTCTATTAGACGTGGCGACACTCCGCGTCCAAGAGATTTCGCTACGAAGTTACCGAAATAGTTAACCTTGCGTAACCAGGATTTTATTTGCGCAAAACGAATAGTATACGTATTTTTTGTTAGGTACGATAATACAATACAGAGACCTTATCATAATATTCAACATCCTCGTCTAAACGACTGTGTTAGGTAGATGATACATTTACACTGTACATGTGAATGTGCGTGTAAGCGTCAGAGGACGTCCAGGTCTCAGTCGAGACGAAAGACGGTTGGTAGCTGTTAGAAGAATCTAGAATAGTCTGTTGACAAGAAGCGTGCGTGTAAGAAGGTTATCGAGGTCTTCAGAGCGTAATATATATGTATAGCTGTTGTGTGTGAATAAAGTAAATTATTTATTTTTCCGTAACAGACTGACTACAGCCTGGCATAGTTCTTTCATGACGGCCAACGTAACCAACTAACACGTAACGCGACATAAGTAAATTGCAATATTTTTATTATAGATCGTCGAGATCTATAACGCTATATCCTCCGTGACTGATAAACGTCGAATTGCCAAGAGTCAAGATGACTCGATCGAAACGATTTTTATTAAGAATTACCAAAATCTATAGCGATACGTTACTTTATACTTTTGTAAAAAAAAAGAAAAAATCGATCGCTTGCGTACTTTGATCGTCGTGTACGTTAGAGATTGCAGAAACTCGGATACAGCACCGTGTTTTATTTTTCAACCCTTCTAGGCACACTCGAGAGCCCAGAGGTTTCACAATTTCGCGGTTAAAGACGCACGAGGACAAACCGGTAGGCAGCGTCTCCGGAAATCCACGCTCAAGAGAGAAGCAAGACTCCGGGAGTAAAACGGAAGCAGTTAGAAGGAAAAGCGATTAATTCGAGCGGAGCACTCGCAAGGTGGTCTAGCTCCAGACTTCCACGAGCATCGAAGAGAGCTTTTTCCAGCGGCCTTCTCCGCTATGATTATTCCGCCGCGTGATGGCCACTTTTCTCCCTCTCCTTTTTCTTCTTCCTTCCTCTTTGGCTCCGTCGGCTGGAATTCAGCCTCTCTTTCGCCGTTCCTTCAACGAACGGACCACGCACCTTAATTAATTTCCTCGTCCTCGAGGAGAACCATTCCCTTTTCGACTTGCGTTTCAACGACACATACACACACACACACAGAAGAAGAGAAGAAGAAAGAGAGACGTTAATAATTTTATTTGAAAAAATAAAAAAAACGCCAAAATAACACGCATCTTTGCCGTTGCATCGCGAATTTTTGTGCGAATAACTAGGTATTTTACAACTTCTAAAGCGGATTGTACGATAAATAACGTGGTTACTAAAATAAGACATAAAAATAGCAGTCCTAACGTCTTAATACGCGTGTCTGTGACGTATAGAAGGAAATGGATCGCGAAAAAGGCGAGGGAAAGAGGAAGAGAAGCGGGGTGGTTGGCAATTAAAAAGCTTCTCGAGACCGATTGCCAACGCAGCGGCTCTCGATGCGTTCTCGATGATGCGATGTTATCCAAGACCTATGCGATTGTAAAAAGACAGGGCGGTTTAATTGGAGTATCGTGGTTCCGATCGATGGCGCGCCGCGATTCTTCGAGATTGACGGTGTATGCGAAACTGGGAGACGCGAGACCAGGTTGCGAGATCGAGAGTTAGCTTAACTTTTACACGATTCTGTAAGATCCAGGTTATTCGACTTTTCTAACTGACCGTAGATCGTATTAGTTATTAGTTGTATTAGGTTGTCCGAAAAGTCTCTTTCGTTTTATGATCCATGTTGTTCCGTTGAGACAAACACCGCGACATTTTTCACACTTGGATTCACGTTTGTACGAAGCTGCACTGTTGTAAAATATACGTTTGCGAAAGAAAGACACTTTCCGGACAAACTAACGCATGCGTTTTACACGTTATATAATTGTCAAATCGGATGCAACAATGCTAGCACACGTAAGTCAAATAATTTCACAAATATTCGTTTCTGTTCGTACAAATGCGTATAATACTGTAAAATCGCGACAGTCCATCCGATTTCCCGACTGACTTTCGACCAACATGTACGTTCCAACTGCGGACTAACTAATTTACGATATAATTCTATTCTCACCGAGTCCGGCGTTGTCGCGACGCGTTCGTAACGCGCGTTACGTTTCGTTTCGTTTGCCGGAGATTTGATTAAATCGCGCGCGCGTTCGTTCCCATTTACCTCTTTTCGGAAATAGAAAACGGCGAAACGGATATGAAACGCGCTCGTGCGACAACGCCTCCACCCCCATCGCGCGACGAATTTCTTTCGTAATTGTTTCACAATTGCGGCAACGACCTGCCGCTTGGGTAAACGGGTTAATTCGTTTCGCTCTTGCCCGGCGAACTAGTTGCTTTTTTCGTCGTTTAAACGATTTAGACCGATGTCACAGTTTCGTAGATTTTCTGATTTCGAAGTTATCCGACGATGAAGTCTACCTTCGTATAATACAGAGTTAAGAAAAGGAACAGCCTGTTCAAAAGTATAAAAACCAGGAAATTTTGACGTAACGAACGATTATTGATCGACGATATTATCGAATCACGACAGTTCGTACAATCTCACCCGTACGATAAACGATAACCGTGGCTCGTCGCGTGTTCCCTCCTCTCGGAATATCAAATATCATATCCAATTAAACTAAAACTCGTCGAAGATCTACCTACTTTCACGCGCGAGGGAAATCTCAATTAAACTTTAAACAGCTGCGATGGAAACAGGGAAATCCGGGGACAAGAACGTGCACGACAAAAACGAAGGAACGAAAAGAAGCGGAAGAAGAGAGAAGAAACGAAAAACGACCTCGATAGAGTCTCACCCCCGTTAATTTCTCGGCGACGAGGCAATTAACACGCTGTCTGTTAGACCGTGCACAAACTGTCGACGCCAGGCGAGGAGGAGAGTAGAAAGGAAGAAAGAAAAAAGAACACGGTTACCGAGACAACTAATAATAAACTAATAATGCAACTCGAACTCGATCCTCACCGGTGATGTGTCCGTCCATTCGTCGCAAGAAGTTTATTTCTAGCCCGATTGCGACCGACGACCTCGAAAATCCTCGGAGAGAGTTCGGTTAGCAAAAGTTCCGCGTCGAAATCGCGCGACGCCGTTCCACGGGCTCGACCATGGCGTGTTCGCGAACGTGCAAAGAGGAATTACATACAGACACGCTCCTCCGACCGCGCCGTTTCTCTAACAGCCTTCCTGGAGCGTACGTGTCTTCAACCGTAATTACCATCCAGCTGAAAATTTCCGTATCGCCCCCGTTTCGTGGAACCGATTCCTCCTACGATCGTTTAACTCGTTGTTCTAACGTCGAGACGGTTCGTGCGTTTAGCTCGTTTCGCTACTTTCCAGATTTGCCCTTGTAATCTGGCCTTCGTGGATTTTCGGTCCGCGAGCGAATCTTACGAGTTTCGGGACCTCTGATCTTTCTAAACGGTTGTTCTTGATATCTCGCGTATAACTTTTACGCTCGTTTACATTTTACTCCGATGATATAAAATACACGAATAATACCAATTAAAGTGGTTAAGTCAAAATGGAAAAGTACCAAGAAAAAAACGCGTGTAACTTGATCCACGACTTTCATATATTTTTTTGCTTCGTTACCGATAAAATAGTCGAATAATCGAGCTAAACGATTTGCTTCGACATTCGAAATAAACTTTAGACGGATATTCGAAAAGTAAGAAACATAATTTCCGAACGTAATATTCCAATACATTGTGACGGCAAACGTGCTAAATCACGGACTGAGTAGCTTGCGTTGCTTTCGGCTCGTGCAGATATTTTACATTTACGTTATCTAAGTTACATTTAAGTGTCGTTATTCTACGAAACCAGGGTAAGTCGGAGGCGGTGGACCCTATGGGTAGTATAACTTTTGAGATATCCGTTAGATATTACGATTATTAGCATATCTCGCTTCTATATGTTCTACCTATAAGCGGAAGCTTATCTAATTCGGCCGCATTTACATAGCACGCAAGTATATCTTTTCAACTTACATTTTTCTGCATAGTATATCAATTCAAAGACGCGATAACTTTTAGCCGAAAAGTTTAAAGTTTCAAATTCGATGGATATATTAGGTTGTCGGAAAAATGTCTTTCTTCCACAGACACGTCTTTTACAACGACGCGTCTTTATAGAAACACGAAATCTAATCTGTCGAACGTTGTAATCTTTATCTCGATAGAACAAAATGGATCATACGTAATTCGATAAAATATTTGTCGAGACATGTATAATTTTCTGTGCTGGACCGAGTTAAATGCGTAGTAGAGATACTTGTACGTGGGTATCAGTGTGTGGAGGTACGCGTGTGTGCGGCGTCTCGAAAACGGATAAATGTAAACTATTCAGTCGGTTAACAGTCGGGTATAGAAGAAAGTGCCGAGACGCGTGCAAGTGTGTATCGATGAATATATAAGAAATCGTCCATAAAATAAATATATTACTATTCTAATATTAATTCCAAGTGTAAATTTAGCGTTCGTGTAACATTATTTCGGCTTCAAAGATCCACAATTCTCGACAATAATATAAAACAGGAAATATTGTGCATCCATTATTTCCTTATAAAACGAAAGAAACTTTTCGGACGACCTAATATATTCCCCCGCTCGTATATTCAGAAAAACAGAAAAGATTCGCTGAGTTATACTCCAAAAGTGTATCGACACGACGAAGAAGGAGGTTTGAAAAGCACGGTTGATCGATGAGAAAAATTAAGCGACAAAATTACAAGACGTCCTTCCCTCTAATAGCGTCTATGCTCCGGCCATTAATTTTCTTCACAATACCTGTTAAACTTACTAGTCGGATGTTCATTAATGCTCTCCAACAGGATCCAACCACCGATATCTCGCTCGCACTAACGTTAACAAGGAAACTTTGCCAACGCGAAATTCCGATCCCCGCGAAATTCCGCCCGCGGACACGTACAACGCATTTACATAATGCTGAAATAAGCTTATAAATGTAAGCCACTTTTCCGAGGTTACTTTTGTTCGGCGACGACCAACGAGCGCAGAACGAATGGCAAAAACCAGATTATTAATTCAGTGACAATGTACCTGCGCTACGGAGAATACAAGGATATAGCTGTTCGTTAATAATCGCTGCCAGTTTCTCAGCATGTCCTTTACGATTCGTTATTTCTTGATTTATTAACGCGATTTGATAACGTAGAAAGCATTAGTAGGTAAAAAAGTTTGTTCGATTAACTGGAGCTGTCGTTCGATATCGATCGATATTATAAAAGTATTTTAGTACGGTATTAAGCTTTCTAATTCTCGAGAACGAGTTTCGATTTCCCGCTACAGATTTCTTTCAAACGTTAAAAGTCTTCCACGATATTGATACGATCGCTGAACTAGGATGGCTAAAGGAGAAATTTCGTGGTTGAGAAAAATAGTCTTCTTTTTGTAACGTATTAGGATAACGCGGAACTAAAAGTAATTAAAAAATGAATTAAAAAGTAATTAAAAAGTGAATTAAAAAATACATGTATTTAAATAAATATCGATTAAACGAGCAGAAAACGATCATCGTTATGGCTAATTATCAGGACATTTTACTAATCGCATAAAAAAATCCTGTCTATCAACGTGCAGAAAAATTGCGACAAATCGTTTCGCGCGCAGTTGCTGGTCTGGCTTAAGCAGACAAATTAAAACGACAGCTACGTGTGGAAATCAAACGCGAGAACAAGCGGCGACAAGAGAACGGCATCTCGAAAAAGCAGCCGGCGTACTGTTCGTTAATCAACGTCGCTTCTCGGCTGCTGCACGAGGATAGAAAACAGGAGAGAGATGCATAACCAGACGCCCGTTTACTCGGCGACGAGCAAAACGGGAACAGAAGCGGGCAACGATTAACTGGTAAATTCAATTCGTTCGCTTTCTTCTCTCGCTCTTTCTCTTCGACCCCGCTTGCCATTCGTGTTTGCCTTCGTCCTTCCATTTTATAATGGTGATAAAATACCAAGGTGAACTGTCGGATCTCAGAAACAATTACTATATAGAGCGTGCCATTAATCATCGGAATACACCACCCTGAGATATCTAAAACTTCTCGTTTGTAAGTAGAAAATGAAAAATTTCGATTTTTTCGATGACGTTCGTGTAACTTTTCAGCTTGAGAGAAAATGGCAAACTTATTCCCTATATTCGAAACACCTTTTACCAGACACGCAAAGACCGGAATGTTTCGAGTGAAAAATTTCTTCCAATTCCCAAGTATGGATCTATCGCCTAAACTTGTAGCGCAGAAGTTTTCGAATAGTTTAGCGATCGTAAAAACGCCAGCAGTTGGAAAATTAAATAACCGAGATATCGAACAAACTCTACGACAGAACGTAGTACGCGTTAATCAGAGTATTCGTTCGCGATGAGAGATTCCGTGGTGTGTCGAGTCAGAAAACGCAGTTCCGAGAAAAACGTAAGAGACATTTCCGGACGTTTCTCGCTGGCAAATTTTCTGTGCGTTCATCCTTGCAACGTCATTGGAACGTCGAATCTTAACAGACGACTAACGCAATATTTTACACGGCTGAAACACAAGAAAGAAGTAAAAAAAATGACGTGATTTTTAGAAACTGTCCGAATGGCGTATCCCTTTAGCAAATTCTTTCTTCCTCGAAGCATCCTTTTTCACCCCTATGATTTGTCCCAAGCGAAACGTTCTTTGGCTCGAGATCTGCCTTGCTCATAGACGCGCGCTAAAAGATAGATTCGCGACGAATAAGCTTCTCGGATAGTATCAGAAGCCATCGAACGTCGTTAGCCCCTCGACCGATCGAAATTCACCATCCCCTGACTAGGCAACCCTGTTAGAGGCGACCCTTGGCGGAGCCACGAGAACGCAATCGGCGAAATAAAAGTTGCCTAACAGCGACTGGTCGACCCCGGCAATCCCAGATAGCTCTGGTACGGCAGAAAGGCGGCATCGAATAGCTGAGGGGTTGTTGGCAGGGAAACGGGGATGGAATACGCGGAAAACACGGTCGATAAGGGGGCCTGTTGCTCGCAGCGGTGTCTGAAACCAGCGGACGTTCACGAGAACTTTGGGTGTCGCCTGTGGACGAAAGCTGAAATGAAGCGAGAGGGTGGAAAAGAAGAATCGAGTTTTCTGGGGAAGGGTGGCCTTTACGAGCGTCTAGGTGGTTCGAAGGCCAACCAGCCGGGGCGTATCGAGCTACGACACCGGGAATTTCGTAGGGTGACCGTCGACCCGTGAGCAAATCGAACACGTGACCGCGAGAGCCTTCTCTCCTTCCGCCGCCCTTCGTCCACACACCGCCATTTCGAGTACCGTTTTCCGTTACCGATGCGATTCCACCGTTTCTTCTAATCGTCGCCACGCTCTTAGTCGATCTGGTTCGGACCAACTTTTCGTTTATTCGATCGATCGAACTCGTTCGAGAGTACATCGGTCGATCAAAGGTAAAAGCGACAGGAAGATCGCGAGCAATTTTTGATTTTTATTCGGATCGCGCGGAGCACTGTCGAATCGTGCGGAATTTTTCTTACGTACAATTTTGTTAAGTAAATCGTCGAATCTACTCGCGTCCTACTAACTTCAAAATCAACCCATATTTCCGAGTTCAGAGTTAATTCACAAAGCGAACAGAATTCTCGAGCGTCGGCATACCCCGATCGTCACTGGCTACGAAGGAAAAACGATAGAGAAAAAGTTGCAGGGGAATAAGCCAGGAAAATACCGGCTGAGGATTACCCTTCGCCACTGTGAAAACTGAAATACGATATGCCCGCGCAACGGGGATGGACGTAGACTAATAAATCGTTCCTTCCCCTCGCCCCTGTCTACTTCATTTTTGCTTCCCCTATTTCGTTCGTCTGGTGGAGACGCAGGTTTTACGAGCGGCAGACACTCGAAAATCAGCCTTCATCTTCGGCGAAGGCTGCAAAGCACGATAAGAGAACTACCCTAATCGAGAAATCGAAAGCACGAGTCGCGATACACGAAACCAGGGTCGAATGGCCTTCTTTCTTTTTCCAGTTGCGGCTGGATCGATCCCGCCAGGATAACGTCACCCCTTCCCAACAGGATCTCGCACAGGGTCACTGTCTTTCGTCGTCTAGGCCTCGCCTCGTGCGAGATCGCAGACGACCTTTCCCTCCTTCTGCTCTAACCGCTCCGCCATTTAACCGAGCCCTGATATTACCCTGCCATATGCGTCTTCGTGTATCGATTTCGGGTTTAAGTGAAACGAGAATTTTACCGTTTGCAGCGAAGGGTCGAGTGTGTATATATTAAACGTACATTCGATGGCCTACGCGTGTAACGATACATGAGACGTACAAAGATCGCAAGACAAATACGCGATGATACTCAAAATATCTTTTTATTGCGCGAATACATGATTCACGAATGATTTAAAATATTATTGCCAATACTAATCGCGATAGTCTGTCTCTATTAATTTGGAAGTACTTGCTCCGTCTTCTTTGTAACTTGATAATCAAACGGTCGATGAAATGAACTTTTTAAATAACGAAACTGCCGCGTAATATGTGAAGTTTACAGATTCCAACTTCCGAATTGCACGTATCAACGTTTAAAAATAAATTTTCACACGTCATGATATTCCACGTCGACTGTAATAAAGAATAATGTCGTCCTGAACATTTCAATTTCTAAATTCTTCTGGCTAAATTACATTCTATCGAAGATAATAAGTTGAGCGAGCACGTACTTTTGGATAATAGCGCATATATATAAGCGTACGCGTATGTACAAATGACGTAAGACGTTAGTTTAGGTTTTCCTTTACACCGTGTACGAACATCGATTAACCGTTTAGCGATGCGATGACGAAATTTTTTACTTTTGCTGCGAACGCTCTAGGCTATTTATACGTTTGCGTCATCGCACCTGAGAAAACTACGACGACAATCGCGTTGCAAAATAATCTTCAATTTGACGACGATCATAGCATCGAACGCGATCGACAACGATCTTGATCTTTCGCGGCTCTACTTTTTCGACAAATGCTTTTCGACTTATCCATCTATCGACAAATTTTTAGAATCGTTTCAACGTATTTGCTAAACGTGCTATCGATCGTTTAAAACAAACATCTATCGACGAAATTGATACGCGGAAACGAAGGAACGAGAAGGAAGAACATCATTCACAAATGACTCGTTAAATCCAAATTTCGTTTAGAAAGATGTTAAATCTTCTTGTAAAATATCCTCTTTTTGCCAACCGTACACGTAAAAAGAACGTTAATTTCGGTATTGACACAGCGTATTGCATACAGCTACGGTTGATTTAATTAATATTCGATTCGACGATAACGAACAGTCGGTTATACAGCAATTAATTAGGCAACAGGACTTAACGATTCGCGAACCGATGAAATCGAGTGTCATGAAAAACCTAGCGATTATTCGATGTGTTCGCAGAGCTGATAATCGAACGGATAAGAAGCGATCATTTGGATAATCGAATGGTAATTGATAAATCGATGTATCACGGGGACCAACGACAACCGATATATCAACAACTGCGACTATATTATACTTTCGTCAACGATGGAAACAAAACGAAACACAGAGGAAGAATAATTCCTTTGGATAATATAAAATTTCTGGGAAATGTTTGCATCGCAAATTTAACCTTTTCCTCTTTTCTTCGTCCAATGCTTTGCGAGAGCACGATACAAGGTACAAATACTTGTTAGGTGCAAAGTCGCAAGTTATTAAATAATTTATCGAAGGTTTGGCACGTGCAGCGCGTATCGCAGGGCGAAACTTCGTATTCTAAGAGAATAATGTCGCTGCTAATCGGTCCACTACACGATGCCAGAAGCACTTTTTTCTTTTTGATAAAAAGATCAAAGTTTTACAATGGCCAGCAAATTTAAAAGATAGGAGCAATTTATCAAAATAGACGGCAATTGCAGAATGCAAGTAACTTGAATAGACGCATCGTCGAAGGGTGAGAAAAAAATAAGAGAAAAAGAAATGAAAAAGATATTTAGATCGTTAGCAAAATGAACGACAGCGGTTGTAAAAAAAATAAAGGAAACTATAGAAAATATTAACATGACAATATCTTTGATAAATATAAGTAATTTTTCATTTTTCTGCAGCATGTGCCGTCATTTTGTTCGACCGAATCGTTATTTCTAATTTTACAGGAAAAGATATTTATTTTCGCTTCAGAGCTATATAGCGTCATTAAAAATTATCCGTTAAGTTAATGAAACATATCTTTGTATATTTTTTTGTATTATTCGATAAAATTTTCCCAATTTGCACCATACGATATCTTCTTGTTCGGGAACGTAGATAGCGTTGGGAATTTCCTCTTAATTTTAAAAAATTTACGCTGAATCTCTTGGAGAAAATTTCTATATAAAGTTTTATTCAAAGTTCTCGACTTTGGCGAGTTTACAACTCTCACGCGCAACGATATTTGAACGGGGACTCGTGCCAATTTCACGAGACAAACTTCGTTTGTTTAAAGCATAAAATAACGAGGTAGCGTGAATTCAGCTAGAAATATATTACATAATACCGAAATATCGCATAACCAAGGTTCAATGTAAGATATTATAGCTTCGAATCTAACGACAGCGATCGATAATGTCAGGTCTGTTTACTACGATTAATGGAGTTGCCAAATTTCTATTTCCGGCAAATTGAAAGGTGGAGCGAGTGGACTTGAAGTAAAAGTAACATTTGACAAGTGACACAGTCGATAAAGCTACAAAACTACCGAAAATTAGAAAGAACATTTTAGATAATTTAACGGCTATCAAATTTTCAAGTCCTTGCTACCCACGTCCATTGTCCATACGGATTTATTTCGCGGAGCTTTAGATATTTATAAAAGGCGAATCATCGTCCAGAGAAATTCTCTGGAAATGCATTTAAAATTCATCAAAATCTTCGATACTTCGTCATTCGCGTTCATTGCCCTTATAGATGGTGTCTCCGAGAATTTTGGAAATTTACAGAAGATAAATTGTCATTTCGAAAATTACTGCATTTGAGACCATAACATTTTTAAGTCATCGCCGCGCCAATTGTCTCTTTTCCACAGTCTCGGAGATTTGCGGAAAGATGTCTGTCATTTCCGGTATTTAGCGAGCGATTAAGGGATTTTGCAAATTTGAATCAGGCTGTCGGTACCAAGTAGACCACCGTTTAAGGCTTATGTCAGGTACAGCTTTAATCGCGAGTTTCGCTTCTCAGCGCCTCGAAACCTCCGCGATCCTCCTCGTTCCGTAGAGAATGGAGAAGCTAATTTGCAATAAAGCTTCTCTGGTGAAGTTGCGTAACGGGTCGCGACTTTTCCGTCTGCCGTCCTGAAATCCGCTTTATCGGCTTTGGCCTCGCACGATAAATGTCAAGCTTTATCCTTGATAGACAAGAATGCGAGCTGCGAGAAAACATAGCGCGCGTATCCGTTTTCCCAATAGTCACCCCTACGAGTAAATCATCGTTCTCGCCCTCTTACGAATACGTCGATACCGTGGCTTTCCCTTCCACGCAGCTTCTTTTACATTCGTGAAATACGTTTATCCCGCATATAAATAGATAGATCCCACGATAGAACGACGTTTAATAAAGACTTCGATCTTTAGAAACGCTGGTTATCCTCGATACAGATTTTAGAGATTTTTATTATTCGTTTGTTTTCAGAAGAATCTATTTTTTATAACGTTTTATAACGTTCATTTTGTTTGCAGACGTAAATCGTATTATCTTTCTGCTCGCTTCTTGTCGATATTCTGTACGACGTTCTTGTTCAGTTTCTATTCCGTTCATTTTCTGCGGATATTCAAAGAGCTTCGATAGTCGATCTAAGGATTCGAACGTGTCTGGATAAAATTGAAACAAGATTCCCGAGGAAGGGCGTGAGAAATACGCGAAGGAAGTTCGTTAAATTCGAAAACAGGCCACTTGCACGAATCGCGGATTAAAAAAGTTCTTGATCGTTGCTGTGAACCTGTTTAGTTTTGCAACTCGGTCGAGGAAGCTCGTCGTTTCGAGGAACGATAGATCTGTAAATTCCAAAGTTCTAGACGTATTAGATAACAACGGAATTTATCGGCTAGTCGTTTGCGTAACTCTTGTATGCATGGAAATGTCTAACCATTGACAGCTAATTTCACTTCTAGTAGCTACGGCTGATAATCGTGCAGAACTATTACGTCTCTACTGCATCAAGCATGAGAAAGTCGAGGGACCGGTCGTGTTATAGGCGTTGAAATCACTGGAATCGTTCGCTAGAAATCACCTTAATCCAGATACGTTTAGTTTCCTTACAGAGAAGTAATTACAAGGTGGCTTTATTTTGCGATATTGCGCGTTTAATATAGCTCATTGCTATCGGTTATTCGTTGCAGGAATAAACAAAGAAGAAGAAACATGATTAATACCGATACTTAACATCCTGAAAATTTTCGTCGTTTTGCCGTCTTTGAGATTTTAACGGTATTGCACGTTTAAAAACGTGTTTAAAGTTCGTTAAGGAAACAAAGTACGTAAAATATGACAGCAACCAGAATCGACTGGGAAAAAACTTCTTTCGTCATTCTACGAGAATACCGTGCCAATTACAATTTCCAATTTAGCAACGAACATACTCGTCGAGGAAATTCTTTGCGTTATTATCTCGTGATGCAACGAACGAGTAAAAATCGTCGCGCTGAACCAGCTGCAACGTGATATAACAACGTCTCCGTTGCTCAATGAGCGCGTAGAAATCGTGCACGTGGCTCGAAGACGTTGTGTCTCCATAAAAATTACATCCCTTTCACGATCAACCATCGACGTTGGCTTCAACGACGTTGCTACGCTAGAATAATGTGTAATGCGCGTTATGATCGATCGTCTCGCATATGGAAGCAACGCGCGTAACGCGTCGTGTCCGATTCTACCGAAAGAAATGAAAATGGAAGGTACGTGAAAAGATACGCGCACAATACAAAGGGGAAAGCAAGTTTTCATCCGTGCGCTTTACCAAAAATCATTTAAGTCGCCGAGAATATCACAACCATATAAATTTTTACGAGGAATTATCAATTTATCGCTTCGAGTAATTTCAGGACAACGTCTTTCGACGTTCAAACTGTTAGGGAAGTGATACATTTACACTGTACATGAGAGTGTGTGTGTAAGGGTTAGAGGGCGTCAAGGACTCAGTGGAAACAAAAGACTGTTGCCAGATGTTAGAAGAAAAACAATAGACAACGTTAGATCAGAAGGACGGTTTCAAGGTGGGACGACCGAAAGGTCAGAGTGTGCGAGTCGAAAAGTGTGTGTGTTGCGAGAGACAGAGCTAATCGAGTCGTCGAAGAGTAGAGTCGTTAGAGTTAATCGAGAAACCGAAGAGTAGAGTCGGTTGGCAACCAGCGTGCGTGCAAGACGTTCTTAGAGAGGAATATAGATGTATAACTGTTGTATGGAAATATAGCCAATAATTTGTATTCCCAAATCCTCGATTTTCCTTAACACAAACATTTCAGGGCAACGTTCTTCCTCGCGTTTCAGAAACACGATGTACGGAGAACCGTAGTCGAACGATTGCATCTTCTCCGCAAACGTGGCACGACGACCGCATTCGGTAAGCCATCGAAAACGATTGTCCCGTGAACGCCAAGTCCGCACAGCCGATTAAATTTCAACGACACGATTCGATTCCTTCGTTTTAACGGGCCACTTGTCGTTTAATCGTGCCACAGACATCACGGATCGAATCATTGGAAACTCGCAGCTTCCGTCGCGCGACAGTTAACACGGTACATTTACGTGGAACAGAGGGGTGACACGAGGTCACAACTGCGAACAGGAATTTCGACGCGGTTCGCGGTTTAACGTGGTCTGGCCACCAACGTCGCGACGCGGTTCCAATCACGACCAGTTTATTCCCTGTCAATCGCAATTATTTCGAACGCTATCGAATCGGATATTAATCTTTCTGTCTGACCCGCGACCGCGCCAACGTCCTCATCCCCTGTTCGATTAACACGCATCCATGTCCGGCAGAGGGTTTTTACGTTTCGTTACTGCTGCCTCTTTTCAGACCACCTGTGGCTGTGTTTCAAAGGGCAATCGAAAGGGAACACGCGAGAGATGTTTGCGATCGAGTAGGAATTTTAATAGCGGTAGAAAACTCTGAACGATAACGTTTGTGGGGACAACGGCAGAGAGGCAAATGTCAATTTTAGCGAATTTTCGGTTTAACAGATTTTGCCGCGCTCCTGTGTGCGCTCTTCGCCATTGGTTATGTCGCATCGAGAATGAAAATTTTCTGATTTTTACCTTAAGTTGTGGCGTACAACGAGAGGCGATCACCTTTCCATTTGTTACAGTTAAAATTATAAGCAAAAGTCTAAAACGATACGGAATAAAATGACGTTTTATTTCGATATACGAGAAAAGATGAAGTTACGACATCATATTGTTGAAAAACACGTTTTCTATGACATTTCCCATTTTCCCGTAGATCCACCCATTATCTCGTTAAACTGGCACAACGATTCGTAGACGTACGCTGTCCATCGCAAGTATTTGGGCATCTTGAGTGCAATTTCATCGAAAGCTTTGTTTTCGTTGTTTTCTTAAGAACGTCGCTGATTTTTCCAAAGCGTCAAAATATCTCTTCTGCGTCAAAATTTCGTTGTTTCTGCTCCGCGAAAGACCGTAATAAAAAATATCTCGAAAGAGCTCGGAAACCTAAACAGCAGGAATCGAAAAACGACCAAATAAAAGACACCACGTAACGAATTCCGAAAGGTAGTGAAATAAATTCAAGAATAAAAATATAGATATATCTGATTTTCCATTTATCGAATTTCCCTTGCAGGTAAGAGGCAGAATTGTAGCAGCTTCGCCTTATACGCGAAGTGCAGGAAAGTTGGTCGAAGCTAGTTCGTTATCCAAGCATCGTGTCCGCGTCTCGTTACCAGGTTGTGGCAGTCAGCTTGTTGGAAGCTGCACGTCAGATAGTAATGTTGCTCTTTAGAGAGAAGGTGCACGTAACTGGATTAATCGTTATCCAGTCCGTGGCTTGTGAGACAAATTGGCCGAGATCCTCTCATCTCGGCACGAATCCCATAACCCGAATCCAAGACCATCGCGTGTCAAGGCAAACGGGACAATTATTCCGTGCCATTAACCTTACGAAGTATCTTTAAAAATCCTTTACATTCTTCGACTGTATCAAATCTCTCTCTCTCTCTCTTTCCTATTCTTCCTTTCTCTTTCCTTTAGAAGAAGGGAGTTTTGCCACTAAGTCGCAGTTACGTTACTGTTCAAAGGTACGTGGACACTTGCTTACTCGCGAGAGAATGTAATTCGGTTACAAAATTACAAATTAAAACAATAACTGAAAAACGTGGTAAGTGGAATTTCTCGTATTTCTATTTTAAGAACAATCGCATATTGTCGACACAGATGAAGCAAAGTGTGCGCATATTTATTTACAGGAACGCAGATATCTATCGCGTAGATGGCGGAGATACCGTTTTGCGCAAAACGCTTCTTCGCCATCTTCCTTCATGTAACTAAACTAATTTGCAATTGTTCTCGGCACAAGCGGCGTGGCAAGTTCCGAAGTTTGTCGCGGCGCGCCAGTTGCAAGCAATTACGGGGAAATTTGCATCGATATTTCTCTGGTTCCATCCTTGAATAATCGCGAAATGCGAGAAAAATTAACCGGCGGTCTTCGGTCGATAAAAGTATAAAAGTTGCCCGATTAATTCTCGACGAAATACCTAGAAATTGAGGATAAAATAAATACTCGTCGTAAAAATAGAATCGACTTCCGCGTCGGAGAAATCTTCGCGATTATGTAACGATGTTTGCTCGTAATCGGCCAGGCCTACGTCCGTCAGATTCGTTGAGAACCGACGATATATTTTTCAGAAATACGTCGTATTATGTTAATCACGACTCGACCTTGCGTAATATTTCGTTACAGGGTGGAAAAGATCTTGTCGCATCGTTATCCACTCGATTCATATCGTTTTTTCCTCGTGTAACGAGATGGTCGATTCGTTCAACCACTCGTTCTCCGTTAAATTCTTTTCCTCTCGGAACCAAATACTTTGAATTTTCTCGATGGAAATTAAGCGACGACCCGTAATTACTACCGTTGGAAAACGTTCCATCTATTTTTATTCTCTCGTAAATCTGGATCAAGTCGATCTCAACCGATTAAATAAATATCGGAGGATTTTATCGTCACGATGCATATGAGATACCCTGCTTGTTATTTCCTAATCTATAATTTCACGCCAGAAATACAATTTTATTACGATACAATTTCACTAAAACCTTATAATTCGAACGCGTAGATCGCGTGTGAAAAATACAACGAGTTTATTTTCGTCGATCGTAACTTTTAACTTTTGTAAAGTATCGCTAATTATAGCGTTGGTCCAGTTGCGTAAGAGACCGATTAGAGATAGTTTTAAATCGACGGAAAAACGAGAATTGTACAAGTGGCATAGACGATGTTCACGTTGTCAACGTTAAAACTGCTGGTTGCTGCAGTCACATTGATTCGTCGGCCGTTTCGTTTCGCCATTGGATAGAGCCGCTAAGTGTTAAGTCAATATCGGAAGGAGGTGGAATAGGAGCAATCAATTGTGTTCCTTGCCCACCACGAACAGAGCGTAAAACCGGATTCTCCGAGCAATTCGGCGAGTCGAAACGTTCACCATATCCAGGATCGTTCCCGCTTTGTAAATCGATATCGCTTTATTACATGGAGCTTCTGTAAACGAGCGTCATAAAATCATAACCGAGGCAATTTCCTTCGCCAATAACTTCCATTCGGCTACCTTAAACGCAACCCTGTGAACGTTGATGGTCACTTTGTTTAGCACCGTTCCCTTTTCAAGCGGTATACGACGATTAAACCAATCACCGATTAAACCAAATATCCGATAGAACGTTGTGCTCCTCGAAAAAGAAAGAAAATCAGCAAATACCGGTGGAGTGTAAATTTAACAAGCATGCGAGTTTGAAATTCGCGTACCTTCGAATTCTGGGCATCCAGAATTCTGAAACGAAGGATTCTACGAGTTCGGAGACGTAAAGTTCGAACTATCGAGTTTAGAATTCTCGGAGCATAGAATTTTTAAATTTAGCAACAATTAGAACGAAGATTAGAATTTTTGTGAATTTAGAATTCTCGAAAGGCAGTTTTTAAAATTTGTAACGTTATAGAAATCCACGCGATCGAAACTTTCAAGCTTTCGTATTATCGACTTCTAGCTTTTGGAATGCTGGAATTTCAAAAATTTGGCGGTCTATAGGAATTTGCGAATTTCAATGATTTACAGATTTCCAGCGTCGAACTCCATAATTTTGAAATTTATTTCTTTGGATACCAGAGCTGGAGAATTTCGTAAATTTAGTACTTTAAAGCATCCAACCACCTATGTACTACAAGTATAAATAATCGCGTTGGCACACGATTTCACAATGAATGAAATTCCCACTTAGTCGATACCGCTAACACGATAAATATTCATGGGGAAACACTGTACAAGCCTCTCTGCCCCCGTGATAGTCTAAATTCTCTTAGATATACCTGTCGATGGTAATTTCCATTTTAAATTTCCCAACGCCGTTCAAACGTTCTGCGCTCGCTAATCGACACGCGAGCTTTCCGGACTCGCTTACGTCCCCATCGACTTCTTACAACCTTCTAAAAAGAAATACGACGTTGGCGCATGTGAAATGTCACTTTGCGAAAGTTCGAATTTCCCAAACTACCGATTATCAATCGCATTAAAGAAAACGAAACGTCCTACGAATGACGCGCAAATTCGAAATATCCTAAAAGACGTATAAAGTGAGATTATTTTCTGCATGCGATATTACGAATATAAATATATCGTTCGAGGAGGACTAAGGGAATTCTCCATTAGCGTTAGATCATTTTTTAACGCAAATTGTAAGCGTCTCTCGTCCGCGTCGGAGCTGGTCGACATCCTGAGAACTCCAACGAGCCATTCGGCGTTCAGCCCTTGTATCGAACCGCACTTCCTCCACGTCATCGGCTTTATTACCCTACTGATCATAAATTTCCCAGGTTTACAAGTGTGTGCGCGTGTACACGCGAGCAGCCCCTAATGGCAAAGCTGAAGAAATATCGGCGACACTAACACGGAAAATAGTAGCGGGGTAAGTCTTAATATAAAGTAGGAAGGAAAATGTTCCATCCGCGAATAATTAGGTCCTCGAGTATAAAACGAAACGCAACTGAGTACTCTGTATGGAGCGAGTGCTCGTTTACGATCAAATCTTGTACAATCTTCCTTAAAATCGAAACGCTGATCACCGCTCGGTAATAAAAAAAGAAATACCTGCCGTCGCATAAACAATCAGTCCACTCGTACGTTACTTTTCCCCCATTAGGCGTAACCGAAAGAAGGAACGATCTGTTTTTCAAGAAACGAGAAGCAAAAGTGGTGTGCGAGATCTTATCGCACGAGACAAGCAGATGATGCACGGTTGACCGCGAAACTCCGTCGCGATTACGTTGACCCGATAGCGAAGACACTAAGCCAAATGGGAAAAGTTTAACCCGCGGCTGGAAACTCGAGTGGAAATTCGATGGTTGTACCGGATCAAATTCGAGCTGGTTTCCGATCCTTTGAGACATCGTGTTTCGACACAATACCCGCCGTGATTCGTCCTAATCGGTTTTCAACTAGCTACGATCGACGTAGCAGGTTACGAGGCTCTTTCCATGGATTTCGGGATGTATTTGACAGGTGCAAAAGCGGACCACCCTTTAATATTGATACTCGATAAGGAATTATAGCGGTGGACTTTAGCGCAGATATTCCGTGGTACGGCACATTGTACATTACGTTTCTATATTTCTTCTAGTAAGGTATATTATAGGTTGCCTGAAAAAATTATAGCCTTTTCCACATAACGCTTTCTGATAATACCGACGTAATACTTTTCAAGCTAACGGGAAATCGCTTGGTCTTGAACGAAACATAGATCGAGAATTTAATACAAATCGAAGTTGTGGCAGGGATTACGGTTTTAATTCAACAAGGGTAGCTTGTATTCGTAACAAAGTTTAGTTTGAATGCCAACTTCAGTTCCGATCCTACAAACGAAAATTATTAAATAAACGAGAATTATTAAAAGTTATCCGATAAAAAGCAAACGAGCAGCGAAACGGACGCCCTGCGCTTTCTCTTAAAACTCTGATTCCAAAGAGATACTTTGAAATTATCATCAAATTCCTCCATGAATTTCCTAAACGGCGTGTACTACATATTTTACGCGGCTCTTCGAATCTCTCGATCGAATTACTTTTGTCTCTTTTATTCACCCTAATTCAAATCGAAGGAACGACAATACCTCCATCTTACACAATAGGAATTCAAAATGAAACAGAATTTATATTCAAACACACAATGGCCTATTACCCACAAATTCACTTATCCGTCCTGCGATTCTATGCGACAAAATCACGAATTCTATTCGCGAACCTCGGCTCGATTCACCGAATTCGTAGCGTCGATATTTCGTAAAAAATCACCCGATCGCGTCGAGGGTACTAACGACGTGATCATTCGTCGGTTTCCAAGCCCACAGATCCCACCACCCTGCCTTCGATGTGCCGTCGACGGAATCCAGCCGTTGCAGTCGATTCGAGGGGTGGAGTATCAATTTCTTTCTCCAGCCACAAAATAGCCCAGTTCGCGCATCGAGCATGCCCCTTTCTCCTCTCTCCCACCTTCTCTCTCTCTCTCTCTCTCTCTCTCTCTCTCTCTCCCTCACTCGTCCCCCTCTCAAAAGACGAAAAAGTGAAAAAAAGATCGTCTCGTACGGCAAACGGAGAACAGAAACGTGACGAACGACCGTGAATTTAAATCGAACCGGAAGCTTCTCGAAAAGCTGCTGATAATTTCATTTTTTAACCGAGTGCTGACTCGACCGAGCTCGATAATCGCGATTTAAGCTTGAAATACGACTTCAGCTACCCAGCTGGATTATACACTTCGCCGTATATTATTCTCGTTCTTTACGATCAACAGCTTTTCCGACCGACTTACCTTTTGACTCGACTATTTCTCCGATTGTTTGATGTATACGAGACTTTTGTTGGTATATCTTTCTACGATTAGATTACGGGTTACGCGAAACACCCTCCATCATCGCAAGATCACGGAGCTTTAGACGCAAGTTATCGAAAAAAAAAATAAAGCAACTAAAATATAAATATGGTAGAAAAGAAAAAATAATTGTAAAATAAATATAACAACAGGAGGCAAGTTCAAAATGGCTGTTCAAACTTCCTAATTACTTAATTTTTCAAACAGATCAACCTCCTGCAGAGTTAATTCATGGTTGCAATAGTAATTAGCCGTTGTTGACCTAATTAGTTAAAATTCAGAGCGTTGCGATAGTTAGAAATTTGTAAAAAGCTCGGATCAGATACATGATTAAAAGTCTTGATCGAGTTATGGCGAAGTAGATTTAGCGTAAGATAGTTGGAAATTCCGGTACAAACTCCTACGCTAGGCTAAGCTCTACGTTCCAACCCTTTACGTCTTTCGTTCCTTTTTAACCTTCCTCCTCCCTTTCGCTTCCTTTTTTCCTTCCTTCCTTCCCGTTTCTCCGTGTTCTATTTTCCTCTGCCTTATCGCTTTGTTCTTCTTATTCTCTTCTTTCCTCTCGATCTCCTCTACATTCTTCGCCTTTTTCTCCCTTTCTTTTTATTCCCTTCTTTACATCCCTATCTCTGCCTCTTTCTATTTCCCTCCCCTAAGAAGAAAGAAGAGACAAATAAGGGATAAAGGGTATACAGAGAGACAGAGGTCTCGACTTATTTGCGATCGGTCGACGATCAACGATAGCCGAAAGAGTAGCTAGGGTTGATCACGCGAGTTAATCAGTACGGTACTCGATTAGAGAATTAGCAATGGTCCGAGAGAGTACTTACGAGTAGGCGAGTAATCGATCCTAGCAACATGAGATCGGTGTCTTTCCCTCCACTGTACATCGATCAGCTGCCCTTTGGGCTGGAACGCACAGATACGACGAAGAGAACGGTTTATTACGGTGGCGTTTTCTCCTAGTCGAGATTCGTCTCGCGATATATCGACTCTGAATTGGTTGAAAATGGAACATTATTCGTTATTCCACTGTGGTATTTCGCGATTAAACAAATTCTTCCCATTGAAATTTATATCATCTTTACGTATCAGTTGGAGGAAATAGTTCTCCTCTTTTATCGTCTTCTAATTTCTCAAAAAGAAAAATTTATTTATTGGATATATAAGATTTTTAAGCAAAATTTAATAAAGATGAATTAACAATTTTAATAAATCGCGTACAAGTAAATCTCACTAAACGATGCGCGATACCTTCTCTTCGTCGTTACGACTAGAAATCTTATAAGTAATAAATTCAATGAACGATCGATGGACGATGAATAAATTTTAGAAATTGTTACAACTGGATTACGTCAAAGGGAATGATCGAAGTAATTTAACGATGATTATGGACTCTTCGATGCGTATTAACAACGGAATAAATAAAATTGTGCGAATCTAAAATCAACCACTTTCCGAACTTGATGGCGTGCTTCGGAAATTAGACGGAAACGGTACAGTTTGGAGCGTCGTCGGATATTTTTCACGTAGTAACAAATTCTAGCCAGAACTCGAGTTAATTAGTACAGACAGAGGGGAGTTTTCCTCGTGTTCGACAACGATAATTCATCGTTCATGGATCGAAATTGTCGCCGATTCGTGCTCTGCCTGCAAACTCCAGCATTGGGAATAGCGAAGCCAGGACACGTAAGCAAACAACACGCGGAAAATTCTACGAATTTCTTGTTAACGAACCCTTTCGGCTCTCGATGATATCTGTACGCGTTTGTGGACACGTCGATTCGATTGAAAAAGTTCGTATTTCTGAATTAGATATTTCTTGAAAATTATCACGAAGATTCTGATCTTTGTTCTAGCTTTTAACTCGAAAATTCAAGAAAAATGTAAAACTTTGCCCAAATGTAGTTCGTGCGATACAAATAGCGGAGCAATTGCTTTTCCTGCAGTAAAACGGTCTTAGGGGTAAAAACATCCCCGAAAAGATATTTAACAAACTATACAAGATATAGGGGAGGAGTGAAATCAAAAGTCGTAGTGTTCTTTATGGATGCGAAAGTTTTCAAAACAAAACTTTTCTTCGAAATTTACCTCCATTACCCATAGTTTTTTGAAATTTTATTTTCTCCTGTCACAAACATAGATGATGATCTTCGCAACAGCTCCTTACAAATATTTAAATAATCTGAAGCAACAAAATTTCTTGAGCTCCTGCCGAGCTACGGCAACTCGTGCAAATTATTTATGATAATTAAATTACATTTACTATTATGTTAAACCATATACATAATTCTATACAAAGATGCAATTTTTTTTTAATTTTTCAGTTGCCCAACTTCCCTTGCAAATTCTTTTTTTTTTTTTTCTTTAATTATATTCTGAAAATTTCATACCGGTGTTCGAAATTTTCTTGAAAAATGGCGATCCTTCCATGACGTAACCTAAACGTTCTCGCGTGAGAATCTTCAACGATGTCAAGTGGTCGTAAAGCATTTTACCCGTCGCCAAAACTCGAAGACTAGTCTTTTAGGATCGATAATGTAGGACGTTCGCACTGCTTACAATTTCACAGTCTATGCCCAATAATTTTCTCTCTCTTTTATCCTGACTCTGGAAGGCGTAGCGTTTTCTTTATTAATTCCATCGAGACGCCTCCCTCCGCGATTTCCTTCCTGCCACCCAATCTTCCTATTGAAAACACGTAACCTCGGCGGATGAATCGTACCATGGATCGTCCGTATTATCGCGAAAATTGATCATCCCTGTGGATCGACCTTCTCGAATCTTTCATCGAAACGCTGTCTCGTCGATGAATACGCGTAATGCAACGCGATTCTTCCGATTCCCTGGTCCGCGGCTCGTTTTAGATACGCGCGTATCGTCCCGGTCTATTGCTGGTATTCATAGTAGTTTCTCGTCGATGAACTCTCTCCTTCCCTTTTGCTTACACGCGAGGCTGATAGGCGGCAATTCCGTACCGGGTTCCGGTTTATCGCGACCTTTCATCGAACTCGCGCCACGAGACAAAAAGGAGATCGTAGCCCGTGCACCGGCGAAAGGAACTCCGTCGATCGTGATTAATCCTTCATATCGTGCCCGGGATTTACGGGTTTGCAGTTTGCCTGTAGCCGGCTTCCTGTTGCTTGGTCGAGTTGATGAAAGCGTTGCGAAAGTGTTCCGTTGGGTAACGTTGTCGGTGCTCTCGAGTGGAAGAAGGAAATGGAAAGGTTCGTGGAGATATCGAAACGTTATTTATGTTACGTAGAAACGAAATTGATCGACTCTATCGAGGTTAATCGTTTAATTTCTGAAATGTGAAACGTTGTTCGTCCATTCCAGTACCGAGGTTAACCGTTCTTCGGATCGTTTCGCACGCCTAATCGTACCTTTTTATTCTTCAATTTCGACAAACTTTTCAAGTTCGAGGAAAACACGAAAGAATCTTCGTTGATACGCGTGACTTCCGTCCTTGAAATATTTTCTGCAACATTTTCGATTGTTCGTCGATCTAGGATGTTTCGAAAACAAAGGTAAGGTCGAGATAGAAATTCAAAATCCGTGGCAGAGTTGGGAAAGCTTCGGAGGATGTAGACTTTAGCGAGGATTTGAGAACGCGCGGAATTCAGAAGTACGCGATGGCGATAGACAAGACGTTGCATAGGGTTTTCCGATTCCTGATAGTCTTTCGGCGAAGGAATCCTCAGTTTGGAAGCAACGAGCGGAGAAAATGGCACGCGAGAGTAAAACAAAGTGGAAACAATGGCCGACTAACGAACAGCAGCCGGAGAATGTAACAACTTTCCGTGCAAGTTGCTTTTCTTTTTCGTTCTTCCGGCGAATGGGCCGCGGAGAATCGAGACGCGCTAATGGAAAAGTGTTCCCCCCGGCCTGGATCGAACGATTCCCCGTGCGAATCGTTGAAAATCGCGTCCATTACTTACGAGTGGAGCGATCTGGGACGCGGAAATGGAGACCGGCCGTAGCCGAATTCTTCTCGCCACGAGAGTCTTCGATGATCCGCCAACGCTGCACAATGCGACTGACAGAGATTGACTAAAACGTCGTTAAAATGAAATACAGACGTTTCCGTGAAAGAAGAGAGTCGTGGGGATTTCGAGCGAAAGACCGAGAGAATATCGGTAAACCGATAAATGGCGGTGAATCGGATGGAACAACGTTTTTCATTCTTGCTGATGCAACTTTCCAATTTGTCCGACGATATATGTCTATTCCATAGATGTGCCATGTAATTGTCTCGAGAATAAGATGGTGTCAAACCATCTTAGCCCTGGTTTTGCTTTTGCAGAGACCTTTCGAAGAATCGTCGACCTTGTCTTTTTATTATCCCGCATGATGTCACGGTAGAGTAAGAGCGTAAGAAGAAAAAAATTCTTATTGTATCTAAAAATAGGGAACGACCATGAAAGGTATGAAGTCACGTGGGAAAACTAAAAACGAAGCGTAACGAGGGGTTAGCTCGATCTCGTAGTACGTGAATTACGATCGTAATTATATCTTCCATCGTAACAATAGCTTTCAGGTTCCTTACAAAGTATATACGTGGATATATGGCAACTTGGCTTGTGAAACCGACCACCGATTCCTACCATTGTCTCCTGTGCAGTAAATACGATTATAATGGACACAACGTTGATAGAGAAAAAATTAAAACTCAGTCAGAAGTTTTTACCTAAATATAGACCAAGCAGCACTCCATAAAATGTACAAGGCCCCTTTGGTCTTGAACCTTCGTTACTCCGTGCGCAGCGTTAGTTTATGTTATCTAAAAACTCTCACCCTTGTAGGATAAGACGATGGAGGAGGATGGCAGTCAGGCGGCTTAGAGCCGCTTCATCGCCGTCCCAACGGACCACGACTAGAAGGGGCGATAGCGCTAGGGGCAATGCTCCACCCCTAACGCCAAATTCAACAGTCAGGGAATTATTAGGACTGGCTCGAACAAGAGGACGCGGGAAGGGGGTGCAAGAGAAGTTAATTCATAAGAGGTCCGACACTACTCTGCTGTTACCCGGTTATTGGCAACAGCGGAGTGTTCATGAGGATTTCTTCACGTACAAAAAAAGGAAAAAAAGAAAAACAAGTTTACGTTATCTATCCTATGTTGATAAATAAAAGAAAAAGAGCAGCAATTCTTGATATTCTCTGATCAAATAAAGTACTTTACACTCTATTAAGCATCGATATTCCTTCCCTTCGATTTCATTAAATATTGGAATTTCATAAAACGAATAGCAGCGCATATCTGACTACGTACAACGTCAATATCGTAGTAATATTTCCTGTAAACCGTGCTTCCTACATCGGAGCAAGGAAAAGCTGCCTGAAGCTTAATCTCACCTAATTACAACGTCTGCCACATGCTGTCCTCGAGCGGTGGTCTCTCCCTTCGAGACGAGCTTTCAGCGAGCGAAAGAGGAAAAAAGAACTTCAAAGAGCAGCCCCGCGTGTCGCGTGGGACTCTAATTGATTCTCGTCGACGTCCTCCGACGATTCCCGTCTCGAGAAAAACTTTCCACGAGCTTCAGACAAGGGTAAGAGCGTCACGATTCACCGACGGTTGGGCGATGTTTGCGGCGAACCGAAATCGACAGCCGGAACGAAGGTGAAGACGGCGTCAAAAGCGATCGCTTTTACCAAGATACGAAGAAAAGTCAGAATTCGAGCGCGCCGAACCGACATGCCAACCCGTGCGAACGTGATACCAGAGGGAGGGAAGGGAGGATTATTTGCATCCTGCGACAGGATCACGTAGACTGGGATTACACGCGTCCTGAATCTTTCATCGGGGGAGAAACGTTGTCGGCCAGCCGAGAATCGTGATTCCTCGAATACAAGAATTCAGCAACCAGTTCGGCTCGCGTTACGCGATCGAAGCTATTGAGATTGAGTTTTCGCGAACCGATGGACCGTTAAACTTCAATCTTAGTTAATCCGTCGAGGATCAACGTCGCGTTAACGCGACATTTCGTTCATAATGTTTTGTCAGTCAGTTTAAATTATCAAAGTCTGTCGAATTTACATCGCGGATACGAGAAGAAGTTGCAAGAATTTGCTCCATCTATTTTTCAACGCTTCTATTTCTTTCTCCATCTCGGTTCTACATCTACGTTGTGAGATTCGAAGAAATTGAAATACCTTACGATTCGACGAAGAGCGAAGGAAGAAAAGCTCTTTGCTTCGGAAAATGGCATTGAAGACTATGCTTCTAAATAATATTATAAAACGGTAGATTTTAATAGCCCGGATAAAAGCTATTAGTTTCGGTTCTAGCGAAATATATATGATGGATGACTCTTAACGAAGTACGTAATTAATCTTTTGGCCTAAGAAAGTTAATAGTGATTGATGAACATTGACGTAAGACCGAAGAACGGTAGATTTCGTATGAACAAAAGATCATTGAAAATTTGCAAGTGCGATCCTCCGTATGGATAAAACCTTACGCTCCACTCGACCAAATAATCGATTGTACGATTTTATTCACGATAAAGTCCTTAAATTAATCTCCTCGGTAGAGAAACCAAACCAATTTTCGATACCGAACTAAAAATGAATAAAGGTGAATTTTCTGTAGAAAAGGATATATATCGTATATCGAACGATATCGTAAAAGGAGACATTACGTTGAACGACATTGTGCGTAGCAGCTACTCGATTTGCAGTCGAGTAATGGATCGTTGATGTTGACTCTTAGCAGAGCGATTAATCTTTTGAATGCAGAAAGTGTCGAGACACGACTAGAGAAAAGCAAACTTCGGCTTTAATTAGGAACTGAAAAATGAAAGGTAGAGTTTAATAATGCGCGGGGTGTTAATATTCGCGTGAATACGTTTTTCATCAAGATCCTTGCATTTCTAATCTACCTAACGTTATACGACGCGACGTACACGTTATGATGGAAGTTGTGTCACGCACGAAAGCAGAAAAGCGAAGGTCTTCGTGATAAACGCGGCACTTAATGTCTATCGTAGTTTACGAGTTGCCTCGTGAAACAGTGTACGCTTTAAAATTGAATTCTCTTTGAAATTTACAGCGTCCACAGGCCAGAGAAAGAATGACGTTTCCCATTTACCATGCACGAGGAAAAAATAATTTTCCAAACGTTACTCACATCGACAGCTACCGACCTGTATTTTTATGGTTCTCAACTTACCTGAAACAAAAAGATAAAAATATCGTTGTAAAACCATCGTCGATTTGCGTCGAACAAAATATTCGAAATAAATCATCCAATAAAATTATCTTGCAGATATATCGCGCGTAAAACGTAAGGTAAATCGAAACGAAATTCAGCGTTTCGATATTTCTGCGAAGATCACCGATCAAACGGAAGCAGAAATGTTAGCTGCGTTTCTGGACGCGACTTCTCTTGTAACGATACCAGCGTGACCGATTGAAATCGGATTACCGTTGAATTTCAACAAAGAACCAGCAAATCGGATCACGCGAGGATCGATCAACGTTTTCAGCTTCGTACATCCGTAACGCGTGTAATTTAATTTTAAAAAAAACACACACGGAGAACAAGAGAGCGAAATAGAATCCTCGCGAATAGAACCGACCGACGACTTACGTTTCGCGTCTCGTTTCTTCCAAGGAGCATTTCTGACGCTTTCCAGTTTTTAATTTTTAAAGTAAACAAGCATTCATCGTTCGAAAAGACAGATTCGTTACGATACTAGACAGTTTTGTTTTTCTTGTCTGTGTTTTTATACCTTTATCTCTTTTTTTTTTTTAGTCGTAAAACCTTTCTGCGAGAACACCTACGATGATTCAAGGCATGTTCCGGAAATTACTTTCGATTCTTTTCTATTTCACTGATTTTTCTCCGCTAAATGTTTATTTTCGTAGCATATTCATTCGGACGGTATCCATTCTCATATAAATCTCCATTTTGTTGATTGAAAGACAGAAATCGAACGAGTCGTTGAACACGTGTCATACGTTGCTTACTTTTTCCCCCTTTTCATGCTTGCCGAGCTAGAATCAGTCTCCATTCGCGTCTCCATTCCACAAGACAGATGTATCTTTCTTAACTCAATCGACGTCTGCACAGTTACTCTAGCTTGAGGCTCCACGTACTGTCGACTATAGCACTTGATTTCGTAACTCTGCATTATCGTTCAGACTGCTGATATAAACAGCGCCGATCGAAGATGCGCGAAATCTTTTACTTAAATAACACGAATCGTTTTAAAAATACGATTGTTACTCGTTTGCACGCTGTCCGCCAACACGTTCGAACGACGTACTTGTGAACAGCGTTCGTGGACATGTTTGCCGGTGAGAACACGGCTTAACAAATAATTTTCATGCGTAACTGAACAGCTCTGAAAATCTCCGAGCAAGAAATCTGTAAGTTTGTACACACAGCAGCGAGGTATTTCCATCGAATCGTATCGAACAGATAATTCGAAAAACGAATCGATGCGCGTCGAGGATAATCTGAGACGGGTCACGGCCTAGCGTTTCGGCTTCTGGATCGCGTGTGTGTACTTGGCTCGACGCTATCGTCACGTGCAACCGAGCAGTAGATATAAAGGTCTCCCTTAATAAGCGCAGGTACCCGTGGCTCCCGGCCAAACGCAACATCGCACAGAGTAGAAAACCATGCGATTATTTTTATCCCATTGGAGAGGCTTCGAGGATTGCGTAGGGTCTATCGTGATCACGTGTCTTCTCTAACGAGATCCAGAGGGGATATAATCTCGAGGGACGGTCACGATCATTACGTTATATTTGCAGTATCGTTCAAAAGTACTCGCACGCTCGCTTACCCTTAACAAGTTATATTTTGTTATATTACGGTTACAAAATTAATGATAAATCCAACTGCGACGATTTTGATATTTACAATCGCCATAAAAACCAATACGCGTTACTGTCAAACTCTGCAGAATTATTTTCTTATTTTACGGAGTCCTTTTATAAGTTTTTCGATAATCAGTCTAATTTTATAGCTTTTCGATTGCACGAGAATTTTCAATCGTTAGATCGCCATTAATTTCTGTAACCCGATCAAATTCACGTTTACTTCGCTTTATAATACAAATCGACGAAATCGATCAAAGCGGGCAAATACTTACGACCAATAGCGTAAATACGTCGAAGCGCAAACTTTCGGACGCCAATCGTCGAACATCGTAGCCGAACTCTTCTCTCTTCGCTACGACTGCAGCAAGAGCATCGCTTTATCGCTTTATCGCTTTATCACGTACATTATGATATTTGATAAATTACATTTTCAAATATATTTCAGGCCAAAGGGTCCGTGTACAGGCGCATCCCCGATCCATAGAATTCGCTTTCTATGGACTTGTGTCTGTCTATGGATAGACACACGCATACACACGAGAATCGTTGGGGCGTCTTCGAAGCGTAAAATTAATGTCGAGGAACGCGAATGCGATCGCTTTGCAAACAGATGAATATAAAATCCAGGTCAAAGCTGAATATCTCCCGTACAAAAGGGGTGGCGCGTGAAAAAAAAGGGCCGGCCGCGGTTCGATATTAATTCGACAAAATTAATATCGAACGACCTATATTCCTCCGGTACTGATACTCTAAGCCATCGTTAGAATATATAATCACCCTTTTCAGGCGTAATTACGACTCCGTTCTGCTCTATGACCTTCTCTCATTAATAACGCATCTTTCTTCATTCCCTTCTAAGACAGTGAAATCCGAAAACCAAGTACCCAGTCTCTCGTGGCTCGTCCTCGCTTTTCGCGATTCGATATTCGCAAACAATTCGTGGTTTGCCATCTGTTTCTACACTGTTCGCGAATATAGAATACATAGTTGTCTCATCCTTCTATTATGAAAATATCGCATTATTATAACTTCAAACTCTCGTTACAACTTCGTCGTCAGGAAACGATATTCGTTGCATAAATTTAAAATCGAATCGATACTTGAATTTAGTACAGAGAAGAAGACAGAACAAGTTGCACGACATATTTCTAATCATCGTCTTATTAAAGTTTGTTAATCTATCGATCGAAAAACCATTAAGAACAAAAAAATTGCTGGAAAAATATGTTGGCAGAAGGAAAAAAAACGTTTAGACAACATCGAACCGGTTTCCCCTATCATTTTTCGACTTGGAAAAAATCGCTCCTATCGATGTAGCGTTCAACGTGGCTAAAACGCCCTATTGTTCGCGTTTACTCGATTGTTACTTTCACCCCGTGCATTATTACGTCGCGACACGACGTCAGTCGTCGGATAGCGTTACCGGAAATGTAGACCGGAAAATCTTCCTTTCTACGGGTTCTCTCACGCTTTAACCACCAACACCAACCCTTATATTCCTGAGGAATGATTCTTGGAGCGTGCACGAACCGACGAACGAATAAATCGGATTCCAGACTAAATCTCCCTCTTCCTCACTGTCTCTCTTTCTCCGCGAACCGAGCGGAGAATATTTTTCTCGCATTCTCGCACGCACGATTATAGCACGCCCCTCCTTTTTTATTTCCTTGCAGAATTCCATTTTCTTCGGATACTAAACTTCAACGGGACGAAGATACCAAAAGCCTGAAACGTTATACGTCATCAGTTACACCTACGTAAGTCACTGAGATTCATTCTTTGGAGATTTTCCCAAGATTTATCTTTTTTCTTTTCTCTTTTTTTGGTCCTTTGAACATCTTTATTCTACTTAATTTATAGCAAAGGTCAAATGGTACATTCTATGGAGTATCTATCCTCAGATAATTCGTAATAATATGATCTGACCGTTAGCAGCGAGTGTGAGAAACGAGCGTCGATCCGAGTGCAAGCGTATGAAGTATGAAAGGACGAATGCAAGGAATTGCAAGTCAAATCCATTTCTAAGCGGACGAGGTCGAAATTAAATAAACAATAATAATATTTCATAGGGAAATTTAAAATATGGAAAAATAGGCGTTCGCGATACTAAACCGACTTTCAACTTCCACTTGACAATTCTAAACGTTTCATTGTTCGATCAAAGATTCCTCTTGTCGAACATTTTTCACCTTATCGAACACCAAAAAAAGGAAGGGGGAAGAAAAAGGAAAAAAAGAACAGAACCGTTATTCGACGATGGAATTAGATCAGGACAAAGTCTCTTCTTATTTATAATTACGCTTCGTTCCTAAAACACTTGGTACGCGAACATTTCCCAGAAATTCGAAAGATGGGGGTTGAAACACGCAGGAGGGAAACACGGTTCTTGAGGAAAGTCGATGAAGTCTGAAGTTCCATCTTTGAGGCGTGCTTTTCCCTTAGGAAATCTTACGTCAGCGGGACAGGTCCAAGGAAACACGAAAATACCAACACCTGGCCAAGCTACACGACGCGATGCACCGACTCATCGTTGTAATGCCGCCATACGTCTGCAGCGTCGGCTTCGACCTCCGCCCCCTTTCCACCCCGTTTAACCCCTGGGATATGATAATGCTACCCTCGCGCGAGGAAAACTTGCTTTACACGTTATTTATGCGGCCGGAATGACCTGACACGACTCTCCTAACCCTCCTAACCTCTTCAATCCCTCTCTGCACTCTCTTTCTGGTTCACCTGGCCCGATTCGCCAAATCATCCTGCGGTGAATTCACGCGAAATCGGAGACTTGCCTTGATTTCGCGTGACATCAGGCTGCTGATTCGACGCGCGACTTCGTTCGCTGGGGTGAATCAGACTCAGGGGGATTCGATTCCGCTAATTAATTTCATGACGCGTCCAGCTGGCATATTAATTTTGATCGTCCGACGTTCGATCGTCGTAAAGCCGATAGTTTTAGTAAGATCTTGGATAAAATTTTATTTGTTACGATGCAAACAGTGGCTCGATCGTGGTATCGAAACGATTGACCTTGATCACTGTGACAATGAGACGCGAGATTGGAACTAACGCTGACGCGTTGACTAACAAATGTCGCGCGTCTTATCGTTTGTCGCCTTTTCCCGTACGATATCCAATCGCGATGACGATTATCTCAAGAACTTGGATTTAACTAAAATAACTAAAATGTAAAAATAACTAAATGTAAAGTGAATTTCTTACAACGGATGGATACAAATTTGAGAAAAAATCGAGCGGCGTGATAGTTAAGCATCGTACAATACGACAAATGGAGGTTGAAGGAAAATACTGTATGCGAATCGCAGAGAGTACAGGTTGAATCGTGCGAACGTATCACGAGACACATTAGAATCTCGACATTAATCCTTATCACGAGGTACACGATGTACTGATTCATCGTCATAATGCCGCCATATGTCTAGCACGTCGGATACAGCCTCCACCTCCTTTCCAGCCTGTTTAACCCCTAGGGATATGATAATGCTGACCTGGCCCGAAGAAAACTTACCTTCGCCCTATATTTATGCCGCGGTAGAAGCAACTTTTGAATCTCGACTATTCCGCCAACGAGAATGGAAATTACATAAATTAGCCTGACTTCCGCGAATCTTTTCACGCGCCGTCGAGCAACAACTACGTAAATACGATACATCAAGTGTAATATATCGAGATAATTTGATCAAGAAAATCTCGGAAGAACAAACGGCGACGTTCTTCTTTCTTCTTTTCACTTTCAATTTCTAAATCTTAACGCTACTCGATTTGATATAATTCGACAGAAATACGGTAGATCGAACCGATTTTTCTCAAATGAAGTAAAAATCACGTGGAAATGACGCGAGGTTACAAGTGAACCATGACCGACGATAATTAGGAGAAACTCTGGAATAACCGTAAATAATCATGGGGTGCACGATGTAGTCAGCTCATCCTCGTAATAGCGCTATACGTTTATCCTGTCGGTTACAAACTTCTGTCCGCCCATCCCATCGACTACTTTGCACTCCATTTAATCCAGCGAAAACGACGACGACGCGCGCGGTCAACAAAAAATGTTGTTATCACGAAGAAAAACACCGCGAATAAAGTTACCTCTCGCTTCCAACGCCTCTTCCAAATAGCGTCTTTTCTTTTCCTTAACTTACCCTCATTTTTCCATTCGATTCGATATATTCCTCCAAACGTAGAACACAAGAGAGAACACAAATGTAGGTCGACGCAACGATGATTTCACGATTAAATTAAATTTAGCCGGCTGTAATCCCCTTTATCACGGAATTCTCTCTATAGACAGTTAAACTGGAGAACTTTCAAATTTTTCTTGCGCTCTCAACTTTCTCCGTTTTTCCCTTGACTTTCCATATACGCAAGCTTTTTCAAACCGAAGAAATAGCCAATTTAACGTAACTCTATAATTCCACGATTATATTAATTTTGTTCGACTATCATCTGTTTCACCGTGAAATTCTAGTCGTAGAAAGTCGAAGTTGAAAACTTATCCAAAGTATTCGCCGAGTCCAGTATAGTTAAATCGAGAAACTAGGTTCCAAGTTAACTCGAACATAGTACGATGAAAGGTCCTGGCCAGATATAGATTAGGTCAATTACAGATTAAGCTACGTTCTAACCGAGTTAGGTTGAAAATGGGACCGAGAATGGTCTGCGAGTTAGGTGTAGAACACAACCGATCAGGGGAGGGTCAATGGACAGGATTAAGTTAGATGTAAGTCAGTCGTAGAACAGAATCTGCTTCTCCAAATTTAATCCAGGCTAACGTTATGCTTGATTACAGCTTCTCTCTGTGATTTGAGAAATACCGAAACTGTAGCTGTTGCGAATAACTTATTTACAATTATACGATGGTATAGCGATAAGATGATACTACAGCGTTATAATCACGAATGTGTGAAAGATAAGATTTCAAAAATACAGATATACAGAAATGCGTAACTTTCGAGTTACACGGCGTTGTAAACGGTCAAGCGATAACGCGTTATGGAAACTCTGAGAAAAATTCGATCCGAGTGTCTTAAAACAGAGAATGTTCATGTAAAATACAAGGAGAAAGGAGCTCGTTCGAAGCACCGTATAATTTAGTCGCGCGATAATGGCGTTAAAGAACAAGGGTGAAAGGGAAGCTTTTCCGGTTGAGACACGGCTGCTCTTAAACATCCGGGAGAGACATCGAAAAAGAAACAATACGATTCTAATCTTCCGTGCTAAAGCTCGGCACGAGTTGTCTGCTCTACAAATTCGCCAAGTTACGCCATTTCCCTGTCGTAATGCTCTGTTTGGCGCGTTACGCCCAAATCCAGCCTTTTCTTACCGAGAATCATCCCCTGTGGAAAGTCTAACATACTCCAGCGAGACTCGTTACCTGGATAGTCCAACACGATCGTATAGAAACGAGATCAGGCGGATATTCCAAATAAAATTATCCTCGAAACATTCAATTTTAACTTACGAGATATCGACCGTTTGCTCTACAGCATCGAGTCACATTCGTGGCGTGTACTAAGGACAAAATATAACAAATTATACGGATTATACTTTTATACTTTACGTCGTAGAAGCAAAAATAGAAAGAGAAATTTTCATAGTACGATTAGTTGAATTTACAAGGAAATATTTCTCTACGTATAGGCTCGCCGCTGTATGTTCACGGGAAAAGATCATATTCGTGGAAATGGGACGAATTTTGTTAACGATTCGATTGCCAGTGTAATCGTCTTGGACATAACGCAATGCAACCGACAAGATGTTCGATTCGAGATCGATGGGATCGTGTTCGGCTCGTTAAAGTGCAAATATCACGGCAACTGGGGCAATTGTCACGGACGGCGTACTGCTAACGATCGTGGACGGTTCGTTTTCGGTTTTCTAATCCTTCGGGAATCGTTCGTGCGAGCGGCTCGGACCATTCTTTCGGCTCGGTCGACCAGCGAGTCTCGCCTAATGATCTTCTCGCATTTTTACGCTTGCCTATCCCCCATTTCTTCCTCTCATTTTTTCAGTACAGTACTACTGTACTTATCCTTATAAAATTAAAAACTCCATATTTTTCTGCCACTTTCATTCCCAACTACGATGCTTTCATCCTTATTGACGAAATAGCGTTAAAATCTCGGGAGCAAAGGGTTGAAAAGGGGAGAAACAAGACGTTTTTCTGGAAAGCTGGTCGCAGAGAAACAAAGAGAATTAAAAGATACAGAGTGTCAGAGGCTGTAAGAAAGCAAGCGGTTAAGGCGAGGCCACGATATTTTCGTCGGGCCCAGCGCCCGTAAATAAAGAAGTACAAGCTTTTTACACGTACAACGAGCTTCTAATCGCGCGGCTGAAAACCCTGCAACGACTTTAATCCAATCCCTCGTCCGTGGCCGAGCCACAGGCGGCTTTTTCTCCTCTCCAACGAGACAGCGTCGAGTTTCAAGCGGATAATACGATCCGCGTGAAAACTCGTATCCGAAAGCCTAGGACGCGGAAAAGCGTAAAGTCCGACCGAAAAGCTCGCTCGTAGAACGGTCTGGATTTAGGCGTATTTGCGGACGTAGATGTGTCGCCGGAAGCCCGCTAGGCAAAAGTTCATCCATTGGAACGCGACCAGCCAAGCCTAGCCGCGATCCACAACTCTGCCTATCAACCACTCGATTCCGTGAAATCTATCAAACGCGATACGTTCTCGGTCGAGATTTTGCTGTGGATCAAAGCTGTGCCAAATTGTTGGAATATTCTAAAAGTTTATACATACAGATTTTGCGAAGCGTCAACTATTTATTAGAGAGAAATATAGAACACGATGTATACAGGTGCGTTACTTGTTTCAGCTTTGACTTAACGATACGTTTGATCGCAGATATGGCAAAAAGTAAAGAATTAATAGTAGAGAAACGTTCTTCTATCATAATTGAAAATGTAATAAAAATACCAGTGTGTTAACTAGATTCCACCAAGTGTCCAAATACTCATGCACCGATAACGAAGTGGATAACAGGTCAAATTGCGATTTCTACTAATCTACGATTTCTTCTACAACTTGGACTAGAACGTGAGGCGAACGTCACACGAAACAAGAAATACGAAGCATCGATCGACATAAACGTATGAACAAAACTAATCCTACCCTACAAGAGCGAATAAAAGCAACACTTGTGCAACCATAAACTTCCACTCTCGATAAGTAATTCGTACGTATACAGGGCAGCGTGTAGAACACGCCGATCTCGTGGAAACGATTTCCAAAGTCCGACGTTTATTTGCTCGGAAGAAAAAGAGAGTCACCTGTGCCCGTTAGCTAGCCGATAAAACCAGCCTAGTCGTTACAGAAACGATAAATGGTCACTGTCTAGCAGTTGTTCGGTGCTCCGTAAAAGCAAAACTATAAAACCTGTATCTTGGCTAAGATTAATTGTAAAAGTAAACTTTTTGATACCGTCGTGCCTTTTCGACTTTAGACGTCCGTTTGTACATTTGTCAATGTCGACTCTATAGAGAATGTTCGTTCTGTGCGTCACGATGGCAAAACAGTCGATAGCAGCTAACGCGTGACACAGATCCAAGAAAGACCTAATAATTTATGGCACCTCCCAATGTTTATCGCTTCCTTTCCCTCGGTTTCGCGTTATGGAATCGTTTATATCAGCGATTCTTCGATTGCTTCCAAGTACGATCAATATATGAACCCGTAATAATTTTCAAAATAGGATTCGTAGGGGGACTCTATGTGTCAATAAGCGATGTCAGAAAAATCGTAATAATTTAGCAACTACCGTAAGAGGTTAACAAGATTCGTCGAAACAAAAAATAAACGCTTTGCTGGTTAGCAAATATCCGAGGATGTTAGCAAATGTTCGAAAGACCACTATTCCAGGAGAATGCAATTTCCCAACAGCGGTAAATGGTTGATCGCCGATAACCGCTTCGAGGCATCTTATAGACCGTCGCACCAGGTCGAACGTGGGCACAGTGTACGCCACAGCACTCTCTATTCTTGAGGACAGAGAAGATAATTCTATTTTCGTTCGACTCGAGAAGTCGGCTTTATGAACGACTTTTCTCTATTCAGGCTCGCGTGCCTTGACCCGCGACTAATTATTCGCGATCTACCTTGCGGGCGACGCGATTGGCCGGTCTCGCGACGACCATAATGGCGAATTCGCGATTACGAAACGCCGACTCTGCTCGCTGCCAAAATATTTGTTGCGTAAATCTGCAAGCAGCACGCCACGGGTTACGTCCCAGCGTCGCGGTCTTTGCAAATGGCCCGTGATTGTCCGATGGTCGCGCGGAAAGCGGCTCTAACGACGCTGTCTGTTCTAATCGTACTTTCCACCAGGAAGCCTTTCGCTTCTCCTGTTCCTGCGGCAGCTAATGATTTACGGTGACATCCTCGTCACGTTTCACGAATCTCCAACGACATCTCTAAAATTTCTTCAAGAGCTTCTCTCGTTCGTTTGGCAACGTTAACGGACATTGTTCGTTAAAGCGATGCTTCGGTTGTTTTCGCGATGACGAGACTAATTGCGCGTTCCGCGTGAGATTGAAATAGAGAACAGATGCGCGTGGGCACCGACCATTTGCTTTAACAATTGATTTGCTTATATTGCCTGACGATTAATTATCGCCGCGTCGAACCAGGCGAGGATCTAACGATAGCTGGAAGGGGAGAGACTTCGATGCCGAGGGAGGAAAGAAACGCGACATTGGCGTGACCCGTGTCGCTAACGTGTTTCTGCGCGCCAGTGACAAATGGTATCTGCAATCGCGCGGCTCCCAGCCGGCTTGCATCACGGCAGCGCGCAATCCACACGATTTTCGTGCGAAATAAAACTTATTAACCCAGAATATTATGCGACCGCGTGTATTTTCGTCGACTACGGCGCTATAAAAAGCGGTCAAGCCAACTTAGAAACGCTAGCACGGGGTTGCGTGAACCGAATAGCAACAACCACGATAAAACATCCCGTTGCTTCGCATTACGCTACGCCCGAACTATGACATTTACGGAATTCCAACGTACGAACCGAGCAGCGCAGCTCCGCGGAGCTTCGGGCCTTTTCAGCTGAAAATTTTGTTTCGATCGTGAAGACAACATGGTCTCGTTTCGTGGTGTTTTATATACTTTGCGAATGCAGGATCGATCAAGACTGACTTTGGAGTATTTGAAACAACAGACGAGGATTCTACGAGATTCTTCGTGACAACCGACAAACGGTAAACAATTCTTACAAGAGAGAACACAATGAGAAAACAATGAGAAAACGAGAATTCCTTGCTTCGTAACGTTGAAACGCGTTCGTGACACGGATTATAGTTGCAATTCGATCGGCAGAATGATAGATGATGAATGAAACTGAAGTCGGACGAACGAGATAGACGAAAGTTGGCTGTATTTGCCACAGGGTTTAATTTACATTCGACTTTTCAATTTCAACGAGAGAAAGTTTTAGATCGATCGCGATCAGATTAATAATGCTAAACTAGGTCAGTTATATAATGAATGACACAAGTTACGATTTTGTAACTTAGATAGTTTCGGTATAATTCCATCTCAATAAACATATATTATATATGAGCGAATCCCCATATAACACGTTTCTACATAACGTGGACTCGTATAACGCGACAAAAAAATTGCAGTAGCAAGAAAAAGCTACAAGAAATAAAACATGAGCCGTGATGGGTATTTTGCTGCGGTCCACTATGGGTAGCGAACGTGTGTTTATTTCTTGTTTATGTATAGATAAAGAAGTTAATAGATAAACCCGTAAAAGATTTATAGGTTGCGTTATAACTGCTATAAAAATGAGATTAGTGTAATGCGATTTCCGATAACGCGAAACGTATCTAACCCCAACCTAACCCCGTGTTGTACGAAGATTCACCGTAATAAACCGTACGTTTCGATTCTTCAGTAAGTATCGCTAAATGCAAAATATTATAATAAACGTGGAGCGGTATAACACGACGAATGTCTGCCTACGAGATCCAAAAGGTCCACCGCCGAAAGAAAAGGTCAGGAAAACGCCATGACCGTTCCTCCGGAATCACGTAATTCCGTAATGGGGTTCGCCGATATACGCAATTGCATATACATATATATGCTACACAGGAGGGTTAACAGAGGACGGTAGATATTCTCGAGCATCGTTTCGTCGACCAATCTCTTCCGGCTCGTATCGGTTCGCCTTCTAACGTACACATAGCGAGAGAGAACGAGAGAACTACGAGAGAGAGAGAGAGAGACGCGTGCATACTGACTGAACACGCATACACAAAGGCGAAAGAGAGAGCGGGAGGGGCAAGTCCCCTAACAAACCGGGGGCTGTTCTGGCAATGCGGCGCATCCGCATTAACCAAATGAAATTCCGTTTATATTAGATATGTAGGCTATATTGGCTGGCGCAGCGTATAGCGAGCCTGCCGCAATATGGCCGAACCATAGTTGCGGAACCGTGTCACTCAAACGTCTCGTCTTCGCAGACAGGCAGAACGCCGGGCCTCCAACCGTTGGGAATATGTCTTTCGAGGGCTCGATTCGCGAACTCGTTTCCTGGTACTCCGGGTTCGAAGACGCGACCGTGTGTTTTCCACCCGCTTCTCGTCTCGTTCGCGAAGCGGTGAAATCGCGCCGCAAAGGGCTACACCGTTTGCCAACAAACCAAACGTATTTCATACTACTCTGGATCCTGGATACAGCAAGCTGCCAGATAGGCAGTTAATCAGAGTGAACGCTCTCGCGCAAGGGACGATCGATTTTTGTATCCAGATACGAGGCAACGATACAGTATCGTATTTTCGGTTGCAGAGAACATTTGGATACAATTTGGTAATTACGTTAGCTTTTGTTTGTTCGATGCGTTCGCTGATAGCGACGCGTATGTAGCGTCCATTCAATTATTTAAACGATGTTGCTAACGTGCAGCCATGTTCATGAGCATCGCACTTTCTATTACAAAGGAGATTTGTTTACGCGATCGTGACTGTATTTCTTAAATTTCCTTAAACCTAATTACGTAATTGAAAATATAAAATATTATTTCGAAGGAATAATTTGTGTACTAATTTGTCAAAAGACGAAAAGAAGCTGACTGAGAGTGTCGGAGTATATTTCGAAGATTTTGCGAGACGTCGTATATCGTAAGAGGATATCGAAGTTAAGAATGAAAAATGATTCAGAACGGCAGATATTCGAAAGCCGGGCCAAACGAATGCCAGCCTAACACGCGGGTTCCTCGGCTGGGATAACTTCCGTCGGATACGACAGGTTTTCCAGTATTTCTGGCGCTGTCTGGTTCTAACTTCGTATCGTACAATGTTATCTTTCTCTGACTCTGATGTCACTGTGCATCAACCTTCGAAAGCTCTTGACTAATATCTCTATCCTCTGCGATTCACCGAAAATCGCGAAAATCGCTTTCGACGTGGCCAACCGAAACCTTTTCGTCGCACCTACTCTTTTACTTCTACTTTCCCTTGCTTCTTTCCGTTTGAATTAGTCACTTAATAATAAATATGTCAAAATAGTCGAAAATTGGATGTAGCGCGCGTGTGGCGAGCAGATTTTCAAAATCGCTTTTCTCCAGAACAAGAACTTTATTCTACATTTTGAACTTATTTCTTTTTACGAGGAATCGCCCCTTGCTCAGTTTTACCAGCATACCCTATATACACTGTAAGTTTCTCTGTATCCGGGCCTCTGTTACGTTAAATAAATATCTTACGTAAGAAAAGCGACGTAAGAAGAAAGGGAATAAAGAAAAATCCAGGGAGAAGCAGCCAGCTTCGTCCAATCTCCGTTTGGCAACCGATCAAACGCAACATCTGCCAACGTCCGTGAACTTTATTAATTTCATTACCTAAAAGCACATCGACGTCGATCGACGACAGCCGGAAGTAACGAGAGAGTACACGTGGAAGCCAAGGTCTAACTGTTCCGTTGCGTATTTCCTATTTTCCACGCTAGTACGATCTCGCCTGCTGCGTCTCTCCGAGTCTGCATTCCTACCCAAGCCAACGTAGTTGAACCGAGTGAAACTCAGCCGCCAGGAGGAGAGCGACTAACTTTGCTCCAAGCACGAAAGCAACGTCGGACGACGGGAAAAGGCAAGGAGAAAGTAAGGATAAAAGCAAAGATAGGCAAAGATAAAGCAGAGGAAAATCAAAGATGAAATAGAGAAGGGGAAGAAGTAGAAAGGTAAAAGAAAGAGGCGTTCAGAGGCTGTTAAAAGAAATAGTGCTGGAATAGGTGCGCTTGATAGGTTTTCTTTGAGATAACGTCCACGCCTTGTTGTTCTCGCACCGATCACGACGTAATACGCGAAGATTCTCCGATAGATCGAACTCTGCACCGTGATTTTCTCTCGGCTAGATTTTCTTGTAATATCCACTTTGTCTTAGCGTGTTGCGCGTGTACAAAGCGTGACAAGTGTGACTACGAATATTTACAGGCAAATTCAAATTTTTATGCATACGACTAAAAGAACGAAATCTGGATAGACAATTGTTTCATTAGTGAAATATTATAACGAGTATTATATTTTGGATACATCGTGCGCATTCTGCGCATTTTTCCATCCATAGATTTCCTATAATTGCGTAAGAATCCACAGTCTGCGGTGATAATTTCCATCGTGTCGTAATTCGATGAAAAATCCATAGATCTTGCATCTTTAAATTTCCCACAAACGCACACAGATCCGCGGATTAATTATTACTAGCGTGCCTTAGAGGCGTTCTTAAGATATAACAGCAAGTTGGAGCGCGAAGGATTAAAGTTAATTATGGATGTCGAGAAATTAGATTGCAGGGAATTAGGAGAAATAAAGCGAAGGTTCGCAAAGACGATTGAAATTGCAAATCGAACGAAGAGAGCGGCAATTAAGCTAATGCTCCGAGTTGAACAAGATCCATTCTTGTTAAGATAATAGCATGGCGGGTACGTTTGTAAGATAATTCGAAAAGGTAAACAAGCATCTTATAAGAAACCAGTTGCGTTGCCGATATGATGTGTTGTCGTCAATTAGTTGATAACTAGGCAACCTACTGAATGTCGTAAACGAGCCAAGACACGATCCCTGGACGAATGGTCTACGAGTATATTTACTTACCAGCTTCGAAACGATACATCAAAGCACCCATAAGCTACCGCATAAATTTCCATATTTCAATCTTCAACGATGTCTAAAACGATTAATAACTGTTACAAAACTGTTTCAACGGATTACCACGACACAAAATTATTCGGTTATACAAGATGTCTCGGTGATCATGGTACAATCGGCAAAGGGAACTCTGCGTGAAAATAAAATAAAATACAGAAGAACATTTTCTTCATACGACGCTACGTTTTCGATAAAGCAGAATTTGAAAATTTCTTTCGTACACGTGAGGTACGCGTAAGGTCGATTTTCTTCGATCGATCGACCAATTCTCTCGATCACGTAATGTTAAGCGACGATCGAAACACGGCCTCGGTTGGCGCAGGCCGAAAATCGTGGAAAGAGGTCGTCATACGCATTCGGTATATAAATATATACATAGATATAACCTCGGTTCTTCTGGCAACGAAAAAGACAGTTCTGTCATCTGTCAACGATGTGGAGGTCTACGGATTACATAAGCTCCTCTCTCTCTCTCTCTCTCTCTCCCTTTCTAACCTCTCCTCTCTATCTGCATTTTTTCTCGTCGCGCTTAGTTATTCGTTCGTCACGGAAAGAACGTTGGACCGAGTGGCGATCGAGTTATCGTACAAAGATAATTACACTGTCCGAAAATAGCCACTGCCCACTCCTGTGGCGAGAAACGTTCAAAGAGAGGCGAGAATTCGCACGGACAGACATAGATCACGCGTAGATCAAACGCCCGTGACGCGATACAAAGTGATTGCGGCGCGAATATCGACGAAAAATAGGAAGCCGGGCCTCGTCGCAGCTCCGTCACAGAACTAATTGAACGTCCGTGTAAACCACATTCCATCGATGAAATCTCGTGTCAATGAAACCCGATCGACTTGCAAGATTTTCATGAACGACGTGTTTGATCAATACCGATGAGTTTGAGTTAGTCGACTTTCGAATTACCGATCGAAGCTACGACCGTAAATGAAAAGCAATCTAAGATTTCCTCGAATTTGAGACCGGGAATTTAATCTCAAGACTCGACAATATCGATATTTCGAAGATACGAACGATCGTGAGTTTGGAAATTCGAATATTTAGAAATTTGAAGATGTGAGAATTTGCAGATTTTAGCGCTTAAAAATTTGAACGTTCGAACGTTTGGAACGTCGAAGACTTAACGATTCAAAAATTTGAATATTTGAAGAGCATCGGAGATCATGGCCCACGAGCACACTTATCTTCATCATGGAAATGCAAGAATTTCAAATTTCGAAGATACTTAAATCCGGCCATCAGCGTGTTACGAAATTCGAGGATTCAAACTCTTAATATGGGAAGCGCCAAAGCTGTTTCGAACTCGAACACAATCTAAATTGTCTCTCGGACAATACATGGAAGTGTGACAAAAAGCCTAGATTAGTCTGTGACAAACGCACTTAAATATATATCAGTCGCTAGACGCAGCGCTCATCTGGCGGGTTAATTTGCACCGCGACGACAAAGACAAACGCGGTAATCGTTGACATTTCGCGTTTCTTCGCCGTACATTTCTGATTCGCGATTTTTCACGTGCCACGCAGCTCCCGTTTAATTCGCCGAAATTTACAGCATGTCAGGAAAATTAACTATCTACATGCGACCATTCGCGAGTTTCTTTGCTCGTTGTTTGTTCTCTCGGGCAGAGAAGAAACGTCTTCGATTTCTACACGTAAACGTAAATTCGCGTATTTTTCTTATCGACGCGCGTCTGTTTTCGATTCTATGGTCCCGAGACCATACATTGCAAATACACCGTGTTTTACATATTAAATTCAACACATCCTTCTCGAACGTAACTTTAGGAAAAAACGATGCAGACGCATCCGGTGAACAAATAAATTACGAAGATTCAACATGCGTTCGCGAATACAATGCGACCACGGAGATGGTATAAAAAGCGAGGATACCTCTCCTTGGCTCTTTCAGCGAAATTTTATCGAGTTGGTGAAAACGTAACGTCAGTTTTCTATGATGCTATTGATTTATTTGATCAATTATATAGCTATCGTTTCTTCGATTATGTAGAATCTAATAATATACGTACGATCGAGAGGAACCCCAAAATAAACGTTGCAAAGAAATACTGGCTCTTGACACGTTCGCTACGTCGGCTTTTTTTGAGGGTTTTGGTGTTTCTTTCGCGATACGGGCGACAATGTCCCGTGGAGATTTCGATCGAATAGCCGCACTGAACTTTCCTATTTGACAGCACCCCAACTACCTTAACCGCATACTCATTTCGACGCATGTTTCGCATTGTACTTTCATATTTGAAAGATTTACCAAGTATCTTACGATGTAACAAACTATACGATGTTTATTTCAATCTGCGTTTATTACGATTCAATAATAAATATGGTATAAAATAATCTTAAGTAAGAATAGGAAACATTTCACTTTTTTTAGTATCAGAACAATGAATCGAGAAACATTGTTCCATTCTTAGCGTTCCGGGATAAAAAAGAAGGTCTCGTACTACAAATCGTTAGATTTTTGGCAGTAAGGGACAAATAAGCAGGATTTTTCACTATATTGTGTCAGAATTTCTCCTTTCCCTGCAACGACTCGATTAGCGTTTATTTCGTTGGACGTGAACGTGCTAATAAATAAAAAATTAGTTCATAAATCAGAATCGATCACAGTTAAATTACACGCATCCATCAATTTTCTCCGCCGCAGAGTCTCTACGAACAAATTTTATTCCAAATTACTTTCGCTCTGTAAAATCATCCTGTTCTCGACTGTACCAGTTACGGGACGCTATATATCTTCTGCAGAATAGGGAGGAAGTCCAATGGCACCGTGAGAGAATTAAGACACGGAGAGCGCGCGTATCTTTCAGCGGAAAGATACCAATGCATGAAACGACCAAAGCAACAGAGACACACCCATCTGCTCGTAAACTGTTGCACGTAGTATGCGTTACCTCGATTTTCACGGACATTGCATATCCAGTTAATACACGCACATAAATAAAGGTTTGTCCATAAAAGCAGGGAAAAAGGAAACGCTGGTAGGGACACGCGCAAGATATATACGAGTAACGATACGGTCGGTGGTCGTTTCAAACGCAAAAGTTTGTCCAAGATCCCGGATCTATGTGCCTCTAAGAGAAGACTTACACGACCGATAAAATCGATCTCGATCACGAAACGCACAACGTTCTCTCTCGCAACCCATTAACGTTTTAAGCTCTACGAAACTAGAGCAACCAGACTGACAAAGGGAGGGGGAAATTAAGACGGTAGAAGCTAGAAATGTTCGCGAAGCCACGGGTAAAAGCCTGCGTTTAAATTATTTCGCTCTTGTGTGGAACAACGAGTTTCAATGTTACCTCCAGATGTAAAGAAAATAAACGCTTGTTATACAAGATTCGAAATAACGCTTGGTATACTTAGACTACGTACGTACGAAGATCAGAGGCAAAAAATAAGATAAACGATTATGAAATTCAATGATCAATTTCGTGTTGCCGAAATCGTGCTTGCAATTGGTCGCAAAATTGAATGTCGTCTTGCGTATCTATTGTACTATCGAACATTCCACAAAATGATTATTTACTTAATTACTTACGCAAAGAATTATCAGCGATTTTCAACAACCTAGTTTTGCTTTCACAGTTGTTCTACGACTTCGATGCGAATTGTTTAGGAGGTCCAACAACAACCTTCGAACCATAAAGACAAGGATCCTTTGAACCAAGTTGCGGAGAAGTCCGAAGTAGCAGCAACTACAATACTTTCCAATTGTCCAAGTTCTTTAATTTTCAAGTCAAGCTTCTCTCGGTCATTATCAAACTTAAAAATTGAGAAAAATTTGGAAACGACCGGCAGTCGATAAAATTCCGAACGATATTTCGTCTGGAAAATTATTCAGAAGCAGATTGCCCTTTACGACATTGCACGGATCGATACGATTTTCGCGCAATTTCTTCCCCCGTAAATTCGTGAATTTCATATTTCACGAATTACGGTAATGCAGTGTCTCGGCAAAGGTGAGCCCCGCGACGCGTAAAACCGGCTGAAAAGCGGCAAAACGATGGTAAAGTGATGGCAAAGTGCTCGTCAAATTATAGGTATGCAGCCAGCGGACGTTTACGACGCGCGCTTCGACCCCATCTACTCGGGTCGCCACTTGCTCGATTCGAACTTCCACTAAGTGTCCGCTCTTCCTCCACGCTTTTTGCATCGTTCGCTTTAACAAGCTCGGGTGAACGAACCCATTTCACCACCATTGATGGATTTTAAGAATGACTGCGCGGGAATCGTCGAACACCGTTACCTTTTTTCCACGTTCACGTCGAATTTGAATAATGATCGAGCGACTTTCGAAGACGTTCGATATCACGTGCCAGGTTTTCTTCTCTTTGTATCTTGTACGATTATAGAAGGCGATTTAAAGCAGCGAAATGGACACGAGCCCCTTGCAAGTCAAATCGATCGAGTCCGTTTTTAATAAATTTGTCGATATCGTTATCGCTACTATCTTGCACGACAATTTATCAACTAATAATATTGGGAATTTTCGTAAAATTATCGAGCAGGAATATATGTAATAATTTTATTAAAGGCGCCAGGATATTTTCGTAATCGCAAAAACGATTTTAAACGCAGTTATTTCGATGGATTTGGTAGACTTAGCGTTGAAAAAGATGTCGGTCTTAAATATCACGGTCTTACGAACCTTTGTAACGACACAACGATCGTTGCAGTGACCGCACAACGAAAATTATGAACGACAAGGAGTTCTGACACCGTAGTATACGTATATTCAAACGTCGAAATTAGCGAAGCAGAACTGCAACGTTAGCCGTTCTCCGCTATTTATAAATTACTCTAATAATAATGACCACGGTCTTGGACATTGTAAATCCGTGCAATTTGTATTTGCGGTGAATTTCATTGAAAATTCGAAACACGATCCTAACGACACGTGTTTCCGCCTCGAGTCAATGTTTTCTGAAATTGCTACGACCGCGAGGCTCGGTTCGAAGGTTGCTTGAAAGTTTGAATATTTAAATGTTTGAACATTCGAAAATTGAAATGTTGAAAAAATCTAAAAATTAAATATTAGCATATTCTAATGATCGAATATTTGAGAATTTTAAACTGAAAATTGAAAAACTGGAGAATTCGTAAATTCGAGATATTATTGTCGTAAAACAGTGCTATTTCTATTTGCGACGACTTTCGTCCAAATCTGAAACACGATCACACCGACGCGTGTTTGCACTTCGAAGACTGCCAATTTCTAGAGATTCCAATAGGATCTTTAAACCATTATGGTCGTTGAAAAACGGAAGATTTTGCGATCGTCGTCCAAATTCGAACAGGTTCCCTCTCTTTCTTCGTGCCCTCTTTCTCTATATCTTTTATCGCGTGGCTACATTAATAAGACGATTGAAAGAGAAATTAAAGCAAACGAGGAACACGTCAGCCACGTTCGTGAGTCATGACCAACTCGTCGAGTTTTGCGAATGCTGCTCTACGTGACAGGGAATAAAAGTTTCTCAACTGCTTACACGTGAACGTTGTCGAACTAAAGAGTTTTCGACGGGCGAACGGTTCGTATAGACCCTGTTTTATCCGAAGCTGTATTCGATATTAACCCGCATTCGCAAGGTCAAAGTGATTACTAAGTTATCACTTAGGAACCACCGAGTCAAACGTGTTTCGTGAGCATGAAAAACAGCTCTGATATAGCCTGATATATTCTATTCCAAATTGAATTCCAAACCCTTCGTTCCTTGGTCACGATCCAAGAGACACGTACATGCTTATATGGTACTTTGTTTGGGCAAGTTTTCCATGTATCCGACGAATATTATCGTACGTCAGTCGAAAGGTGAATATTTCAATTGCATTTTAAGTTATATTTAAGAAACGTGAAACGTTTCTCTATTGTTAATTCTTTGCCTCTGGCTATAACTGGGATCAGATGTTCTATCAACTTTAAACTGAAACATGTAATACCTTATGTCACTCAAGTTCGAACTGTTGCTAAATCTCGCTACGAAGTGTCTAACAAGGAGGATACGCGTAATTTACTTTTGTCAGAAATTAAACGAAATATACAAAAAATATGGAATATCTAAATAAAAAAGCTACGATATAGAGCTTCGTTTCTTGCTGATAATAACGGCCTACGGTTCGATAGCCGACAAGACCAAAACGGCACGGGGGTTCGTTCTTCGTTGATAAGTGCTGGAACATGCGACACACGTGTTCCTGCACACCTTACGCGTCGTCTCAGTCACATATTTCACGTGGTATCGGAAGCGTTTCTTACCACGTCGTGCGCAGAAACCATAAATCCGTACAAGTATTTGCAAAATTTGAAGATCGAAGAACGGTGATAAAATAATGTCAGAATAATTTACGCGAAGTGAAATCACGCGTCATATTTCATATGAAATCCATTTTATTAATATCGTTCACAACGTGGAAAGGATCGGTTGTCACGCATGGTCGAATAAAATGTGCTCGAAACTCCATCGTTTCCGATGGTGGTTTTCAAACGTCAGATGAAACGAACGTTCGTAAACAATGGTTTTCGTCATCGACTAACGTGTTAAGTTATATCGATTTTATCTATCGTTTCGCGCGACGTTTCCCGTTTCACACGAGCATCCGATATTCGGACGCCTTAATTGTTAATAACACAAATTTCAGCCGCGACCGCCAACAGCTAGACCGCAAATGGCGAAACCGCCAACGATTCGACTGGTGTTCCATTGAAATAAACAACGCGGCCACGCGACGGTTCAGTTTCGTGCAACGAGTCACAGATTCCTCTACCTCGCGTACGAATTCTAGTCAACGTTACAAATAATACATTTTCTCTCTGCTTCTCGTCATTTTCGTTCCAATTGTATTTTTCTGACGTTAACGAACATTTGAAATGCGAACGAGATATGGAAAAATACATTTTGTTCGAGACCGAGCAATTCTCGGACGAATACAAAACATTCTAATACGTTTGAAATTCAATACAACGCGAATGTCTTTCCTCCAGCACCAGGAACAACGCTACAAAAGCCGCATAAATTGATATTCCAACAAATCTATGACTCATTGTATTTCATAAAATGCGCGCACACCAATCTAACTCCATAAAACGTACGTTCTGTTGTAAGCAGAGCAGCAACAGCGACCGGAATAACGCGAACTATAGCCGATTCCTAAGCGTCTATTTGTTTTCCGCATCCTTGGCAACTTTCGAGTACCGGTGCATAATACTTAGCACGATTATCGAGAATCAACGAAAGGCTGTATCGTACGTAACTACGTATACGCGTTTGTATTGCGTTTATATACCTATACCGAGGAATAATTTGGAAATCATTTCTTTCGAGTTAGCTTGAATTTTGTTATTTTAGAAAATTTTTTGATAAAAAGTTTTATCGGTATACACAAGCTGAAAGTTGATCGTTGATAGTTTAAACAAAGTTTCGACATCTTTATTTCTTCGAAGATCCTTTATTTTTATTGGAAGTTCCAAATATTTGACTGTAAAAGCCAGTAGCTACATACAATGTAACAGATAAGTATCTATTTTAAAATTTATTCGGATTTTTGAAAAGATTAAAATAGCAAAGACAAAAATTAGACTTCGACATAAACGATCCACTTTGTGCCTACGAAAAAATATTTGGTTATTTCCTCGAAAAGTTATTCCACATTTTTGATCGATATCGTATACAAGTAACGTGAAAGAATATACGAATCAATTATTTCGAAACACACGAGCACTCTAACTTACAGAACTCGCGGTAAACAAGGCAAAAAAAAAATCCTTACAATTTCCATAATTATATAAAAAAAAACGACAGTTAACGTAGACCAAGTTCTAGCCAAAAAAAAAACGGCTGTCTAGTTTTTCAAATCGTTGGAATCGTTAAAAATGCAAAAAAGTTGTACACGTACGGGGCTAACGCGAAACAAAGTTCATATTCACCGAGTGATAAACTCAAAGTTAATAGAAAAATGCGTCTTTCCTCTCGATTAGAAGAATGATTTCGAATTTTTTATCGACAATATTTGTAAGCAATGCGAGACAGCGTCGTATGACCGCGTGAATGCACAAAAAAGCGAGAGAAGAATCTGCGTAATTGACGGAGACTAATTCTCACCGTGAAAGTTTTCCCGGGCGACGATAATTAACGCCAACGAAGTTTCAGCTTCAAAAACAGATCTGCAGCTTCTCGGATCGGTGCATTCGTTAAAAAATGCATTTATCCCCGCAACGAAGCAGAATCGTTCACGCGATCGGTAAAATATGCATCAGCGGCGGGCAAGTTCCTTCAATTGCGACGACGAATAAGATACAACGGTCGGGGATCGGCGATAATTAACGTTCGGATTTAAATGGTTTTAAGATGAAACCTTCTTCGCGAGGACGTTCGCCTCGAAGAGACGTTTAGAAACGAAATTCTCCGAATTCGTTAGGTAAAGAGAAGCACCGATTATGTAACTCGATAAAATGATACGCGAAAGAAGCGCGCGAGCGCATTCAACGTTGCGTTAACTTAGTTAACGAGCCGATGCTCGTTTACACAACGTCTCGGTGTCAAAATCGCGGCTGGATTATAATTAATAGCAACGAAATGGGCACAATAAGCGAGGCACCGTGAAAGGACCGACGAAAGCAGATTTTTTAATCAGAGCAAACAGAGCTGGTGATTCGAGTAACACAATGCCAATGTTTCGTTCGGATAAACATCGCATCGGAGCAAGAATTTTTCTATGACGGAACCGCCTCGTGCCGTGGACAATAAGCAAATATAAAGCTAATAAGATGCTAACGTTAGGTATTCGCGGTAGTGTTTTTTCGCGTGGTCATTTGTAACGAAAGCGCGTGCTATCTGAGCTACCTGAGCCGAAGTAATCGCATTATTCTACCTGATATCGTTATTCCCGTTTAAACTAATGTATATACATCGTTATCAGCGCGTTAATATCTCTCGCGTCCACCCGTCAGCCTCTTCCGAGAATTGTTTTCGCGTTATACCCTTAGGGGGTCATTCCGACCGAGACCAATAACATTATCCTCCTAATCTGGCCATCAACAAACGCTCGTGACAAAGGAAGGCTTCGCCGAAAGCGGGTGTCGCGTATTATATGACAAGCCTACTCGTTCACGCGATCATAATAAACAAAGCTAGGACATAATTTCGTTTATGGAATATGTATAGAAAATTCGTACGATGGTTCATTGATTCACATTCTATCGTCTGTGACTTTTCGTTTGACTAATATCTTATATTACGAGATACAAATTCCATCGGCAGAAATTTAATTAATTGATAATTAACGTTTCGGTAGATAAGAAGTCTGTGACAATCGTCTTCTTCGATGTTCATTAAGATAAGGCGGATAAAACTTTTAATCGTAAATTTGTTTTCAAGAAACGACACGCACAAAAATTACGCCATTGCGCGTTAAGAAATGAAATATCACTGTACCCTTAAATAGAAATCTATGAAAATCCACGAAACAAAATATCGTAATTCGTAATTCGCTCGTGTAATCGGAACAATGAATACGTCGATTCGCCGACGGAAATTCACCGGATCGATATAGCAAAAGTTGAAACACGGAGACAAGTACAACGAAGAATCTATCCTACCTTTCTCGGTTCAGGGGCGTAGATGCCTGGCAACGGGGCGAGCAGGTGCAATCCAGGATTCGGGATGCCAGAAGCGGGGTGTCCAGGTGGGATCGGCAGAGGCACCAGCTTCAGGCCCCAGGGTAGGTACCAGGGCGCCGTGTGGTGCATGATCGCGGCACAATCGTCAACGATTCCACTGTATGGCGAAAACAACGCGCCAGGATGCGTTTGCGGAACAGAAATAAACGATTTACCACACGATCACGGGGCGTACTCCACGGCTAACGCGTTTTTCTTTCTTTACGATTTACGATTTACGATTTACGATTTATAGGCCGAACAGCCTCAAGGAAACGTGTGACGAAACGATCGAGGCAAGCAACAGGATCACCTTGGCATCTTCCAACACGATTACTCGGGGATGGCCGATTTTTCGCGCGATTTTATCCTCGATCCCCTATTTCAGGATTTAATTGCTTGATCACACGCGTGACGAGCTATCGTTAGGGTGCACTGACGTCATCGTAGAACGACAAATTTCGTTCCGATAAATTCTCTCTGTTCGATCTTTCTTTTTATTTTCTTGTATTTTTGGTTTCGGACAATGGTCGGTTGATCAGTGGTTTCGTTTATTTTGTCCCTCGTCAGGTTCGATCGTCGATCACGATGAAACGGAGTAATAGACGACGTTTGGTTAATACGTACACACCGAACGTTCACTCGGTGAGCGCGCGGCAACGACTGATCACCGATCGAGCGTCGACGCTCGAGCACATGGCCGCGTCGACCCCCACCACCTCGTTCGAGCTGCTTCTAGGCCGCCAGACGCTCGCACCACACCCCCTGCCCACCCCATTTTCCACCGATACCCGCACGACCGTTTCCTACCTTTGACTTTTCCATCCTTCGCTCCCTCTATTTTTCCTTTTCCACCCCATTGTCTGTCGTCTTTCGACTCTTACGCACCCTTAGCCCTCTGGTCGAGCCACCGTTATTCATGTACTCTCGTCGTTTAGACGTTGCTTCACGAATATTATGCCGCTTCTTGCTACTAGCGGTGACACTAATAAAAAATACATCGAGCTTGCTTTTGTAAAAGTGTAAATAAGATTTGTCGATATCGTCGACTTGACTCGTGTAAAACGAGGTGTGTCTATCTTTGACAGTTTCACGATAAAAAACAAAGTTATCTCGGACAATTATTACCAACGTTACGCTAGTTAGAGATTACAACAAATTACTGGTGGTAATAAGTTTCCTTACATAAGAGTAAAATGTTTGGTTGAAAAAAAAGAGAAGAGTACAATTCTACAAGTAAACTTTGTAAACGATTTATATTTATACTCCGTGATGTCATCGAAAACCTATAGTCCGTAAAACGTATATTAAAAAGGTGTAATCTTTTTCTAATTTCCATCTGCGAATTTAGGGAAGATCCCACGAATTCGAGCACGAACACCGGGTCTGGAATTATTTCGGCATTAAAATAAAGCCCACGATCGGGAATAGTCGCCACCGATTAAATTACACGGCAATTTCATCGACTCGTTGGAAAGTTGGCAGAGATTTGACCGGAATTATTTACATTCTCATTAAATATAATTACCGACCGACACAGGTGCTACCTAAAATTGGACATACACCTGGGAATATAACTGTATCTAACTTCAGCAGACGGAGCATACTCGTAGACTATCAAACGAGATCCCATATTGCCCCGATTCTCCCTTAACGAATCACATATTTATAAACGGTGGCCTTCCCCGAGACCGCCGAATTTCCGCAAACAAGCTCGGTTAAAACGCCATCAATGAAAAAGCGCGATTCCTCGAAATATTCATGCGACGTACGTACAGTAACTCCGCTTCACTGCTGGTCAGTGACGAACGTTAAAAAGTATTCTCGTCGTTACAACGCCGATAAGATACGCGTACAGCAATTTCCGCTGAATTATTGCATTTTAAGCGATATCGAAGGATAATTGCGAAAGAGACGCACATATCCCGGAGGAAAAAAGAACGCGTTGTAAAGATATTAGATAGGAGAATGACGGGACGATGGTCCATAACACGCTTAATTCCTTGTTTTGAATATCGTATTAGTGTTCCTCTTAAAACATCAAAAACACTTTTCTGCTTATTAAAGAGCGACATTGAGATAGAAAGTTCCCAGGTTCGTAATAAAAATAAGAGAGAGTTCTCGAAGAGCGAATGAATAAAAATATGTCGTGAATCTGTCGCTGAGGCTATTTTATTATTAAACACACTTTCGTATTACTTAATATTTCATAACTGAAAACTTGTAAACCATCGTTCCCACGCCACGAAGCTACAGACGTATAGAAAAATAGACGTATAGAAAATACAATGTTCAAGTCGACGAAAAAAGAGTAGAAATATTCAAAGTTCTCTATTCTCTATCGGAAACTTTCCATGCAAACTTCGCGAAAGCAACAAGCAAGAAACATAACCTGAAATATAACTGTTGCAGTTCGTAAAGTTTCGGATAAACGCAGATAAATTTCGATCGCGTTGCGTTAATGTCGCGTTACTTGCTTTGCTTTTAAATAGGGCGCTGTCGAAACGAGTCGTTCGACGTTATTAAAACCAAGAGAAATGACAGGCGTCGGTAAACAGCAGGTGCACCCGCCGGTGCCGTACGTTAAGGCAAATATTGATGAACAAACGTGCATTCGCTCAGAGACGAACGGCTCGAATATTAATATTAATGCGACCGTCATTACACTTGCTGATCACGGACCCATTGCTCTCGCGGAGGTGACCAGTTGGATATATTTCACGGCGCATTCCCTGTCAAATTTGAGAATCTATGTCAAACTTGGAATAAATTCCGCTACCATGGACTCCAGACGTTGATCCACGATCATTCTCAAACGTGGCAAGTCTAATTTAACAACAAATCCATAGACTTCCAAATCCTCAAATTCAAATTCAAATTTAATTAAAGCGCCCTATGTAGCATTTTTTAATTTTAATAATCTCTCAAGAAAATCACCTCTTAGAACAGAAATTAGAGGAAAGAAGTAAATAACTTGTCGTCCGGCCTACGTATTTTCCGCCTATACTGAAAAAATAGCACCGAGCGTTTGTCGTACGTCCACCTATAACAATGATCGCTATCAATCGTTGCCCGTTCGAACCAAACGAAAAGGCGCACTCGACAAACTGCAAATCACGCTTTCGTGGAACCGCGAACGAGAAAAATCAGAATCAGGGCGGCAATGACAAATACAGGCTGCGAGGAACACGGTGACACAACGAGTCTCCGTTTTGCAAGTGGAACGAGGGAAAGACCAAACACGCGCGAACATGACGTTCTTGAACAAAGAATAAACGTCAGTCCGACGAACGAATCGATTTTCATCGGCCATTTGCTTCGACCCGGCTGAAACCAGGTAACGATAACTACAGAGGTGTAGCGCGTTTGTTACGAGCGATAAATTTGTTTATGTGCGATTAATTCCTTCCCTTATAATTTCTTTAGAAGAACTTAACCTGTTAACCGAGTTTCTTCTTAATCGAAAGTTCTTGTAAGCACGGAATTAAACGTTAATAAAGACAAATCAATTTTAGCTGAATTGATTTTAGCTTTTGCAAATGTATTACAGATACGATACAATTCGTTTCGAATGGAAAGCGAACAACGCGTAATAAAGTATGGTGAATCTTTAAAAAAAAAAAATCTTCCGATGAAATAGTTATTTAGAATTTTGTAAAATTACCAAATTTGAGTAAAGGATTGACATTAAAAGTATAAAGCGACAGATATCACCGATTCGTAATTGTTCATAAAAATGTGTATTCCATGTATATGTCACACACTGTGTTCAAAGTTATTCGAAAGTTCTTCGTTTCGTGGAAAAATTAGATTCTCAGCGTCTCTTTCGGCTGATAGGATTTCTTCGGCTGCCCCCTGAAATGGAGGGCTTCCTCTCGACTCTCTGCTTTGTACGCGATATGTATCGCGTTCATGGGGATTGATCGTCGCACAGGGGTTACTCGTTTTTCATTCGATTCTTTCTTATCCACGTTTGCTTTTAGCGACTGTAAGTCACTCGATCTTGAATATATATGTATATATACATAGAAAATCCTGTGTATAAATTGCAATATTAGACTGAATATTTGACACTAGTTCCTCTTTCGAAGTCCTCGATTTTACTAAATAAAAGAACCAATTTCGAACAAGTCTGCGGATTGTGCAATGAGATTCACCGCGACATGTTTCGCGGAAGCTAACGAGCACGTTGCGTTAATCATGTAAAGAAATTTTCGAATCAATGAACCGAGTAACGCAGTAGCGATCAGATAAACGTATATCTCTCTCGATATCGCTATAAAATACGAACACGTTAATGTTCCTTGTATCGGACTATTTTAAACGAGCGCATTTTATTTTAACGAATAACTGATTAATAAGGATGATTGCATCGCTCGAAATTACAAAAGAATACGCGACTGAAACCTGTAGCTCGAGAACAAAAGCAGTTTTTCTTTCTGTTTGAAGTCTCGCGAAGGTCGCGCTTTGACTGCTTTGACACACCGGTGAAAGGATTTTCAAAATTGCAACTGGACGCTTGGTCTACGCTGACAACCGATTATTATCTTACTCCACTATCGTAAGGTACAGGTACTCGATCGTATAACGTCATATTTTTGCATCGACGAGCTTATGTAACTCCAAGCTGGTTAAAACTAGTCAATTTCAGAGTTCTGTGATACGTCTCTTAGGATTCTAGGATATTCCAGGAATTTGATCGTGCTCGCGAAGATCGTATTCGTTCAAGAACTTCCTGGAATCATCAATGTCACTGTCTTTACTTTTTATGTTCCTTCCTTTTTCATATTACGACGGTTCTTGCTTCATTCTCAGAAATCTTTTTACGCTATTTTTTCTAATCAAATCTTTTTCACGCTTTCTTGCACTTTGCATTAGCTCTTTTTATCGCTGAAACGCTTTTTCTGCTATATCATCGAGCTAGAATTTCCAAGAAATGAATAATCCAATTGATACCCTTATCTTGCGAATTGAAAACTATATTAACTCTGTCATATCAATGAAATCATTTTCTAAAAATGAAAATTACCGTGTAATAACCACCATATACTATTACGTGTCCACGACGTGAAGTACCTGCTTCTCTCATGTCACAAGTAATCATCTGCTAAATTAACCCGCAACGCTGTACATGCCAAAATAAAAATTTGAAGACTCAAGCGTAATAGCATCACGCAACCACAGAGGACACGGAAATTAAAGTTACGCTCGTACAAAACTAATTCGAAGAAGCAAAAGATGCAGGAGAACACGCTAGTCGATACGAAGTGGAGCGGTGCCGGTTTATTATCCAAGAACCAAAGGATATGCAGAGAGGCACGCACGCTATCAACGCACGAGATTTCCAGTCATTGACACGAGGCCTCGTCACGCGAGTTTTTGCGTAACGCGCCACGTAACGCGACATAACGTCGCTCGATACGGAACAACGCGCGCGCGAACCTTGAATTTCCTCGATCGGATCGTTCATGCATAACTAAACTGCGGATGTTTATGCTAATTTAGATTTATATTGATACAATTAAAAATACAGTTCTATCCTTTAATTCTTTAAGGGCCATATATTAATTTATCATGTCACAGATACTGCAATTTGTTTAAATTTCATATAATCCTGGAATCTAAATGAAAGAGATAGAAACGAAGAACATATCGAGGCGATCTCTGAAATTTCCTTTTTATAGCCACTAAAAAAAATGAAAACTAAATGTTGCGTTAACGCAACTTTCGTATTTAATGTCTAAATATTTGATCTAAATATGTAACGAGTACATGTACCGAAACTTATAATGAAATATGCTGTAGAATCAAAAGCAAAGAAAATAATTATGTTAGGCAAGTTCGGCAACAGTACGGGATAAAGATAGCGTATAGTATATCGTGACCTACGTTACCAAGCCCAATTTCTTGGCTAATAAGCGGAAATGAATCAAGTATAACGAAATATGAAATGTCATATATATAATTGAATCGACTTTTTCAATGAATAACTAGCTAGTTTCGTTATTTCAGGTTTATAAAAATTGGCAAGAAAATTTTGAAATTTTTAGAATGAAACTGTTACGATTTTGTCGTGGTACCAAGGAATGTCGATCATGTATACGATTATTTTTGAAAAAATCATTTAAACTACCATATTGATTCTCGTCTAATCGTATATTCGTGTTATATATTTGTCGGGTTTGTCGGGTTGGCGCTGGTTTTAGGGGCGCGTTGCGTATCTTCACTAGGACTAGCCATCGTAGTTGTTCAAAGAGGTTTATATTTACAATGTTATATACAAGTGTTGATTTAACTGGGTGTAACAATTAAACGTGATTGTTAGACACTCTTAAAGTAAAGACAATGTTCTTAGGTTCGAACGAATCCACGGTCAACGGGATAACTCTTTGTACAATTGGATATGTTTAGAAACTCAAAGTGACGTTAGCTGTGACGTACGGTATCTTTCTGACCGACTGACCAGACGTTGTGTGTAAACTCTCCAAGGTGATCATAAGAATAAAAGACTGACACGATCACACTTGTCAATTGCGCATTGATCGGGGTTATCGACAAAATCCCGAGCGCCGTTACTAGGCAGACCCGCGTAGAGCCGTCATTACTCCTGCCTCGGGGCTTGTTTGTTAATACAGCGTGTGTCCCTCGATATTGGTACTTCTACTGTTAAGTAAAACGTTCGTCCCGTGACCGTGACTACGTTCGGCGACCAGTCGTGTCACCTCGAGCCCAAGCCCACTGTTATAATACTATAATGAACAGCTATAACGAACAGTTTAGACCAAAGTATTGGGTATCTTCCCAAAATTCCAAAAGAAAGGCCCGTTATCCCTACATCTCCGACATATTTATAATCTTTTTAATTTGGATCGTAACCGTTGTGATTTCTATTGTTAACGATTTCAGATTAAAAAGATAAAGGTATAAAGCATGACCGTTCGTTTACACGCGTGGACGAGGAACGATGAACTCGGGGTGAAACACATACAGCCACCGCGTATCTCGTTGCCGACAAAGAGCTATGCCCCTGGCTATTTGCTCGCGCGATATTTGTACACTCGTTCGTGGAAGATTCGCGCCGAACGCTGTTCTTTGCGAGTTCCTCCGCGTGCAACGAGACTCACGGTAGCGGATAACTCGAAATTAATGGCTCGATTCCGCCCACTAGAATTGTCCCGGTAATAAATGTGCTCTGCGTTGTATCTTTATCGTGTGGCGGCACGGGCCACGGAACTTTTCAACGGCTCCGGATACAAAGCGCGACGCCGCCAAAGCGCAACACCGACGTGCCCAATGTACCATCGATATCTTCACACTCTTTCCGCCGAATTCTCGGAAGAGCATACACGTGCCAGCACTGGCGGCACATCTAATGAATGCACGCTAGTGGGGATATCGATGGGCTACGAAGGGAAGAATCTGCGCGATCCGAAACAAAAACAGAGTCAGTCTGTCTTGCGCCATTAAAGGTGTAACTCCTCGGTACTATTTGTTCTAATAAACTGTTGTTCGTAAAAACACCAAGAGTAGTTCCTTACGCACCTATCACCATACCACCTCAATCGGTCGCATCCCTGTACTTATTGGACGATGTTTGGAACTGCAAGACCGTTGCATATTCTTTACTGGGTTACGATTCGCGACTTTTCATGTTCCTCGATGAAAGACCTCGATGAAATTAAAACGAAAAATCATAAAATCGAAGTGAGAAATCACGCGTAGTAGAGATCACGAATCCAAAATTGTTACCTCGTCGATAGTATAGGTGACACGACGATAAATCTGTTTTCAACGGAAGAGGACAGAAAGAAAAAGAAACGTTCTAAGCGAACGACGCTTTACACGATTTATTCTGCACGCCCGCGATCCTGCACATCGCCAGACTTTTACTTTCGTTGAGTAACGAGGTATAATTAAAATGTCTCGTCGAAGAATGCTCTTCCCACTTTCTAACCGGCCACCGGTGAACCATTCGCTCCGAAACAATTTGTCGATTTTCTGCCACCCGTGCGTCCACCTCCGCCACCAAGCGCTCGAGCAGATTTCGCGTAAAACCTGGTAAAATCCTCCCGTTGCACGATACAACGTGCAACCTACGCAGTGGCTAAAAATACCTGACGAAGAAGCGATCCAAAGTAACGGAGAGATTAAAGCAATGGGAAGAGAAGTAGAGGAGATTAACCCCTTAAAGAGAAAGATTTTTGCACGTCGTTGCTTAGATAACAAGAGCGATATTTTGTAATATAAGAAAACGAAATATTAGGTCATTGAAAGATCAGTACCTTTGAATATACGTGACATTTTTGAAAATTCAACAAAATACAACTGAAAAACATTCCCTAAAAAATCGATTTGAAATTGAAAATTTAAAAAGCTAGAAATCAATAACAAAATACGTATCTGTCCGACGATCCCTAATAGCGAACTATGGGTAACTAGATCGGAAATAACGGTACAACGACAGTAACAAACAACTGATCAAAAAAGACGATCGAAGGGATCAGCTAGCTCTCTGGTTGATTGTTTGAAAGGGAGCCGATTCTGCGAAACCACCTGTCGGCGATTTGTCATTCGGCGTACATAGGTGAACGGATAATTTATCGCGATTACTAAGAAAGTGGTAAGTATAATTGGTGCTATAATCTGTAATCGTGGAACCGATCCAGGATGAATACTCCACCAGGAATCTCTCTCGCGGCACACGCAAAGTCGACGATAATGCGGCAGGCAACGTTTCACTTCGTGCCATTTCGACCGACTTACGTAAGATTAAAGATTACGTCTGTCTCTCTTTCTCTCTCGGTCGTTCTTTTTTTTATCCTTTTACAGCCTCGTAAACACGATCGATCAGTCTTTATCATAGAGGAACTACGCGCAGTGATAAATAATTGGAGAATCGTGCTATCGTGTGATATTTGGTACGTCGAAAGATGGTGATCGTTGAATATGAGTCATAATGTAAATGATAAAAACGTTTCGCCTTTAGCCCAACGTCGATACATAAAAAGTGAATTGTGCACCGATGCCCGCACCCAAGAATAATTTTCACCGTGCCTCGGTTGCGCAACGCAAAGTTTCGCGATCCATTATCGACTGCATTCGCTGGTCATCCTTCGGTTTCTCACGAACTCTCAACTTTCCTATCGATATACCGAACGGTGCTCGAAACTTTTTGAGCATCACTCCCATCAAACTAAAAACATTCCGATATATAACCAGGAGGCAGAAGTGTTATTTCAAAAACCGATAAATGGTCCGACTGTACATGACGTATAGCGTACGTTAAATTCACTTTATGAGCATTACGTAAGCGAAATTTCGCGTACGCTTTCCCTACATCGTAAAGTCCCGAGAAGGAAAGTTGCGAAAGCGAAGGTTGAGATCTCGAGGCTTCGCGGCCTCCTGTTTGGCAGTGGCTCCGAAGAAGCTCGGTGTGGTGCAAAAGGAACGCATGAATGAGCAGCAGATCTTACAATGTAGTCCAACGGTCCATTCATATGGTTCGTAATTGGCATAAGTTATTACGCGCAAACACTCGCACAGTTGGATTTAGATTCAAAACTAATTATACTAAAACGATAATTAATCCTATCATTGGCAAAGAGACTGACAAATCTTGCACTGTTGCCTCTGACGTTGATCTCTTTCATCGAAGCGTATCGCGAGAATTCAATTACCAGTGGTAACGCTCTAAAATTATCTACGATATAGTTAATGACGCGGCAAACGTGATATGCAAATGACGGATGCGAGTTCATTAGAGGGAGAGGGGGGATTCTTCGCGTTCGAACACCATCTAATTGCAACGCAAAATTAAAGAGAATCAACGAGCTCTAACGAGCTGGGACGAACTTTCACCCTTAAGCCTCTTCTATGCATACGAAAGCGTGTTTCGAATATACCAGCTCTATTTTGACGTTCTACGAGAACGATAGTGCGAGAATGTGCCATACGATGAACGAACGAGTGATTTTAATCACGAATGATGGAAAATTAAGCAAATATCAGAACCGGAGTATTCGTTACGAGCAAATAGCGAAGATCCGTATCCCTGCAGAACTGAACATTTCGGTGACTCTAAATCTGTTCCACGGCGGTGATTCTCGCATGGCTGTGTAGATACATGAAAAATGACCGTTATTGTATCAAAATAGATAGTACAATTTAGCATCGCAACGTGCAAGGAGCGTTAGATAGGACATTTTAACAAAAGAGACAGAGCATAAAGGTAACCAATTGCTGCGCGGAAACCTTGGTTCTGGCGAAAATCTATTTTTCATCGAATGGTGTTCGAATGGTAATGGAAAATTGATACGGTCGAAAATGAATAATGAAACGGTGGTTGATGGGTTTAATGTATTTGGAAAGTAATCCTGACACGTCGGCTGCCACGTTTCTCGATGAACGATGACCGTGCCGCACCGAAAGACACGAAGCCGAGTGTGTTTCATTCCGATCTCGGGATCGGCTGGATGAAGAGAAACCGCGTATAATATTCGCATGGCGGAAAGATGGGCATGGCAATTAGGGTAAAATGCCAAAAACGTTGAAAGACGTCGCGTTCGTCGTCAGATACCTCGTTGAATTATATCGGTGGCGTTTTCTTGCATCCTGTGAAACGTCAAAATACCTGATTAGACGAAGTCGATTATAAATCAGCCAGCCGATCGTTTATATCCTTCCCGCGGGTGTAATTCTGCTAAATATATAATTGCAGCCGGGCCGAGATTTTCGTGGAAGTACGCAAGACCAGGTTCTAATTGCAGGGAGAAGAGAACGACTGCTCGAGTGTCTCGGGACGAATCGGAGGAAATTGCTTGTTAACTCAGTTTATTCGAGTATTAGTCCCCTTCTGTTTCCTCGTTTCTCTTCTTTCTGTCATTTCTCTCAGCTATCGTTATGAAATTATGTGTCTGTGCTTTTACTTTCCTCCTTTTCGTATCTAATAATAATACGTACAGTCAGTGACAAGTCTACTTATGTTCATCCCTTGAATTTTATCCGTGAGTATTTTTATCGTCTTACAGATATATATTATTATATACATTTTTATATTGTATACCGTATACATATGCAGTCCGTCGATAAAGTCTTCGTGCGCTTTATTTTTAATAAAGCGAAAGTCCGCGATTTTACCACAAGGTAAATATGGAATTTTTTAACCGACTGCACGTAAAATTGATTAAATTACATCGATGAAACTATCGATCATTTACTAAGATACCAATGCAGTTTCACTCGACTATCGAAAAAATGTCACCGATGTATGATAAATACGTATGTATACATATTCCAAATAACGAGGAAACAAATAAAACGTAAAACACAGAGATGGAACACTCAACGAATGTACGATCGCATCGAAATACGCTAGATACGTGCACACATATACGAAATATTTCTACGATTTGAGAAACTTAAAGGACGATCGCTCGAGCGTTCCGCGATTGAGAAAATTTCCGAAGATGAAAGAGAGAAAGAAACAGAGATGGGGTAACTCATCTCTTTGATGTGTCACCGCACCGCGCGCCGTTTCGTTTTCCCGGAGGCTTTGCTTACACGACACGGTGCTTGTTCGACGCCGTGTATCTCCACCGAGTTTTCACGTAAAAATAACGCGACTGCAACCAGATGCTGTCTGTATCATGACCTACCTTCATTCGAACTTCTACTCTGTTCTCCCTTTCGTCGAAGCGTTTCGCGTTTCTACGATCGTCGACCGTAGAAATTATGCGCCTGCCAGACAGTTCTACCCATTTATTTTTTAAAGTCCCTCTAACATCGTGACTGTTCCTTTTACAATAAATTCTACAATATAAGACCGATAATGTCGTCAGATTTTTAAGGCAACTTTCGATACTTATCGATCATATCGTTTGTACATCTGACAGAATTCCCAAATATCTTTCGTGCTCCTTTAAACGCAATATTTTTGTGCCTCTTGATTATTTACATCGAATCGAACGAACCAAAACCAAATTCAAGGTCCAATGTCGCTGACATCGATCGTTCGCGTTTTTAATTAAAAATCCACTACTACCAAAGAGACCGCACCGACTTCGCATATAATAATAACGTTTCGCGTCCATCCCCGTCAGCGTGAAAATTGAACAGACAAAAAATGGGGGGCAAAGGGTGAAAGAGGCGGAAAGCTGTCTACTGTAAAAATAACAACGCGTCGTTAAAGCAGATGCAACAATGTGCATATACGGAACAAGCCACGACCTACTCTAAATCGACCATATAGCAAGATAAATATTATCGAACGATGTCTCTCGTTTCGGCTGCAACAATATTATCCCATTTATTTCGACCCACCCTCTGCTTGTTTCGATTTCAAATACACAGTCTCGCTGAGAAGAATTCATTGTCCTCCTCTTCGTGTCTCGCTTATAATTTTGTATTGCCATCGTTACTGTACTTTTATTATAGCGAACGCTATTTAAAACAATTTTTCAATAAACTAACGATGTATATACAAATAGCGTGGGAAGACTTAGCGACGATGGCGATGAATTTATCTATCTAGAATTTGCGTATCTCCAGCTATAATAAAAAATGTTAAATTACGATTTTAATATTTCCTGTTATAAAAATATCACGGGGATTTAGGGAATTACCTGTAGAAGTTATATTTCATGTAATTTTTCAATAGCATAAGAGAGCTTAGCGGTTATGGTCAGGAATGTTAAAAATACGCAGATATAGAATTTTACGCTTTGAAATTTCAAAGTGCAACGGAAAATTAGGAAATACAATTTTTATATTTTATCTTGCAGAAACATTACCGAGGCATTGTTCGTAGAGAAGTAATATAATCCGATATAATTCGACATGGTTGAAAAAATTCTGTCGGAACTTGCAGGGTTCCTGGACATCGAAAGAGGATTTTTAATAATTTCACCAAATTTTCGGACGATGTTGACATAAGTGACATAGATGCCATAGAGATGATTCCACTGGAAAATTTCTTCCAGAATGAAAGAAAAAAGAAAGAGAAAGAAAATAAAACGGTCAAATTTCCACTTAAAACGAATGCTAAATTTAACAAGAATAAAATCAATTTTCTCGGTCTCGTAAGAGGCGATCTAAAATTTCAAAGGGGAAAAATGAGAGAACGCGACCGAATTTCCTCACAGAACTCATAAACACATCACACGTGATCAAACGCATCATCGCTCGAATGCGGAAGACCATTCGCAGCCGTAACAACGACTTGGAAGAGAGCGTGTGCAGACAGACTGCGGTTGGAAATTCAATGTTCTGCATTGCAGTAAAGGGACACAACACTACCGACACCGAGAATGCCTTACAACGCACAAGCTTAGTCCCCCTTTAGCTTGCCACAACGTATTTCAGTCCGCGTGCAACCGTCCACCATTTTTCATCGTTCGTAGTCGCGCCAGTTAGATTTCGTGAAAGCCCGCAACGGCGCATAATGATAGCCTTCTGGTGACAACGACGAATTTCCAAGTAAAAAATCGGATTTCTTACGCCACTCGAACCTCTCCGATAGAAGAAAACTATTACGTACGTCCTTCGTAACTTTTTGATCCGGATGAAAAATAAAAGCAAAGCGAGAGAACGAGATCGATAAAAATAACTGAAACGAATTTCATTCATTGGAGTCTCTGTCCTCTATTTATTGTGTTGGAAAGCTGCAAAACATCTGTATATTAAGTATAATTACATACACGTTTAAGAGATTTACGTGAAAAGTGACACGACTTAACAGAATTGATCATCCAACAGTTGCGCGTTACGATAGCAAGCTACCGTGTATCTTAGACAGCGTACGCGCTAATGACTGATTAATATTCCTGCATCTAGCTGACGATTTAAACTTAGATCTCTACCGTGATCCAAAATTGACAGAGAAATATTCACAAATATCGAATTGACGATACCAAGAAGTGATTTTTTTGCGAGAATTTATCCCTTAATACTGTATATTTTACTTCAACCCTTAATAATCACAAGAGTACGATAGATCCAGCAATACAACCGCAAGCAATTTTCTAAATTTCAATCAGGCTGTAGTCTGATACCCGACGGCTGGCGGAGACGCCATCGAGACCTTTTTCCAGCCCACCCAACCGAGAGCTCCTATTATCAGGCACGCACTCGAACTTCTATCTCGCTCCCCTCTCTTTCTCTCTGTTCGTCTCGCCACCAAGCTCTCGCTACTCTCTACTATTCGAGGTATCGAGCCGCGATCATTGACCGTGCCGAGTTATCCACCGCACCGGAATCCGCTTAGCCCGCTTTTCTCGCTTCTCTCCTATCCGGCGCGCACACGCTCTCTCAACACACACTCTTCACCGCAGCGTTTTGTTTTCTCTCGCTCTGCTCCTATCTCTATCCCCTATTTTCGTGGCTGCCGCCTGGTTCTGTGTGTTCCATTCGGCAAAAGCAAGCGGCGCGGAGCATTGCAATTGGCAAGGGAGACAAATGTGGCGGGGCAGAAATTGGCCGTGGCATGTTAGGAGCTGGACAGCCAGGCCAAGCAGACAGAGGGAGGATGGTTCGGATCGTGAGCCGAGTATGTCCGTGCCAGCCCCGAGTTATTCGCATAACCGTCTCCTCCAACCTCCGACGAGCCATCAGCCCGTTTCTTCCGAGGTTTCTCCTTTCGCGCGATCACGACCACGCGTGCAAAAACACTCTTTCGATCCGCCTCGCGAAACGAATAGGCGGAGGATTGGCCATATTCGCGAAATCAGGACGAGGAATTACTCGGTCAGGATTAATGATATTTCGTCGATCCTGCGGCATGCTACCGGCTTTCATGGAAACTATATGATACATTCGCAACAGTATGTAGACCAATTGGGGGAAGTTTCAACGTTCTATCTCAGAGACACGTTAAATCGTGCAGGTGTAATGTAAGAGAACTAGGGGAAAGGAGGGTAGGGAAGGAGAAGAAAGAGAAAGTTCGTTGCATCAAAAGTGATGCAGTCGTCGGTAGATTAATTTTCTTGTCTTAGTGAACCTATACTTTACTTAATCACATTAGTAGAAGCAACATCAGGAAATGTAACGTATAAAAGAAATAGTCGAGTCAAAACGATCCACTCTACCGTTGGAGGCTAAACGATTAAGTAAAAACCTATTAAGAGATATATTTGCTGTCATAAGAAATCATAAAACGACGATGGATGGAGAAATTACGGATAGAATATATAATTTTCCTTAATTGCCGCTTATTTTATGAATTACCTACATAGAAACCACCCATATGGATAAAGAGTCAAGTTTCTACATTTAGAAGACGAATATTGACTTTCGACTGTTTCGGGCAGGAATTCGCTTCTAATTGAATCCACCGGATGACAGTTTGAATTTATTTTAGCAACGAGAACAGCATGTAATGTTTGGTGAGGAAACACGTATCAGTCGCTTCGGCCGAATTTCAAACTTCTGAATCAACAGTCAAATTCACTTCTTCGCCTCGGCTTTTCCATCAGACTCGGAGTTTCCTCCAGAAACCTGATGACAGTACTTGATGATATTCGCTACGGTAACGCGATTTACTGCGCGAACGTCGAAAAGCCTGAGCAGCAAAAAATACAAAAATATGCAGCACGTCTGTGTTAAAGTACAAGATAAATGAGAGCAACGTAAAGAATACACGAAGCTGTCGCCAGGAACTCGAACTTGATAGAAATTTTTATTAGGCACTTAGATATTCGTCCGTTTCCAAGTTCTGGAATAAATATCGTTGTAATTGTTTAGAACTTCACCTGATATTTATGAACGAGGATGTACCTTTGATTTAAAAATCCCTTATAACTTCCGATTTATTTTATTTCTGAAAGCTCTAAGTTTGTAACGTATCGTTTAACCGCTAACAATGATGGAAAATGACTTGGAAAAGCTGACGCGGATGCCTGTGTTCATAGATGTAGTTAGATCAGTCGGTGTCACCGCTAAACGTTTTATTTTACGACCCCGCTATATCGCTTCCAGTGACCATACCTGTCGTAAATGGTTCGAAAACGATTTCCTGCGTTCGAATCTAATGAGGCCTTCGAGTAGATTCAATGAACTTTCCGTGCTTTACTATAGGTATACATAGTCCGGTACAATCGCGCTGTTTCTACTAGTTGTGAAAAAAATTGCCAAAAAAAACTGCACGATGACCAACGAATCGAGAAATTTATGAAACAGAGAATCGATCGGTTTGCCCTCTGAAGAATTCGCTTTGTGGAATCGGCACATTGCGGCGACACAGAGCTGTCGTAACGCAATGCCGGTATGAAAACATTTTCGAAGATGAAAAGGCTATGAATAATAGGATGATGTCATTCACAACGGCCCTTAGAAACACGTCGTCGCTAACAAACTCATCCACAGTTCCACATCTGCATCACCAAAATATCCTCGAAGCCTGTTCGCTGTCACTATGACATTGTCTCTGAACGAACCGATATCCGTCGCGGTGATAAACGTGAAACTACGATGGAAACGATGGAGCAGCGCTGACTCGTCATACAGAATTTACCGGCATGAAAAATGAACGTAGCAAAGCGAAGATGGTATTCACCGATGGTTACCAACATGCCGGAAACTAGGACGACCTCGGTAATTCAATACGCATCCGCCGTGTTGCTGGAACTCGACTCCGGGAACTTTCTTACCCCGTAACCGACGATACACCAGGGATTTCAGTGGTAAATCGCGCCGACAACGTTTGGATCCTGGTTCAATCGGATCGACATCAAGATGCGACACTTTGCGGGATTATGAAAAGCGTCGCAAATGTCGAAACGCTGTTCCAACGGAGTTCTTTCGCCTTCCTGGCGTCCCGATGGACGTTCAGTTTGATAAACGAGTCGATTAGTTTCCGGAAGCACCAAAAGTTTAAAAACTTTAAAAGAACGTTTGAAATACAATAGAATCTGCATTATCGGAACAGCGATTAACGAATCGAACGAGAACGGAGAGCTTTATCGCGTCGTTCGCTTCTATAATCCATTGAACGTCGGATGAACCAACTTATAGGAATACCAACGAAGTACAAACTCGTACAATATCGACGAAATCGATATAGGAACATCAAATAGGAGGAGATCAGTAAGGTTTCCAAACGGAAGCATAATTTTAATCAACGGGGTGGGCGATATTCAAGTTTCGTACTCGTGATATCTCAACAAGCGTTACGTGACCGCGTTGATTAACAGAATCGCCAAACACTTGCGTAACTAACCATAAGCAAATCTCGATCGAAAATTTGAAACTTCCACGAACTTCGTCTAAACTGTCCCGCCCCTTATACGCGTTTTTCTTCTCTCGTATACAAATTCGCCAATACCGAATCGAAAACTAATCCGTTTAATTGCACGTAATTAGCAGCAGTTCCCATTAAACGGAGAAACACATTGGATCCAGTCGCGATACAGATTCTCGAACGCGAACAAAATAGAGAGGGCTGGGTCGGACCTACGATGGTGGGAGGAAGAAGACAGTGGGCAGACGTTATATTTAGCGCGAGCACGTGGCCGGGCATATCTCTCTGCAGCGAAGAAAAGCTTATGGCCGTGTATGTGTGGGTACCTGTTGCCCCTGGGGACGCCCAGGCGCCTCCGCCTCCTTCACCTTCCGCCACCTCCGCCGCCGCCTCTCCCGAAATCAGCAGAAATCCAAGCCGCGGGACGTGGACCCTCGAGCGACTGTGCTTTGGCCCATCGCCAAATCTCGTGCCCGGTTTTCACGGGAAGCTTGGCCGAGGCGAGAGAGCACCGCCACTCTTTTTCTATCTTCCTCCCTCCCCCGCTCGTTCTTTCCTTCTTTCTCTACTTGCTCGTTACCAGCCGTGCCAGGTGTACATGCGCTAGTTTACCCCCAGGGAGCCGCGTTTCCCGAGATGAAAGCGTTGGATAAAAATGTCGCGAATGGAAGTGAACGCGGTTTGGCTGAAGCGAATCGGAGAGGATGATCGATTTCTCATATCTCGGGGAGATGTTGTACTAAGATCTGGATTAACTCTTTGCAGTCTTTGGTCGAGTTGAATCTCATACCGTATCTTGTTACGTTCTTTTCTTCTGTTATAACGTGTCATTAAAGTTAGAAAATCAACGGAAATGTGCTTAGATATCGTGCTTTCGACCTGTATTTTTCAAATATTATAGATGTTGATACAGCGGAAATAAATCACGCACGAGCTTTCGAATGCTTACTAAAAAATTAAAAACGAATCGACGCGTAAGCTTCGAAAGATTATACGTACGGAACAAAATCGTGAGACGTAGTTCCATGGACGATTAAGATGTTAGTAAGCATGTTTGCATAATGATATTTCAAAGAGAAGAATAGCACGATCGAAGAAGGTTAACGTCACGGATGATGGATTCGAGACCTAAAGTGACGATAAAAGGTGATGGGATCAGGGTGATTCTTGGTAGATCATGATCGAGGGTCTGTCGTGTAATATCAAAGATCGAACGCCGTGGGCGTTTAATCGTTGTAGGATCGCGATTCGGTAAAATGTTACTTAGCACGCTTCAAGGGGACCGTTGTACGCTACGTTGTACGCTGGTTCGGTCACGTTCCAAGGCATCGAGTGACATTTAGATGTTACCGAGACCAAAAGTGATAGAATCACCGGCATACATCGATTCTCACAATCGGTGTTATTCGAGTCTATCGAAACGAAACATAAAAAACCTTTGCGCAAGTAATTTTAACCTTCGAATGCTAGCAACCAAATTTGAATTCGATTCAATGTGAAACCGTCGTATGTTAAATTACACTGGATCTTCGGTACGATTACTCAAGTCGAAAGAGAAAGCCAGGCATTTTTCCTTCGATTTTCTAATAGAAAGAAGTCAATACGTAAACCGAGCGTTTGAAATAGCGTGGCAAAAAACTCACAACAAAAATAAAAACAAACGAGAATCGGAGCAATAGGGGGAGAAGGCAACGCAAATGGCACGATGCACGAGCGATGCCAATGATCGATGGCTTGGGAAGTTTCTGGTTCAAGGCCAACCTGGTCCTGCCGCTATCGAGAATAAAAAAAAGGAAAAGAGAACGCAGGTGACCGCGACTGAGTGTTGCGCAAGTATGTGATGCAAAGATCATTACGCCGGAGTGATGTTACGTTGCGCGCGTCTCGGGATGACCACCAGCTGATTAATTAAGTGAAAGTAATCTCGATGTTACGCGAGCAAAAGGAAAACGAACGAACCGAGCCAACCAACGCGAGCGGTTAAGAGTATCCGATAACAACGTACAGGCTTTTACATTGATCGGAATGACTTGGATCTTACGGCATTCGTGACATTAAAAGATTCACTTGCACGGAGACGATTACTCACCGATGATTCGATGAACGAGACGGTTGGAAGTTTCAAAGTATAAAAATTAATTAAAAGGAATCTGAAAAATTTGAACAATTGGAAATAGGAAAGGAATTTGAAAGTTTGGAGATATAAAAATGTCGGTATTTGTAAAAACGAAAATGAGATATCCGAGTATTTAAGAATTTAAACATTCAGAAATTGGAAAATATGCATATTTGAAAATTCGTTGATGAAAAATTTATATATTTAAATATTCCATAGAGTTTGAATATTTGAAAATTCGGAAATTTAAAAATTAAAAGATTTAGAGCCATAACATTGCTTCAGAGTTTTGACCTAATAGCATTTTGTGGATGCCCGAGAGCGAAATAAATGTAATACAATCGCAACTTCTAGTGAGATTTTCATCCTCCTTCGGTAACTATATCGTTATCGATAATCGTCACAGAAATGGCCAGCCGGTGAGCTAGATAGGATTATCATATGTCAGTTTCGTGTCTGAATTACCGGGTCGTGGAACGTTCACTTGCAAGCGACTACTCCTACCGGTTTACGAGTGCACAGTTTCTACGACCAGATAGAGAAACCACGTGTGTATAGCTCGCAAGGGGCCTTAAACGACCTATCGTTCGCTCAAACGCCACTACGATGCGCTTAATGCTCGCAGCAACAGCAATTCGTTCGTCTTTCAGCCACCCGGTGAATTATTTCGATCTGCAGAATGAAACTCATCGAACTCTCCGACAATTTTATACATCTCCCGACGAACATCGAACAAACGCTTTTATTTCGATACAACTCCGTATGCAAACATCTTGTTTATTGTATTTTCTATTCGTGTCTTTTTTTACCAATTTATTGTTTTATTGGAAGAGGTCGCAGCTTTCTTTATTTACGGATTTCTACCAAATAATGAAACGTTCGAACAAATACTGCCCTTGGGTGAATACAAAAGAGAATTAAGGGGATACATCAAAAATTCGTTATCTCGTCGAATCTCACAACATCGAAGTAACAAAAGAAGAATAAGTAATCCACCAGGACCATCAGAAATATTCGTTTATTTTCGAAATCTTATTCGAATTAGAAGTCGATCCGGAATAACTAAGTCTCTAAAGTTTAACAAAATTCCTCGCATTCAGCTCCCTATTCTCCTTTTCTCGTGCGATTCGTTCAACTTCTCTCCTTGAACGACATTTTTGTTTCAAAATCTCAAAGCTTTCAAGCGTGTGAGAGAAACTATTGTTTGTTCGCGTATTAAACGTTTATGCAACAATAACAACGGATATGACTGGAGAAGGAGGCAAGGAAAAAGATCTCGTTCGAAAACCGTTCGATGAAAAGGCATAGATCGCTGCCCGACCATGGTTAAGAAGCCGCAAACGCGTTTCACCGCCTCTGAAATTTGCTCCCCGTGAAAAGGCAACGAGCCACGAGTTACGCGACAAAAGCAGAACAACAATCCACGAACGAAATAATGACGTTGACTAACACGAAACAATCTATGTATACGAAGGAGAAGGGCACAATATGTGGCAATTATTTTTGTCACCGTTCGGGGCTTCGTATCAAGACATCGGGGCAGAATTAATCGCAGCCAGCAGCGAAATGATTCTGCTCTGCGGGCGACGATGTTTTAATAGCCAGCATGGCAGACACCTTTTATCTTTTGAGAAATCACACGGATTACAACGACGAATTCTCGAGGGATGTAAGGATGAACAACGCGATATCTCATTTGCTTAATCGTAGAATGCAAAACAAACCGAGGCTAGACGTTCACGATATATTGCGATACGATCTATCGATGCCGATTGTCAAGTTTAAAGAGAACGCAACATCGAAATTTACTTCGTAATTTGCAACGGTACATTTCTGTTTCTAGGTTTTCAAATTACCTGAATGGAATTGTTAGAGTCGCATGCATCGTTATCGAGACCGTTTATGACAAATTACAATATCTTTCGATATCTATTCGATTGTCAAGTTCGATGAAAATATCGGGAAACATCCAAGTTCACTCTACAACTTATAACGGCGGACTTTTCTTCCTAATGTTTGAAATGGAGCAAATCAAATCGGCAGAATCTCATCAAGGTTGAGAGCTTGAAATAGTCGACACAAATGGAAGAGTTTCGAATTAACGTGCACGAATCGCGAGTTGGTCGAAAAGTAGTCGAAAGTTGACGACAGACGCAGGCCGCTTTCCAAACAATTAGAAAAAGTTAAGCAGCACGCGAACTGTTTAGCTTAGCTCGGATAATAATCCTTACGTGTACCAGAAGAGCCAACTAATTTATAGCGTACCTCGACCAGTTTTCTCGACGCGACGTGCTACAAATTCGGCCCCGTTGCCACGTATTTAACGACTTACGAGCGAACTTTGGTCTTCCCTTGAAAACTCCGCTCCTCGAGATTCTTCCAATTCGCCAAGAAGGAAAGTTGCGGAAAAAGAGATGGTATATCATCCTGACTTTGGAATGAAATCAGAGATTTTTACAAATCTTTTTTATTCGCCGTACAACGGGACAATTATTACCGCGTCGCGCATTAAATCTTAACAATTTTCATTGTCAACTTTATAATTCCAGTTAGTATGTGAAATAATACCTGTGAAAACAAACAGGTCTTTAAGGCCTTTTCTGAACTGGAACACCTGTCCAATGAAACAGAAACAAAGCGGTAGGAACGGCAATAGACAAACGAGTAGAATTTTTCCCGGTTTTCCTCCCGACTGACCATTTTTTTTTTCTCCCTTCCTCGCTCCTATTTCGACGTTAGAGCTGGTCAGCCTTGCCCGAGGTGCGTCAGAGGTGAAAGTGGCCCGAGCAAGTCGCGGTCCAGCGATTTCTGTGGATTTTTTTATTCCCCTTTGCGGCCTGGTCAGCGTGAGATACGAGAACCAACTACCGCGAAAACCAGATCAAAAGTTTCTTTTTTACCTCTCCGCCCTCGTATTCGTTTGCATAATGCAACCGTGTACGTTTCACGGCGGACACATTCCTACGATTTTTTCCAACGAATCGTCTGCATTTTCGGCTTTAATTTATTACGCACTCGTAATTTGAAAAGTTAACCGCAGGAACAAAGGGTATCGGAATCGAAAATAGGAGGAAGTAATCCTAACTTCGTTAAACGAGACTCGATATTTGGTCGCAGCCCGGTGAAACACGCGATGGAACGCGACACGAAACTCCCTCCGTTCGATCCGCGAAACTTTCCATCGACTTCCGCTCTGTCGGAAACCGCGTTACGATATTTTACATCTACGTCTCTCCTATCTTTCTCGGATTAAACGCAAAATTCCCATTGAATTAAGGCTCCATTTATACTTAACTCTAAAACGCGAACGTCATTCGATATTCCTCAAAATAAGATAAACGTTCGTAGAATTTCCAAGTTTTGACCTAATTTTTATTTTTATAGTACGACTATTCGATTAATAGAGCATAAAACTTGTACCAAAGAGATCACATTGGCAGATACGTAAAAAGATAAATAATAATCCAGAAATTAACTCCGATCTTATACCCTCCACGTATACACACGCGCGCACTCGCCTCGAGTTACACCAAATTAAATTACATCGAAAAGTCTACGCAAACGAGGGAACAACATCGATACGATAGATCAGAACTCGCATTACGTACGACAGATTATAAATGTCGCGTGTGCACTGATTTTCAATTTCCAGACTCGTTTCGAAATGCCGATAGAGAGGTCTGGACATATTTTATCAGCACTTTTGCACGAGTCTCCCCCTGTTGCCGAGAAAATCAGCGTTGCGAGCCGAAACGCCGAGTTAACAGCCGATCGTTCGCCGGACATTATCGCGAAGGGAAATCGCGACAGGGACGAGCATTCTGCGTGCACCAGCCGATAAGACCGGATTTATTGTGTCGACGAGCGACTCGACGAACGATTCTCGGCGTCGAAACAACGCGTTTAATACCGAGCGATACGTGGCCAGCGTGAATGCGACGATAATTAACAGGCATCTCTGGACGCTTTATTCGTCGACGACGAACGTGGAACACATACGAGACTGTACGCCGCCATTGTACCCGTCGACGTAATTAAAACTCGGACGACGTCGAATGGAAACGTTCGAGTGCCTCTAAATACGGTAATTCCATCGCTAAATGCGGACTTCTTTCGGTCGGTACTCGTGAAACCAACGGAGAAAACATAATGGCACAGTCGACGGGAAGATGAAAGGTTTCGAGTCGAATCGACACGAAACTCGATGGCTAGTATCGTGAAATAGGATAGCGACGACGACTCCTGGGTTAAAAGAGTTTGTTACCGGTGGTTGTTCGTGTTGTCGAAGTTCGATCTATGCTAATAACACTTGCACGGCGAAAGCTGATGTCGTAGAGGGTGAAAGGTGAAACCGGTGGAAGCTTCGGATTCCCAACGTGTGGCTCTGAGAAATTTTAAATCTGGGCATTCTTGAATTATTGATAAGACAGCCGTGATATCTGAACTGGTAAAGCTGGAATCTTGAATATCGATTTAAAAAATTTTAATACTGGCGAATCAAATAAATACGTTCCTATAGAAATAATACAACGAAATATATTACGTAAATAGGATAAAACGTAGCATTCTATTTTATAAATTTAATTTATGTAGTAATATAATATTTAATTTATATAAAACTGTACCGAATGCGCATGATACACAAAGATATATAAAATAATGAAATTGAAGTATTCGTTACAATATCAACTGTGTGTGTATAGGATCGAAATATGAATTTGCATAAACATCTTCATTCTAGTAATAGCATACGCCAACACGTAATCCAATTCCGTGAAGGAAATGAAAGTTCTCTTTGATAGCGAATTTACATTCTTCAACGACGTCTCGAAGATTTTAAAGCGATCAAAGGCGACTATTTGATAAACCGATGGAGCCGTGACTCTCGATACCTTACAGCTTTTGCATGGCTACGTATAAATCGGGCCGAATCCGGTTCTCAGTCGGAAGTGTTTCGCGTCCCCTGGCGAACGGAGCTTCGAGGGTCTCGTAAACTTGCAAAACCCATGCATGCACCGCTCGTCGTCTCCTAGTAGCGTAGAATGCTCGTCGTACAGAAATAGTTGGCCGAAACAAAGCGAACAAGAGGAATCATCGTGTGGCTTGCGTGTTCTTTGACGCTGTGTCTTCGGCCATTCGTACGTCTAGCTTAAGCAGGTTCGTGAGGATAACATACGTGGCGACAGGAAGCGTCTCCGAAGAGGAAGACGCTTCATTTTGATTCACTGGTCAACCTGGACGTACACTACCACTCAAAAGCAGCCAGACCCTTACTTAATTTTCATGAAATATATCTCAATTATAAAATTACAGACGCAGATTCCAAACTTTATAATATGGTCTGTCCTATTTCACTGAAAAAACCGAGAGGCAGTCGGTGAAACGTAGCGAATTGCATAACATGTTATTTTATATAAAATATGACTTATATTTACCTTTCGATTTTTTCTGCACAATTTTTTTTTTTTTTAATAAATACAACTCAATTATAGAATTTTACAATTCGAAATTATTTAAATAGACCGTATAGATAATAAATACTTTGACTTCTCGTTACGTAAGTCAATCTTCATTCTACTCAATGCTCGGTTGCGTAAGCTTAAATACGAACTCAAGAAATTAACGATACCGTACGAAACGTCGAACGATTATAATCTGACTCTTTTACTAAGTATATATGTATGTACTAATTTAAGATACATAGAAACTCGAGCATTCCTACCTTTTACATTCAAAAATGCAAATTTCTTCCTCTTTAAATAAGCAATCGCAAACTTTTGAACGGTAATATAGTCTCAACAGCAGCGATCTAAAATATCGACCGCTTACGTAAAATCGTGCTACACGTGCTACAAAATTCACACTGAAATATTCGCATTCAGACGTGTTCAAAGTCAAACATTCAAATCCAAGCATCTCGATCAAATTTCAAGTTCAAATACCGATATCGAAGATTTCGATTCAAATGTTCAAATCCAAGTGTTCAAGTTCAAACGTTTAAATACAAATGTACGAATTTAAATTTGCGTTAAACGCATCCGTTATCAAACGACACGTGACGGACACGCGATCAGGTAAGCAGAAACAAAATGCGAGACTGATTTTTCTCTTGTCACATTCCGATGTATGTGCATAGACGAATCGTCGACGGCTGTACACAGTGTGGAGAATCGTGAGACGTCGCCGTATCTAAGACGATAATTATAAACCGACACATCGAGTCACGGTAGCCGACAAAGGTACACCCTGCGATCTATTTTGTGCCCGCGAACGCGTTCCATCGCGTTAGTTCCGCCGCGTTACGCACGTGAATCGACGTAATCGACGGAACGCTGGTTTACGTCCGCGCGAAACGATTCACAGCCGGGCCACTCGTTATCGTTATTTTTAATCCTGTTACGCATCGGCGTACTGATTTTTCACGTATGGCCTCTGCCTCACAGGGAAAAGTGGATCGAAACCAGAAACGACCGCTTCCAGAGACACTAACTTTGATCGGAGCAATCTCCTAGAATTTCTTATTGTAAAGATGTAAATATGTGAGATTTTTGGAGTTTTACGATTCGGACACGGACATTTATACAAATTTATATTCTTACGGATATGATTAAGAAGGTGAATGAAATCTGTTTGAAATCAGCTTGCAAATACAGCACATTCTATCGCTTGTTATTATTGTTAATTAAAATTAATCGTCAACTAGCATAATTCAGGTTAAATCGTCGATAGGCATAATAAATTTCTTTCCACGCGTTTTTTCTTCTCACCTTTGATACCTTTACGGTGCAAGGCCGGTTCTCGACCAACCAAATTTACTAATTAATTATTTATTTATTACCCGTTCATTAGCGACCCGACCCATACCATACCATTTATATTACCTATATAAGAAAGTAGTGATAATTGGCAAGCCTGGCTTTACCTTAGCCACGAAAAGGCGCAGTAATATATCAACCGTCGTTTATCTGTTAATAGAAATTGTCGTGTCCACAAGACGTTTATATTGTACTAAAAGTATATCAAAATTATACACTCTGAATCTATCCTTGCTCGTAAATTATATACGTCTAGGTTCGTCGAGGCTTACGCAGTAACTATCGAGACAATTCCTGTTCCAAAATTACCCGAGACGTTTGGCATCCAAGATAAAGACATTTACGATATACATGCGTGATCTTACATTAATGTCTCTCCTTTTACCACACGTAAATTAGCAATTTCAAAACGTTATAATATTCGTTCGTATAACGTTCGAACGTTAACATTATATCTGTACAGATCAAACATTTAAGAATTAAAATAGAATTCCGAGCAATAGGCGAATGGCAAAGAATCTTCGCAAACCTATCGATGGCGATCAACGATCGTTCGACAATAATACCACCGTAAAACTCCAAACAAAACGCGTACTTTTGTGCTTTGTGCCCTTTAACAGTTAGCTTCAACAGCTTGAAATTTCTCACGATATTCGCCCGATCTACTCTTTTCGTATCAGAAAGACGTTCTACGCGGAATCTTCGAATTTCAATTAAGCGACTGAAGAGACTACGGTGGACTTGTGCAGCCGATTTGCGTACGTAACAATAAAATGAATAGGCACGTGGCCGTGAACGGTTGCGCTGCGAATCATCTCTCGTGTCATGTTCAGGAAATGATAAGGCACTTTCTTTAGCGATTCATCGTCGTCACCTACCGTACGAAGCTTCTATATTCGTCTATATACCGGAACAGATGCCATTTATTGCTCACCCAGCGGCTTTTATTCCTCTTTTCCCCATACCCCGCTAATCGTACGTCCACGAAGACGAGAATGATACATTAACGAGAATGATACGTTCTGAATTTGGCAATTTTCTTACTTGTCCGCTCATCTTTGCGGATTCATTTTTGATACAACAAATATATCCCATTTTCTTTATTAGTTACCTTTTATTACGAAGAAATTTGGTCACTCCCGCCGGTGAATCAACGAAGGCAATCTCGTATCATTTACGTTTCCACCAATTCCCAGCTTTCCTTTCGAATATAGCTCGTTTCGGTCTCATTGTACGATAATTTACATTCAAATATCCTATAAAAGACATTATATCACGCCAATTTCCATTACTATCTACTTTTCGCCGCAAGAATAACAAATTTCGTTTTATTTTCGCCGAAAAACGTTTCGTCGTCGTTGCGGATGACTAACTTCCCCTTCAGTGACAGGCGCTAATTTCTCTAACGATCGGCGTCCAAAAGAACTCGGTGATTCTCGTAACTTTCGCGAAAACTCCGGTTGTCCCAGATCGGAGCTCGATTCGAAGGTTAAAACTCGCGACCAAGGGATGATCTCGATTCGTTCGGTCGCGTTCACTCGCTTTTACTTCCACGCGTTTATCACCGACACTCGATTCAGCCGCGAATGTACTTCAGCTGGTAATTAACTTCAATTACGAGTCGCTTTTACACCCTTCACCACCCAACCCTAGCTCCCCTCTGGCTCACCGAGATTCTATTTTTGAATTAGTTACTTCTACAACACGCTACGCGCGACTTATGAATAATTTAACTTGTGAATTATTCATGGCCAGAAAACTCACGATAAATCAAGCCTTAATTGTATACCCGATACGCAAACGGATAAAAACGGACGCGTTTCGCGCCCTTATCGTCGAAACCAGCGGGCATGTACTCGGCAGAAGTACGTTCATATAGGTTTCTGCTTACTTTTTACAGTGGCCCGAATCTTACAAAGATTGTCAGACGGAAATAGACAGCATGTACATGTCGTAGCGGGGATTTCGCGGAACTTTTTTGCGAACGTAATTCACGTTCGACTAATTTAAGCCTCGTAATCCGGCTCGTGGCACGATCCTTTGTCGTTTGAACGTGAATGACCGCGTTAAGGCAACTATCGATGGTACAAAGCCCGTCAAACCGACTCGTTTATTTATCCAAACACACGACGACCGACCGTAACGCGTACGAGCTTCGATATACTTGCTCTGCTATTATTCCACAAAATTCCTATGATTATTTATCTGACGATGAACCCGCAGGATATGCCACAGGAAGGTTCGATCGAAAAATATATTCTTAGATCTTTCCATAAAAGAGAGTATAAATATTAGTATAAATATAAATATAAATAAAGTATAAATATTTTGTATGTCCTTTCCTATTGCGTAGAACTGAACATTGTTTCATATAAGAATTTACTCTTATAGTTTCTAAGTGATACGTATGTCGAATGTTTCAGATTTTTCTTATATACAGCTAAGCAAAATACAGCTAAGATTCTACTTCTCAAAAATATTCTAACGTTGTCTTACGACGGACGAGATCTTACGATCGCGTTCAAAGCATAAAATCAACGACATTGCGCGTCGCAAGATACGCATATGCGAAAGAGTTAATAGACGATTTAATGGATTCTATGGAACGTTTACGAGCGACTGTAAGAGTCGTACGCAGGCATGAAAGGGATGAAAATTGGAATGGTGGTAACAGTTTCGGTAGATTAAAACGCCACGGTACTTGGCGCATTGTGGTCGGCAGAATATCGATAAGGACGCCTGCACAATTTTCGGTTTTATCACTGGCAAGCTTGTTCCCAGTCACCGTGACGTGGATCAGTTAACGAAGTACCCGGCTCGGCGACATTACCCTGCGCTCGATCGACCCGAGCCAATTTCCAATTACACTTTTTCAGCCTGAAACTGCGCCTCGTCCCTGTTCCGGGACGAGCCTAGAAAATCGATTCGATTTTGCCCAAAGGTACGTATGGCTTTCCGATAATGTTCCAAGGCTTTCGTTTCCACGTGTATAGAATTCACGGAAAACTTCGGATCGAATCTTTACGATTTAATCAAATCAATGTCAAATATACCGTATCAATGTATAGAATGTTTCATCGAGATTTAAGCTTCCAAATATCTTCCATAACATTGTATCCCAGCCTATTTTCAATCGCGATACACATTCGAATACAGAGTCCGTGTCTAATAATTCTGAAAATTTGCGTACGTTTGCAAAAGCATCTGCCGTCTGTACCGTGCCACTAAACACAAAGCAGACATTTTTCCAAGCCTCGCGTTCCAACAACGAATGAGATGTATATAACCTCCTAAATAATATCGCTCAAAGAATCGCCGATTAATTAACGACGAAAAATATATCACATCCGAGACAAACGTGCATTATTATTCGACAATGTTCCGCGTATACAGAGCGATAAAACCGCGTTATTTACTGCTACCCAGTACCTATAACAAGGCGAAACGCATCGCCAAACTTTATGGGCCAATAAATAATCTATTTCCTCGAGCCTTAACACGTATGTACCGCGGGTATATTTCTATTTCTCGTACTGTATCCGAGGCAATACACACAGGGGACAAGAATGCGCCGCTGTCTATGCGTTCACGGATGCAGAGCACAGAAGCTCGAAATAAGCCGCAGCTGGAGCTGTTTAGGCCTTGTGTTTCTCTCTTCTTCTTCCTCCTCCTTGTCTGTCGCATCATCTTCGCCTATTGATTTATCTTTTGGCAATATGTCCGGGGATCGTTCGAAAAGATTGTCAGAGGCAACCAACACACACTGGACATTGCCCAACGTAAGCAACCAAAGATGATTTATAGAGGCCGAAGGTAATAGTAATGTCGAACGCGTTGAGAATTGAAGCGGCATAAATCTTCGTTCCCACTGTACAAGAAATATTCACGAAGCTCGACCGCTGCGAGAACCAAACGTCTCGTTGCAAAGCTAATAAGTGTATTTTTAACGACGGAAATATATTTAGCTGACCCTTAAGCTAGAACAGCGAGACAGTCGCCACCGGAATCGTCGACTGTCGGTGTACTATCTTAAAGGTACGAAATTTGTTACGATTTATCGCGTAACGTTGACATTATCGCCTTACGTTGGCAACTGAAATTTTCCCTCTTGTTTGCGAACCTAGACTTATTCTGCGCTTCTATCTATGGGTAGCGGGGCTACCCGCATACCCTCAACCTACGTACGTATTCTTTTCGTACACCAAACATACGTGAAACGATAGTTTTACTTCTATACTTTCCTGAAATTTTGCACTTTCATTTGGAAGGTAAATATGCAGTAACAAAGCTGGCCTTTCGTCAAATCTCACGCGACTATTTGCTACTTGGCGATCTCTCTCGTTATCTTCGGACTCTTCTTTCCCAAAATTCAAATATCGTTACTGCAAATCGACCAAAATGTCCGGATATTTATGAACAGCGGTGTAAATACACGCGGATGCACGCGTTCGACGCTCATAGAACATCCTGCCTTCACAACGTTTGAAAGATAGCTTGTAAAACACGGATAGGCTGTAACGCGGTGGATTAAATACCTGGTGCATGGTTAAATCGACGATTAAATCAGCGCGGGCTTCTATTATACCGGGCAACTGCTTATTGTCTTCGATGATATTATTAGAGGAAGGCTTGTTTTTTAAATTAAACTCTGCCTCGCCTCGCTACACCGAAAATTGATCGACCGTGAATATCGTGAATATCGTGAATTACCCTGATGCGGGTGTCGTCAGGTTGGCGAGGATGGCTCGTTGCGGCTCACGCCGCTTAGCGCGTTTAGGCAAGCGATAAACGTTATCGCCGACAAAGGGGGACATGCGTCCGTTTTATGAGCAAAGAAGAAAAGAAACACGTCTTAAACGTGAATTTGACTCTTTTCGATCATTTTTTATAAAACGATTTGAAATTGCCAATATACGTGAAGCTATGGGAGAACAATTTCAAAAGCTCGTCCGATTTTCTTCGATCTTTTTCTTTTTATGTAAAAAGACAGTTTGATCGATGAAATATACGCATCTTTCAAATGTAAGGTTTAAAGTTTAAATTGCAACTCGTTATCGTTAATTAGTTATACGAAAAAGATAGATACAGAAAGTACACAAGAAAGCTTTTAGCTTTTAGCGAAACATGAAGTTTTAATTACTGTAAAATTAGTACGAGAACCAATTCTAGAACCCTTTTAAAATCGAAATCGATATCATCGCTATTTTGAAAGCTGAATTATATTTGAGAAAAAGTTATAAAATAATAAACGAGAACCTATATACATAATACGATCTATAATTTGTCGATTAACTAATACCGTAAATTCATAAATTACTACGCAAGAGAGCACTGATAGTATATATTACGGCACTTGTGGTAACGCAAAAAATTATGCATTTAAGCCGGGTAAGTCGAATGTCTCGACAACCTGTAACCGAACAAAATATATTGACGTTTAAAGCTAAAAAGTCCAGATTGCCTCTTAATTCGTATTCCTCCTGAGTACACTTCCCTTACATTGTACCTTAAGAAGAATCGCTAAAGAAACGAATCACGGAGAAATCCGCGTTCAGACCTGAAAAGCTCGAGGATAACAAAATCTGCTAATGAAACTAATTAGTTTTCGACGATCCGTTAACGTGCCCAGGTGACCCGACTAGTGTTTCTAGCGTTGAACTTTTAAAATTTATCAGAATACCGAGTGACAGGCGTCGCAGCCGCGACCATCACCCCAGACGCGATCCAAAGGATATATTTAGTCGAATAGGAGCGGTAGGAACGGGGCGAAGAGTTTCGCGTAAGTGCCGTGCAACAAACGCGATGCAAAAGTTTAATGGGACGTTATTCCGAGGAATAAACGATATGTTTTAGCTCGTAAAATAAGAGGAGTGGCGCGACTAGCCAGAATATTTATTCATTACTAATGTTGGCACCGGCTACTGGTGTCGACGATTCGATTTTAATCGGTACAGTTTAGAAAATACCTCTAGCTATCTCATGACCGAGTACGCTAAATCGCGAACGGGAACGTGGCCGAGAATAATCCCGGCCGAAAATATTGACAGTTCGATTTCTGTTCGATCATCTGACTCGTGTATTTGTGGAGCAAACCAGCAATGTTCTCTCTACTATAGACCGATACCAGCGTCTAAAACGAGTCGAAAGGAACACGTATTTCGACCATATGGTTCAAATTACGACGAGATCATCTTTCTGGTTAATTAAACGAAATCGAATCGCTACTAATAATAGACGAGCGAAAGCTGCACAGAACGTACATCGTCCATAATTAATTTAAGAAAACCTTTCATCATATCGAAGTGTTTGTCGATAGAAGTCGCTTAAATGATGAAATGTTCGAGTATCGGAGTACTAATGTATCGTGGTATCCAACTATCGTAAATATTTGGATATTTGAACGTTTCAATACCAAGGTGCGGTCAAACTTGACTTATTAGAGTATCACAGTATTAAAATACAAAAGTACCGATGTAGTAAGTACCGAAGAGTAAGATGGTGAAGTACTGTAACGAGTATGTAACTTCGCTGGTATTCGCGAACAGAAACAAAAATATTTCTATAGGTCCCGCGAACTGTTTGTGAATTTCTTACAAGCAGCGTCCACAACAAAATCGTAGAGTAGCCGTAAAACGTTGCAAACGTGTTTTGCAAACTGACCCACTGCTTTACACTGACTTATGACTTTATGACTATTGGAGTATTAAAATATCAAAGTATCGTAGCACTAAATCATCGAAACATCGGCCACTCAAATATCGTAATACTATTAACAAATAAATTGTACGGCAATCAACATCTAGAATAATAACAAACGAAGTTTTCGCAAAGGTCAAATATCTACAAAGCACGGCACGCAGCGTGCAGTCTGATTTAATGGGCACATTCTCGAAAGAGAATGACTTCTATTTACGAGACCCAGTGACAAGTAAATATGATAAATGAGAACGTAACGATAAAACTAGTGCTTGGCCAGTAACGCGCGAGATAAAACGTAGCGGAAGAGACACAATGTGTACGTATGTGACTGTGTCGAGAATAACCTGTTCGCCAATGCCGGCCGACCCGCGGCAAGGAAAGAAACTGACTCTGCGAAGACGTGTATCTTTTCCAGAGAAGGGAGAAAAGAGAAGCGAGGGAAGCACGATGGAAAGATTAAAAAAAAGGGTGTGTTGGAGAAAAATGGCTAAAAGTCGGAGGAACGACAGTCGGAGGATTTAAAAACGAAAAAAGGTCGACAGAGAAGTTTATTATATTCCTGAATAGCGTGCTCTCGGGGGCCGAGGACTCGCGGAAACACGCAATTTTCATGATAAAGCAAACAATAAACCGTGTCCTAGACGAAAGCGTAATAAAAAACAGGCTGTCGTGCAGAGTGGACGGTCGCTATTATGAAAACCATTTAATTTAAGAAAGGACGCCGTTATTAATTTACCCGATGACACTTGGAACATCAACAAAGAAAAAGGGAAAAAAGGGAGAGAAAAAAGTAATGATGCCAATGCAATGGCATTTGGGATGGGACGCGATTGAAAAGGAGCAAAGGTCGGGTCAGATTATTATTAAAAAGGCACCAGACGCTGAATGAAACAGAATGAATGGAAGAACGGGCTGAAACGGGATGAAAGGAAAAGCAACGAGTGAATTAAAAACGACGAGGAAGTGGTCAGAGGCGGTAAATAAATCAAGAAACGCCGCGAAGAAATTAACTTGGTAGGGAAAACGGAGAAAAAAAAGGATAGATCAGAAGTGACAAATTTTCGGTAGAAAGCAAGCAGTGGATGAACCTGAAAAAGAGACAAGGAAACAGGCAGAAGTAAGGAGAAGCGTAAACAAAGGACGGTTGACTGTTTATAAAACTGTACAACGAGGAAGGCGATAAAAAGCAGCGGCATGAAAGAAGAGAGGAAACAAAGGAGATAAACTCGTGTCAACGAGCACGAGAACGAGCAGGAAGAATCGAAATTAGAAATAATGTTCGAAACGCCGGACAGACCGATGAGCGAAATAACAGAGGAACGTAAAGCTGGCAGAAAAATAAGGAGGACAGGGAGAACGAGAAGAATGGCGGAGAAAGCGAGAAGGAACGCGCGACAAGAGGACGATCAGTCATTCCGAAAGACACGAAGGCTGCAAATAACTCGTACTCGGTGGTACCGGTCAAAAGCATCGGCGGATGTGTTATGACGCTCGTCCCTCTTCTCTCCGCCATGTTTTTAACGATCCTTGGTGAAACGCGGACAGAACGTACGGGAGTAAAAAGAACGAGAAAAAAGAACGAGATCGTTCTACACACAGAAAGAATCCTAAATCAACCAGGCTCGTTAACGTCACCATACCGCTTTTTATTACACTTAATCCTTCCTCCATTGAATCGGGTGTTTTAATTCGCAAATTTTTTGTCATCATAGCGAACTTGAAATACGTTGAAGATCGCAATAGATGGAAGTGAGATAGATCGAACGCGTTAGATTTACGAAAACCGAGTTGGAACGGGTTCGAAGCGGTTGGGTCGAGTTGCAACGAATTGAAAAGAATCGAAGCGAATCGCAGTGAGTTAGAACGAATAGAGAAGCAGACTGAAGCGAGTTGAAACGAGGATCAATGAGTACGTTAACCAGCTACTTGGGTCAAATCAAAACGAGTAGCAACGAGTTAGAACAACAGGATAGAGCGAATAGAAGCAGATAAGAGCGGCTTCGAACGAACAGAACAGATTAGAACGGATGATCGAAGCAGATTCGAACAAAATGAAACCTATCGGAGAAACTTGGAGCAAATTGAAACCTACTAGGACACATCTGCAGAATACATAATTTATAATTAAATACAGAACTTGTTCACGATAGTAATAATTATCGATATGTAATAAAATATAATTTTCCTCGTGGGCTAGAAACAATTCTGCTGGAAGAATTATATTTAAAGGGGATTGAAACAAATTGATTATAAGGTTGAAGCGAATCGAAGCAGATGAGCGTAAAGTGGAGCGAAATTGAAACAATTCAATACCAAACAAAACGAGAAGTTCGAGTAGTTGTTAAACCACGTGATCAGAGCTAAACCATTCGAGTTTGTTTATCTATGAACGCAACGCATGGTATTACGTAGAAAATTGCTTAATAGGGACGAAGATAAAAGGAATTCTACAGTGACCTAAAAGGAATGCTTGATTCGCTAATAACCTACTACGCAACGAAAAGATCTACGAGGTTCGTGTATGCCATCGCGAGGTCTCTCCCTTTCGCTCGCCTCCAGTGTTGTAATTTTTAATCATAGCATCCGCGTGAACGGTTCCTATGTACAAGACGGGAATGTGGATTTCGCTATACAGTGAAAGTAACGGGTCGTAGACTTGCATCGTGGGAATGTCTCATGAAAGGGATGCAATTATTGTAAACAACTGCTTTATAACAAAATTCTCGTTATTAATACGATTACTTTTTCGATTTCATACCAATTTTGTTCTTCAAATGTTAATAATCCTTTTGCTTGTTGAAAAAGGAAGAATAAAATTCGGACTAAAAATTCGGAGACTGCAGCAAACAACGCATGTATTTCATTTAAACTCGAAGCAATGAACACGCGTGATCTCTAAAATTATTTGTCTGAATGATGCAACAATATTTTCCTAAAAAATAATAATAATAATAATAATAATAATAATAATAATAATAACGATAATAAAGAAATAAGTCAGACTCCGAAAAGTCAGTTGCGTCAGTAACGCAAAATAAATTTCGTGATGCCATATTTTTCTATACCGTGCACGAGCTCATTGGAGCTCGTGTATTAAGAACTTCCCGTGTAAATCTTTTACGAACTATGCTTTTACGACCTTCCTAACGTCGTACGAAATAAATATACGATCTGAGAAGTATCACTCTCACAACTAACTACATTGGTAATTTGTGAAACCTACATTGATAGCCATACACGAGTCACTTTATGATATGTTAACCTATTAATTCGTAAAACCGAAGCAGTTTACACTTGCGAGAATATAAATAAGAAATGTATTCAAATTTTTTTTTTATATACTATTATATTTTTATACCATAAAGAAAAGAAAGAAATAAAACTTTTCATAATTCGATTAGTTGAATTTGAAGAGTGGCATTCCCTAATTTAAAAACTCACCATTGTACAGTACAGTAATGTGATCGTATTTACATATTATTATTATATTTTTATGCAATTTTCAATGAAATTTTATCGAATTATTATCAACTTTGTCATATATTGAAAATACGTTTTTTTCTTAATTAACAATTTCGTTGCTATCGACGCATGCTTTGTATCGTTTTAATCATTTACATAATACTACTAACGTAACTGTTGCATCTCTGCAAAATCACTTCGGAAAAAGAAAAAAGAACGACAGTGAATAGCATATCGAAACGTTATTTAGAAGAAAAGGCACTTTTAACGAGATATAATTGCACAAATGAAGTAGCCGAATTTTTTGATACTAAATGTGTCGAACCTGTTTTTTTAAATATACCGATATATTCGTTTAAATGGATCACACTGCAGATATGTAACTGACGTAACAACGAACTCGACTCACCTCCTCGTCCGACAACGGTTCCTCGTAATCCGATTGCGAACCCTTGAACACAAAGATGCATTCCGATAAATCCAATTTGCGCGCATTGCCGAACTGCGTCTGTCGATCCGTCAACTGCTTCACACAAGTCGTCTCTAACATATTCTTCGTTCGTTGAACCACAATTTTACTGCAAATGCTGTTGTTTGTAAATAAGCGTTTTGTACTAGAACATTCTGCAACGATAAAATAAATATCTTCGTTAATGACTTGACTTCGTTTCTTTCTTTAAGAGAAAAAAAAAAAAAGAAAAGAAAACGGATTTAGGCTAGTATTTTCCAAAAAATAATTTCATCCATAGGGATACATAAAAATATTATATACTAGCCTAACAGGCCAGTAACCGCGCAGCAACTGGAAAACTGATAAGCGGTATCGCTAACGGAAGGATTTCCATTCATCATCGAAAGTATGAGTCTCTAAATCATGCTACTTCATTCATCCGTGTACACGTGATACCGACCACATGGCCAGGTACTTATAACTTCATTTATAGATACGAGCGGATCTTTAAACGAATACGGCGGTGAATACAGTATGGATCGAATTATCGTTTACGTCACACTAATGTACTGTACACGTACGTGTTATCTTCTTCTACATATATATAGATAGAACATGACGTAGCTGTGTACAGATGCATTTATGTATATATCTATACGTATATTGACATTGTTTCGATACCAGCATGTATTATAGGTTAGATTTTTCTGACTCGTGTCACAAAGTACTTTCAGATGGAGTCACTTGTTTTTCGAGCATTGTTTTAATCGATGTTACAGATAAAAATATCCAACGGAACGGAATAAATTGTCGTAAAATAATGTAATGTTGTGGATACGGAAGTATTGAAAACATATCGGAGGGACGCGTTTAGGTTAAAGAGCGAGTTCGAATTACTTGCAGGAAAATAATTAAATTATGTTAAATAGTGGAAAACTTACAACAGGTCTCTTTAATCTGTAAAATATTACGTTGATAAAATAAGACAAATATATTAAAATATTCGTACTTGCAGTGGAACACAAAGTTTTTAAATACATATAGGAACACGCACCGTAAACGAACAATTTGAAATGATGTTGCTAGCGCCATCTAACGACGATGAATATAACTAGCAGCGTAACTTCCAATTTAAAAATTTGCGCATGTATTTTAATTGGTTCCTATCAATTGGAAAGATGATTAAATAATAAGTTTTGTATACAATTCATAACTGTTTTTAATTACAAGTGAAATATGAAGTGAATAGAAATAGTTTGCCCTTTTTATATAGATTATATCTATTATAACTTCTCAAGTAGAGATTCATATAAAAAAGTGTATAATTATATTTCTCAGAGATTCAAGAATTACATGCCCTCTTATAACAAAAATAGAAAATTCAGTTATAATAGGAGAAGTTACTCTAAGTCTCCATAGATTCATCTTGTTTTCTTAAAACAAATGATGTGGTCTGCTTCAATATAACATCTCCTTTGCCATTACCCTCGGACTTACAACCATATAGAGAAATTTCAGGTACCTTTTCTAATAATTCAAGGCTACCACATTTACGTTTTGTATCGTTTAAATATTTTTGCGTTTCTAATCGAATAGCGTATTCCTTAAAATGTGTGAGAGAACAATTTTTTGCTGTTAATTTTGCATTGTCATGAATCTAAAAATAACAAGATATTATAATTAAATATCGTTTTGTAACTACATAATTATGGTAATCAAGACGAAAATAACATACCTGTATACCCTCTGCGCAATTTGTAAAGTTGCAATTATTCATAAACACTTCTCCGTTACTATAGATGACTAAACCTGTCCCAAGACTGTCAAAGAGTGTGTTTTCTATTATTAGTTTTGCATCTGGTAAAACCACCACTCCTAATTTCACCATACTCTGATTTAAGGCACATATTTTACAATTAATTATTTTTGTGGTTCCAACTCTCACTATTACAGCTGCTCTAAGATCACCCACATCTACAGTAATATTTTCTAGTAAAACCTATAAACACATATTCGGCATAGCTACAATTAATCGGAGACACGATTCAATATATAACTTACTTCACTGCCAGAGAAATCAAGCAACGACGGTGCAGTTTCTGTGTCTTTCATATTAAGAATGGTATGTTCTAAGCTATCAATTCCTCTAATGGTACCTCCATCTTCCAATCTACCAGCTCCTTTTATTCGATGAGTTCCTTTTCCAACTATAATGACATCTCCTGTGTCGCACGTGTGTAGAGTTTCTAACAAAGACCCAGATATTCTAGAAAAATGTATAAGAATCAAAAATCGATAGAGCTTTTTCAGTACTGTCGAACTTACTTAAAAAATAATTCTGGGGATAAAGAAGCTTGAACTTTGTTTATTTTTGCCTTCATTTCCTCGAGAGTTCCACCGAGCCACACAAAATAGCCTTCCTTGCACGTTTCTGTACTTTTCCTTTTCTCTATTTTATCATCCAAAGACGAGGTCTGATTCGTAAGAATTTCCCTCATAGCTGGGTTTTCAAGAACTTCCATCTCCCTTTTAATTTGTTGCAATCGAAAATGAAGTTTCATCAACTGACATGCTGTTCCCCCATCCACTATATCATTCTCTGATTCTTCTCCCTCAGAAATAGTATCCTCTAGTCTTGATATCTTCTCTTCGATCTCCCTTCCTTCCCTTACTAAACCTCTAATGATATCGCTAGTTTCTTTACTAACAACAAGCCTTTTCATGTCGAAGAACAATCTAATTCTTGTTTCCAAATGTACAGACACCCAATCGACGTTATCGTCGTCATCTATGTCCCATGGCATCCATAAATATTTATAAAAAAATCTCAGCTGATCGAGGCAGGACGCAGTACCCACCATATCCAAAGCGGTGTTTTCCTGATTATGAGTTGGATAAAGCTCAATAAGTGCTACATCGTATTTTTCAGGTAACTGAATTTCATCTTGAACAGCAGTTATTTTCACCAATGCAGATAGATCACAGAAATCAACTTGCTCAACTTCTACTACCACAATAGTAGGATAATGAATATGAAAATCTTCGCACACTAAACGTGGTATTCTCCATAATGCTTGCCAACCGACAGGTTCTAGTACAAGTTCTATATGGTAGGACCATTCTGCCTGAATTTGTGATGCAGGTACAATTTCTCCTCTACTAGATAAAATTTCTGTTAATTCAACTAGCCTTTCTTGAAGACTTTTGTCAAAGGTATATATCTCCATTGATATGCGTTGCCTACAAAATGAACAATTTTATAAAAATCGATCGATAATATTAAAAATCTATGAATATTTACCTATCAGAGTTACAAATTTTCTTCCTATAAAATTTTATTGCAAGTTATATTACTAAAAATGTAAATTTCAGCCTTCTAGGTGTCAAGATCAAGAGAATTATTATTAATAGTGATAAATTAAAAACGAAACTTCTGTAATAACTATAGTCTAATTATTACAGCTTTAGGTCTAATAAATTTGTAAAACTAAAAACTAAATGCGTAAAAATTTGATTGAAAGACGAAAATTAGTCACACGTTCTCTTATTAAAACAAATCGAGATCTAAGCTATATTTTCAAATATTATTAATATATCAGATTTAATTGAATATACAAATAAGTGAAAGATAAATGTTTATTTTACGTATCAGTGACACATTTTCAATTAACGTTATGACAAATTAACTGTTATAAAAGATTCGAATTGCTATAAACGTGATTGGTCGACTAATCTTCTCGATTCTCGCTTTCAACAGTTATCGATCTATCGATACCGATGATATCTGACAAATAATAAGTTTATTTTATCATAGAAATAAACGGTGCCTTGTCTATGTAAACAATTGGAGAAACTGGAAAAACAATGGGTTTGTTCATATCATTTGAATAAATAATTAAGCATATATTTATCTTTCAAATATTAATGACTCTAAGGGTATTGATAATTAATATCTATGTACGTATAAATAACGTAATTATTCTAATAATCTTTTAAAAATATTATTTAATAGACAATTGCAGCTTAGTAAGTGTCGAAGAAAATATGGAACAAAGTTCTAAAAACGTAGAGGATAAACTTTTCGACGAAATTATCGGACACATAGAAGATATTTTGTTAGGTACGCATTAAAACAAGATATTAAACATTCGATTTTATAATATAAATTTCATTTTTATTTTTAGAAGACGAATTTCACTCTATTCAAAAAAAATTTTTGGATAATTATTGGGATGTTTTTGAACCTGTAGAGGAAAATAAATTAATTTATACAGATATATTTAATGAATATGTAAGTGCTCCAACAATAAGAAATAACAATTTTTTTATACTTGCATATTAATACATGATTTTTGTAGAATAAGGCAGTGGAAAATTATATCGTTAATTACTTACAGAAGCTAATACCACATTTTAATATTGACACATTTTTAGAACATTTAAAGTAAGCGCTATAACTTTATGATTATATAAAGTGTATATAAAAATTATAAATATGACTAAAAAGTTTCTTTTAATGGTTATTGAATGATTTAGTAATAAGCAAAATGAATTGGAAGGTGAAGTGTTTGAAGTGTTATCAACCTTCACAGACTTCGTGTCCTTCAAAGAAATGTTTCTTGACTTTAGAGCTGTAAGTAACATGGTTATAATAAAGTAAAAGTAAATGTCGCGGTGGTTACATCCAAGTTTTTTTCAGGTAAAAGAAGGAAAGGTTCAAGATCTTAGTTGTGGAATATCTGTTACATCTCTCAAAAGTAATACGAATGACAATGATTCTTTTGGATAAAAAATTTTCTCAAAAAAATAAATATTTTAAATATACTAAAGAAATAAATTACCTGTTCACTAATTGTATTTCTTATGTTCAATTGTTATTTTTAAAAGTCAGTACATTTATCGTATTTCTAATTATTGTTTAACGAAGTACAAAAAGATATATACATTGTATTCATAAATTCTATAAGAAATAGAGGAATTGTGTATTCAACACATTGATCGTTTTTGTGCTTCGTAAATCCAGTATTCGCACAAATATATCTGTTGTATTTACTTGAAGTACTGTATCGAAAATAAAACAACAAATATAACAAGTTTGATTCAGCACATAAGGATCTCCATTTGTACAAGTTTGCTATTCGTTTCATTTGGCATACGATATGGAAGTGTTCCTGCGAAACTAGTTAAAGCTCGCGCTTGTTCCCGAAGATCAAGAAGTTGCTGTTTCCTTGCTTCTTCATCACCTGGTTCCATCGATCGTAATTTCTGATATTGACGGTAAAGTATTGTCATTGTAGCTAAAAGGACGTCGGCTAATGTACCAGCTACTTCGGGTGGTACACGTCGTATTGCGTTTACTCTTTCATCGACTTCTTTGATATGCAATGGTAACAATTTCGCCTCTGCAATAGTCTATAAACAAAAAATTATATATTAATTACATAAACTTCAATATAGCTATGTACAATCCTATATATCTTACCCTAAGCGCACTTTGATATTGTTCATTATGAAATTGATCAAAGAACACCATTAAGTGCTTTAAAGTATAAAATGCAGATACTAATTCGGATGGTGCTTGTATTTCAATGTTTTGGTACCTAAAAATATATATTTATATATGTATTTGACAATTTTCTAATAACGATGACGTCGTGGATTTCAATATTACCTTCTGCTTATCTCTGTAGCAGTCACCTGCAATCGAGATCTGAGTGATCCCGGCGAAGTTTTTTGATTAACAACTTGCGCCAAAAGCGTACACATTAGACTAAGAACTTTCTCGTGATTGCGAGCAAGATCATACACTGTTACTGCATCTTCTAAAAGACCTTTTCTATATAATGTATCAGCGCTTATGTTTATAACATCTTCTGTATTAATTTGAAATTGATCTAAAATCCCTGGTATCCAACGATCTTCTACTATCTTTCCGATTAACTGAGTTCTGACTGCTGGAGAAGTATCAACTACCATTTCTGCAGCTGATGCAGCAAACATATTACGATCATGTGGATCTTTCATAGATCTAAAAAGTAATTAGGTAATTAAAATTAAATTTGAAAATTTCGATGATTATTTGATTTTCTATACAAACCTTAATAAGAATAGATAATGTAAACATTCCTTTGGATCTGTGGAATCAAATCGTTTGACGTACAATAATATTAATCTGGCAAAATTTAATCTTTTAGCAGGAGTCTTATCAGCAGGATCAACACTTATTAAAGGTGCTAGAACACTTTGGCTTACTCCTAACAAGTTATGTTCATGCATAGCAGCTGCTAAATGTACAGCATGTGGTAAATGCCTTGCTCCCGCTCCTCTTGCCAGAAATTCAATGGCAGCCTCAAATTGACCAGTCAAAAATAACATTGAAAAATATACAAACGGTTGTTCATGAGCATGATAATATGACTCTCCATAAATTTCTGATATCGTAGTTTGTAAATAATCCAAGGTCAACTTATTTTCTGCATCCGATTGATCTCTAACTTGGCACAGTTTCAACCACAAATAATCATCAGCTGTACAAATTACATCAGAGTGCAGGTCATCAGGTTCACAAGGAACTAATGCACAATATGCAACTCTTTTGTATGGATCAGTAACTGATCTAACATGTTTCCTATACTGCAATTTTAAATTTGATTCTGCAGAACTACTAGGACGTCTTTGGGGATCATTACAAGCTTCTTCCAAGGCAACTCTAAATTCTGGAAATTTTGTGTTGTATTGATTAAGACATTGCAATGCAGCTTTGTAATCACCAACCCTCATACAATAATACACTAAAGGCCATAATGGTTTATCTTCAACCATAACATCTTCTAAATCTTTCAGATTTTGTACTTTAACACTAACAAAACTTTTAACTAATGGCACAGTGCCTGGAATGCCACCCCTTTTAGCTTGAGCAGGGTTTTCATTAATAACAGAGTTCATAAATTCCTTATATCTATCTTCTAAGTACTTTCTTGCATGTAACACAATTTCTTGTTCAACAATAGCTGTACTTCTTGATTTGATTTGATCTTCTCTAGGAATTGGTCGAATGTCTACCATACGTTTAACCATTTTCCAAAGATCCACAATTTTTTTATCATTAAACGACTTTGCAGCTTCACAAAACGCATTAAACAAGTTAGGTTTAGTTATTCCCCTAAGCACATGATCATTATAATTTTGTAACTGTTTCACATAAGCTACTTCTATATCAGATAAGCCACTAATCATGGAACCAGCTAATTTAGTACGTTGTGGAGTACCACGTAAATCTACAAGCTCCCCAGATGGAGCTGTCATGGCATTTATTATCTCAAACCGCATTTGTTTCCATTCACCCAGCATATGTTCCATTTGTTGAACTCTAGTAAGTTCAAAAGTCTGAAATAATTTCATATAGTTTATACATATACACGTATATCCTAAAATATTGCTTACAAGGAATATAATAAAATATCTTACATCTTTATGGACTTGTTCAATGATTGACAATATAGCATTTTCCTTCTCATTCCTAAGGTAACTAACTATATCTGTATCTGCAATAGGATCTAAAGGTTCAAATGTACGTCTTGCACTAAGTGAACTTAATTTCTGCGAAATCTGAGGTAAATCAACACCACGTGAGCCAAGCAATAGATGTCTAAAATTATAAAATATTATATATATTAAAGAAATCTGAAATATATTGATGAAATAAATTTTATTTTAATTAGAAAATGTATAAGCACAAGACAAATTACTTTGCTCTAAATGTCAGTCATACATATATACATATTACTAGAAATAAAGTGATAGGTATTATCCTGAAAATTTTGGCGCCAGAAATTTATAAAATTTTTAGGTTATCTGTGACATCAAGCATAATTATTTCTACATGAATGAATTTTCTATTAAAAGTACATGACATACAATTAGAAATCGTTTAAAAATTTTATGTGCGATAACTATACAAATATTCTTACGCCTGTACTTGATTGTCTTGAGTACCGGTCTGTGTGACACGAGACCAGAGTTCGTTGGAGGCCTCTAAGATTTGACGAAGATTTCTCTCAACTTGAGGAAGTTCTTCATTGCTTTCTACAGCAGCAGATAATCGTTCCGCTGATCGCAATAATTCACTAAAGCCCGTGTCTCCAGATACTCTAGAAGAATTCATGGTTAACATATCGGTGTATCTAAGATCGTTCATATTTAAAACACAATGTTCATGGATTCCATCGCCCATAAGTTACCGCACTATCCAGTTAGGAAAAAGACGAGAGCGTTCACGCTCGTAGTTTCAGAGTAGAGATGCTGCACCATGCGGCCAAGTGCTGAGGTTAACTAAATTTAGCATATACAAGAACCTATAAAAATAGGGATCTGCCCTGTTTGGTTGGAATTTAGCATATACAAGAACCTATGCTTTTAAGCCTAAAGTTAGATATCTGCTCAATTTTATTGTACACTAGCATAGACGAGAAATTATTTAGCTGCACGATTCTACGGAAAAGTTCATATCTACTTTTCTATCCGAATTTTTTTCGAGTATTCTTTATACAATCGTCAACTTATATATATGTATATATATATATTGCTATGTGTAAAGTATTCTTTTACACTTAATTTTTCACTTTCGTCATTTATTTATTGTTAGTCATAATCATTCGCATTGTCTCTACATGTTTTTGAGCAACCAAACAGGGCAGATCCCTAACTTTAATCTTAAATACAAAGATTCTTGTATATGCTAACTTTAGTTGACCTCAACAATTGGCCGCATGGTGCAGCATTAGTTTGGAAACAACCAGATCCATAAGCGTGAGCACTCTCATTTCCTCTCTGGTCCAATATAAATTGTAGGGACTTTTGATCTTCTCATAAATTGTTTAGTTTAGTTTCTTGTTCTTCTCTTGGGACCAAGAGATGACGTTTTTACGGAGCTAACTACAACCTCTATTGCCCAATAAAACATTTTCTTTTAGCATTTCGCTCTTTTTCTTTTATTGACGCTTTTCTCTTCCAAAATTTTCTTTTTCGTATCTCATACTTTTCTCTGTTTCTATGTTTTTGTGCCAACAGCACATGGTCATTCACTATAGGCTAACCGTGCTGAAGGCAGCCTGACTTCATTATTCTTATGTGTCGAGATCTATGTATGCACATGGTCGTGTTATAGTTTATGGTTATAGAACCTGGACTTCCGGTGATTAATGTTTATAACATCTATATTAACCAAGCCGTGTGTGCATAGTTTGTTAACGAACAGTATCTTATTTTCTTTGACAGAAAAATATATAAATAATTAGTTAAATACATTTTTCCCTATGCAACAAAACCAAGCAATATGTTGACGACCAAAATATTCTTTAGGAAAACTAAAGGGGGAAATGTGTTTAAGGTATTAAATAAAATCAAAAATACTTGACATTTTATGATTTGTAATTGATTATATGAATGCAATCATATTCATTTATAATGCGGTTTTTCAAAGGATTAAATATGACAAAACAATTATAAAAATATTATGATTTGTTAAAGTTTAGTTTTCTTTTTAGACGGTTAGGGAGCATTACCTTAGAGATGATATTCATTGTGGATCTAAAGCTTGTGGAAAGTGCGTGTACAGAACTCGAAACATAATTTTAGATGACGAGGATTCCAGTGTAAGCAGTTCTAAGATAATGGAACCTTATTATCTATTAATTGATACTAATATTATTTTAGATCAAGTGAGTATTGTTTTAATCAAACCTGTTTAATGTTTACAATGTAATGTATTATTATATAATCTTTATTCTTTTTAATATAAAAATATATAATTTCTAAGATTGACATTTTGGAAGAAGATATTATTTGCAATGTCATTATTGTACAAACAGTGTTGGAAGAAGTGAAACATAAAAGTTCTACCGTATATAAAAGATTAAGGAATATTATCACTAATCCGCAAAGGAAATTTTATGTATTTGTTAATGAACATCATAAGTATGTTAACAATATCGTATTTATTTATTTATTTTATTAGGTATGTCTTATTATTATTTACTTTTTTTATTACTTCTATATAGGGATACTTATGTCGAGCGTAACCCTGGTGAAAGTACAAATGACAGAAATGATAGGGCAATTAGGGTTGCAACAAAGTGGTATAATGCACATTTAAATTTAGATGACAGTACAATCAAAACTGTGCTATTAACAGATGATACACGCAACAGAGAATTAGCAGAAAAAGAAGGGATCCCAGTTATTTCAAGTAAAATTATTTGTTTAATAACTTCAAAGATACTCTAATTTTTGTTTCAATTTACATTGTTGTTTTTTTAGTGGAAGATTATATATTATCGTTAGAAAATTCAGGCTTTTTGGCTGATAAATTATGTAAAAAGAGTTATGGTGCAGTATTTGAGGGCCCAGAAATTTTCCCATGTCATCTTACACCATTTGAATTACATGAAGGCATAAAAAATGGGAAACTTCTGCAGGGAACCTTTCAAGCTTCAAAAGAAAATTTCCTTGAAGGATTCGTGAATGTAGATGGAGTTGAAAAATCTGTGAGTACTTGTTTTCTATATTTTTAATAGATATGTATTTATTACATATATTTGATTATAGATTTTTATCCAAGGTCGTAGTAACCTTAATAGAGCTGTTGATGGCGATGCAGTTGTAGTGAAACTCTTGCCAGAGGATCAGTGGTCATCTCCTAGTGACATTGTTCTGCAAGATGAAGAAGAAGCAGATGCTGACGATGATATTTTAAAAACAAATAAAATATTAGATAAATTTGGTTCATCAAACAAGATGCAAAAGACACCGACTGGCAAAGTTGTTGGAATTATCAGAAGAAATTGGAGACAATATTGTGGAATATTGCAACCCAGTAACATAGAAGGGGTAAAAGCTGAGCAAATTTCCATAATTAGATCATACATACATATGTATATTCTATATTTCATAATCTTCTGTTTATTTAGAATGTACGACATTTATTCGTGCCAGCTGAACGAAAAATACCTAAAATAAGAATTGAAACTAGACAATATACTGTGCTGTGTAAACAAAGAATCATCGTAGCAATTGATTCATGGCCACGTAATTCTAGATATCCTCTTGGTCATTTTGTACGCGCGTTAGGTGAAATAGGGAACAAAACCACCGAAAATGAAGTGATATTGTTGGAACACGATATCCCCCATAGTCGATTTTCTGACGCTGTCCTCAGCTCATTACCAGAGATCTCATGGAGAGTCACGGACGTCGTATGTAGTAATATGCAAGAAGAAAGTAATCCTTTCAAAGCTCATATAAATTGAATGTATCATTTATAGGACATAGCACAAAGGGAAGATCTAAGATATTTAGATGTATGTTCAGTCGACCCACCAGGTTGCACAGATATCGATGATGCGCTTCACTGTAGAGATCTACCAAATGGTAATCTAGAAGTAGGTGTACATATTGCGGATGTAACACATTTTGTAAGGCCTGGTACTGCGTTAGATAAAGAAGCAGCATTACGATCTACGACTGTATATTTGGTTGACACGAGAATTCACATGATTCCTGGTACGATTTATTTCAATTTTATTTTTATTGAATAAAATGTTGAAGATTCTAACATACCATATAATATATTAACTATTACAGAGTTACTCAGCACAAATTTCTGCTCTTTACGAGAAAAAGAAGAGAAACTAACGTTTTCTTGCATATGGGAAATGGATAGAGACGCAAACATAATTAATACTAGATATTGTAAGTCCGTAATATGTTCACGAGCAGCGATGACTTACGATGAAGCTCAACTAAAAATTGATGATGTTACTCAACAAGATTCACTTGTAAAGTCATTAAGGAATCTTAATAATTTAGCTAAAAAGTTAAAAAAGAGACGTCTGGATAATGGGTATGTAAAATTATGTTACAAAGATATACATGATAGTATAATTTGCTTTTTATTGCAGAGCGTTATTATTAGCATCTCCAGAAGTCCGTTTTGAGGTAGACTGTGAAACGCATGATCCTATCGAAGTGGAGGTAAAAAAATTGCGAGAAACTAATTCTATGGTGGAAGAATTTATGTTGCTCGCAAATATTTCGGTTGCTAAAAAGATTTTAGAAGAATTCCCAGAATGCGCTGTATTAAGAAGGCATCCTGAACCACCACCTACTAATTTCGAGCCTCTTATAAAGGCCGCAAAGAATCAGGTATGAAAAGCTTATTCAAAAAATAATAATTCTGGTAAAACAAAATTTTTCTTCAACAGGGTTTTACTATAAATGTAGATAGTGGCAAAGCATTAGCAGATTCGTTAAATAAATGTCATAAAGAAAGTAACCCTTACTTTAATACTATGTTAAGGATACTTGCCACACGCTGTATGATGCAAGCTGTATATTTTGTTAGTGGCATGCATCAACCAAGTGAATACTATCATTATGGTTTAGCATGTCCTGTTTATACTCATTTTACATCGCCTATTCGAAGGTAGGAAAATTTGTTATGCAAATAAATAATATTTAATTTGAACGTACATATCTATTTAATTTTATAGATACGCAGATGTGATGGTACATCGTTTATTAGCAGTTTGCATTGGGGCTGATGCAACATATCCCGATTTGTTAGACAAAAAGAAGAATCATACACTTTGTCAGAATATGAACTATCGTCATAGAATGGCTCAATATTCTAATCGAGCATCAGTAGCACTAAATACTCATGTGTGTATTTGGTTATGTATCTTTGATTTCATTATCTGAATTGATTGTTCAATTGCACATATATCATTCATTATGCTCCTCTCTTTTTAGTTATTCTTTAGAGAAAAAATTCAAGATGAAGAAGGTTATATACTTTTTGTACGAAAGAATGCGTTGCAAATATTGATAATAAAGTATGGCTTAGAGGGGACTTTGTACCTGAACAAAGACAAAAATTCAGGTGCTACATTTAAGTATAATGACGAAGATCATTCACAAACCTGTGGAAATATCGTATTTCGCACTTTCGATCCGGTTACTGTGCAAATAAGTTTGAACAGATCCAATATACAACATGAGAAACTAATATTTAAGTTGGTTAAGCCGTTTGTAAGTAAATTATTACTACGAAAGCAAATAAATACTAATTGTTTTTATATAGTTCAATGTTCATAAAATTGTATGCGAATAGATTCCAGGTTTCAGTGTACCTCCAACAAATACTGCAGATACTTGTCAGATGGTACCAAAAGAAAGTACGAAAGAAACGGTAAAAAGAAAGATAGGAGCAGAGAAAGTATCAGACAGTAATACCAAAAGTGGAGGAAGCAGGAAAAAACAGAAGAAAAGGAAACACTAGCTCCATTGTACATTTTTTCCCTCTAGAATTAAAGATATACAGACTAATCATTAGATGTAATGAGATATAAATACAATAATAGTTATATTTGTAATTTTATCATAAATAAGTATGTATGTATTAATTATTATATATGTATACATATTTATGTGTGTTAAGAAACAGAAATGATAAAAAATGTAATATTTTTATTAGAAACAAAAAGTTCTTAAAGAATGTACAACTAGATACTATTTTTTATGAAATAATTGTGACGAATAATCGCAAGTTAGATAAACGAATTTACATCAGGGTGTCTGGTAACCGATGGTACAACCAGATGGAAAATGATGTTACGTGAAAAAATAAATCGAAAATATAAATAAATTTTGTTCATATGACGCGTCATGTAAAATTTTCACATAGAGTCACCCTGTACCCGGTTGTACCACTAATTACAGGACACCCTGTATATACATTGGCGTGCGAAATTAAAGGACCAGTAAATTTGTTTTCGACGAAAAATTGTCGATACTTAAACTGTTATAACATCATAAAAAATCATTCAAGTGCATAGTCAATGATATGGTACATATAAAACTTATACTATTTAAAACTCATATAAAAAAATTCATATATTTTTCTCTTCTTTTTACTGTACATGTTAAATAATTTTTTATGTAAAGAAGAAAATTGTCTTACATTTAAGTAAAAGCAGCAAAAACGAAAATGATATATGTATTTAAAATATGATATTCTTATTATACCTCGTCTGTGGTTATATACTGTCGTATCTTGTGCCTCCCCGTAGCGTAAATTTTAAGAACCTCATGTACCGACGTAGCTTGTTGTTCCTCATAGCATGAATTTTGGTGCGGTAAATATGAATTGAGCCGATTAATGCAAAAGCGGAGTAAGTGAATTTGTTGTCTATTTGGTTTGGCACCACGTCTCGAAAGCATGACTTTCATTTTGTTTTGTGCAGAATTGATGTAAGTATATCTTCACTAGTTTCTTGGCGGATAACAGAATAAGTAGGAATCGTCCACTCATTCCCTTACATGTTTACTTTAGCCCTCGTTATCCAGTAATCAAACTTTTTGAATTACACCACTTTTGCATTAAACGGCTCAATTGTGCAGCGACATAGTTGGGTCAATAAACGGAAGAATTTTGACAGAAAATTTATTGATTATCGCTGATAATTATATTTCCAATCGCACGTTAGTTCGCATATTTATTTTCGTTACCATCGGAAGGAACATATTATCCCAGAGCATAAAACGCTTACTTTTCTATATGATCCATCCCAATCAAATTAATTTTTATCAACGTAAATTACTAACAATTTTCTCAATTGGATATCAAATAGATCGCGTTTTATTAATGTAAAACCGAGGGTATAAATAAAGTAAATTAGGAAGATTAGACAAGAAATTTATCGCTGAACTTAATGCATTGGGAGTTCAAAATGTAAATAATTGTACAAGTTTTAAAATCTCTTAAATTTGTATTTAAGTTCTTCAAATTAATACACGGTTCTAAAATTTTCTTCATTTAAAATTCTGTGTTCGATTCTAATCTATTCGATACTCTCCAATTTCATTTAACTTTAAATTCACGAGCAGTGTTTCGAGAAAATAAATCAAATTTACAGATTTATATACGTGGAATAAGCAATACAGCTGAGCGACGGATTGTCGCTCGTTGCTCATTGCTCTTCTGTATAATCACGGTACAAGTGAATGCAATATGGGATTAGAAAGAGCTGCACATTTGCAAATAACGTATACACATTCGGGCAGTAAATATGCGAGTGTAACACCGTTCAACGAACAGCGTCAATGTGCGTGTTGATCAGACAAAGACACGAGTAGCCTCCATGTAGCGTCCTCTTTCTATTCCCATACCGCATCCACTTACACGGTAACGTATGACTCGCGTAATCTATCTTTATATTTTTATGGTATAGGATCGTGGCTTTAGCGTTTCACGGGCAACAACCCAACCTAAAATTCCCCAGGTTTCCTAAAATACAACGATATAAACATATCGTTTCATTTTCCAATATATTTTAATACAATTATTATTATTAGGAAATTACTTGCCAAAATTCTTTGAAGTAAAGGAAATTTAGAAATGAGCTTTTAAATAAGTACATATAGAGGAGATGGTTCATTTTGAAGAGATGTCGCTGTACGTGGAAATGTCGAGGTTGGCAGTGTTGCAAGCTAGGGTTTTGCAAAAGCTACAAATTTGGGTAGTGGCTTTGAGTAACATCGTAACCTTACGACGCGCGACTAACACGTATTGTTGCATGTTATTAATGATTTACCGGGGTTTTTGAAATAATCCATATTTCATTACTACCAATTTATTGTATAGATTAGTGTCAGTGGTAACCGTTTTAGTTCTGGTTGTTTGCTTGTGCCGGTTTGTTGTTGCATCTTCATTAAGAAAGAGTTTATCTGACAATGGGAAACGTTCATACTTGTGGTCCAAACGAAGCTTTGGTCGTATCAGGTATGTATAGATGAATGCTAAATAAGTATTTTTTACAACTCGATCAAGCGGTGCAATATATTAAACTAGAGCTGCCACGCTTGGTATTTTTCGTAGGCTTCTGTCGCTAATTTGAAAAAAGTGACGTAAATTATCGTATGCTACGAATTTTGAGAGATTGTTGTTTTAGAGCAATTTGTATAGAATCTCAGTACATTTATAAAATTAATCGAACGATTAACTTTAACCATCTGACAGTACACCGCCCTTGTCAGTATCAGTTTAGTGTATTTGGTTTCGCTCGTAGTGACACTTCCTAATTTATGCATGTGTCAATAGCTATTTGATTAACACGATACAACGAATGCGCACCGTAGAGAATCTTGGTTATTAATTTCATAACATTGAGAATCTTTTATTTTGCTGCACTAAACATAGGATAATATGATGCGCATGTTGGAATTATTGTTAACGTAAGGCTAAATAAGCACGTAATGTGGAAAAATGAATTTTAATTATCAGTTCGTCATGGAAAAATGTGATTAACATTAATATAATTAATCATATACACACACACATATGTATATGTCCTAAAGTAAGTTCTAAAAGTAAGTTGGAAAATAGATCTGGGTTAAATATCCTCAAGGTGAAATTGATAAACTTAAATGTAATACGTAGCATACATAAGTATGTAGTTTAATTCAAGTAATTGGAAATAGGGTCATAGGGTCAATAGTTTTCACTTGCATAACTATATTATTTTACTATTATTTCTTTATTTAATTACGAAATAATTTGGCTCCTGCGAAAATACTTCAATCGTATGTGAATCATAATTGTAAATATTACTGGAAGTTATATATCATAAATATATCTTCTGCGCACATGCAGCCATGCACTTGGATAGCTACTTTGTTAAAAATATTACAAATAAACGAATCTGTGTATCTAGTCTATGTATTTGAACTTGTTCATTTATCGTTTGTGATAGACGATAAGAGCTAGCACAAAAGGCTTCATTTAATTGCAAGGTATGAATTGCGTAATAAAAATTAGAATGAAATAATTATTGATTCATATGGATTCTAGAGCGAAGCGGTCGATATATTACAGATATACATATATTATTATACATACGATAATTACCGATATCCCATCCACCTCACCGATTTCGATAATTTTGAAATATGTCGTCGGGGACATGATTCTGAAAAATTTTTTCCTATACATACAACCACCGTTCGGTAATAGTTTTCTAGATATTCACAAAAGACTGTCAACCACCACCACCACAGTGAATCCAACCTATAATTGTGCGTCCACTAGATTTAATTAGATATTTATATTAAGTAATATTTACTTATTTATAACACTTACTTATAAATTATACTTATCTATTAACTTATTTATTAACTTATTATAAATAATTAGCCATGTCACTGCGCCACGCCAGAAAAAATTACTGAAAATTCTCAATGCGAGAATTGATTGTAAATATTAATAAATAAAAAAAAAAAATTGTGCGTCCATGGCAGGATACGCATTAGTATTGGCCGGATAAAATAACGTCTAACACAAATCTAATTCTTATTTTTTGTTTATAACTTATATAGATTTTGGAATAGGTGTGATTTTATCCGGTCTCCTCACGGCAACAGGAAACCAATACTTCCGCATAGGCTGTCACGGATGCACAACTATAGGCAAAATTCACTAGTAGCAGTAGTAGTAATGATAGCGACAGATTTTTGCAAATATCCTAGAATCCGTGGCCGAGCGACGATTATATGTACAGAGAGAAGTTATTTAAAATGTTGATTTCTACAATATATTAAAAAATCCTCGAAATCGGTGAGGATACTTAGGATAAAACCTACTAAATGTTTTAGAGTTGTTGCAAAAAGTTTTCGAATTTTATTTTCATGAATTTCATCTTTTCAGAAATAAACGTAAAATAATTGAAATGATAATAAATAAAAATGGTTATTATCTAATTGGTTGCCATTTTCACATGTATTTTTTCGCAGAAGTATTTTTATGGAAAGAGGAAGTATGACTCATCCTCCATATTCGTGTCATACACGCAAACCATTTGTTATCTTTTATAAGATTGATGAAGCGAAATTACTCTTCCCCACGATAATATTGTACAATGTAGCTTTTACAATTACAATTCTAACCTACAACGTTCGTGGCCTTCGTATTTCAACAAGAAAGCAAAATATCAATTAACTAATTACTATATCGTGCCCCCTCTTTGATACGATACAATCTTTGATCGAAACATGTTTCATATAACAAACAGTTCATAATTAATTTAAGTGATACACTTAGGTGTATCATTTTGTTATGATCCAATTAAAAACGAATATCTTTAATGTATTGGGTCTAAGTTAGTTTCTTAATCCGCCCGCCGTGAGGAAAATCTAATCCAATACATCGATGATATTTAATCGAGTAATATTACAACAGACATTTCTTGCTGTCGCTACGCGGTTGTGCACGGAGCTTTCATGTTCAAAAATTATTGAAATCGGAGGGTAGATAGTTTTTGTGCAATTTCAGCAGAATTCTTCCTTCGTTGTTCAACTAGATGGAAATGCATATATCTACATCGATCCACGAGTCGTAAAAATGTCGGTATTGCGTGGAACCGCAAATTGGCTTTTGTAGTAGGAAAAATAATCTTTTATATTTGGACGAATATTTGTATTCTATTGGCATTATAGTAGGTACTATATATATACAGGGTGGTTGGTAACTGGTGGTACAAGCGGAAAAGGGGTGATTCTAGGCGAAAAAAGAAGTCGAAAATATAGAATAAAAATTTTTCGTTCGAGGCTTTGTTTTCGAGAAAATCGACTTTGAATTTTCGTTCGGTACGCGTGCAGTTTATCACGTCTCGTTATAACGGATCTCACTGTAGATCGTTGTCTCGATGGAAAAATGAAAAAAAAAAATTTTTTTATTCTATATTTTCAATTTCTTTTTTCGCGTAGAATCATTCCCTTTCAGCCACCACCAATTACCAACCACCCTGTATATGTGTGTGTAGTATTAAATTAATGTAAGGATTGTACCAAGCAGATTGTTGTTAAGAATAACCTTGCAATGTATTATCGTTTATTACTTTTGACATTACTTTTTGTTGAAGTGATTCTCACTTCTAGGAAAACATATTGCATTTGCAAGTTCCACTGTAGCGATAGAAGGTCAATGTTTCCGATCTTAAATTGCATCCCTAGTAATCTTCGGAATCGAACTGGTGTTTCTTACACTCGGATGAACACGTTTGTTTATAAAATTAAGTACCAAGTTTTCCCATGGCCCTTGCTCTGGAAACTTCGACTTTCATCAAAATTCCGATGTCGTCGGGGTGGCTCAGATAATTAAAACGGATAATAAAAAACGCGAGCCCCTCGCAGCCAGTGATGGTTAGCGGTCCTTTTCGATCTAATAGGAAATCCTCGACGTGTGGCTTGAAATTATTCGCTTGATCCTACATGTTTGTGCCTACTTGATCGCGCACGGTGAAGTTTGGTCCACCCTACGTATCCACCCTTCGCTTTGGCTCTAGGAATCCTACACCTGCGACCGATTACCGCTCTGCAGTATCGGTCGGATGGTTTCGTTTCGTACATTCGATCGATCATTGAGACAGTTTGTAAGAAGGGCACGAGCAGCAGAGCAATGGCTATAAAGAAATTCTCATCAAGACCAGCTTTGATCAGGAGAACGCCGACATTCACAATGAAATCGTATCGAGAATTCGGACCGATCGTTACATTCGCTGAGAATAGTTGATTTTCGTGAAGGATGTTCGGAGTCATCATTAGGCTGCCGATCATGCGTTCCTCCGGAGTAGAGTCAAAGTTCTCGAAATTTGTATATAGCTGATTATATTTAATGGCTACGCGTAATAATTCGAGATGGAAGTTATAAATTGTTCATTTTTTTATTACTATTCGTCGATCGAAGTTTACATTATTTGTTACATCGATACGGTATATGTGATACAATGTACATACAATTATCGAATATAAGTAATACGTACTTATATTTACGTCAAAGGATAATTCAATTAACGAATTAATCGAACGATAGGTACAACTTTTGGTATTTTATTTTATAAATGTGCGATAAGACGAAGATTCGACCCTTTGTTCAACCATTTCATTCGAATATATAGGTGAGAAATTTGTTATCACTCGCCTATTGATTAACACGTACTTCTCTTTGATAAATTTCAATATCGAATAACTACAAAAAAAAAATTATTAAAAATGGGTGCAGTGTGATGCATTGATTGTGATGTTAGGCTTCCGATTAATAATATACGATTTCGATTACTATCTCGCTAATAAACTATAAGAATTCTTCTCTTTACATAAAATAACGAATGTTCGTGTCGAAGAAAAAAGTTTAATCTTCTGAACGGTACACAGGATTTAAATATGTATTATGTTTGTGACATTCGTTGTTCATAGTTGCAGATTAGTTCTTAAAATATTCTGGCTTGAAAGTTTAATTACACACAGATTTGTTGCGGAGAAGTTACGTAATAAAATATGGCACGTGCACGAAGAAAAAAAAGAACCTGAGAAAAAAAGAGCTCGCTTATTGAACAAAAATTGTATGGTTATTCTCGAGGAAAATAGGTAATAGGGTAAGTAGGAAAAAGAATTCGAGAGGAGGTAAACTTGTGTTCATCTATTCAAAAGTCGCTATTTCGAATCAAATAGTGTGATAGTTATGAAATTTGCCAGTCCATGTTGCCATGGAATTTTTCATTCGTAAAGGACTTCTTCTTCGTTTAAATCAAAAGAAACAAATATTTTTCTTAAAGTACATAACGCGTTGTGTTATATAACATAGTTAAGTCTCGCGTAAAATATCCTTTATTTTCTTGAGATACAGGATTGGTGTTTCTTCGTGCAATTTAGTCAAATTTTCTGTTATTATTTATTTTATTTAAAGTTGCATAGATTATCACCATGGTCTAATTTTTCTTGACATTCGATGAATAAATTCTGTTACACAATTTTTTAATCTGTAGTTTCGTATCTTTCCTCCTCGTCCGTGTTGCACGATCGTATTTCGATCCCTGCAATTCAGTTTACCTCCGATGATAACAACCGTGTAACGAGACAAGTATTACGTGAAATTCATATAATTATCCGGAGATGCGGATACGAGCTATCTGCCCACCTGTGTGCAATGCGTTTACGTCATAAGCTTCTTGATCGATGATAAAATATTAACATTAATTCGTAATTTGTGCTTGTAGAGCACAATCTGATTCTATATGTAAGAAGGTTCCCTATTTCGCTTTTTTCGATGATCGTTTCATAGTTTATAATTAAATTTTGTACAATTATAAACTTTACAGTTAATCCAACCATACGATGAAGTTATTTCATTTTCGATGCAATTTGATTCGTTCGCTGTATCGGATCGTTTTGTAACAACCTTTCACTTAACGATAATACTACGGTTAATTTAACAAAATTTCATTTTTATGTACATATAATCAAGTACACACACACACACACACACACACACACACACACACATACACACGCGCGCACGCACGAACACGCAAAAGAGTACAAATCTACCAACAACAAAACGTAACTAAAGTACCAACAGATATATCTATCTAGTAAAGATCAACAACTTTTTACTAACTTTTACTCGATCCGCTAATATGAAATCGCTAGCTTCTTCTCGCAGTTTCTACCGTCAGCCAATCGTTCTTTACGAGATCGGCTCCCTTCTCTCCGATCATAATTACCGGCGCGTTCGTGTTTCCGCTACAAATGGTAGGCATGATCGACGCGTCGATCACCCTCAACCCTTCGATTCCGTGTACCTTCAGCCTAAAATCGACGACGGCGGTGGGATCGGTGGAAGGGCCCATCTTCGTTGTTCCGACCGGATGATAAATGGTCATCGAAATATGTCGAATGTGACACTCCCAGTACGCGTCCGAAGCAAATTTCAGGTGTTTGCACCCAGGCAGTTTGATCCTGTGAACTCTCGATCCAAACTGCTTAAAAACCTTCGCCTCGCTAACTCTGATCGCGATTTTCGCACCTTCGACCAAAGTGGCGATGTCCATCGGATCGGAGAAATAATTAGCGTCGATGAGCGGGCTATGAAACGGATTGGAACTACGTAGCCTGACCGTGCCTCTCGATCTAGGCCTGAGCAGAAGAGGCATGATGGTCCATGCGTCCTTATTCGTTATAGGTCTGTACACGGTATCGTACACTTGATCGGTTATTCCGAGAATCTTCCTAACTTGCACGCCGCCGTCTGAATTTATGGACGCCGGCGCCATGTGTAATTGAATGTCCGGATAATCGATGGACCGATTGGCGTATTTCGTGTTGACGAAGGCGTAGCCCTCGACGCCGCCTAGAGTGGTCATCGGACCCCTTCCATTCGCCACGTAATGCATCGTTACCGGAGCCGCTTGCAGCCGATCCTGAACAATAGCCACGGGTTTGTCTATCAGGAACGTCAAACCACCCATGCCAACGTGATCCTGTAGATTGTCGCCCACTCGAAGGTCCTTGATCACCGGTATTCCAACGTGACGCAGGTGTTCCTTCGGTCCTACACCGGATAACATGAGAATCTGAGCGCTATTTATCGCTCCGGCTGAAAGAATCACTTCCTTTCTCGCTCGGACCATTTGTCTGCGACCATCCCTGACAAACTCGACGCCTGTTGCTTTCATGGTGACAGGGTTGATCAGAACTCTGGTTACGTGAGAATTCATGGCGGTGTGAATGTTCCTGCGCAGTCGAATTGGTCGCAGAAACGCCTTCGCCGTCGAGCATCTGCTACCTCGGCGGATCGTCCCTTGAGCTATCATAAATCCCGTTTGCTCTTGTCCGTTTATATCCCTGTTCTCGTAGCCCATCTCCGTTCCTGCTTGAACGAACGCCACTACCAAAGGAGTCTTCCACGGAGATTCTTGCACCGTCAAGTACCCACCAGTCGAGTGATACGGACTCCTCTGCAAATAGGGATTCCTGTTATCCTCGGATTTCTTAAAATAATACAACGCCTGGTCGTATCCCCAGCCAGGATTGCCCATCGACTCCCAGTAATCGTAATCGTGTCTGTTCCCTCTGACGTATAACATGTAATTGAGCACGCTCGAACCACCTAGAACTTTGCCACGAGGCCAATTACAGCGACCACCTTTCATAGCCAGACAGGCTCTCCCCGTCGGTTCTGTTTTATATTTCCAATCTAATTTCGTCAATTGAAGATACGCCGCCAACGAAGGTACGTCGGTTACTTCGTTCTCATCCGGACCAGCCTCTAGTAGAAGAACGTTCCATTTTGATATTTCTGATAGCCGATTAGCTACGACAGCCCCGGCTGATCCAGCTCCCACAATCACGAAATCGTATTCCGCGTAGAGAGGATATTTGTCGATAGGCCGACTCTCCGGGTCCAGTTGATCGTATCGATAGTAGGACAGACCTGCTATTAATAGGGGGATTAGCCACAAACTCGTGCCCACCAGGCTCAAAGCACCCTTCAAGGCTGACGTGACCACGAGCGCGCTGAATACCATTCTTTTCCACTAGATAGATTCTTAAATTTCACCGAATGATATTTCCGATTTTGAAGTGTTTTCGCTGCTTCGTATGTCATCATGAAAGAATGTCTGGTGGCCGCGTGCCGATTTTCTCGATACGATGTACTTTGGATGATACGCGGGGATTTACGTTCTTCATTGCTTCTCTGTAAACAAACGAACGACGAGCGTTAGACCAGATAAAAGAGATAGATAAGCTGTGAATTTTTATGCATTCGTGGGAAATTTCTTTGCGAAAGAATGCTCGAATCGTAGACAGGGTGGTTGGTAACTGGTGGTACAAGCGGAAAAGGGGTGATTCTACGCGAAAAAAGAAGTCGAAAATATAGAATAAAAATTTTTTTTGTTTTTAATTTTTCCATCGAGACAACGATCTACAGTGAGATCCGTTATAACGGGACGCGATAAAGTGCACGCGTACCGAGCGAAAATTCAAAGTCGATTTTCTCGAAAACAAAGCCTCGAACGAAAAATTTGTATTCTATATTTTCGACTTCTTTTTTCGCCTAGAATCACCCTCTTTCCGCTTGTACCACCAGTTACCAACCACTCTATATAATACGTGTGTTTTGTGAATATATAATGTGGAAAATATCGAAAGTATCGTAATTTTTAGCGGGTTAAACAATTCTAGTTTGAAATTACATTCATGAAAATATGAATTTGTATAAACATCTACGGTCTAGCAAATAAATATCGTTGGGATATAAATGTTAGTCTACTATTATGGCTGGTGACACTAGTGACAATTATTCTTTCATGAAACCGAATCTTAGATACAAGTTGCAGAGAGACTCTAATTGCTAGTCTATTTTTATTTGATTGCTCGAGATTGAGTCGTTAACATTGTGCTATAGTAATTTTGTCAAGCATTTCAGTTAGAAATTAGAATGGATTAGACGCTCGTAGAGATCGATAATCCGAAACTTTCAACGAATGGAGAATCTTTCGAGTCACGGAGGACTGCGCGCTTACCGTTAAAACTTGCAAATCAAAAACAAGCAAACCTGCTGACCACTCGTCTATCGTCTATTTTTCTAATTGTTTTACCAAGCGATATACGTATGTATGTAGATAGATGTTCTAGCAATTGTACGCTAGGGCTCGTACGTCAACTTCTATTCGACGATTACGCGATTAATCAAAACATCGATTAAGCACGATCGATCCCGCGTACAAAGCATCGATTTTCAAATCGGTAAACGAGAAATTACACGATCCCCCGTTCAATTTCTGTCTTTCAAATTCCGGACGCTTAAAGTTTTCTCATCGGGCAAGGGAAAGGAAACGATCGTGGTAATCAGTGCGGGTAAATCGCGTTTCAGTACGACGTACTACGAATCCTGTTGGACGATGCGGAAGGAAGGAAGAAAATTGTAGGAAATAGAGCTGGCCCTAATTAGCAGCACGTGGAACTCGACGCGATTTGACGGGCAGCATGCGTCGCGGTTTATCGATTAATTCTCGCGTAAACCGGCCTACAAATTAATCAAGTTGTGTGTTTGCCGGTAGAATGGGTAAGATGGTGATCTCGTAACAGGGGAAGGTGAAAGTGTTCCATCCACGTAAACCTCTGTCACGTTCGTTTTCGTCCACGGATTTCTGCCGGTTATGTTACGTGTCCTCTCTCTGCTTGCGTTTCTTACGCCTCGACTACCATCCACGCTCTCGGCTTACGCTACGATCTTCCTGATCTGACTCGAGTATTCCTGATTCGGGTTATTCGTATATCGCGGCACCTTGCTTTTCTCTTCTTGTAGCCGCCGATACACGCGTTCGTTTGGCGTCTTAAATCTAGAACGTGCACTTTCGTATTTTACGAGTAACGAAATTTCTTACTTTATTTGTAGGTTTGTAGCATTTCTCATCGTTAGACTGCGAATTTCTATGCATTTATAGGAGACTCGAGAGTGCATAGTTTCACAGAATGCACATAATGCGAAAAGATATAATATATAAAATATAAAATATCCACGGTTTAATACTTTCCATAACATTTGATAGACGAAACAATTTTCTATCCAAGTTCTACTCTTTCAATTATATTCCGGAAAGTACGAATCTGCAGCCTATCGATCGTGGATCGTCGGCTGGAAGCTGCGATAAAACGTTCGACTGACGATAATAGATGAAAGTTGCGGGAGTAGAACGATAGAAGTTGCTCTCGAAATGGATATAGAGAACGAGAAACGCGTAATCGAACGAGCGCTGTTGTAACAATTAACGAGCTTGGACTATTGCTGATGTAGCAAACAGCAGTGGAGAGAGTAAGTAGGAGGATCGATCACCGCTTTATTTAGGTTAATAGGTTCTGGAATGAGTCTTTGTAGGTTTTCGCAGTAGATAAATGGTTGCTTGTAAGTTGTACGACCGGTTAGTTTGTGGAAGATGATTTTCCATAGAAATATAAATCTATATGGGTGACACAAATTATTTTATTTTTAAATGGATAAAATTACTCGTAGAATTACTCGACGAACGAGTAGCTGGATAAATTATATTATGCCCAATTAATATCTTAACTACCATATTTTCCCTATAGTCGCTGCTGTAGACAAAATTGCTACAGAGAAATTGATCAAGCGTAAATTATTCAAACGCAGAAATATCCGCAGAAAAAACCTGGCTGTATCATACGTCGATCTTACATTTGCTTCGGGAGAAAACGCATCTATTATGCTTAAAATGTTATTTCCATCGTTCGTGTCCGCCGAGTCACGAAAGAACCCGTGTTTTGCATCGGTAAAAAAAGATACGAGAAAGTTTTAAAACCACCTGCGTTCGTTATAACGCGGAAAACGCGATATTCGTACGATTCTATCAAAGGGGAAAAGAATGGAAAAAGAAAGAGAAAAAAGCAATTTTATCGAGTTGTTGCTCATCGAAATGGGTCTCGGGGATAGAGATCCTCGCAAACCGAACTGAAACAACGTTGTTTCCAATCGATGAACGAACGAACGAACGGTGAGAACGCAAGCTAGGAAAAATCATAGTCTCTATCGCCTCGCAATTTCTGCATCGCGCAAGAAAATAACGCGGAAATTGGCAACTTTTCTCTCTGAAAGACGCGTTCTCTATTCTCTTACATTATCGCATTTAGATCGAACGTGTAACTCTCTTCGCGCTACGTAATGGAATATTTGTTCGTTGCGCGCGATTCTTGGGAATAATTACATTCATTTTTTATCTCAAGACGATCATAAATAATGTCGTGAATAATGTCAAATGTTGTAACTTTTTTTCTTGAACGCGTTGTAGTTGAAATCTCATTTGCGTACAAAAAGAGGAATTGTAATGTACAATGCTGCTGGTAGTAGGAAAATAAAATAAGACAGACACACACACACACACACACACATGTATATGTATATATGTACGTGCAACAAGTACCTATTACAGAAATATTATACGACGTACTACTTTTGTCACGTACAAAATATATTCGCTTATTTGGTCGAATCAATCAAGGTTTATCACCGCGATCAACGCACTCGTCGTGTTTCGCTATAGCGCTAACGAAGTTTTAAAACTTTTTCCTCGACACGTTTATGAAAATTAGCGAATATACGTTATTATATATCATGGACGTTAAAGTCGACCAGTTACCATTATAATAGAGACGTTATTTCTGCCGACAAACGTGATTAGAAATTGACGTTTAACGACTACAAATCGACTACTCGTTTAACATTTTCAACGACGATACGTATCCTGTACACGATCCTGCTTTCTTGTTTCAGGTAAGAGTTTCGCCGACTGCTTGATCACCAAGCACCCAGCCACGTGAGTTCAGCGTAAATTAGTTTTTCTTTGAGCGACGTAAAGGAGAGATCCGTCGAAACTTGGAACACGCGTTCACGTCTCTCATTGCGTGGATTATTTCGTTCGTGACGAGTGTAATGTTTCGCTGTTTCTTTAAAAAAAAAAACAAAAAAGGAAGATACCCGGTAATAGCGATAACGATAGTAATAATAATGATAAATACGATGATATTAAAATTGTTTTCATTAGAGAGGCATCACGAAACATTCTCGATTCAATGAGAAAATTTTACAGAGTTATTGCGTAACCACTTGCGACTTTCTTTCTTTAAATGACTTTCAACGGCGAAAGAAAGTATATAAGATAATCGAGCATGAGTAACGTCGATGTATGCAGTTTGTTTGAATTTCTTTCTTTTTTTCTATTTTTTTTTTTATTTCTTCTATTTTTTCCTTTCTTGGAATTTCTTGATATCTTAAGCAGGAGTGTTAGATCTATGAGATGTATTTAAAACAAGAATTCGAGATGCGTGTCTTCGTGGTGAGCACGAAAGAGTTACGTAAGCTGAGATATTTAAAAAGGTGCGCCAGGAAATTATATTCTATTTTCTATCTTCTTCGTTAATTTATATATTTATATATGTTATGTTTATTATTTTTTATATTAATTTATTCTATATTTTATACTTTTGTATTTTTTGGCAAAATATTTGAATAAAATGATTTATAGCGGTGCGTTGTAGTCTATTTTTTTTTGTCTTTTCTTCTTTTTCTAAACGCATTAGCATTGATCTCTGGAAATCTGGTCGGATCTAATTTGGGTTTTGTATGAATTTTATCGCATAGCATAAGACTGCGTAATATCGTAAAACCGGTCTTATGTTAGATGTTTACAGCGAAAAGACAGATGTAACACTCTCATCGTTTGTTTAGAAACTCACGAATGACGAAATGAGTTGTAACCTGTTTTATTATTTTATTCCCTTTTCGCTCGTTTTAGTATCGAATCTTTTATAATTGATATTTTAGTTCTCGTAATCTTAAATTTCTCTTATTCTGTATTTCGTTTTTACTTTATCTTTTATTATCTACTAAATGATCTACTAAATCGATTATCTACTTTACTCGAATCACATACTCTTATATCGTATTATATCGATATTTTCGATAATTTTGTTCGAGTTATTTGTTATTGAATTAAATTAAAATAATGGAAAACAGAATGAAATAGTAACGACTTTGGATAAACGTTACGGATCGTGTTTTGCAATAGAAAAGGACTCGCATATGAAAGATTCGCTCATGAAACGCAATTAGATACCACCACATGGCAACGCCAGTAGCGAATAACGTAAAAATCTGTACGTAATCTAAGCGTAAAGATCTATGTCACCGTTCCACAGCCTTGATCTGTGCTGCCTGCTATGAATATTACTCCGATTCTCGGCGTGCACGATATTTAATGAGACTATTATCGCATGCAGTCGATTTTTAAATGAATCGCACTCTTCGATTTTATTATAATCTGCAGATGTTCGCGCGACTGTTTTTCAATACATTCAAAATGACAAGATTAACATTGTATTATTTCTCCATATTCTATACATCTTTCACTTGTCCCACGGAAATGAAAAATTGTTTACCGAACGTTCGTTTTACAAACAAGAATCGCAAACTCTATTGCAAACGAACACTCGGAAGAAACCTGATTTCGCTTATGTCTAGTTGATGGGGAAATCGTCTGCTAGACAATTCGATAATATCTTTTGTGTTTGTGGAAACTCGTAAAATCGGCTATTACGTCTTTCGTGGCCAGTGACGATCGGGTTGCTGGAAACGACAGAAATATTAAAGATTCGAAACTCTGTATATTTTCTTACGAATGAATATATGTTACTCGAGTTGGACAGAACAGAGAGAAATTTACTATGCGTAACCTATAGTTACACAAGTTTGTTATAATTCTGTCTAACACTCTGTATCAACGTTACTTGGCTTTCTCGCGAAATATCTGAAATGTCGCACCCGATTCTGATAATTTCCGTATCAATCTTTCTCACTGTATGTCTCACCTTATATCGTTTCGACATCTGTAGATTCGTCTTGCAGTGATTCACAAAAGTATTCGAACGCTTACCACAAAAAATTTTTCTGGCTACGTATATCATGTGCATCCTACGAAATATTCTTACACATATATCTCCAAAATCTGGTTAGCGCTGTAACAAGACGCGACTATCGTGTTTAAAAAATGTATATAGAAGTTGCAAGAGATTTATCGCAAATACACGCTTATTGTTAGCGAAAAATTAGTATACAGCATAAATGATAGTCTTAAACGTATAATTAGCGTTAAAAATGCTTTCACCAAATATCGTGCTTTATCACTATGGTAAATAATTGACTGTTCAAATACTTTGCACATGCCTGCAATATAACGATGCGGCGGTCGTGTCTCGTTACAGTGCTAATGAAATTTCAAAATGTTTCGTATAATATATATCTACGTAAGAGGTTTCTATATTTCCTATACTTTGTAAAGTTCCTTCGACGACCCTGGATTATCTAACGGGCAGTCCTTAGAACTTTCTCCGGGAGAATTCTCCCGTGATGTCGGAGGAGCATGTGCCAATATATCTCCGAACAGAAACCGAACACTTTTGCGAACCGCTTACCTTCGTTAAGATGTTTACGAAGCTTCTCTCCCCATGAAGTCTGTCGATTTTCCATTAAATCCTTCGAATCGACTTCCTCTTTATTCGGATCGTCTACATGGATGGTATCGATCGGTATCGCGGATCCGTAATTCCGAATCGCCAACCAAATGGAATGAAACTACTTTCTTCTCGGTGGAATTAGACGATGAACGCAGGAACGATCGCGAGGACGCGCGATTTTCGGCAGGATCGATCGATGCAAGTGGTTCACCAGTTTCGAAACGATAGTAGAATGACGGGTAAGTATCTCGGAAAAACGATAGAGCACTGTGCCGATACTACGCTCTCTGATCGTTTTACTCTCACCGTCCTTATCCGTCTGACTAACCGATGCCTGGGTTTTCTCGTCCTTCTCGAAGGCTCCCAACCGTACGTTTGGCAGTGAAAGTATTCTCTTCCTGTGGTTACCTACGCGCACCTATCCTCCCCTCCCCCCTAACAATGTGGTAACAGCTGGTGCTTACACTAGGTTGCCATTACCTTCCGTACACACGCTTTACGTTACATCCGTAAGAGTTCCTGCCGCTTCCTTTCGGACACGCGCCTTTCTTTCGACCCATGTCTTCTACGTTTTGATTTTAGTACGATCTCTCGATCAAAGTTTCGACAGAGTATCTCTTCTTGCGACACGCGCTCTATCTATGGAAATTGCTTACATTTTTTCGAGAAAGCATCTACTCTTAAACTTAATACGTGTTTATTCAAACATTTATATAACCTTTTTGGTTTCCACCTTAAGGCTGTTTTTATTACATTTGCATTACGCCGCATAATCAAATAAGATTTATACAGTTACCGTGGTAGTGGTCAACTATTTTTTTTACACAATTATCGCGGGGAAGTAACACATTGGGATCGTATATTTGCGAGAAGATTAATGTGTGTCGTGTTGTGAAACATCTGACATCGCTACGTGACTTCCATCACGACTAGAGTTTGCAATACTACCGATGACGAGCTGCCTACGAATTTCGAGTAAGAGAAAGAAAGTTCTGTCGAACAACCCAGTTCGTCGTTCGAACACGTTTCCTCGTGTCAACCGATTTATCTTCAACGGATACCGTCGCTGTAACGACAGGCACTCGTGCGAATTACAAAGACTGGACTGCAAGAAGTAAACATTTTTCTGACTCGTTTAATACGTGGCCATTATGCGTTCTGATATTTCAAACGTGCAAAACAATTTTCAACAGAAAAGAAGAAGAGTTCCCGAAAGCTTAATTCGTCTGTTTCCCCGGTGTTCTTTCCCTTCACCTAAACGTAAATTCTTACTGAAAAATCGCGTAAGAACGACGACACAGCCATTTCTAGGACACGTTGTTTGTACGCTTGCAGTCAAATGTAATTAAGAAATCGTTTCAATTATGGTACGAGTTTTCTTCTCGGAACCAGTACGCCGATAGATCATCTGAAAATGCGTCTAAAATTCATCCGATATCTGAGAATCCGATGTAAAGCTCCTGCTGAAACGAAGGACCGTCCGTTTTTCTGAGACTCGATGATCGCCCGGTGGAATGTAATTAACCGAAAAAGTTAAATCGCGCGTTGATAATCTGTTGTCGAGTGCGGGATCGGGTCAACGGTCTGGAAATATAGCAAAGTACATAACGGCCGGCTGATCGACGTTTACATCGTCCCTCGACTCGATCCTGTTTCCTAGCGTCGATTACATCCGGTTCTATTACATTCGTGCGGTAACTTCTTGGCACGCGTGTAATAACGCACACGCGTGATTACGTATCAAGCTCGGTCGATATTCGATTCGTTTTTCGAAATCGCGAGACACGACAATTTTTCAGGTACATCGGGCACCGCGTTCGGACAGGTTACGCAAAGTGCTTCTTATCGAGACAGTTCGTAATTCGAAGCTATTCGCTAAAACGTTAGGCAAATTAGCGCTAGAATAATAACGATTGCGCACCTCCAATCTTATCAGTAAAGCAGCAGGTAAAACGCCACACGTAAAACAAGAAAAATTTATTTCCATGTTGCTCGTACGAGACTGAAATTATCAAGTGTATTATCGTTTACGAGTTTGTCGACGCTTATTTACTTCAAAATATAATTTACTCGCAAAGTTACAAATAGACTCGGAATCTTTTTATCCTTTGTCACAGCTGTCACACAGTGTTATAACACGATAAAACCTAGTCTTACAAAAGTTATTATTTACGAAGTCCATTATTTTCGGCTCATTTAGTTGTCAAGTGGCAGGAACGTTAAAAAAGATTCGTCCAAATTGATAGAAACTATCGTGATCGATTGTGACAATAACATTCAACACCGATTAACATCTTGACGAACCGTGTACTTAATTTTATCGTATTATCGATAAGATTTGAAACAAACAATTTATATTTCATGTAACGTATATTTGCTGGTCACGTAAGAAAATAGTAGGTAACGTTGTTTATCGCTGGTTTCCCATTAATTCGTATATGTTTAATACAAAGTGACCAAAATTCACGCACGCTTACGAGCGTCAGTGTATATGTAAAACATATTTCTTTTGCACTCGTCGTTTTAAAATAACTGCTCCAATATAAAGCGTCTAAAATAGCGATCGAAAGAGATGGTTCGGTGAACATCCCCTGTAACATGAAAATCGACACTGTATCGTTGTCGGCGTCCTAAAATTCACAACCTTGACCATTATTACATGTACCTTACTTGGAGTTTATAAATCAATCCTTGTTCCAATAGGTATCTCTGTACATGCTTTTCCAACTTCCCTTCACCTAACTTTCACCGCCCTATGGCCAATCGTATTCAAGATTATTTCGTGATTGGTCTAGCCTCGCTCGCGTAAGACTCAGTACTTGAATTATTTTTCGAAACGTGCGCCAGTCTCGCTGGATTCGATCGACCCACTGTTTTCCATTCGACGAGTTTGAATTTTCCAATAAACTTGTTGCCATTGTTGGCTACTAAATATTTCTTAAATATTTGTTTTTCGTTAAAGTGTGACACGTGTATGTTATGTGTGTTGTGAGTTGATTTTGCGCACTTTAGGAAAAGAAACGAGAACAGATGGACTTGGGACTGTTTGTTAAAAAAATTGATCAGACTGGCGTATTTTAAATGTTTTGTGGTTCGTTACATTTTGATTACGCAGTTATTGGAAGGAAAAAAACGAGTGTAATTTGTTGATTGAAAAATTTCGCTATGTTTAATAACCCTGATCGTGTCGTTTATCGTACTTATCTGGTTTTTGAAAAAAAAATTGTACCGCATTTTTTATCGATTCTCTCGATTATAACATAAGTATTGGGTCAGGTATTTTCGAATATCGACGAATTGTATGGAAACCTCGAGCAAGGGTCTATAGCACATTTTAGCCAGAGTTTGATTAACAGTAAAGCATGAATCTGCAATCTCTGCCGATCATTTTTAGTAGACGCAGGGTTTCGTCAGAGGAAGATGTAACGTTGAGCACAAGAAAGACGTTAACCGTTTGAAAGTTATGGAACAGCGTAACTTAAAAATCGCTTTTATTCGAGGTTTCCATTTAATTCGCGCGTGAAATTGGCAGTGTGTCGTCGGCAGGTGCGATAGAACTTGCATCGAACTAATTCGTTTCCGGTTATAGTTGATATCGCCTCGATAACGTGGACGTTGCACCGTGTTACGCAGGCTCTGTAAAAACACGCGTTACTTTCTAATGGTACGCGAGTATTACGCGTAAGCGATCAATTATCAATTACTGCATTACGCACGCGCAATTCCACTTTTCGTTTCCTTCATTTTTAATCTAGCGTATTTCAAGTTTACTCGTGTTCGCAAGGAACAGGCGAGAGCGGGGTTTACAATAGTAGCGAATCGTAATCGACGAAAAGGAAATAGGAGAAATCGTGATATTTTCTTTGGGCTTCTCTCGATGATAACATCGAGTAATTTATTAAAGCATTTGGAATTAATTAATTCTTCTTCGACTCGCAAAAAGAATGGTGTAATAGCAAAGTTCGAGTCATAAATGCTATCCGCCATTTATTTCCATCTGATAAATATTCATCCAAAGCAATTATACATATTACTTCGCTTCTCACATTACTGCGTTAAAGTTAATTTGCGAATGACCAAAAACGGCGAACGAGATTTTGAAAGAGCTTCCCGACGAAACGAAAAATTAGGCAATTCTTAAACAATCTAAATTCTTCAAGGTGAATATTCGATGCTATCTTTGGTAGCTCAGCGGACATTTGTACCCGACGGGGCCACCATCGTCCCAATTACGCCATCGTCTGATGCCGCTTAAGAAAGTGGGAGTCTAAGAAAGTGTTCGTCGTGTCTAGCTTTAAGCGGCTTCGCTCCTGTCATAACTGCTTTCTTTTATTATAGTTATATCCCCTGTAAAATATCCCCGTACCTTGTACCGACGTGAATCGAAAATACGAATGAACTCACGCCCCGTTGCAAACGTAACACGACCGATCACGGCACGACTTTCACTGTCCTCACCTTTCTTCGCACGATGTGCCTAAGAATTTGTAAAATTCGCCAGTTTTGCCCTGTATTCGTTTTTCCATCTCTATGATCAAATGTCAAGGCTAAAGGATTTTAAATGGTCGAGGCGTTTTTTAAACTATCGACGATGTTTCTTTCCGATATATTCCACGGCTGCGTTAGAGCCAATCGACAAGATACCTCGCTCTCGTTCCTTTGTCCAATTACGAGTTTTAATCCCATTACGTTCCTTCGGCCATTTTTGACCGTCTTATCATTCTTGACAGTCTTATCAGTATATATGTTTCCCAGATTGGATTTTATGCTAAATGTCTTCTTAGAATATTACAAATTCCTTTCGCTCGCTGAAATGGGAACAAGATTAAAATATGACAATTCGAAGATGTCAGCAGCTTTAAAGTAACTAGATATTAGGTCGCAGCTACCAACTCTCCGTAATTACAATAAGTTTAATAGTTTAAAACGAAATGCAAAAGCGACGTATCTCTTGATCGTGAACGTGTCGATATTGATTTATTTGCCATTGATAAAATAATAGTTATAAGATAAGATAAAATAATAATATTTATCGAATTCCGAAATGATTGTTTAACAAGTTATATCGTTTCGTTAGATGACTATGAGCAAATAACGGTCGTCTAAAATCAAGTACTAGGAATAAACGGAACTATGTACGAGCGTGTTTGACGCCATGGCTGTGTATGTAAAATAACACGTACATATAAAGACAATTGTCATAGTCTATACTGAAACACATAGGTATATATCACATTTTAAGAAAACTAATTCGTCTATTACGATGTACTTCGGTACGCCCTAACGGTGTCTATCGTTGCTTTCCATCTTCAACTTCCTTCGGAACGGTCTACTTGCAGTGAAACCTCGGTGAATCGAGATATACGCGATACAAAATCGTAAAACAGACGCAAACCGTCCGCGAATAAAGCAAGAAGAAACGATTTCACGATCATTGAGATAGGGAAATCTAACGTAGTTTGAATCGTATTGTTGCGCTACGAGTCTGGTATTATTACCAGATCCAAACGAGATTCGTTTAGATCGAGGATATATCAGTGTTTGCACACGCAAATTTAAGATGGCTCGGTGAAAGTAAGAAACTCCGGAACGCAAACGCAAAGTCGCATCGACTGAATTTTCCATAGCATGGAATCCTTTCCTTATTCGCAATGGATGCGTATACTAGTTGAATGTTCGACGCATCGTGCCGATCGAGGTAGAAAATTGAATGTTATTAGGTACGCTTTTAGTAGAAATTTGTAAAGCTGATATTAAGTATGAACAAAAGAAAAATTGAGTATTTGAGTATGGTTGACGCGTTGCCATTGAGTTTCGCAGGGATAAACACGGTGCAACATTCGCGGGGAGACGTCAGGATTCGATAGAGGCTCGAATGAAGATCGCGATTAATTTCTGTCATAGTTGGTTTCATCGTATCGCAGTCTCCTCGTAGGAAAGAAACTGGCGCGCACGCGAAGCCTCTCTCATCGATCAGTTGTTCTCAACCTTTTCGAAGTTACGGAACACTTTCGAGATTATAAGGAAAATTGGCAGAGCACCGATAATCGCTAATCGTAATGTCGTGAAACAGACAACGAAAATGTACGTAAACGTAGTTTCTCTTAAAATTTATAGTTGGCAGATTATATAACGGTAAAAAAAGAAAACACAAATGACAAAGAAAACGTTATATCGGTAAAAGATGTAGCTAAAATAATTCTTTCGCAAAAATGGAACGTTTAATTTCGCGGAATAGTAATACTCCAGGAAACAGTGGTTAAAAACCACTAACTCGATCGATCTTTTTTCGGTAAATCATTTTTAACCAGCTGCTATATGTATCAAAATGTTGCCCTAAATGTTTCGTCTCGGTATTCCAACAATTGAGATTTTTGTATACTCGTGCTCGGTTGGTCCTCGTTGCGTGCAATTGTGGCAACCACGAAAACTTGCGATCCGATTTACTCGATTTGTCTCTTCGGTTTATGAGCCCTTTTTCCGGAAACGATTATCCTAGTTGAGCTAACGATACATAGGCACAGTAGTAGGGTGAAAGAAAGAAGGTGGACTATGAACGTTATTTCGAATGGGAATTTTAAACGGGTATCATACAGAGTGTTCGGAGTACGATCGTCAAATTGAATTACACAGACCGTTTATCTCTGGATGGGCTCGAGTACATAGAGTCGTAGGTAGCCCGAACGAGTGCGTGCGTTTTAAAGCAAATGGTAAGGCAACAAGAGGTTAATTGCAAGGTGCTCGTTCAGCGCAACGACGAGCGAGATTCGCATAAAAATGACGAAGATTCTGCCTAATTCAACGCGCGCCAGGAAACTAGGAAGCGGAAACGCGATGCAGAAAGCAACGGGAGAATTCGTATTCTACAACGAAACTTTTGGCACGGAACCTGGTTACGTAAAGCGATTCGCTCGTGAAACGAAAGTTCGCCCACGATCCACGTTCTTCCGAGTTCGCATTACACGCTCTCGTCTCGCGATCCAGGTATCCTCCGTGAGAGCAATTAGATAAAGATAAAAATCACTGGATAGATCGATGAGGTGATGTGAGAATATTCGATCGATGCGCGTAGATAGGCGGCATACAAATAAAATTGATCAACTAAAATTTCTAAAGTCGCGATTGACGCGATTCGTGTGATTTTCTTGCTTTTCATTTCAAATTCGAACAGAGATCATTGTCCTTGCTCGCTGATGCGAGACATAGCGCGAGTTAGGTTAGAAAGATGATAGCGGTTAAGAAACGACTTAAAATACAGAGCTTTATTTACATTCCGTAGATGATATGATATAAATAAAGCGATATAAATGGGGAGTATATATATATATATGTCGGAGATGGAAGGAAAACCGGAGCAGCCTTCCCTTTGCAATTTTGGGAAAGTTCTCTAATGCTTTAGCCTAGATTTTATCATAGCTGTAATTAAGCAATTGTTGTCGTTCGATCTGATTGTAATTGTTCGAGATTTGTGATAGCGAAATTCGGCTCGAGGTTGATAACTGGTCGCCGAACGTAGCCACGGTCACGGGATGAACGTTTTGCCTGACGGAGGTGTGTAGTGGTTGTATGGTTCTCCCTAGAAATGTGGTTGTGGCGGCATACGGCCTCAAGAACGGGCCTGGCCACATGGGATTGTACCTCGGAGGTGCCGATATAATGGGACACACGTTATATTAATAATCAAACTCCAGACAGAAACTGCCTAGCAACGGCGTTTGAAACTTTCTCGATGCTTTCAACGAGTATGTATCAAACTTTAGGCAGAAACTGTCTAGCAACGGCGGTTGGAACCTTCTCGATGCTTCCAACGAGCATATAACAAACAAATGCAATCGTACAGCGAGGAAAATTTCCATCAGATTATTATTCGTGCGATCGCCTTGGAGAGTGACGCATCGAGCAGTTTTACCGAGCGTCTCGTCAATCGTATTTTTGTGCCTAAAATTATTCTACGCATAGTAAAGAGTTATCCCGTTGACCGTGGATTCGTTTGAACCCAAGAACATTGTTAATAGCGTTCATTAAACTCATTATTCGTTAAACTTATTATTCGTAAAACATATTATTCGTTAATCTTATTATTCGTTAAACTTATTATTCGTTAATCTTATCATTCGTTAAACTTATTATTTGTTAATCTTATTATTCGTTATACTTTGTGAAGTCTTGTATATATGCGTAAATATAATCTCTGTTTTGTAAAACGATGGCTAATCCAAACGAAGAATTGTTACGCGCCCTAAATTCTAATGTTTACCCGACATATATGTTCCGTTATATTGAGTCTCCGTTCTTTTATACATATAATTCTTGCATAATATGGTATTTTTATATCGCAGTTCTTTATCTTTAATACCATAATATATAAATAATAATATATGTCGGATTACCACTGGGAGTAAGATTGTGGGTATGTATCGGATGTATCTTCGCGGGAATTAGCCATTGATGCCGTACAACACAGGTGTAACAGTTAATCACGGCGATTAGGCACTCGCGAAGCTAGTGACAATGGCTTCAGGTTCGTTAACGAATCCACGGTCAACGGGATGACGAATGCGATCTGATCCACGTATGACTCCATGTACAAGTAACTTATCTGCTAGAACTCCAAGTCAAAGAAAGAGGAAGAGCGAAAAAAAATCCAAGTGGAACTGTCCTTATATATTCCTCTCCCCACCTCTCGGGTCAATCTTTGTTTTTAAGGAAAGCCATACAATCATTCCATACCTCTGTCAGGTACGCGTCCCTCCCGTGACCGTGGCTACGTCTAGTGATCCACTATGTCACCTCGAGCCCGAACCCATCGTCACAAAGCCAGATTGGAACATTAAAACTATTTCTTATTTTTATTGCTTAAGTGTAGCTATAGTAAAAGTCTGGACTAGGGTATTGGGCTTTTTCCCAACATTCCAGACGGAAAGTCCCCCTGTCCTTTCATCTCCGACATATAAAAAACTATGTTTGTTTTATTTACATATGTAAAATATCCTGTATCTATTAATGTTGTAATCTAGCTTTTTCTAATCTACCGCCCTTTATATACACAATTCCTATATTTTTATAGGTAACTAATTACCCTTAATATTGTATTATTATACGAGGTTTGCTGCTCTCGTCGAACGTCTGTATTTCTGTGAGAAATGGCACGTTTAAATTATTCTTTCCGAATAGAGAATATATTTACAAATTGTTTATATTAATAGGAAATAAATAAAGATTTATCGATAAATATTACTGATAAACGCGGAAAGGTATAAAGCTATTTTGTTAGGTAGCAAGGTACGTTTGTTTGGTTTATCCGAGAGTAATTATATCTCTTGGAGATGAGGTACAGGTGTAACGGTTTGGTATCATTGGTGGCTTTCGTTATGAGTTTTCCCGCAAGTCGTCCTTGAAAGTTAAGTCGTTGTGAAAAATACATGCGTTTAGTGCTTTCTTACGCGTTTGGAGGCGAGTATCGCTGATTTTCCAGCAAACCGAGCTGGGAGAAACATCTTTTTCTGCGAAGAAGCGTTACTCCGTTAATCGCGTTTTCACGTTCTAAGCATTTTAAACAACGGAAATCGTTTCAAACGGTCGTTGATCCTTCCTGTGTTGACTACCTTCCCACGTATCGTTCTCTCTTGTACATCCAGTCCTCCTTGATAATATCGCTTGCCTTTTCACCGATCATAATAGTAGGAGCGTTCGGATTTCCACTGACGATCGTGGGCATGATCGACGCGTCTGCCACTCTCAACCCTTTCACCCCGTACACTCTTAATCTCGGATCCACGACAGCCGTAGAGTCGCTCTTTGGACCCATTTTGCAGGTTCCGGTGGGATGATAAATCGTAAAAGTGAAATGTCGAATCGCGCATTCCCAATAATCGTAAGTGTCGAATAGATACCTGTGGCATCCAGGCATACGGATAGTGTGTGGCCTGGAACCGAATCTCTGAAAGGCCGTCGTGTTGGATAACTGTAACGCGATCCTTATGCCATCGATAAGAACGTCCATGTCCTCTTTGTGGGTGAAATAATTCGGATTAATATCTGGATATACTAATGGGTTCTTGCTCTTTAAGCGCAGCCAACCGGAACTTCTGGGTCTCAATAGAAGCGGCAGAATGGACCAGGTTTCAGCGTGAGTCAGCGGTTTGTACATGGTATTGTACACTCTATCTCGCAGACCTAAGATCTTCTTAATCTGATCTCCACCGTCGGAATTGACAGAACTTGGGCCGAAATGGAACTGAACATCGGGATAGTCGTCCGATTTGTTCGCGTATCTGGTGTTGACGAAGGCCAATCCTTCTATTCCGGGATTGGTCATCGGACCCCTTTCGTTTAGAACGTACTCCAGCATCACGGGAATGGTTTGATAACGGTCCTTCTTGAGGCTGATTGGTTCGTTGACTACGAACGTCAGTCCACCAAGACCCACATGGTCCTGAAGATTGTCGCCGACTCTCAAATCCGATATCACGGGTATATCGAACTCCGCCAAGTGTTCTCTAGGCCCGATTCCGGATAACATCAGCAGTTGGGCCGAGTTGATTGTGCCAGCCGATAAAACGATCTCCCGTCTGACTCTTATTACTTGCTGACGACCACCCCTAAGGATCTCGATACCGGTGGCTCTCTTGTCGTCGTTGAACACCACCCTCAACGCTTGCGAGTTCATCGCTATATGGAGATTCTGCCTGTGCTTCACCGGTCTCAAGAACGCTTTCGCGGTGGAGCAACGACTGCCTCGACGTATCGTTGACTGGGTTAACATGAAACCGGTCTGACGCGCGCCGTTTATGTCTCGATTCTCATAGCCAAGCTCCTGACCAGCTTGCAAAAACGCGATCGATAACGGTGTTCTCCACGGAGACTCTTGCACGGTCAGGTAACCACCCATGGCATGATAGGGCGTCCTTGCGAGGTAGGGATTGCGGTTGTCCTCGGATTTCAGGAAGTACGGCAGAACCTCGTCGTAACTCCAGCCGACGTTGCCCAGTCTAGCCCAATTGTCGTAGTCACGGCTGAAATAATTAAGATCGTTATGGCGAAAGATGACGGGAAACGCGGGGCGCGACGACAAACGAAATTAAAATATCTCTCTGTTAATCCTGTCTACGCGTAAACTTGTTATATTTAAGCTCATGTATAAATTTATAAGATACAAACTTCCGTCACAATTTTCTTTTAGATTCCGATAATGTACTTTTTATATTTTTCTTTCATATTGATTCTTTTTTCTTTTTATGCCTCGCGTAATCGATCGTTAAACGAGATAACTAGAAAATCCACCACTATTGAACTACGTTGTCCACTTTTGAAAAAGAAATCAAAGATTCGATTAATCGATCCTGAATTACCGATTACCCCGGACATAAATCATGGCGTTCAACACGCTGCTGCCACCAAGCACCTTTCCACGTGGCCAGTTGCATCTATCGCCGATCATGGCGAGGCAATAAGCCGAAACGGTCGGTGGCGAAGTTTGGTATTTCCAATCCATTTCCGAGAACTGACTATACGCAGCCAATACGGGGACGTCCGAAATTTCATTTTCGTCACCGCCCGCTTCCACGAGCAACACAGTCCAATTCGATACCTCTGACAATCTCGATGCTATCACCGCACCCGCGCTTCCTCCACCGATCACTATGAAATCGTACATTCGTAGAAGCTGAAACGAAAAACATAAGTTAATCGTGTGCAAGCAACGTTCGTACGATACTTGATCGATTTGAAAAGCGATATCTTGGAACTTTTGGAATTTGTTCGAAACGGTGAATCGAAAGCGACTCGACTCAAGTTTAAAGATCTATGTGTCTGTTTTGCCGACTGTCGGTAACGACGACTATGGATTTCTGCTTAACGAACAGTTCGATGAAAATAATGTTACTGAAGGGAACAGTTTTATAACTGATATATAACAACGAACTCTCTTTGCGTCACTCGCGTGCATTTATGATCCTACAAAAGCGTTTTGTATGGTTTACGTATATTAACATTCGAAAAATACCTGGTGGGTATCGGTTGGATGAGATTCTGGATCCGCTTGGTTGTAGCGAAATACGGAGAAGCCGATCGCTAGGAGAGGAATCAGGCTGAATCCGAGGACCGATGCAGTACCTAGCAAAGTAGTTACCCCTATTGCCATTTCCACTTAATTCCACCTCGTGAGAACCACGTCTATTCGGCGAGACTGATGTGGCGCTCGAAACTTCCACGAACGCCAAATTATCTAGAATTTACAAAATTTAATTGTAGTAGTCTGTTTCGACCACTCGCGGAGAGACGCGATCGCGAGGAAGCACGCCAACGGTGCAAGCACGATGTTGACTGTTTGAAAGATGGAAAATCAGTAAAGTTCGGTGATGATGCTGTGGCGGAGGAAAACTAGGGATGGCTGTGTTTAGCGCACGGGATCATCGGATTTGTTGGTGACGATTTTGGCTAAGAGAGCGAGAGAAATAGGCTTCGTTGTTACTTGGTTATTTGCTATAGTGGTGGGTGAGAAAGGATGCTAATCGCTCTCGAGATAAAGTTGCTAGTGGAAGGCCTTCATACGTGAGAAAAGGCAACTTTCCCGTGTCAACCCGTGGTGGACAATAAACTTTAGGAAACAATTCAGCGAAAGAATATCTGTTCGGTTCGAAGGATCTCGACTAGGAAATTCCTGAGATTTACGAAGGGTACGCAGTAAGGATCCGAAGACATCTAGCTGTCCGCGAGAATTGATTGTAATTTTAATAAATAAATAAAAACACAAAAAAAAATCTAGCTGCCATCTCGCTCGCGGTGTGTGGCCTGGTTTGCGTAGAGTGTTGCCCGACGCAACATAGTCTATACTAGTTTCTATCATTGTAACGATCACGAAACGGATGAAAAAAATTGCGCGCGCCAAATAATTCTCAGTTAGAAAATCATATGAATATTTATTCGAATAACGAACGGAATATTAAATTATACAGAGGTTGCTAATAAGCAGAAATATAAGATTACTTCCAATTAAAAGCAAATTGTTTAAATAACTCTTCGTTAATAGCCGCGATCGTGTCATTTATCATACCGGTTATCGTAATTGGATTGAATTTCCGAACAAATAAATTTATGCTGTTCCCTTTTTTCCTTGTTTCGTTAAAACATATTTGCCACTGTGGAAAGTATAATATCTTCGTTCCTTCCTTTTTCATATATTACGTATTCGAATAACGTTCAATCACGACATTCCAATCACTGTAAATTTAAACTTTTTAACATTCACTATTACAAGTAGCGACCACTATTGTAAATAACTTTTCAACCGTTTTAAACCATTTTGTCAATGTCGATTGCCCGGATATTTTATACGGTCACATTTGTTCGTCCTCGTTCTACGTGTTGCACTTTTTCATGACACCACCAGCTTTCTCGAGCAAGCTTCCGAGCTTGTGCACGCGGAAAAGTTTAAAACGCTTGACGATTCGTGTATACGACGAACGTGTGCCGGCAAATGGCAGCGAGAAAACACAGCACCAGCGGCACTGACTCGAACACCGAGTGCCGAGAGTGAAAACCAAACGTGGCGAGAGGCGCCTCCTTTCCCGAGGCCTCCTGAAATCACGTCCTGAGCCCGTACCGTTTGTTCGCTGGTTTGCGTGGCCGGTCTTTTCCGCTGCGCTTCTCCATCTAGATTACGCGATCGCCCTTTTTTCCTTTTGTTCGCTAATCTATCTACGGCTCTTTTCCATTTTCATTTATTCTCCTTCCATCTAATCTCTGAGCGTGTGAACCGTATCTTAAGAAAATTTGTTCTATGATATATAGATGAGAGGAAAGAAATATGAGAAGAGCTTCGGAATGTCGAGGCTCAGCTATCGCGAATTACGAGCACAAAGAAAGTTTTAATACATAGCGAAGGGAAAATATTTTGATTTATTTAATTCTTTATTAAAGTCACAAAAATACACTTGGACCTATTCCATCGATTTAAAACAATACCGAAAGTGCGGCATGTTAACTGAAGAATGTACCTACGTATCTGACGAAAGCCATCCCAAGCCGTCAGAAATAATGGAAAGTTTTTCAAAGTGGTACGAAACCGATAAGCTCGTAATTAAGGCTAATTAAGTACAGCAATATACGAATAATACAAATTATAAGTATTTTTAAATGTAGGAAAATTATACGTGTACTTTCCAAATGAGAGAGATAGAGAGCGAGAGAGAGAGAGAGAGAGAGCGAGAGAGAAAGAGAGAGAGAGAGAGAAAGGGAGCACAGCCAGATCGTTATACGTATCTCGCTAAGATTTCGTTTGTAATCTCGTATTTTCTAGTTATTTTCGTTTGTCCGATCATTTGCAAAATATTTTCGTCCGTTTCGTTGCCCGGTAAAATCTAATTTCTCCAAACAGAACTGCATCATTATGGAATCGTTCCAACGTTCGCCATAAAGGGAACCGAATTAAGAGTCTTTGTACGCGTGTCGGGTCGTGAGTCTTTCTCTTTGCCTCCGTGACGGAAGCCACGGAATCTCGCATCGAACCACGCGGATACTTTCTCTCGTCTTCTACGGTCCGCGTGCCATTCAGGATGGTTGACGCTTTTGTGCATCGAATTCGGTCGCTCGTGCATCGTTTCTAGTTCGCGTCTTCTGACTCGCTCCGTTTTTCCAGTTAACCTTGGCCTTCGATCGAAAATTGCGGTGAAAGAAACCTCGGTCTTCCTCCTCCTACTCCGAATGGCCTCGTTCGCCACTTCCGCATCGCTTCACTCGTTCGACATCATCGTTACTAATTCTAAAATTTTCGAACGTAACACGAGCGTTTAGCGTTGCGAGATACCGTTGCCGAGATTCGTTACCGAGACGAATGACTAAATTATAAAATTATCGAGTAAATTATAGTAAATGATAAGACTTGGTCTGTTGTTTTATGAAAACGCGAATGAGCTTATTACTCGATCTAAGAATTTTTATATCATTCGTTTCGGAATTGATAACTGTATGAAAATACAAATCCTTAAAACGTTTATCCGGAAAACAACAAATAGAGGTATTCATACGAATGCTGCCATTAAAAAGAGACGTAATATCTCGTCTTTTCACTGCGAAAATATCGACAGTGTCCGTATTGTGTAAGTAACGATGAAATCATCCGAATCTTGGCGTTAGAATTTAATCTCGGAATTAAGATTAATAATCCGTGGAAGACACAATGTCTGTGTTGAAATAATATTATGTGATATTTATTAAACAATTATTACAAGAAATATAAGTGTGTTGTGGAATGTAGATAGTTGGCTAGTTATTCTCGGACTAATCAGTCCGACTGACTTAGTGACCCATGGCCCTTAAAAAGGTTGCGATAGATGCGGTAGCGAGTGTGACCTATGTAGGTGTCTGTGTGGCGTCACACGTGCCACGGAACCTTCTAGTAACTTCTCGACGTGCCCAATGTTCCATCCATATCCTTACGCTTCTTCCGCCGAATTCTCGAATTCATGCATGCGCTGGTACATCTCACGAACGCACGCTAGTGGGGATATCTCTGGGCAACGAATGGAAGAATCCGTTCGATCAATCATCTCATCTGTATGCGATTGATATCGTTGTATTTCAACACTTGGTCCAATCTATTTCGCCCTGTCATTCGCGATTCGATTCTCGTCGAAGTAACATAGAGTGTCCTGTTAAAAATTTCAAACTACGATACTAGATGGCGCGTGACAGATTATCGTTACTACCTATGCTTGCGTTTCTCGTGAACGTACATTTTTGCTGTATCGTGGGTTAAACGTGACGCAACCTTTTCGATTTCCTCAGACTTTATTAATTAGAGCGAGGAAATTACGATTTCTCGTCGTTTTTGTCTCGTCGCTGAAACGTAAAATTCTTCGGCTGCGTATGCGTTTTAATTCGTAATTTTATCGTTCGCGATCGCAATCGGCGTTACATTTTACAAACTTTCGGTGGTTGGCATGTTCGCTGAAAACAATGTAGCGCCATTGAAAGCAGCTTGACGCGAATGTCCCCGAAAGTTATTCCAATGTGTACTACTTTCTTTGAATAGCTTTGTTCAAGTTGTTACGCGATTTTCTGCCACAACTGCGTTCTAGATTTACTTATTTAATTGGTTTCTTTTTAGTTCGACACACGCAGCATTTAATACGTGTAATTAATACGTGTAATTTAATACGTGAATGTATGCATATGGTAGTACAATCGATGAATTATGTGGCGAAATTACGCTTAAAATTAAAAGGTAAAAAATAATGCTTCGATTTTTCCGCTGATAAATTGATTTTGTCTAAATTCGGTATAATTTCTGCGTTTGGGTTTAGGAGGTTTTATTTCTCTTTATAGCTATATTTGACGAGTCATCGCGTTGCCTGTTCATTTATACAGGATGCTCCAGCGATTATCACCAATCGTAATCGGCAATGAGTTCACTGTGCGGAAGTATAGAATACAATTTTGTCTGTGATAAAATCAAATTTGAAAATTTATGCGAATTAGTATTGGCTAATTAGCGAATAAACGAAAATTTTATTCTCTCGTAAACGAAGCGTCATACGGATGAATCTTATTTTATATTTTTGGCTTATCTTTTCACGTAGAATTCCCCTTTTTCCGATTGTATCACGATTGATCGAACACTTTGTATACGTAGAAATTCCAGTCCTTCGCGATTACCAAATGGCTTATCTAAAATTTCGAAGCGTCTCTGGGAGAGACATTTCGATAAAAGCAACCGTTTCAAATATCTTTCTTTCGGAAAGTTCAACGCAATCTACTCGTAACGCACGTGCCATGCGAGAAAGTTCGGCACATCTCGACGTGTTAACGCAGTTATCTGTCTTGCAAAATGTCCGAGATATTTTACCGTTAAATCATCTGAAAAACGTTTTTATACGTTCCTTTTATTTCTTCGATCAAGTTGCAAATATTTTAAAAGACGTTTTTCTTTCGAAAAACTTTTATACGCCAAGTGAAATTTATTTTTACTTCTTTATCGGTTAAGAAGAGCTCGGAGGAGCGTACACAGCGAATCTTATTCTCTTTCAGGATCTCGCGTTCAGAGATCGCTGCGTACCTACGTGACGTGCATCACGTGCATGTAGTGCGTTTTACTTTTCTTCAGCCTCGTTGAAGTTTCATGGCTGCAATTACGCGTTAAATAATAATCCTTTAGTCAGCAGTTTGACCGACGTTAACACCGACAATTCCATGACTATACGTAGACTATTTACGAACCATTGTATCCACTTGTTTCACTGGGCACGCAACAAGGCACCAATTGCGCAATATTTTCGACTATCTCAGAAACCCATAAAGGAAGAATGATTAGTTGCGTAAAACTGTTTTGAAATTTCGTCGAAATTATCGTTGCATAATCTACAAGAATTCTCGTAAAAATCGTTCTGGACGATTTTGAAAAATTAATGGAGATTTAGGCAATCTCGAATAATTTGCCATCTCTCTTAATCGATCGTTTTTTGCCATTCAGACGTCGAATTGCCTGAAAATTCCATTTCTCGAGCGATTAACTGATACTTTTTTCTTCCTTTAAGGATATTCACGCGTTCGTCAAATATTTTTTAACCATCTTGGCTACAAATTTATGCAAATACAGCGCCGATTTAGAAGAACGAACATTATTTAACACGTAGGTACATACGTTTGACGTTACTTTGGATGTTACAGGTAACGCACGCAAGAAGAGCACGTGTTTTATCGAAAAGAGGAAAAAATCGTTAGAATCTCTTATTATCGTTGTGTGATTTACGTAACGCATTGCAAGAGAAGTGTACTTTCATTCGTCTAGCATACGTTCAAGGACGTTTAAGAGGTATGTAACTGGCAATGTAATTCGGCTATCGCATTTCAGCGATGGAAAAATTGTTTACGATCCAGTTCATATTCCGCAATTGACCGATGAATGCGATGTTCCATCATTCCATCAAACACGGTATTGTAAGATATTTCTTTGCAGGATAATTTGTAAGGTAGTTGAAAGTAAAGCTTCTATTTCGAGGTCTGTCGCCTCTGAATAAACATATTTGTCTCGTGTCTATATTTATTTCATTCACATTTTTTGATACAATAAATTATAGAACGGTTACCTTTCACGGTGACTAATTGCAAGTGTATTTACTTTGTACATTTACCTTTGAAATTGCCAGGCTCGGTAAATTTTGCAAAAAGACTAACGTTCAAAAAACCCTACTTAATGCTACAGTGGCTATCAAAAGTACTATAGAATTGACGTACCGATTAATCAGGTCCAAGTACATTAACTTTCGTATAATTCGGTAGTACATACTCTCGTGTCGTTACAGAAATTTCATGCTATGAGAATGAAACGTAGATTCTGATAAAAAAAAAATGCTTCATTGGAAACTAAGGGTGGCTACCCGTTGCAGCCATTAATTAACTATAATTGATTAACTTAACGTAACTTAAATATTCCCACTATTTCTACTATTACTATTATTCTAGTTTTCGAGCTTTCGGAACATCGACAACGGCTAAAATATGTACATATTGTATACGGTGAATTTGACGATATTAATAAATAACGGTATTAATTATTTACAAAATCAACAAGTTCTAATGGTAACGACATTTATATCATGATATAGGAAAATAAATATTATTTGGTCACAGGTAGCGCATTCGTTTCTTTAATTTACGAATAAGTTAGTTACGAATGTTGTAGCTACGTATAAATTATTCGAATTAGCATTTATCTATTTCTTTCTACATATGTATATCATCTGTAACAGATTAAATAGTTAGTCTCGATTTTACAAACCTACCTAGAAGTCTCCTTCGGATACCTCGCTTGCTTCTTACAGTATCTTTCCAGAAGCAGAACCTTCGGTATTTAAAATTGAAATAAAACGTACTCGCGTTTCGCATTATTCGCATCATAGTTATTCGAGTCGAAAGTAGATCACAATATTATGTAATAGATCGTTGGTACCGACTACCTTATTTATTTAATTCGTTAAATCTACATTCTAGGCATCAACAGATCGTTGATTCTCGCTTACGTTGACCGACGTTCGTTCACGACTTTATAGCTTCTCGATTAAACCCAGAGAAATATCACCACACCCTGTATAAAGGGGCGGGTCATACATCATGTTGCATAAGTAAGTAGTTCATTGGGTGATCGAGCACGTGTAAATGCTGCTTATCGATTATGTTGTAATACGGGAATTTTAAAAATTAAAACGAGTTTGCCAAAGCTGTCACATGCTTTATCTTCGTCTTTCTCTAATCATCGGTAATTTTTCCAGTAGGAAAATAGTTAAACGCGAAATATTTTCCTTCTTATTCCTTGTGTAACAGAGAATAAAATAAAAACGAGAACACGATGATAATTATACGACGATGACATATCGATATAAAAGTAGAAAAAAAATATTTAAAAAATTGTTGATTCTTAAATAGCCTGGACTCGAGCAAAGTCGTTCTTGTTATACGGAATTTACTTCTGGTATCTTTTCATTTTTTCTTTTTTTTCTCTCTTTCCGACAACTTTCGATCTGACCCAAGAGAAGAAAGTGAGAGGATTGAAAAAGACATCGGTAAACCATAAATTTCCGAGAAGCGGACGCTTATCGAAAAGTTCTTTCAGAACGTTTAACTCTATTTTAGAATAGGATTGATGTTTTAGAACATTTGTTTCATATATGTTCCTTTTTCGCTAACGGAAAACGAATTTGTTTCTCACTTTCAGATTTTAAAGGTTCGCATCGGATACGTTTACGTGGTTAGCAGTATAGGTAACCACGAAACGATTCGATCGTACATTACGACGGTCACATTTCCTATCCTTTAGTCGTGTGAAAAAAATATAAAATACGCATTTCCTTTAACGTCATCGAGTCCTCGATCGATAAATTACTTACAAATTACTTATAAGCGAACCTAACGACAATTAAACGATCGCATCTCCTTGCGTTCCTCCGTATCGTTAAATTAAAAGCCTAATCAAACGGCCGTATCGACGGAGAACGGTATTTCCATTATGTGGATCTACATCGATCTCGATACTAGTCCCTTTTCTCTTATTTCTTATTTACGAAATAACGCGGCAAGTACATCTACTCGGCGATCGACGGAACAAGCTGATTTCTCGGCAAGAATTCTTCCAGTCACGTTGCGACGATCGTGGCGTTGTCCCTCTTCCTCCGTGATAGCCATTGCTTCTTAACCAAATCCGCGCCTTTCTCTCCGATCATGATCACCGGTGCGTTTATGTTCCCGTTGGTGATCGTCGGCATAATGGACGCGTCGATTACCCTCAACCCGGTCACACCGTAGACTCTGAGTTCGGGGTCGACGACGGCCATGGGGTCGGTCGGTGGACCCATTTTCGCTGTACAGCTCATATGATAGATCGTCATAGTGTATTGTCGTATGGCACAGTTCCAATATTCGTCGGTGAACATAGGTATGTGGTTACAGTTGGGTAGAGCGCGATTGTGGAATCTGGCACCGAATCTTTTCATGCTGCTCGTCTCTCCGAAAGCTATCGCAGCCTTCACGCCTTCCCTCAGGACATTCACGTCGTAAGGGTGGGTCAAATAATTGTGGTACATCAGGGGATAATCCAGAGGGTTTTTCGACTTTAGTTTCACGAAACCGCGAGATTTAGGCCTGAGAAGCATGGGGAACACCCCGAACAGGTCGCGGTAATTAATGTTCTGGAATACTTGCTTGTAAAAATCGTCCGTGAGTCCGTGAGCATTTTTCACGTGCGTGCCTCCGTCGGAGCTAGTGGAGGAAGAGGTCAGCATGAATTCTATATCGGGCCAATCGTCGCTTTGATTTGCGTATTTCGTCGAGATAAAACCTACGGACTCTAAGCCTACGTTCGTGGTTAATGGTCCGTCTTCCGTGATGGCGTACCGTAGAGCGGAATTAAGGTTCACCAGGCGAGTCATCACGGTACTGATCGGGTAATCGATCAAGAAAGCTAGACCACCAACCGCGATGTGATCCTGCAGGTTCTGTCCAACTCCGGGAGAATCGTGCACCACTGTAATTCCTACTTCTTCCAGGTGTTGTCTAGGTCCAATTCCCGAGAGCATTAACAGCTGAGGAGAATTTATGGCACCCGCCGAGAGAATGACCTCCTTCCTGGCGTAGACTACCTCTTTCCGGCCTTCTTTGATGAACTCGACGCCGTAGGCTTTTTTCGTTCGTGGATCGATCAGGACCTTGGTTACGTGACTCCACAGGGATAGATGAAAGTTTTTTCGTAACTGAATGGGTCTGATGAATGCTTTCGCGGCGCTGCATCTCGTTCCTCTTCGCATGGTATATTGGTAGAAAGCAAAGCCGGTCTGTTGCTCTCCGTTTACGTCTACTATGTCGTAGCCCATCTCTTCGCCGGCCTGTAGGAAGGCCACTCCTAGAGGTGTGTTGTAGGGCGAGTCCTGAATCGTCAGGTACCCTCCTTCGAGAAGAAACGACAAATATTTAGTCGAATTAGAGATCGTTTCATTTTAATTGAGAGAAAAGAGAATAGAAGCACGAATACGATCGATGGATATTTTATATACAAGGTGGTTGGTAATTGGTGGTACAAGCGGAAAGGGGGTGATTCTACGCGAAAAAAGAAGTCGAAAATATAGAATAAAAATTTTTCGTTCGAGGCTTTGTTTTCGAAAAAATCGACTCTGAATTTTCGCTGGGTGCACTTTATCATGTCTCGTTATAACGGATCTCACTGTAGATCGTTGTCTCGATGGAAAAATTAAAAAAAAAAGAAAAAAAAAATTAAAAAAAAAATTGTTATTCTATATTTTCGACTTCTTTTTTCGCGTAGAATCACCCCCTTTCCGCTTGTACCACCAGTTACCAACCACCCTGCATATCGTTAGTAATACGATGCAAATGCCATGTTATCATTGAAAATCAATTTGTTATCTCTCTACAAACAGACTCGCTCTTCTGATGTATCGTAATTGTTGCACGTATTTTAAAAATCTCTTGCTCGGCAAGATCAATTATAATTTGAATCACTTGCGTATGGAATTGAAGTCTCGGACGCATTAGAGCAAAATCACAACCAACTTAACCACTTTTTTCTTAGATCTCGTATATCAGTTTGGTGGACATTATCGCTATAACGATTAATCGTTGCCACTCTAATTGTTAGTAAAGAAAGTGATATTTATGCGAATGATCAAAATATAACGTGTAATCTTCCACGCGTATTCTTTTAACGGAGGAATTTTTCTTTCTATAGTATTTTACAATTATACTCGTTTCACCTTACGTAAAGATTGGAATCTGTTCTGTTAATAATATGTGTTATATTAATGCGTTAATAATGTATTCTGATAATAATTTATGAAAAATCACTTAGGTATAAGGCTGTAATACGTAATAATATTGGCCGTATAATGCCCATCGATTCGTTAAATCGAGATATAAAAGAAAGAAGATCCAAGCTTTTAGCTTGCTTGTTTGTTAATAAATATTTGTATTAAAAATATAGCGTCTTACCAGTGGCATGGTATCTAGTGTTGCGAGCTAAATAGGGATTTCTTTGATCTTGAGATTTTTTGAAATAAGGCAAAACATCCTCGTAACCCCATCCAGGGTTTCCGAAACTTTCCCACTGATCGAAATCTCGTCGATTTCCTCGAATATAGAGCATCGTGTTAAGCACGCTCGAGCCACCCAAAACCTACAATACCATTAAAAAGAGATATTAAATATTTTCAATCGTGAAAATATACTGGTTTCCGACTTTGCATCTTCGCAATTACTGAAAAGTCGGAAATAGAGATTTTTGAGAAAATTAACGTTCTAACGTTAATAAAATATTCAATCAGAATATTTCTTTGCTACAAAAATGTTTCAACCTTTCCTCTGGTCCAACAGCATCGTCGATCGATCATCGCTTGACAAGCGGAATCTTGCGGCTGAGTCCTATATTTCCAATCCACTTTGCTCTTGTGCAAATAAAGGGATAGTATAGGGACATCCGTTATCTCGGTTTCGTGTCCTCCAGCCTCTAACAACAGCACATTCCACTTAGGATTTTCTGTAAGTCTGTTCACAACCACGCTTCCAGCCGATCCACCTCCTACCACCACAAAATCGTATTCCTTTCTTATATTCTTCGTCACTTTAGGATAATTCTCAGGATCCATCAGATCGTAATTGTAGTATGCTAAAGCCGCTATGATAATAGGAATTATCGCCACCTTTCCAAGTAGAACAGTGGCACCCTTTACCGCCAACGTGGCTGCTGTCACGATACTCATTTTTCTGCCGTTTTTTTATCAACCTTTTTTCCGCCAAATCTTCCCAATTACAGCTACGTTTCGAACGAAACATTCGAGTTTCAATTCTTTTTTTCTTCTTGCTTCTTCTTCGAGTCTCTGTTACGCGTCGAGGGTTCTGAACATTCTCGAAGAAAGAAGAGATCGCGCTGTGGAAAGTCTGCTTCTGTAATAATAAAATCGAACGATGTCACCGAGCCCTGTTATTATACAAAGCTCCGTTGCAAGTCGTGGAAAGTAAATTCTTCGCGACGAATTAAAAGAATCGTCCGATTCGCGAGTGACAGACCGACGTTTTCTTAATACGTATGCTTGAGAAAACCTACAAAGAGATGAAATAACGTTCTTGCCAATCGGAAATTTTGCGAAGAATTTTACCTGATCTTTGATTTAATTATATGTTAAAATTCGCTGACAAGAGTAAGCTTCTTGAGGAAGATGAGAATTTTGTGATTTATTTCCCATAAAGACTTCTCACAGAGACGAGAAAAGACATATTTTTCTGTATACACAGTGATAAAGGAAGTAAAATTAACTCCTGAAACTTTACACCTGCGCGAGAAACACTTTTTCAACGATTCGACTTACGTGTCCACTATTTTTTAATCGCTCTATGCACTGCTGCTCGTGGCGTTTCGTATCATCACGAGACAATAAACCTGAAACTTGGAAACACGGTTTCTCACTTACATGTTAACGAGGCTTATATTCACCGGCACGAAACTCGTCATCCCGACTGTCAGTCGTCGATATAGTACTCGACGAGAAGCAACTGCAAAGCACGCTGCGAAACGATTCCAAGTTATCTCGCGTTTGCATAACTTTCTTTTTTTTTAACGATGCAGTCCAGTGACATCGCTATTCACGGGCAACCTGTCGCTCGTTGCCGATCGTACATTTTCAGTCAGGTTCGCGATACACTTTCTTTTCCTTTTGCGGATCTCGTCATTCGCTCGTAACGATTGGTATTTTTGGTACAAGAGAGGTGTATTATACGTCGGTGGAAATAGTAAGAAAGTTCGTTTTGATTCGTCGAATGGAACGCTGCAAACAGAATTAAGCGCGGTTAAAAAAAATCGCTCTCGTATTTTTCGTGTTCGTTTAACGACTAACTAATCATGACTCAAAAATTAAAAAAAGTATCATGTTACTTTCACGAAACGTAGACAATAATCGTATAAACGTAAGAGTGTTCACCAAATAAATCATCGTTTCTGACACTACCGTTTGCAGCACTTGTTCCATTCAACTTTACTCGTCCAACGGTTCTGTAGATTTTATTTTATTTCCACGACACTAAATCATCGCTAAATCATCGTTTCTTTGATACTCACTCTCCAGTTTCGGACTATCGATTCCTACTGTCGTTCTACGAAAATCGTTCGAACGATCGATCGCGTGACTAGGTATATTCCGCGAGGTTGAGAAAAAGGCACGATCCTCGTGGACCATGCGTGGAGGCATGCATGGAAGCCGATCGAGCAACTCGCGAACGCAGAGAAAGCGAAAGACTGAATGCTCGAACATCACGTTCTACGTATAAAACGTACCCGTAGTACCACCACTTTGGTCCTACCATCCGACCACTACTGACCCTTGGGGTGAAATGTTTCGTATGTGTGGCCAATCGGTGACCGATGCCACGATCGTTACACCAGCGTTACATGCACCGGCATTCTACAAACATTTTACTGAAATAAGCGTCGATGTCGTGGAATAACTGGCCGATTTAGACGCCGAGACACAAATATCCAGTTACCTTCACCTACAACGATGGTTATGTGACTAGAATCACAGAAGTCGTTGTATCCATTAGGAGTCTTACCATTTATGATATACTGGTACCGGTTTAATTGACCGTATCTGTCTACGTCGATTCATCAAACTAACTTCCAACGAAGCGATCCTTTAACGCCTATATAAAATAGATAAGAGCGTCTTGTGTTGTATAATTTTATCAATTTTCAGATTTTTAAAAATCTAATTTGAAAAATTGGCGTTCGTGAATCATACGACGGTTTCATTCGATCGTTCAAAGATACTGCCGAGACTAAGATAAGTTACCGAAACCTGATTTTCGCTTTCGTAAACGATCAACGGTGACAAGTATTTTTAGTGGACATTTGATTACGGGGACTTCCCACGAAATAAGTTATTGCTCGTCGAAAAGATCGTTATGCCACGCTGTATACGTACTACATACGCTTTGTTTAACGAGATGTAATCATATTTGCAAATTAGCATGCATAATATCGTTTAAATCGTGACCCGTTTTACATTCTTCTTTTTTATATCATAGGTGAATAATGTAAAAACGACATGCACGACATGGATAAAGATAACTAACTATATAATTGCGTTATGGGAATATGGAAATAAAATTCATTGGAATAAACATTAGGTTCGTTATGAAGAAATCTCTGATTAAACAGTTCTACTTTTATACCGTTGATCGATCGTCTCTGCGTGAATTTTAATACCGCAACGTTCTCATAAATCGCTTTTGAAAGCGAAACGAACACGAATAAAAATAGATTCAAAAATGTTTACCACGCGATAAATAATCTATGCGTGTATTTATCAAACAGCAATCTCGAGTAGCATTTTTAGTCGCGTTTGATCGATTTTTCGTGGCATATTAGTGGACTGAAAGACGAAGATCCGGAGAACGAACGACAGCTTTGCATTTTTCGCACGCTTTCTCCTTCTCTTTCTGTTCGATTATCCCTTGCTCCTCGGCTTTCGGTCGTGGTCATCGCCGCATTCTACAAGTACCATACGTTAGACGGAAGCATTTCACTTTCGCCCAGGCGATTTTGAAATCGCCTTGGTCAAGTTGCCTTTTCACTCCAATTGTACGATATCGCGTCCGTATACTACCGCGTATCTGAAAAATTGGGAAAGACCCTTCGAGTGAAAGTTTTTCGTTTCTACGCGATGTCGGTTATACTTACAGCGACGAGTGGCCATGATCGTAATCGAGCGTTGGATCATCGTGTTTCGTCTTTTCGAAGGAACGAAATTTTACAGAGAATTTACCATTATGCGATCGAGAGAAATATTAATTTATTAGTCGAGTCGTTCTTTAGTCGGAAACTTTTCTAATTATCGATCGATTTTAGCGAATCGAAACTTTACGATCGTAAATAACGAATCTATTGTTTCCATATCGAACAGAGAACGATATAACTCGCGAAACCGTATCGTTGGTTTACCGATCAGGTTTTATCCAGATGGAAGAATCGTCGACTTGAAAATCATAAAAGTAGATTGTGCGATAATAACCACGGGTCTTCGCATATTTCGCGATGCTCACCGATGTTTTCTAGAAGATTACCTTTCTTCGTACAGTTATTAGACGGAGGTCACTGGAAATGGGTAGAATATAGAATCTTAAGAGTTTCTGCCGTAAAAAAACGGACGATAATTATATCGTACCGTAATCGTGCCAATAAAAGAAAAAAAAAACGTTGGCAGAAAAAATTGGAGCAACAGTAATAGATACATTTCACAGCTGTTCGTTATTGATAATCTAATTATCGGCGGGCACTTAGTTTAGCACTTTGATATCTTGATGCCAAGTAATAATTATACGAGCTTCGTTGCATCTTTACTCATTCGTGACATAGTTATAAAGTTCAGGTTTTGTTATTGTGCAAGAATCGCAAAGAGACGGAAATCTCCGTTGCGATTGAATCGCCATAAGGGTGACACCTTTCGGCCAACGATTGACACAACAATTTATTCACGCGGTGACGATTACGATCGTTTGCGCCTTCGAAAACATCGATCGCGACTGTTTAAAGCGATCATCGTCTCGTAAAATCCGGTCGCTGTATTCGCCCATCAAGGAGGTTTCGTCGGCTGATCTGGAAGATGTTGCCGTGTCTTCGCATTTGGCGAAAGTACAGAATAAATAAATAAGACGCACGAGTAACACAAGCTGAACGTGTTAACGAAGCGTGAATTTATCTTTATTCGACTGTTTGTAGGATAAAAAGGTAATACGACTTGTTTTTCTGTTTCAGGTAAGATGGCGAACGATAGCGTTAAATTCTTCGTTGGTCTTTCGATATTCCGGACGAAGGTACTTATCTACTCGCATTTTAGCCTATCAACGAATAACATGGAACTTATCTTCTAGATGCAAACATATTCGTTGTACATATACAAATATTTAATACATAGATGTACGAACGTTCGAATGTCACAGTGAAATAGACGCGATAGTTCGCACGAGCCTAACAGCAGGCAACACGCGATACGTCCAAGTAAACGAGTAATGTTTATTCGTTTCCATCGAAGCGCGATAAGAAAGAACGTACTAGATCGAGTTCATCTACCGTATTGTGGCGTATATTGGTCTAAAGTCTAAGGTTTTACCTATTCGTTTCTGATTAACAATTATATACTTTCTCTGTGTCATTGCGCATAATATCTTGCGCGGTGAGACTTCTAACCGCGAATTACATTAACCTACGTTACGTCGTAAGAAATATCAATACTTGATGAAATATTAGGTTGTCCAAAAAGTTTCTTTCGTTTTACGAGGAAATAATAGACGCACAACGTTTTTTGTTTTATATTATTTTGTCGAATTACGTACGATCCGTTTTGTTCTGTTCAGATAAACACCACGACGTTTCACCGAAAGATACTTTTACGAAAGAAACGTACGCGTATATGCGAATTTTTCTATAGTACGTTTCCGAAAGTAATCGTTTTCTTCACCGAGTAATCCATGTTCTAAATTTGAAACTAATATTTCGTGCTAACTGTTGCTCTAAAAATAGTTCCGCGATCTATTCGTTGTATCGATTTATATATAAAGGCTATAAATCTCTTCTACCCCGTTCTACCTTTCTACCCTGAAAAGAATTCCGCGTTTCAACGTAGAAACGCTAACAAAGCCTCGCTACTCGTACAATTCAAAGTTGTTTGTTTCCGCGAACGTTGCTATACTCGCTTTAGATGGTGTCGCCCTAGACAAACTTTTTACCATGCAACCAGTCCTCTTTGATCATATCGCTGGCTTTCTCCGCGATCATGATAGTAGGCGCGTTCGTGTTCCCCCTAACGATCTTTGGCATTATCGAAGCGTCGACGACCCTCAGCCCGCTAACTCCGTATACCCTTAGCATGGGATCTACGACCGCGTCGGGATCCCAATCTGGCCCCATTTTACACGAACCTACCGGATGATAGATCGTTGCCGTGTACTCCATCATCACGCACTTCCAGTAATCCTTCGTAGCGAATACGAAATGTCTACACGAAGGCAGAGGTGTATCGATCAGCCGGAAACCATATTTTTGAAACGAGTCCGTACGAAACAACTCTAAAGCAGCTTCTACTCCTTCGACCAATACATCCGCGTCGGGATAGCTCGTAAAATATCCGGGATAGATCAACGGTGGTCCCCACAACGGATCGGTATCGTTTAACAGTATATATCCTCTGCTCTTTGGCGACAATAAAATCGGTCTAACGCTAATAGCGTCGTAATAGGACAGCGGTTCGACCGCTGTTTCGCGATATTCTTCCGGATCTTTCAGATAGTCCTGCTGATTGCTGGCATCGAACGTATACTGTATGTTCGGTAGATCGTACTCGCGTTGAGAAATCGTCTGCAGGAAGACGCCACAGGTAATGGCACCAGCGGCGGATAGCGGTCCCATCTGGGTTTTCTCGTAATAGAAAATGTCATTTTCTTTCAAATCGTTGTCTTTACTCGTCGAAGTAACGTTTAGCGCGATCACAACGCCATCCATCGTCACGTGATCTTGAAGATTCCTTCCAACTGGTAAGTCGCTGACCACCGTGATCCCGTGTTTCCTCAACTCTTCCGTTGGACCAATTCCAGACAGCATCAGGATTTTAGGCGAATTGATCGCGCCGGCTGACAGAATCACCTCTTTCCTAGCTGAAACCGACCTTGTAAATCCCGTGGCTGTCGAAACGTACTCGACACCGGTCACGCGTTTTGTTTCGTCGTCTATCAACAATCTCGTGACGTGAGCTTCGGTTTCGACCGTCAGATTTTTCCGTTTGCGTCTGACGGGTCTGACGAACGCGCTGTTCGCGCTTTGACGCATTCCACGAGCAGAAGTCATTTGCAGTTTCATCACGCCCAGCTGACTCTTCGCGTTGAAATCCACCGATTCGTGGCCGAGTTCTCGCCAGGCGTCCAATAGGATCTCTGCGTTGACGTCGGTATATGGAAATCGTTCTACCGACTGATAGCCTCCTTCTTTATGGTAGTATGGATTCCTTTTCACGACCTGGAGAAAATACCGATTTTATTCCATCTTCTCGTTACCTGTTCATTCGCTTTCGATATTGCGATTTTAAAAGCTTCGATCGATTCGTCACCTCCGGATTCTTGTTATTTTCCGATTTGAGAAAATATGGCAAAACTTCTTCGTAGCTCCACCCGTAATTCCCTTCTTCCGCCCATTCGTCGTAGTCTCTCGGATTACCACGAATGTAAATCATATAATTGATACTGCTGGAACCACCCATCACCTATACGAAAGACGATACGCTTTTTAAAGTCCAGATACTTGTAACTTTGTAAATAATAAACGAAGAAAAATTCCAAGTTTGACAGTCTTTATCGATCGTTTGGTATTTCTGAAATTTCAAACTCTCGGTACGTTCATTCGCGGTAATTAATTACGGTAAATAATACGTACTTTGCCCCTTGGCCACGCGCAACTTTTACCCCGTCTCGATCGACAAGAGTGTCGCTCCGGTTGCGTACGATACATCCAATCGATATTGCTGGCTTGTAACATAGAGGCGAACGCCGGAATATCGGCTACCATTGGTTCTTCCGTGCCACTTTCCAACAACAGTATCTAAAAATGATCGAAAAGTTTGGAAATAAATAGTTTCTCTTAGTCGATGTTATTTACTTATGAATCGTAACTGTATTCTACGTGGGGCATTTGTAATCGTTAAATCGTTAAATCGTTAAATCGTTAAATCGTTAAATCGTTAAATCGTTAAATCGTTAAATCGTTAAATCGTTAAATCGTTGAATCGTTAAATCGTTAAATCGTGATATCATGGTAAATTAGAAAGATATCGTCGTTGAAGATACACATCTAGAATCATCGTCGTCGACGATTCTCAAAATAATCCAATAAGCGTGATGCGTTTCGTGGCCTGTTTTAATCGCTACGAAGCCTTCAAATGGTCACGACATAATCATCGACGATCTTCTGTTCCGTGACCCGTTTCAAAGAAGCCCTCGACTTTTCAACGAGAGGATTATCAGCTTTCTCAAGCTTTACGCATCGAACGCAACAAAGCGTGCTACGGCATAAAATATTTTTTAAAAAGCAAAAGTTCTTCGTAATTCGTTAATATCGATTCTATACATTTTTTTTTACGTGTACTATAGCTGCATTTTCCGTAGCTTTAATTTCGTTGAAAGCGCAGAGTTTCCCTTTATCTATCTCGATCATTTTAATCGTTTCGCTGTAGAATTTTGCCGCAATCTTCGCTTAGATCGCTTCGGCTTGTTATTCGTTAGTCAGCCGTTAGTCACCGATTTGCAATGCGCCACGTTAGTAAAAGTCTCGCTAATTCTTATTTCCACGTGTCCGTAAAAACGTATCCTTTCTGTTCGTTGAACGACAATGGAATTTAGCGCAAGACTTGTTTGTCTACATAAAAATTTCAACGATTTTTCTTCCTGTAAACTCGACTGACTGTAAATTCATTCGAAAGGTGTACTTTATTACTTTGAAAAACGAATATTTTAGACACTGAATATTTCCATTCGTCCAAACGAACATCTTTTTACGTTGTTTAAAATGTAAAAATAGTTACTTTTTACGATGCGGTGAAAACGAAAGATTCGTCATAGGTCACCGACGATGGACTGTACGACGAATATGTTAAATACGTACAGCGCTGTACGACTGGCGGTATTTACGACCGGTCTGCAGGTTTTATTCCACGAGTAACAGCAAGTGAACTAAAATTTGTCGTTTGAAGCACGTAGAAATCGTTGCCACTTGGCCAACAACTAAATTGGTGACATCGAATAAATTAGTTAAGTGCGTGTGTACTCGACGAATATTCAAACTCGATCTTCTCGCAAACCAAGACTCGAAGAAAAAGATAATTGCATTTTTTCTCGACTTATCTTGGCTCGAGCAATCGTTTCCAAGCTAATCGCACCACCACTACCAACGCCGAGAGTTTCCGCGTGATTCCAAATTAAAACCAAAAGACGAACCAGGTAGCTACCTTCCAATGTTTTACTTCGCTTAATCTATTCGCAAGGACGCATCCTGCCGATCCAGCTCCAACGATAACGAAATCGTACACTTTCGTTGGCAAGTTCGTCGCTTGCGGCGAATTCACGGTGACCTCGGTGTCCATGAAAGTTTGCTGCGTCGCCCGTAGATTATAATTTTGGTCGTTCGCTTGGTTTTTCAGAGTCAACGAACGTGGATGTCCGTTCGTGGCATCGTTTATCCATCGTGGTTGATCGTACGTTTTTCCTGTAAAAATTAGCATCGTAAATTAAAAAAATATGTATTCGAGTTAAGCAGTAAACGATTAAAGAATTTTCACGCCTCTAAACACGGCGACGATATCTGTTTTATTTGCTTTGAGTTTTCACTCTGTTATGTAAATGTTTTTTAGATACTACATATATGTTTATATTCTAACCTTATCGGATTATTAATTGCAAAATAAACACGTTAGACAAATACTTTCACTTATATAGTAGCTATTTGAAATGTTCCGACGTCGTTATTTTGTGTCAACTTACATATAAAATAATGCTAAATAATTTCATACTACGATTCAAACGTTACATACGCGAATTTTAATCAAATCGAATTTCATTAAACAACATAGAAGCAGATAAAACACGAAGAATAAAATATTCATATTCCAAGAAAAACGTCTAATTTCCTTCGTTCTACCACTTTCCACGATTTTTATCTCACAATCGGGAAGAAAGGGTGAAATCTGTGCAGTTGCCAAACAAAAACACATAACGCGCATACAAAAATCGATCGTTCTTTACCTTTCTCGGTAACAAAGCCATTGTAAATCGTAACCGGCGCGTCGATCGGTCGATCCACGATTCCCGTTCGTCGATAGAAATCGTAAATTCCTGTTAAATTCGCCATCGACCAACCTATTTTAGCGTTAACGGCCTGGCTGTCGTCGCTTTCATCCTTGGCTCTCGTTAAAGTTCCACGATCGTACCAAAGTATCGAATCGTAAACTCCGCTCGGTGATTTCATTGACGCAGGATCGTCCGGCAACGAAATCTTCCGGCCGTAAATACCATCTTGCCGCGAGCCTGCGAAATATCCTACGCTGGCTTTTGATTTTCTCGATTCTTCGACTCGATCGAATTTCCATGGCGAACTCTGAGAATCGAAATCATCGAACGAATAACGATAAGAGTCTTTCGAATAACCGAAGAGATGAGCGACGAGCGTGAGAAACATGAACGTAGGCGGTTGACAGGTTGATACGGTGGAATGGGGCGAACACAGGCTCGCTAGATCCGGAGGCACCCACGACATCGTTTCTCGAGTCGATAACCCTTCTTGATCTTTTCGATGGTTGGCTTGACCGTCGAGGAGAACGAATTGGATGCTACGTATTGATTTTGACGACGTGTTAGTGCAGAGTAGTTTCTGGGCAAAGGAATTCTAGCGGCAACGACTGGATAGGAGAAGTCTACCGATAAATGTAGATACAAATTTTGCTAACGTTATTCGATCGTATTCGATCGTTCGAAAGGACGAAAATATCTTCTTTCGTTTTACTTTGGAATTTCTAACGTTTCCGATTTTCGATCTACGTAGGTTCTACAATTTTATAATTAGTTAAATTACGCTTACGGTTGTAAAAGCGTGTAATTCGATGTGATAAACGGAAAACGAGAACGACGATTGTATTTCCTTCTATCCTCTTCCAATGCAGAGCCGTTTGTGCCCAGTAGCGGAAGAAAAAGCTTCCGAACGTCGTTTAAACCACAAAGGGTTGGTTGTATCGTCTCCGTCGTTTACATATGGGAACGAAGCAACGACACGGGGTGATTGCCATTCGTTCTTCAAAAGCAGTCGTGTTTTTAGCCCGTCAAGTGCTACCTGTCACTAATATCCTCTTTATGGTAAAAGTCTTTAAAAAAAGTGATTCGTTGGTCGATAATTTATTTGTTCGATATAGTTAGTAGTTTATTTATTACTTAATTGATGACAGGCACGTGGCTTCTTATTCGAGTTACTTTCACGCGAAAGACGTTAATATTAGATTACATAAACTTACATTAGCACTTCCAGAAAACGCGGCGAATCAAGCGTTTCTAAAGTAAACCATCGTCGTTGGGTCGAAGCAAAACATAAGCGAAGAAAAAACGATCTTTCGAATTGTTAATTTTACACTATCGAATTCACTTTCCGTCAACTTTTTATACATACGTTACGCGGTAAAGCCCGTTTTTATCGCGTTAAAGCTAAAAACTATCGAGTATATGGTAACATTAAAACACTGAAACACTTATCCGGAGCCGAGGTGAAAACCGTCGTACCCGACGACTCGGTTGGACGTCGATATACAAATGGATGCAACCTAAGGCTCGGTTGGCCACGGGAAGGGTCTTTGTTACGGATATCGCTGACCATCGACGATTGATTTGAGAAGGAAAGTGGCAGCCTGGTTTTTGTTCTTGTCGGAGATCGACGGAAACGCAGGCGATGGCGTTGTTTCTTGCGACGTCCCCCTGTTACCCCGTACTTTTTGCAACGGCTCCGAGTGTTGCACGCTTTCATTTATTAGAAAAGTCATTTCGCTTCGTTTCCTGGTTAAAGCCTTGCGAAATCCACACCTCCTGCTTTTCATTTGCTATCATCATAAACTAGATTCTACGAAAGTTGGATTTTTCGTGAACGAACGAGTAGAGTTGCGAACGAATCTCATGGAATGGTTCGTAGTTACAAATTTTCACCGAATTTCGATTAATTTGCTACGACATAAAACGAAGTTCGTTCGACGATCTGCTAGATATTTTGTTGTAAATGATGCCGATTCTTTAACGAATAAATTCTTTACGACTTGCCCTGCATGTCGACGTGTTGTCGTTGTTACGGGTAAAACGTACTGCTATTGAGACGTAAGTGCGTTCACCGAGTTGCAAAAGAAGCGTAAAATGCATCGGAATGTTACGATGCAATTACCTGCGAATTGCAGTTCTAGAACAGAGAAACGGTCGTGTGACGCAGTTTGAAAATTGACCATTCGAATACTTTGAATTATCCTATTTGTTAAAAATAGTGATCGACGAATTTCTTGAAGTTAATTTTATTACTACGTTTTACAGTACGCGATACAGATCGTTATTATCGTTGTTATTATAATCAGGAGAAAAATAACTTTCGTGTAATTTCGTGGATTATTAATTCGTTTCGTGCTTTTGCGTGTTTCGCGTATCGAACTCTATCGGACTCCAACGATACTATGAAATACATCGTACATTAGCCAGACCTTTTACAGTTCCACGTGTACTCTTGTCCCCCAATCCTCCTTGATCATATCCGCTCCCTTCTCGGCGATCATCATCGTCGGTGCGTTAGTGTTTCCGCTAACGATGTTTGGCATGATCGACGCATCGATCACTCGTAACTTGTCGATACCGTGTACTTTCAATCTGGCATTCACGACGGCCCTGGGGTCGTTAGACGGTCCCATTCTAACCGTGCCAACCGCGTGAAACAACGAAGTAGCTACGTGTCTGATACTGCATTCCCAGTATTCGATAGAATCGGGCTGCGTATGCCGGCATCCGGGAATATCGAAATGTCGCAACCACATACCGTGCTTCTTCATCGTTTCGGTATTCAACAAAGACTTGACAGTGTCGACGGATTTTAACAACGTTTTCAGGTCCTCCTGTTCGGTTAAATAATTCGCGTAGATCTTGACAGGGTCAGCCGGATCGACGCTGCGCAACTTTACAACTCCTCGACTCTTAGGATTCAATAAAACAGCGCAAGGAAAGAGCACGTCCGATTCCATGATGTTTTTTTGCGTTTCTCGTATCAATTCGTCGTTAAACGCAAACGTCGCCATTAGAGATCCTACTTTGACCGGGTTCCAACGTGGAAAATGGCCAAAGTGGAATTGAATGTCCGGATACACGGAACTAGGATCGTTGACATTGACAAAACCGAGAAGATTGATCCCTGTAGCGGCTAATTCTCCGGAATTGTGCGCTAGATACTCGTAAGTTGCGTCCATCAAAAACGTTGCAGATGGTGGCACTGTCGATTCGTTCACGCTAGCTATGTGCATTCCTAACCAAACGATATGATCCTGAAGATTTTCTCCGACCGGTAGATCGGCCACGGTCGGTATTCCCATTTCTGTCAGATGTTCCTTGGGACCGATTCCCGAAAGCATCATTATTTGAGGACTAGCGATGCTTCCCGCGGAAAGAATCACCTCCTTCGATGCTTTTACGTCGATCGATCGACCATCCTTCAAGGTGACGCGAACACCGGTCGCTCGATCACCTTCCAATAGAATCTTGTCCACCCTACTGGATTTCATCACGTACAGGTTCTTTCTGTCTTTGATGGGAGATAGGAAAGCTTTGGCGGCATTAACGCGACGCGTATTTTCCATGGTGCCCATTGCTCTACCGAATCCAACGAAACGATCACCGATCAGTGGTTCGAGAACCTTGAATCCTAACTCGTGTGCGCTATTTAGGACGATGTCTAGGATGTTTGTTATGGAGTAATTGTCGTGTCTGATGTTCATCGGCCCACCGATTCCGCAATACTTTTCCCCCCACTTAGCTATATGTTCTGCCGGACAGTTCAAAGATTTCTTGAAGTACGGAAGCACTTCCTTGTAGCTCCATCCTTCGTTGCCTAGACTGGCCCATTTGTCGTAGTCCCTGTCGTTCCCAAACACGTGTATCATGGCGTTGATGACGGAACTACCACCAAGAGCCTTGCCCTTCGACCATCTGCATTGCTTATTCGTGCTACCCTGACACATACCTTCTTGAGGCTCCACCTGTGAACAGAAACGGTTGATCGAAGGTACGTTAAGGGCACACCTCGAGACCAAGCTTACCCAGAGAACTTCTCGTTCTTCGTACTTTTATTCCTTCGAAGACAAAAACTTGCGAATAATCGTACTCGTCGATGAAAATAACTTTTGCCGTGATTGGTTTAGCAACGAATCGGATCGATTTCCCGAGCGTTAATTTACTTTAATTTTCATACCTTGTAAGAATAGTCCTGAACCTGGCCGGGCAACGTTACGAAGAGACCGGGAACGTCGGTAATGGGATTAGGATCTTCTCCAGCTTCGATCAGTAGAACCTTCCAATCCATTACTTCCGTCAATCTATGAGCAAGGATTGTACCCGCCGTTCCACCTCCCGCGATCACGAAATCGAATTCTCTTTCCGAAACCAAAATCTCTTCCGTCCGATCGATTGGATAGTCCCCGTTTTTGCTTAAAGTACACAGGCTTGCCAACAGTACTTGTATGAAATGAGTAAAAATGGAGTCTGGCGTTGACGATAACGCTGCCGCGCAATTTGCGCTCATACACGACTCCATGTCTTATTTTTTGGTTGAACGCTGTCAGCGCCTCCTAAAATTACAAAGCAAAAGTGTAAAATTGATAGAAAATTATCGCATTAGATAATGACGTTAAAATTCACTTATAGACTTATATAATTACTGTTTATTCCAACAACTTCTTGACTAGAAACATACAATTAAATTCGATCGATAGCTAGAGTAACGAGGTGTTGTAAGCGACACACGCTTCGATGTCGAAGGTTCAAAAAATGTATAAAGACTGAGTTTCTGTAACGATGATGCAGCGGAGGACACTCGCGATGGGTGGGTCTAATGCGAGAAAAGCTGATTTGTTAAGACCAAGTTCTTGTTGGGAGAGTGAGGGAAGGACTTCTCTGGTAATCGGTTAATTTTCTGGATTGGTGTGGAAGGGTGGGGGAAGGGTGTTAACCGCCCCCCGAGAGGAAGTTGCTAGTGTGAAACATCGTACATGAGAAAAACGAACTTCTCCTATCTTTTCGTAATAAAGAATAACCTTTAGACAGTGACTCAGCGCAGATGTTTGGTTCGGTCTGAAGGACTTTAAAAATTCCTAAGATATATGACCGATTAAGACTATCGAAGATACGCAGTGAACGCGCGCGGACATTTGGTTGCCATCCTGTGAGCGGTGTGTGGCCTGGTGTAGGTAGAATGTCGCGCGACGTAACAGATGGTTCCGTTTCGATGCGATAATTTTGTAGAAACATGCGGTATTCTTTCATTTGAGAAACGTATTTAACATTAATTGAACGTATTTCGAAGTAGGCGACCGCATTTTTACGTAGCCTGGTCTAAACTTATTCGACGAGAGAGATAATTATTTTTCATATATATAACATGTTTATCTAAATTTGCCTTCAATTTATCTATAACAGTTATAAAATAAATAGTTAGATGATACACGTATAGCGTTAAACATAAATTGCTTTAGAAGATGAAAAGGAACGCCGAGCGATGGTCATACGTGTAGAGAAAAAGATTTCCCGAATACCGATACTGACAACACGTTTCACGCTCTATACTCGATAATTATCAAATGGATTTTCACAAAATATCAAATATTTTCAAATTTAATTACCGATATAAAATTGTTGGAACGAAATAGAAATCCGGTTCGACCTCGCACTTCCTCCGTAGCTCCCGGCTCGAGTATGAATTACTTTTGATGCCGACACGTCGTTCGCGCGCTATTTATGCACATCATTTTCTATCTTCTTTTACTTTATTTCCTGATAAATCGTAATCTTCGCGTTATTCTGAATAATACAGCGATATACGAATACATATACGTACAATGTCGAGCAAAAGTTTTCGGCCATAGTTTCCTCACTTTATATTTGTAATCTGACATTCTTTAGAATTATAACTATTTAATATTATACGATTGTATAACGATATTCGTGTATTATATTATTTTCTTTCGATATTACTTAAAATTCTGTTAGATATCGTTGTTCGAATATAGAAATGAAAATTTGTTTCTTCTTCGAAAATTGTTGCTCGTGTGATATCAATCACATCTCAACCTACATCAGTGATAAGACATCGACCGCCAACCTTAGGGCACTTTTGGACACATCACCACCTTATCATCATAGCATACACCTGTGACGCGCCATAGTCCACATCAAAGATAGAATATGGACCCCCGAACTTCGGACACTTTTCCACATCATAGCCTACTCGATTTTACCAAATGTCCAAATTGGACAAATAGCCTACACCTAGCCCCTCAACATCCTAAAACCAAAACGTATATAAACCGAGACTTCACCCAACTCGGGCAGTTCTTGTTCCTCTTCTAATTGCTGTACTCGTACAACCCCTGTTCTCCGGTTCGGTGTTATTTTGTAAGTGTTAACATTTATAATAAAGTTTTATAAAGGAAAATTAGTAGTTGGGTTACGACTCGGCCTTTTTACTACCACCCAAGTACCAACTTTACGTGACACTCGAAACACCGCTCTGCTTACAGACGTTACTTAGCTTTGAATTCCATGGGTTGCGTAGTATTTTGACGCAAAGAAATTATTTGAATACTTCTCGTACGTACTGTACTACGTTATTCAGGTATAATATCGAATAAATTACCGATAAAATGTTATTGATATATTCGGCAAGCTATATGAAAATGAGATATGAGAAAGATATATGAAAGAATATTAAGTATACAATTGTATATATTATTTAAAACTTTTCAAAACATCGTTTTTGTAATACAAAATAAGAAGCCTATCCGACCGGAAACTTTTGCATGATACTGCACATATTCACAGAAATTCGGCGAGGTTCTCGACAAACGATTCGGATCGGCAAAAGTCAACTGGACTTTTCATAGAACATGTAAACATCGGTACATGTCGAGTTTGATCCGAAACGTGAAACGTAAGACGATAAAACGTAATACACGTAATACGATATTATTTGTTCGATACGAATGTCGAGGTTAACTTTTTTTTTTTTATAAATCTCTATTTCTCGTATATTCGAACACAGGTGTTTACGTATATTACACGCATCTGCACCTGGAGTCGTGTATTTTTTACTTCACTGCACTATTTCACTTGTACGTGTGTCTTTTTACTCCATGTACTATACCGTAATGCTTACTGTATATTCTCGTCGCATGCGTAAAATACATATACCGTGATAAATAACGAAACATTTTTCTGTAATGTAACTGTAGAGTAGAAAAAGTGACACGATATAAGTGAAATGTTTTGAAATTAGAGGGGTATGCGAAAGATTTCTACTGCTAAAGGATAACTAGATAAAAGGACCAACTTTGCTTTTTTTTTTTTTTAATGGAATGTTACATTTTCATTATTCGTAAATGATAGTCACTTTGAAAAAAATTCATAAAACACAACCGATACTAATGCTAATTGTAAATATTTGAAGGCCAGCGAAGATCGAATAAACAAAGTCTTTTGCAACGTCATAGAACTATTTCCATTATACACTGGTCCCTGCGGAAGTGTGCAACTTCTATAGAAAACGTTTGTTCGAATTTTGTATTACAACGCATATACATGTATATATTTCAGATGATAATGTTAAGTGGTATATCTTGTATATACATATATACATACATACATTAAAGATCTTATCGCCTTCTTTACAGCTTTTAAAAGAATTTTCAACATAAAGGATGTGTTCGCCTTACAATAGACGAATGGTTATCGAAAACATGCATAATTTCTATCGATAATACCAGGGTCGTCCAGAAAGTACCGCCCGTTTACGTATAGAAGACATATAAAACGATGACTTGCAGAAGATTGCCCAGTTTCGTTCATATATCGACACAAGTCGTACAAAATTTTGTGTTTGAATACTCGATATCGTCGTTGTATCGCGCGTTTAATATGACGATGCGAATTGAAAATCCCGGCGACGGCGCTTTTACGTTTTTACGCTTTTCAAAAGCTGAAAAAATTCTTCCAAATGGAATTCACCATATTGACGGTAATAGAATTATGGATGAATTATTAGATAAGACCGTGGTTGCGGGCAAGTCAATAGAGACAGAAACTGCACGTGATCGTAAGTATTCAGTCCAGCCGTCTCTCGTTACAGAGAAAAATATGTTTGGTCCATGATGCTCCGCAAGAAAAGATGATTTAAAGAATTGCGTAAGACGATAGATATGCGAACTGACGTACAAAAGGTCGTAGAACGTTTCGATAAGCGTTGGAATAAGGCTGGCGGTTGTATCGAAAAGTATACGAAAGGTATATTGGTATATTTATGTCGGAGAGGGAAGAACACCGGAGCATCTAGAATTTGGGATAATCCCGCAACAGTGTACTCCAGGGTCTACTATAGCTGTAATTAAACAATTGTAGTTAGTGAATCCGATTGTAAGCGTTCGAGACTAGTGATGGTGAGCTTTGGCTCGGGGCAACGGTCCGTCGCCCAACGTAGCCGCGGTCAACGGGACGGGCGCTTTGTCTAGCAAAGGTATAGAGCGATAGTATGACCCTCGTTACAAGAAATACCCATAGAGACAATGAATACCAGGGGTTGAGGCACTTGCACGGCACGAGTACAGTTAGCCTGAAGACTCGTTATAAAACCTGTCTCGTGTCCTTAGACACACCCCAACACAGTTTGGCTCGGCGGCATCCTCGGGACGAGCAGTCACTCTTTCTTGAGATCTGATCGACGAAGGGAGTAGCGCCTTACGATCAGCGAGCAGTACACGTTTGAGTTTTAGCAAGTATATCTATCACCCCGTTGACCGCGTATTCGTTATCGAACCCGAGACTACTTGTACTCTCCATACTTGTGTTAATAAACGGTGTTCTTGTGATATCGCAACGATGGCTACCCCTCAGGGGAATTCGTCGAACACCCTCGACCTGATCCTCAACGCCACCCCGACATATAGGAAAGTTGGAAAGCAAGAGATCTTTTTAAAATGCATTTGTATCGTTGCTATCTGAATACGGGCATTACTTTCTGCACGACTCTCGTATAACATCGCGTAAATGACAGGCGAGGCTGACTCGTTTTTGGTACGTATCGGATACGTATTTTGAATTTATCAACGGTCGATTTTTCAAAGTGTTCGTGCCACCTAAATAGAAGTGGCCGATGTATCCGTGCGAGATATACCGTTATTCGGCAAGAAACAAGGCATCGCAAACATTTTTATTCGTATCCGAAACGAGACGAATATTTCTCAAATCGATTCGTCGTCGTTTCTATAAATAAAATTTCCGAAATGAAATAAGCGGGATATCGAGTAAAAGATATATTTGAATTATCATATTTGAAAAATTGTCCACAAGATAGGCTCGAGTCTATTCTACAAATATTTGCATCGCTCGACACTGATCATAAATTATTTGCTTGTCGTTATATACAGAGTAATAGTTGCACATTGATTATTTGAAAATGATAAACTCGTCGTTACTCATCCTGTCATATATGGCACACAAGTGTATTAGATGATACGTCGCATCTTTTAAAGTTGGCTTAAAAATTTCTCAAATTCAATGTTGACCAAATTCGAACGATTTAAAGATCGCATCGTGGTGACGCGAGCAATGTTCGGTAAGGAGGATTTTCGTCATTGATATCTTCTGGAAAGATAGCACTCGCATAAGAAAGTTTTGCAACAAACGGGACATCGCGCGGAATACCATACGACAGGAGAATCGAGAATAAAGAAGCGTGGCATCGACGCATCTTCGAGTTCTCACATCTTCGACCATGTATGCGTGATCATGTCAGCCGCCTTTTCCGCGATCATCATGATCGCTGCGATGGGATTACTGTTTGGCACGATCGGAAACACGGATGCGTCCGCGACTCGAATGTTCGATATACCACGTACTCGTAGCTCTGGATCGACGACGGCCGTTGGGTCGTCGTACGCGCCTACTTTGCATGTCCCCGATTGATGGTTCTCCGGTCCAGTCGCCGCTCTCACGTAGCACTCCCAGTACGCGTCAGTGGCGAAGTGATAGCTGAACCAAACGAATTTCACGTTAGTATCAATTACGCGAATTGACGTTGAATCTTTGAACGTTTCGCTTTCGTCCGTGATATACAGGGTGGTCCGTAATTCATGGTACGAATATAAGACAAAAGAATACGACGAAAACGAAGAATCGCAAGATTTGCAAAGAGCACGTAAATTTGCTTGATTCCGATTCTAAACGGTCAATCGAATTCGATCGATTCTAGCGGAGACGTAGAATAAATGTAATATAAGAAGGTAGAATAAAACGCGTTCGTCCGATTCTCGAGAAAGTCGAATTTGAACATTTATCGACGTATTCGAATTCTATCTTCTCGAGAACGGGACTTCGAGGCTTTAACGAGAACGTTCGTTGCATGAATTACGGGCCTTGCCGTATAACGCTGTCCTTACTTGGTGCAAAGGGGATGAACGATAGGTTCCAATCGAAAATCCCATTGTTTCATAGTCTGCGTATTGGTGAGCTCGATCGCCTTCCTAATACCCTCGATCAACACCTTCAAATCCTTCGTGTGGGTAAAGTAGTTGGGGTAAATCAAAGGTGGTGCGATCGGGTCGCCGGATCGCAACTTCATGTATCCCCTGCTCTCCACGGTAACAGCCGTCGGCCTGACCACGATCTGCCTTCTGTCCGAGCATAAGCCAAGCGCGCCGTTCAAACACTCGAATTCGAGTCCGGTCCTTGGACAGTTTGGCGCGAATCCGTCGAAGAACATCTGGATATCGGGTACTCCGCTAGCGGCGTAGCTGCTCTCGAGGAACGCCGTCACTTGGGTCAATCCGGTACTGCTCAACGGACCGGTTCTGGTCTCCAAGTATTCGTTAACGCTGTTCATGTTCATAGATTCGTACGCGGTATCCTTGATACTGAAGAGAACCGCGACCGACACGTGATTGTGAAGATTCTTTCCTACAGGCAGGTCCTTGATCACGTTCATGCCCAATTTGGTTAAATGCTGCTTGGGTCCTATCCCGGAGTTCAATAGAATGTGAGGGGAGCCAATCGCTCCAGCCGCTAGAATAACTTCTTTGTTAGCTTTCACGATCCTCTTATATCCATCTTTATCGATCAGTTCGACGCCGTACGCTTTGCTCTGCCACTGATTCGTTAGAACCTTCGTCACCTGGGCGTTGATCAACACCCTTAGATTGTTTTTACCGTACGCCGATCTCAAGTAATTTCTCGAAGTCGTGCCTCGTACGCCATTGTCGGTCGTCATGGGAGCCACCATGAAGCCTGTCTGACTGTATTCCTTCAAGTTCGACGTTCTGTAACCCAGCTCGGCCGCGGCTTTCAGAAGTTCGTCGGCGAAGGCTGGCTTGTGAGGATAAAATCGAATCTTCATCGGACCTGGTACGGCAACGCTTCTAGGTTTGTCGGATAATATCGACGGATCTACGGGATCTTCGGCGCGTTCGAAGTAGTGGGCGACTTCGTCGTAGGACCAACCTGTGGCGCCTGCCCGAGCCCAACTGTTGTATACTTCTGGGTGCCCTCGTACGTACATCATTCCGTACATGCCGGCGGTACCGGACATCATCTTCCCTCGCGGCCAAGTGCACACTCCGTCGGTTTCTGCCGGTGATACGTAAAGTTAGAAAGGATAGAATTCCATTACTTCCTCGAACAAGAACGCAGATCGGTTACCTAAACACGCGGTCGGATGGGGCTCCGTTGGCTCCGTTTTGAAATTCCAATCCAAAGTCGAATTGACGGCGTGAACCGCGAGTCCAGGAATAGAAGTCATCGACGGTTCTTCCGGCCCTGCTTCGATCAGCAGAACCCTCCACCAAGGATTGTCGCTCAATCTCCTGGCAATTACAGGCCCGGCTACTCCGCCGCCGACCACGATAAAGTCGAACCTACGTTTTCGACGATCGTATCGATGATAAATTGTAAATTAACGTCTCGTACGAGATCCTACTTTATCGTCGATTCAACTGCGATTTAATTTTACAACTTAAAACGTGCGATAAACCCTTGTTTCAGGTTTCCATACAAGTTTAAATTACCGGAAGGATTCGATCGCTGCAAGACGACGTAGAGAAGAACGAAAGTTTAACGAATTGAGCGAACGATTTAAAATTCGAAGAATTTAGAAATAGAATAAAATTAGTCGCGAAGATTTTACCATTCGTTGGGCACTTCCTCTTTGCCGAGTCTGTGGCAAGGATCCGACACGTCGCACGTAGACGCGATTATTTTCTCGACCAAGCTCATGAATGATGTTTTCACGCCGCACTTGGACGCCATGTACGACGTGTCTTTGAAGCTGCAGGAGCAACACGATGTTCCATTGCTCGTATCCAATAGGCTAGCCTGAAACTGGTTAACGAGGTGTTTAATTAAATCACTTTCACTTTTGTATGCCTTCGTGATTTAACCGCGCTGCTGTGCTCGTATCCCTGTTCTTCGCAGATAGACGAAGAAAAAGTAAATTTCGTACGAATCGATGCAAAACAAAGATTAAACGCGAGATTGTCGCGAAGCGAAAGCTACTCTGCATTCGAGAAAGAGAAAACGAGTGTTCTAATCGCGATATCGTCGCAGCACGGTTGATATTAACCAAGGATCGTTAAACGTGCGCGGAGTAATGTCGTCAACATTATATTAAGAATTCGCGAAAATCAGACATTTCCTCGAGTCATCCGCATTTAGAATCGCATCGGACACGTTCTGTCTACGGCGAGATTACGTTTCGAATTCTCGTGCTCGTGGCCTCGCCTATGCATCGCCATGACGATGCTCGGGTTCGAAGGACCAACCAAAATATAATTACAACCATGTACAAGGGCGTTTGGTTCATAAATTTTCCATAGAAGCTCGTTTCTTTCCACTACAGCCGACATCGATCTGATCGATCGTTCTTCGTTCGGCGTCTTCCTTCCGACTAGAGATAATTACGATAGGTAGGCTAGTTTCGAGGAAGATAAAACCTGACCGACTTTCGAGTCACCATCGCCGATGGAGGATTAAACTGCATGAAATATAGGATAGAGATAAAATATAGAGAGAAAAAAATATGTATGGAAAGAGAAATATACGCGAAAAGAAAGGCACGCCGCTGTCTACTAGAACATCGTTTGTCAGTATCAACGGGTCGCGAGCTTTCGAGTTTCCTTTTGGGGATAATCGCCGATATCGATCGATCGGGACGGCTCTATTTACCGGAAATGGGAGTCGAAACGCGAATGCCAATTGCACCAGGAGCGAGAGCAGCACGTACGCTCGCATTTTATCCAATTAGAGGTCGGTATCACCTGCGAACAGAAAGCAACAGAATTCGAGTCAATGTGTCAATGCTAAGTTTGCGTGTAATTTAGAATCGGCGGAACGCAACGGAGAACGTCGCAGCTGCTACCAGCGGTACGATTCAAACTAATTTTATCGATACGCGTTAATATTTGCTGGTTTATCGTTGGATCGCCTGAAAGAAAATACGCTTCTTGTTCGAACGGTTCTTGCATTTATGTTGCTTTGGAAGAAATTGACGCGTACCGGCAGTTCGAACTCGATAGCTTTCATCGATCCGATCTATCAAACCTTGCTTATCTTTCACGCAATTTAATCACACAGTCGATGCGTCGACTAACTTTTAGAAGAATCGTCGATACCGTTTAAATGCAATTCTTTCATACCGATGTTGGCGCTTACGCAACTTTTACGCGTTATTTCATCGTTTTCCTCGATGAACTAAGACGAACGCGCGGTTAGCGAAAATTACGAGTATCGCGTGAAACGCGAAATAACTTTCAACGTGAAAGTCTATACGGTTGAAATTGAACGAATTACGGTTTCATCGATGCCGTCACGAACGAAAAGTCGTCGAGTCGAAGTTGTTTCGTCGTTGATAAAGCGCTAGCGTGTACGAACGAGGAAGGTAACGGTTGTAAGATTGTAAAATCTGACCAGTGTTTCGCGTGAAAGTGACGATCTCGAAACGAGACGATAATCCGTAGCGTTGTGCAGGTAGCGATGCGCGTTCGACTCGAATCGATTTTCTAGCGATTTCAAGTTCTCAACGCACGTACGTACAGCGACGGACGAAAAATAGTTTATAACACATCGTTGTATGATAATTTTGGGAAACGGAATTCTATTTTACGAGAACGACGAGTAGACGATACGTGTAACGTACGATCAGAGAGGAAAAACGAATCGACAGATAGGGGAAATAGGTGTCGATGAAATTTCGTTAAACGTTTAACTTTAACTTCATTGCCACGTACTTCCTCTACCTATCCACTTATCCTCTCCGACTGTATATCCTGAAATAGACGATCCTAACTAACATGGTAAAAACTATCTAACACAAAGTTACTAATACCTACATTCGCGTTGCAGTTTTAAACCTTCTTTCAACTGCGACTGTGTTCGAAGCGACGCAAAGCATATCGACGAAAGCCGATAGATCGTATAATCACATCGGAGGATAAATCATACGCGATCGCGGGTCTGGTTCTTGCACGCTCGAATCGACTCGCGATATGCTCTCTGTGCGTGAAAGTCCCGACAGCTGACGAGCAATTAATCGTGTCTGGTTTGTGCAAAATTGTGGTGTGCGGACTTTCGAAAGTCGCGACGGAAAACGGATGTTTTTGACGGAACGTACGACGAGCGAGGTTTGGAAGCGAGTTTGATAACGCTTGGTAAAATTGTTTGCGCGAAACAGATACCACATGGGAGATAGGATAACGTCGTTACCGCGGAGGAAGTTAGTGTCCAGCGATGAGGATAGTATCGGGTATACCGTGAAAGTTGGTAACGTTGTCGGAATAAATTTTTATAGCGCGTCGAGAAATGCGCGGCACATGGAAAATGGTGCTCGTAAAATTTGACTGACAATGACGATGAATAAAATATACGTTCGCGGTATTTGCATACGTGTATCGCTAGAAGCGTTCAAGGTAACGACTAGATATTCTATTGCATTATCATACGAGGCGAACATCACGAGATAAAGAATTTTTGAGAAAAGAAGAATTCGTACAGGAAGCGTCTTTATCAAGTTCGTTACAATTATTTCCCATTTGTCCCGTTGAATTTTAAACTATCGCAAGCTCACCGCGTACACCCACTTTCCCTTTCACCACGACGTTCAACAGCCCCACTCAACCTTCGGATAAAATAGAATCCAAGTACACGTTATCCCCCTATGTATTTAAAGCCAAACCTACTACGCAAATATTCTTCCACTGCTGATTGTAAATCCGACGAAAACGACTGTAGTCGCGAGGCAAAACGAAAATATGTTCTCGAATAGAACTAGATTAGTGCGTCCTCGATCCGTGTATTTGTATAGACGTTTCGCGTTGTTTCTCTCGTTTACTTTGTTCGCCTTCCGTTTTCCATTCTTTCGTTTCGATTTTAACAACGTAAAATGAAAAAAACACGTTCGTGACAAAAAACGTGCGTAAAGTGAAAAATACATGAGTCTTCTTCGAAAACGAACTTTGAAAACGCCACCCCCTCCCTTAGGTCGAATGAAAAAAAAAAAGAACCGTAATCCCTTTTATTCCGTCTGAACGAAAGATCTAAAAGTAAATCTTCGTTTTGAAAAGGCGAGAGAGTTTACCTCGTGAGATCTATCGAAAAGAGAAGAATATTTCACTTTCCGGGAAAGAAATAACGAGAAGGAAAGAAAGAATGGTAATCTGACGGTTAGACAAACCTGAAGAATCGTCCAAAGGGAAGCGGCGCGCAGTAGAGGAGGCCGATAGTGGCTCGTGGAGCAGAATTCGAAGACATTTGGGCGGCTGTAGCGAGTAGGGAGCGAGCGCGCGCGCGATAGTCCTTTTGGTCGGGAGCAACACAAAGAGGAGCTTCATCCGAGACGGAACGGAGCGGTCGTGAGTCTGCGGCGCGCCGCGTGAAAGCCTGACGCAGAACGGCAACGATTCATCTATTTTGACGACGCGACGGGGTACAGTTGGGCAAGAGCCGCGGCCGTGGCCACACTAGACGGGCTAATTAAAGAGGCTCGACGCACCGTGAACTGGAAGGGAGATCGCCACTCGCTCTCTTCCGGAGAAAGAGCCTGACGTCATCCAGTCAGTAAACCGCTCGAATGCGTCATGCGAAATGAAGTCGGGGGACGGCACGAAAGAATCGCTTGAAAAACGTGTTTCGAGAGGGAGGACGGATAAACAAGGCCGTACGGAGGATCGACCGAAGGGACGGTGGCTTCTACCGCGTGAAGAAGTTTCGCGTTAGTTTAGCGCTTTCGTTCCTATAGACCTTCCTATGGACGTTCCTTTTTCCACCACCGATACGATCGTTCTATTCGTCTTGTCTCCGTTATCGACGAGCAAATGGTAAATTGCGCGGCGAAACTCGGTGACAATTTTCAAAAATTAGCCACCACGTTGGTATCGGTATTATGCCATCGGCGATTAACGACATTTTCGATACGAGATAATATCCTATCGCATCTGCGCGCACAGGATATTCGAAATATCCAAACGATGATATTCGCGCGATAGTGTTTTCGGTCGGCAGTGACACAAAGAGAGGAGGCTCGTCCAAGACAAGACGGAGAAGCAGTAGAGCGAGGCATCCCGCGTGAAAGTTTCAAACGATGGCGTACGAAAGATTTTGAAACACGATTCTTCGTGAGATTTGAAAACTTATTCTCGGCGTACATTTCAGCGATTTCTTTACGATCAAAGATACAACGTGTTCTTCGCGGTACGTTGCGTTTTGAAGTTAGCGTTCCCAGAGTTCAGCGTGATCAACGTAAGAAGTTGGATCACGAACGAATAAAAAAAAATTGGCTCAACTTTTGACTTTTCGTGGTATTTTCCTGCGAACAAAGTTCTAACGACGCGACAAGTTCTTCTTACATATGAATTATCTAAGAACGAACGTTCTGATCGATGAACGGTACATAGAAAGGAAGCACGTAATTCGCTCCTTTCTTTCCCATTGTCGGTGAAAGTCGGGTGAAAGAGAAAAAGGCAGACGATACGAATTGTGCTTTTGTTGACAAGAAAAATAGGAAAACTTTATTAAAAAAAAAAAAAAAAAAAAAAAAAAATCACAAATTATACGAAAAGAAAGCATTCTACGGTAACAGGAAAGTACCGATTCGGTCGAAGGTTTCAAAACTGCGATCGATTCGAAGCGAAAATCAGGGCAGAGATATAAATGTACAAAGACGCGATTAATATTAAACGATAATATGTAAAAACATTGAACTTACCACTGAGCGGTATGTAGAAAGGTTCGCTACACTCTTTCCGCGTATAGAATGAAATTGGACGTCCACACGACATTTATATGTATTTTTACGCTTAAATTAGATAGGTTATCGTCTACGTAAGCGAAATCACGGATAAATTACGTTATCGGTTAACTTCATTTTTTCTCACATCTGGATCTCGTACAACTTTTAATCCGATTTTGAGTGGAATCTCAATGAAAAGAGCAATTTGAAACAAAGATAAGAGAATGTACCGATATATCGCTGAAATACATATTTCGTTGCAATTAATCCGATTAAATGCTATTCTTCGAGCGAGCGTACCGCGTTGATCGGTCCATTAAAATCGCAAGTACCGTTCTATACCGTTTCGATTCTCAGGTTTTCCTTTCGTCCGTCGTTTCATCGGTAAGAACATACGCGATTTATATATACCATACGTACGCTATATCATAAAATCACAACTAAACTGTTTTTTTAATTCCGTTTAATATAATTATTCGAATCTCGCTTAAATCTAATTTAATTTTATCGAGTCTATATTAAACCATGTAACATGTTTATTTAGATGTCATATCGTTCACGTTTAAACAACAATTATAGATTAAGAAGCTAGTAAAGATTAGGCTATCGAAGATTTTTTGCAGAAACAGAAGATTTCTGAATTACGTGCTATATGTCTCGCAAGATTATATATCTCGCAGATAAATTAATCGATTTACAAGTACATATATGTCGTTACTCACGTAATACGTCGCGATATCGGTGTAAATCGATCGATATTCTATCTGGTAATCGATTCCGAGTCGTTGCATTCGGAGACATTGTGTCTAATTGTACGATTTAATTACGCAAACAGCAAGTTCGGTTTTCGTTTGTTTCTTCGAAACCGAAGCAATGTTTCGCTGCTACTAAACAACAGAAAGCTTTTTCTTTTCGTATCGTACGTAGCACACGTGTGCACCACATGTAATTTCTACCGAAGATCGTGGGAGACGAACGCATTTATTTTTACGCTTAGTTTCATCTTCCGATCGGTCTACCACTTACGACTAACAAAAGTATCCAATTGTTATTGAATTTCAATTGCAACATCCTCTAAACAAACTACGCGCGTATCTTTTAATTAGGTATTTGCAAAATCCAATTTGCCGACTGTGGCACAAATCGCGAACAGAGGAATACGTATATTGTCTCTTGCTTCTCCGTCGATTAACAAAGAATAGTATCGCGTAAAAGAAATTTACGCGATGTGTGCGCAAACTTTTGCTTCCTGTAGTTGCAGAGAACTTTTCTAGGAGTTATACAAGTTTTACAACGATTCGCGCAAACCGGATTTACGAGGCTTGGTTAAGCAGAACTTGCCTGACGAAAGACGCGTTGCTTTTCGCGTAGAAAGAGAAAGCGAGATGACGATCGGGATGATTTGGAAAACGCATCGTAATGCTACCGATCGCGAAAGATATTTGAAAACTTTTCCTCGCTACTGCCGTTTCCGTTCTTTTTTGCGATTTAGCGACGTCGCTACTCCTTAAATCCGAAAGAAAATTCGAACGAAATCCTTACGGATCAAATTCGCTAGGCGTGAGATTCGTGTCTCCGCACTGCAGTTCTCATCTTTCGCAGTTCTCTCGTTCGTCCCTGTGCTTCGATCACATATTCGCTTCCGTCCTTCGAATCCGCCGACCGTTCGTTTCGAACCGTTCTCGATCCTCGTCGCCGCGAACCGATTCGTAAAGCTGACCGACGATAAGGTCGGAGAAAAAAAAAGACTAAACCGGCAAGGAAATAAAAGGAAGAAAATACGATAAAATACGCAAGATACCCTCAAATTCTTTCTTCTACGTTAACTTAAACGTATCTTCTTCGACACGATCTCGCCTATCGTCGTCTACACACAGGCCCTCCAAAGTTTTCGAACACACGTAGATAATCTTAACGAGTATATTACGTACGTTATACGGAACATGTTGAGATTTCGTTAACACCGATGTCACGAGATTAGACTACCACCGTTATATTGGCAAAATTTTCCAACCAATCTGAGATAAATACATTTGCAAGCAGTCGATTATACTTTGTATTAACGGATTTCCATATTTAATAAGGCTATCCTTAACACTTGTCGTATATTTAAGACGGTTGTCTCGTGCTGTGCTAATTTTTCATACAAAATACACGCGTGCAACGATATCTTGTAATTTCTACATAGATTTTCAGACTAGTTGCGAATTTTGTCGATGTACCGATGAAACAACGATACAACAGTCGTATCCCATCGCAATGTTAACGAAACTTCAAAACGTTTTCTATAAAACGTACGATATGTACATGAAAGATTCGTGCGCCAACTGTTCAAATATCCTCGCCACATATAAAGGCTATACACGTTACAAACGTTACACTATGAGAAAGATGTGCCACGCGCCGAGAACGCGATCGCCTCGGCCGGTTTAAACGACGAAACTGACAACGACGCGAAGAATAGGAAAGAAGAGGGAGCCAAGAAAACGAGTAAAACGTGCGCGTGTCCCGAAGGAAAGCACGTGCGAGCGATCGTTCGGTTCGATAGACGCGGACAGACCGACCGCGAATCACTAAATCGCGTTCGGTCGTTCACGTTTTCACTCTTGCACCGATCCTGCTGAAAGTAGGACCTTAATCGACCGGGTACAGCGTTGGAAAATAGCGGCGCGTTTTCACGAACGAAAGTTACCTAGATCGGTCCGGGTGATGGCGAGTTCGAGAGATCGTCCAGCCTGTGCGAAACCATTGCAGTCATATCGAAAGGGGTGTAAAAGCGAGTTCGGTCTATAGGCTTCGATGGAACGCGATCGTAAAACGAGACGGAGGCTTTCACTGGTCTCGTAACAGAATATTCTGCAGCTACTTCGAAGATTCGACGCTGAAATTGCCGATCGACGTATACGTTGTCCGGCGATAATTTCGCATATCGTCTTAATCCGCCAAAGAGACACAGCGGATCTTTGATTAGAAAAGTCGAGACATCCATACCCTTCGAAATCTATTGCAAAACGCATTCGTCCCATTCGCGTGAAAGTATTCCTTGTGTCAAGTTTCGAAACATCAGCCCTGCCACCGTTCTTCAAAGTCATACGGTAGAACTCCATTTATCCGAGCGAAATTTCAGTTAACTTTTGCTAATTGCGTTCGCTTATATCGTTTCTATCGCTCGACGCGAGCGACTGTTACGTAAATCAACAGATGTAACAACATGGTCCGTCGACAAGTTCAGGCAAATGCAATTCCGCTGTATCAGGATTTCGATTTTAAATCGATCCGATTCTCGCTGCCGCAAACTGTTCTTCCTCGATTTTGAACGGATTTCCTTTCTTCTCCGCTCTCGCATCGAGAAATACCTTAAGACGCGACGTTAGTTGGAAGAGTTTCAGCGATGGACAGCCGTTCTTCGTTGCGCAATTCTCATTTTTGCGCCATATCCTTTTTATTGCCAACAAAAAAAAAAAACTGCTGCATCAAATTACGCTCGTTTATCCTGATGTCTTTTTTGCGCCAATTACAATACACGCGGCAACGTTCGAGAAATTCCGTAGAATAATCCACTATCTCTGAAACTGTTACTTTAAACTTCGCTTACGTAAGCATCGTCGTATCCTCGAATCCAATTCACTTTGCCAATTAACTAATTATCGAAGCTGAGACTCGTGCGATAAGTGTAACGTACGCGATGCTGATCGCGAAATTCCCTTTAGTTCCCATCGTTGAATTATCTACGCGGGTCGGTATCCGACACGGACTTTTACTCGCCAAATGAATTGGCTCGGACGATGAAAGTCAGCCTGTTAAACGTAGTCGATAGCAGCATGCAAATGACACGGATTAACGGTACGGTTCTTTTAAAAAATAGATAAATTCGTTCCTCTCTTCCTTGGTTCTATCTGCAAGTTCGACTGACAATTTAGAAGAAACGTAAACTTTAAGCGATATAGTCGTAAATGCAAGAGAACCTAAAGCTGTCGAATCGTTCGAAACGAAACGGAGTATCTCGTCGAAACCCACGCCACTTGTACTTTCCCTCGTTTCTAATTTTAAACGTTAGAACCGCGATCTACGACTAATCTACTAATCTACAACGATTGGTGCGCGGCAAGAATTTTTTAAACGCGCAACGCCTAACTATTTGATCGGAGACACCGATTTTTTTTCTTTTAGATTGTAAAATAAACAACCGACAATAGCCGCTCGGTGTGAACGTTGCTGTCAACGTTTTGAACCAAATACAACGTATTTTGGTAATTGTTTAGAAAGCCTTCTTGGATCTCGGTGATTTTTTAAAACGTTGTAAAAATCTTAGTCTTAGTTTTCGAAATACTTGCAAAACACCGTGCTGGAGTACTGGACTGTCCTGCAGTTATCCATTCAACCCCACGACCAACCATAATTAACGTATTCGTGTTACCTTTGGCAGCCGATCGAGAACCGGTGCTTTTCACGTGGCATAAAATTTCATCTCGCGATAGCAGTCACGCGTGAAAAGCGTTGGCTGATCGATATACAGGGAACGAGCGCGCGAATTCATTATTATCGGTTAAAATCCGCCTAACGGATAAAAGTCTAATTACATTCTTTTCGCTGATCTCTCTCTCTCTCTCTCTTTCTCTCTTCGCGCTAGTAACAGTTTAGGCTAGTTTTAGCGGGGAAACGAAGCATATCGCGTTCATATAGTCTCGGTCGCTCGATGGAACAAAGTGCCAACGGGTATCGGAGCTGTTCCGAACGGCGATCGTGTCTCAGAGGATCGCGTACATCGACCGTTTTGTAGATTGACGGATATTTGGTTGGTCGGTGAACGCGCATGTCGATATCCGGTGTCGGAGAAATCTAGAGCTTCGTCGACAGCGTAAAAGGAATGGAAAAGAACGGCGATTCTGGTGCCAAAATGGAAATCGATCTAATCTATACCTATCGATTTTCCGAATTTCTAAAACCGGTAAAAGTTGAAATTTTAAAGAACAGTCGAAAATCGACGATATCGATCGAAGATTATCACGGATAACGCTTCCATTCTATGTTTATCGCTGTCCTCTTCTTATATCGTCGTTGTCATCGTCGTTATCGCTGTTATAGCATCGCCACGATCGTCATCGAATAGACGTTAACATGGTTGAAATTCATCGTCGATAACTGATAGGCGGTATATCTCGAGGATGGAAAAGGGAACCCGTGTCTTAAATCTTCCAATCCTCTTTGATCATGTCAGCGGCTTTCTCGGCGATCATGATCGTCGGTGCGTTCGTATTGCCGGAAGTGATCGTTGGCATGATCGAGGTATCGATCACTCGAAGTCCATTTACGCCGTGCATCTTCAATCTGGCATCGACCACTGCCATTTTGTCCGTGGAGGGTCCCATTTTACACGTTCCGCTCGGGTGGTAAATAGTTAGCGTGTAATATCGAGCGAAACAACGCCAATAATCCAGCGATGGGAACTCGAACGACGAACACTCCGGAGTTCTGTTTGGATTCGGTTGAGTTTTCAGTTGCTTCATCGTGTTCGTCTTCGACATATCGTGGATAAACTTCGCGCCTTCCGCCTGCATCCGTTGACGTTAACAGACACACGATTTATTAAATTCTCGAAGATTCGATTTCTCAGCGTTGCTTTAAATTGATCGAGAAAGTACGGAACTCGTTGTACAGCGACCACTGGCCAAAAGAAAGCTCGAAACAAGAAACTAATGCGAGTTTAGCAAATTGAATTTTAATTGAGAAGAGAAACAAACGTACGATATATCGAACGACGATATCGAGGAATAAACGACTAGTCTAGTTTGGAGCAAAAACGTTTAATGCAAATTTTACCCGATACTCGTACACACGAGTATAGATTTTAAGCTTTCGTTTCTCCGTCACCGTATCGTCGAAATCGATCGAGTCGGCAACCGTTAGCTCGACAAACGTTCGCTGTACTTATTTTTTAAGGAATAATAAACCAGTTTATTACCAAAACGTCGAGATCGTGTGGATCGTCGAAGTAGTTGGGCACTATGATCGGCTGCTGATTAACGTCCTTGGAGCGCAGCTCGATGTATCCTCTGCTTCGAGGTCGCAGCAGTAGCGGCATGATCATGTACGAGTCCTGGTACAGGATATTTTCGAACAAACGCGCATAAAATTCATCCAGAAGGTTGCAAGCTCTCTTGCCAAAGAGACCGCCGTCCGTATTGTCGGCCGTTGAAGAGACGAACAGCTGTATATCGGGATAATCCTCCGACTTGTTCGCATATCTGGAAATATTCGTTATGATATAGACATAGATATAGAAAACATGTCCGCGTAATGTACGAAAATATACGAAATAAAAGCAAATTTTGATTTCAGTCTCGTTTCTCTCGTTCGTAAAGATATAAATTTGCAGAAAAATTCGCAAAGTCGTTACGAGTTAACGTCGATAAATACTCACTTGGTGTTGATGAAAGCTATACCCTCGGCCACGTTACTCCCGTACAACGGCCCGGTACGTTCTCTGACGAACAAATTGAGCGCATGGGCATTGACAGACCTCATCAAGTTAAAACTGAAAGATGTCGAATCCGTGATGTTGGCCGGTTTAGTCACCAAGTAAGTCAATCCACCGATCGCCACGTGATCCTGAAGATTTCTACCGACGCCGGGAGCTTCGTGGACCACGGGAATATCGAGTTGTTCCAAATGACCCCTGGGGCCGATTCCAGACAACATGAGCAATTGCGGCGATTGTATCGCGCCAGCCGATAGAATTACCTCGCGACTGGCTTTCACCGTCCTGCGCCTGGATCCTACTTGAAATTCCACGCCATAAGCAGTTTTTCCATTTTCATCTGAAAATCAACATCCGCCGATTGATCGTCTCTCGTGGTCCTCGTCTCCGATAATAACAATTCCAAGCTGTACGATTTTAAACGAAACTACGATAGGAAACGATAGGAAGAGCTAACGTTTGATAACTCGCCTTGGCTCACCAAAATCCTCTCTACCATCGATCTCATACTGATATGTAAATTTTTTCGCTTGGAAGCCGTTCGAAGAAAAGCTTTCGCGGTACTACATCGCAGACCATCTTTCACCGTTGCATGAGAGAAGGAGAATCCGGTTTGCGTGGGTCCATTCACATCCACCACGTCGTAGCCCATTTCCGTGCCCGCTTGTATCAGATAATCGGTCACGGACGAACGATAATTAAAGTACTCGACGGTCAGATATCCACCGGTTCGATGATAAGGGGAATCTTGGTATTCTTTGATCCTCATGTCCTCGGATTTCTTAAAATAAGGCAATACGCTCTCGTAATCCCATCCTGGATTACCCATCTCCTGCCAATTGTCGTAATCCTTCTTGTTGCCACGCACGTAGAGCATCGCGTTCAGCACGCTACTTCCTCCGAGTACCTGTACGATAATTCACGTATACACCCGCTACGTATCCAAAGATATAATTATCGGCGAGTACAGCGAACGATATCGATACGCGCGTAGAATGAAATTTCTGCGAGTTTAAATAAAGTTTGACGTAAAAAAGTTTGCTTACGCGAATCTATTATGCGAATATCCTCTGTTAAAAAAATTAACAGCAATCGTCACACCTATATCGGTCGCGAGAATGAAAAATAGTGGAAATCATTCGTGCCGACGTAACTTGATTTATGTGGAGAAACTAACATCGGATAGGGCAAATCCTTAATAACGACGTTACGTAAGTGCATACATATTTACACCGTGCACATTCATACATTATGCATCCATGATTGTGATAATAATAAACGATAATAAATGTCATTGGAAAATAGTACCTTGCCGCGTGGCCAATTGCACGCGTTAGCTTTCATCGCTTTGCAATAATTACTCGACGGTTCCGTCTTGAACTGCCAATCCATCGAGGTGAGCTGAAGAATCGGGAACAGAATCGGTATGTCGGACAAATCGTTTTCGTCGACGCCAGCTTCCAACAACAGCACCGTCCAATTTTCGTTTTCCGACAAACGATTCGCCAACACCGAGCCAGCCGTGCCACCTCCGATTATTATAAAATCGTAGCTGTTTCGAAGATCCGATAAAGTGGTCGGCTTCACCCTGTTCTCGCGACTCACGATATCCGGCCTGTACATGCCAATCAACATACGAAGAAGCACCAGGAAACTCAGTTCGGGTCCGTACGACATCGCGATCCTCATCGTGGAGATTCTGCTGACGCTCGACATTTCTTCCTTTTTCTTTTTCTCTTTCTTTCTTCTCGATCGATCGATCGATGACCAGCGATCGGCGATCCTCCAGGAAAAATTTGCTCGAACAACGATCTTCTTACGGTACTTTTTTCCCGAGTTTTTCCTACTTCGATCGTACTATACTACAATCGACGTGTTTCGCGAATCGCTATCCTTCGTTAAAATCTCCGTTAACGCTATCGAGCTGTCCTCTGCGCAACCGTGCTTATATTAATTCGATGATGTTTTAAATTCCGAAACCTTCGCGACAATACGTGATCGGCTGATGTTTCATTCAATGTACGTACGTGTAACTTGTATTCGCTTTCGACGAAAGATTTTATGTCACTTAAGCCAAACAAATCACGACAGTTTCAAAGCAAGTTACGCTTTCGCAAGCTCGACCGTTTCTTAAACAATTCGAAACATTTCGTTTGTCATAAATCTAAATGACTCAACGTCTCGAATTTAATCTACTTTTTTGGCGAGATTATATAACTGAAAGTGTACTTTGTTTATTTTTCTTTTTTTAACAATTACTTTTATCTCCTTGTTGATACCCAATGATATACCTAAAGACAACGAATCGATAAATTTCGTTCTTACCAGCATATCGTTCGAATCCTTAACACCGTTGCTCGAAGCTGAAAATGAAACTAAACGCAAATTGTTATAAAACGGTGCCGAAAAATTTGTACGATGCTTTAATCGAATCCGTCCTACGATTCTCGCGCTATTTCCTATTTAAACGCGAAACATTGTAACTACACTGACTTAAAGATTCTTAATATATCGTAACATCGTAGCTACAGTCTAGAAAAGGCGGCGCTTTCAAACGGAACGCTTCCCGAAATATCGATCGTTCGACATCGCTTCTATTTAGCGTACATGCGTAGTCTTTTAACCAAATGTATTACAGTTAGACGAATCTTTTATATCGTGCAGGCAAAAATTATATATTACAGGCACACTCAGAACGACGACACGATGGTATTCCGACAAAGCTCGAGAACAAATTGCCTATGCAAAACCGTGGGACATTGCGCTATTGTTACGAATCGCTGGATCAGCTGTTTTTCGATTGCTTTCAGACGTACGAGTACGACTTTTGCAGCGATCGACAAAGTGGATGCGAAATACGTGTGCGTAATCGACGTAATTGAAACAGCGGAAATAATCGACGACATCGATATACCTAATCGATTAAAATTTCGTCGACCGACCGTGCTTTGTGAATATCAGAAGGAATAGAATCGTGATTATCGGTTACGGGTAATTGGTGATACGAAACGACATTACAAATACATACATCTCAGTTATCGGAATTTCTGAGTATGCGACCCAAAAATATGATTTGTAAAATAGTAAAATCATCGTATCAGATGGCTTAAGAACTTTGCACGTTACGATACATCAAGTGCATCCGCTTTAATAACCCTAACGCACAATATCTGAAAAAATATAACCGACAGATATGCAAGGTGGTTGGTAACTGATGGTACAAGCGGAAAGAGAGTGATTCTACGCGAAAAAAGAAGTCGAAAATATAGAATAAAAATTTTCTTTTTTAATTTTTTCATCGAGACAACGATTTACAGTGAGATCCGTTATAACGAGACGCGATAAAGTGCACGCGTACCGAGCGAAAATTCAAAGTCGATTTTCTCGAAAACAAAGCCTCGAACGAAAAATGTTTATTCTATATTTTCGACTTCTTTTTTCGCGTAGAATCACACCCTTCCCGCTTGTACCACCAGTTACCAACCACCCTGTATATGAAAATCTGTTTTCTTTCTTTTTTTTTATAATAACATATAATCTGGCATTGAAACGTTCATAAATCACGCGGCTAAGAGCTCGTGTTTTTCGCTTCATTCGCTATCGAGATATAAATATTGAAATACGACATGCCATTAACATTAGCGGTACTCGGTGTACACCGCGGATACACGTAAAGACCGCAAGAACGTGTCAATCTCCGGTAACCCGCTAATCAGCGTCGATACGAACGTTATGCTAATAAGTAATAACTGAAGTTATCAGCTACGATGTACGAATGTGTAAGGAATCGATGTAAAGGAAATGACCGAAGTGAATATATTTGCTTCGAATCGAATATTTATAAATATCGCGAATATCTAATCGACGAGTACCTTGAAAATGTAAGTATTTAAGATCATCCGTCTCGTACGAGGATCGAAGGATGTCCAAAGTGTCCGATGATCGAACAATATCTGCGTTGTACGAGAATGTCTGAACTGGTTGAAGGTTGACGAGCGTCTGATATCTGCCTTCTTCTCCGAACGTTCGAAACCAGAGCGTTTTGCGCAGGGCGCACGCTGACCGATCGTCGTCAAAAGTAAAAATTAATTTTCCAATCTCTCTTTCGTAAGAGATCGTATATTTGCTTAAAAAAATAGAACCAATTTGATCGAATCACTCCCAATGGGATTGAAAGGAAATGTATCGTCACGTATGGCCCGGTTCTCGACGCGAGAATATCGACTTTCGCGGTATTTTTAGACCAATTTTGGAACGTTACGTCCGAAGGCGTTCCGGAAGCAGTCCGGAGCACGGTGATAAAGAAGACTTCACCTCACCGTTGTTAGTCGCTATTTTAAATACGCTAGCCTATATTTTAAAGGCGTACAACCGTTGTCATCGACAACGATTCTGTCCGAGCTTTAGTATCCGTTGGTCTACGACACGTCTAATATCTAGAACGGGAGACGGGAAGGAACTCTGTACAAAAATCATTTCAACAATGAAAACAACTGGACAAGGAAATAATTCGTATTATTTACGAAACAAGCAACGAGAATTCGATTTCTTTTATTCGTGTCGATACGATAAATCTATACGTAGTATTTACATTAAAAAGAAAAATTTACATTTTGCCGCGCCGTTCAAAAAATTGGCTACGTTCTATCAGGTATATCGCAAACTATGTACATTTAAAGATCAAAGCAAGGACAATTTCAAAAGAGAGTAACCAACGTCGTTAATAACTCTTTTCCTTTCGACGATTTTGTTATTTGTACGCTTTTGTCATCCTTTATGCTGCTTTGCTTACACTTTGAATTACAATAACGATACGATAACGCACGAACGAAAAACCGAAGGTTCGATCGCTGTACGATTTGTCTCTCGATAACTCGAGGAATAAATAGAATGCCGCTGTATTAACTTTCGCTGTACATAAATGGTACAAGTTCGTCGGGAAAGATCAACGAATATTATTACTTTAGCAGCAAAACGTGCGTCGACACTTACGCGTTACGTGTACTCGAAAACTTGGTGTAACTTTGTACCACCGTCGACGCGGTCGTAGTAATTATTTTATTCGCATCTTAAATCAACGACGCGGTTAATCCATTTAATTTAATTATATCTCTGTACCGTAGCTGTACAGGGATACGCAAGATTCGAGGTAACGTTTTTATCGCGTATCACCGACGCTTTAAACGATCGCTTTAAATTAGTCTACGAGAACCGCGACGTTCACCCTCGGCCTCTTCTCTTCAACCAGAATTCTTTTATCATGTCGGAACCCTTCTCGCCGATCATGATAATCGGCGCATTGGTGTTACCGCTAACTAAATTCGGCATTATAGACGCGTCGATGACTCTGAGTCCGGTAACTCCGTAAACTCGTAGCTGAGGATCTACCACAGCCTCGGGATCCCAGTAAGGACCCATCTTGCAAGTGCCCACGGGATGATAGATGGTGGCGGAATAGTGCCTGATCATACATTCCCAGTACGGGTCGCTGTACATAGGAATGTGTTTGCAGCCAGGAAATTGTTTCGAATTTAGTTCGCTTCCGAAGCGTCTGAACGAAGCGGTTCTACTCAGGGCGATTGCTATTTTGACTCCTTCGACCAGTGTCGCGATATCTTCCGGTTCCTTGAAGTAGTTCGGATAAATCAAAGGATGGTCGAAAGGGTTTTTACTTCGAAGCTTGATAACCCCTTTGCTTTTTGGCCTTAAAAGCATAGGAATCACGCTCCACACGTCCTTATCGCTGATGGGCCCGAATACAGCGTCGTAGAATCTTTTCGTCAATCCGTGAACCTTTCTGATGTGCCTACCACCGTCGGAGTTCGTCGACCCTGATACGAAATGAAGTTCTATGTCCGGGAAATCGTCGGAGGCGTTCACGTACTTCGTATTGACGAAGCCTAGGCCTTCGACACCGCCCAGCACGGTCAGAGGACCGTCTCCAAAGACGGCGTACTGCATCACAGCTTGAACGCTGTGCAACCTCTTCTCCACCATCGAAACCTGTTGATTCACCATGAACGTCAAACCTCCCAAACCGACATGGTCTTGCAGATTCTCTCCCACTTTTAAATCCTGAATCACCGGTATCCCGTGTCGTAGCAGGTGATCTCTAGGTCCGATTCCCGACAACATCAGCAATTGCGGGCTATTGATAGCACCTCCGGAAACGATCACTTCCTTTTTAGCACGAATACGGAACATCTTGTCGTCCCTGACGAATTCCACGCCGTAAGTCCTCCTCGATTTCGCGTCTATTAAAATCTTGGTGACCTGCGCGTGCATAGCGACGTGTAAGTTCTTGCGCAGCCTGGCTGGTCGCAGGAAGGCCTTCGCCGTGGAGCATCGACTGCCGCGTCTGATGGTTCCCTGAGCGATCATAAAGCCGGTTTGATGTTCCCCGTTAATATCTCTGTTCTCGTAGCCCATTTCTTGGCCTGCTTGAACGAACGCTGCGGCCAACGGGGTGTGCCACGGTGCTTCTTGAACGGTTAGATAACCCCCGGTCGAATGATACGGCGTTCGGGCCAAATAGGGATTTTGGTTGTCCTCCGATTTTTTGAAATAATAGAGAGCGTCCCTGGCAGACCAGCCTGGATTGCCTAGCTGCTCCCATATGTCATAGTCTTTTTTGTTGCCGCGAAGATAGAGCATGTAGTTGAGCACGCTACTGCCTCCGATCACTTTCCCACGTGGCCAGTTACAGCGACCCTCTTCCATCGCTGTGGTTGCGACAAAAAAAAAAAAAAAATAAAAATAAAACAAAAAATCGATATATGGAATACAAATTTTCCAAGATATCTCGATGATCGTTCTTACGATTGTCCGTAGATGAATTACACTGCGGATATTTATGCATTTTTATATTCGTACGAACGTAATTAAAGAAATTGAAAATAAATCGGATTCGTTCGTTAATCAGTTCGTTCGTTGGTCTATCAAACGTTACAATACGTACTCTATTTTGAATATTTTCTATATTTTTGCATATTATATTCACATTCTGCGAACCTTTGCACCCTTGGTTATTTCAATTGTACGAGAATACATAAAGAACCGCAGTTTTAAAATCTGCTAACTTGAAATAATCAACCTGGCAATATATCGTTTACCTAGACAGGCTTCTCCGTTGGGTTCCGTTTTGTACTGCCAGTCTAATTGACTGAGCTGCAGATAGCCGGCGAGAAGAGGAACGTCGGAGATTTCCGTTTCATCACCACCAGCTTCTAGAAGGAGCACGTTCCAATTTTCTATTTCCGACAGGCGACTCGCTACCACGGCTCCTGCAGCCAAAGTTTACGAGAACTTAACGAAGATTTACGAAATCGGATCGTGACGCGAGCCTAGTTAACGAAAATTCGCAGTGAAAATAATTTACGCGAGACGTACGTTTGAAAAATAATAAATTACGTAAATTCGAATCTCGTTAAGGAGGTTGCTTGAAAGAAGCTTCGACGACGATCCAAGGATCTAAGTTTTGTTAGAGAGAAACGAAATAGCAGAGAGTAGAATCGAGATATCGTTAAAGGAAACTTTCCTCGAAGGTATATTCGAAACGCTAAGAAACGCGAGCGAAATCTATCGGGAGACGCTAAGCAAATATAAAGAAAATGAACGAAACGCCGTTAAACTCGCGAAACATTTCCTGAAACAAGAACGACGAAGCTGTAGACCGTGGACCGGATAAGAACCTGTCACCCGTGAAATGCAAGATCTTACAGGAAGTGGAAGAACGTGGATCGAGAAAGCTTTCGTAAAAATGCGAACTGGAAAGTTGGAGGACAAAGCGAAAAGAACATCGCGTTAACGATTCGAGTTTTAATTACAGAAAAAAATCTTCAAACGTAGCTTTTCGTTCGAATTTGAAGGATTAATCGCGTCATCGTATTAGCATTTATTACGAGACGATAATAACGTTTAATTTTTATTTCATCTCGCTGGCTGACAGAGAATTTCCAGAAAATAGCCTCTATCAAATCTATCTACGTATACCTATCAAATTTTGTGCATCTGCCTTACCAAAGAAACTAGAAATACATTTTGCCGCTACGTTATTAATTTATACTTTCACGTCGATATAATTATCGTCGATGTATCTCTGAAAGAAATTTAAACAAAAATCGGTGAATAAAATTACATCGGAATTAACGAAATCTCTAATTCTTCCAACGCCAACGAAATACCAGGACATTATTGACGTTAATACGATATTAATCCTACTATTTCCATACAGATTTCCATACTTCCATACAGATACTCTCTTTTGCTTGCTTTTTAAATAAAAATCCAACAAGGATAGTCAAATTTTCTTCACTAAGGAAAGCGAATAAAGCGTATCGCGTTTTAACGATATGTGTCTTAACGTGTCGACAAAATTCCTCCAGCCAACGTTTTTATTTTACGACGTTTTATATTCCTACGAAACGGTATCTAGACTTTTACGTTCCGATGGCTGTAAACGTAAAAAGAGTCGGGATAAAAGAATGTAATATCGATCGACGAGGAAAAACATACCCGCGGAACCAGATCCGATAACGATAAAGTCGTACGATGGCAGCAGTACTTCCGAAGGTATATTAATCGGTGGCGCTTCGTTGTCCATCACTTCGTACTCGAAGTAGACGAGAGCCGCTGCGAGCACCGGGAAGAACCACGATAGTCCGCTGGATGCGGAGGTCAAACCTCCCGTTAAAACGCTTTCGATGCCCATGTTCTATCGATCGTCTGTAACACCAAGTTTCGCGACGTTAGATCGTCGGCGAGTTCGTTCGTTTCTATATTAAGGTGAAAAGGCAAACCTCATTTCTAAATATTTCGTAATTTATCAAGACTCGCTACGACTTCGATCTAAATATCAAATCAGATTTATTCAACGCTGTAACTCGTTTTTCTATTTATCTCTACAAAGTTGCTTTCGGATCTACGGTACGCTCAGCAACTATCACTTTCGGATAAGTTTCATCGATCGATTTACTGCCGATCGTCTACTGTTTAATTAAAGATAAATGAAAAATCCAACCTACTCGTGTCGGTATCGCGATTTTCGAACACGGTATTTCTTATCAACGAAACGACCGCTACAGAATCGCGACTGTATTCTCACGGTTATTCACAGGGATGACCGGCTTGGTCGACCTGTCCCCCGATACTGTCGAATCGAAGTCGATCCACAGCCGCGTAGAAATCGGTCGAAGAAAAGTGCGAGGCAACTACACACGTGGGTCGAGTGCGTACGAGAGGAATATCAATGACACGTGAAACTTTCAGCTGTTAAGTAATTCTGCACTAACGCGGTCAGCGCGGTGGCGGAAATCCTCACGTACACCCTATTGTCGAAACATAGCGCGATCGTGCGCAAAATCTCGCGAAAACGGGCGAAACCGACGACTCGAACGTGTCTTGAGAATTTCTTCGATAACGAAAAAGCAGCTTTCGGGATATAGGTATGCGTTTGTCTCCGATCAGCCGGTCGGTCAACGGCCGGTTATTCGTTTGTCCGAATAGCGTTTAACCAAAGTTACACGATCGTTGACAGGACCTATGATGAATTGGAAACTCGGACGATCCGCTCGGTCGGAATTGACAGTTGGTTAAATTGTACAAACCACGTGCTAATCGAGGTCAAATCCACGGAAGGAATCTTTATGACTTGCGTGGTATAACAAAGTCCCTCGAGTCTTTTGTATTCCGAGTTATTCCTAAACGCTCGAGGTTTCGTATATGATAATCGATGAATCACGCGCCAGGAACAAATAGTCAGCGAAGATCAGGCATAAAAAACTCACGTAAAAAGGAAATGCTATGCTGCGCTCTTCGGTTATTTTTCACACGGAATCGTCGTTTGCCGTTCGTACGTATTACCACACGCTGGATAATTGCACCGTGTACGAAATTTTTAAATCTCGGCAAGTCGATAAAACTTTGACGAGTTTGAAAAGGAAAGCAGTACCTGTTCACCTACTTCTCGAAGAACGGTGGATAGCGTGGAATCTAGAAGCTTCTTTTCTTCTAAATAATCGATACACTTGCAAGTTTGTGCTCCAGAAACAAGATTTTTGTCGCGTCACCGCTTTCTTGCATCGACTACCGGTCTTTCGATATTTAATCGTCTAGTATCCGCGCAATTTCGCGTTACCCATTACGATCGAAAGTCGATCGATTCTTTCTAATTCTTAAAAGATCGTAGCAGTCGGTAAATCCACGGTCTACGCGGTCTTTGCTCTTTAATCGCGATCGACGTGTCTCGACGATTTACGAATTCTCCGACTTTCTTCATTCGCTGATTTCGTAAGAAGTTTTCTTGTTGCTACATCGTCTTTTTCTTCCTTTTTTTTTTTTTTTCTCACTTCCGACTTTTCCGATTTTTCGAGTACTCGATATACTAAAAAAAACCTCTGCGAGGATATATTTCAAAGTTAGATCGATAATTTCGGAAACGACGAACTTTTTCCGGTCATTTCGAAACGAGTTCGGCAAAACGGGTTAAAGACTCGGTCGGCGCTCTTCGTAACGATCGAACAGGAACGATTAAATACTTGTGTACGAAACAACTGTCGAAACGTCGGTGAAGCCCGTAACGCGAGCGCGTTGCAGTCCATTATAACGGCAAAGGTTTCGAACTTTTAATTTCTTCTTTCAACGACAACTCAAACTTTAACTGTCGCGAAACTCGACGAAAATCACTAACTGTTTGGAAGATCCATGGTTTCGATATACGACGAGCGACCGGTTAAAAGACGGTGTAACACTGACCGCGACCTTGCTCCTGTCGCTACTTTTCACACGATAGATTCATCGAGATCCGAGTAGCGGAATACAAGAACAAGTTACGAACCTTTCGAAGTCGAACGTGCCGCATAACGGTCCTCCGCCTCCTTCTCTTCTTCGACCTCTCTTTCGCCCCTTCTCGCGCTCTTTCTCGACGCGCATCTTCGCCTAACGTACTCTTCCGTCTCTAGTCTACGCCCGGTAGAAATGGAACTTTACGTTTGCACCGAGGAATTCGGTAAACGTCGAATCACTCTCCATGTCCTAGTCGTGTGTTCCACATATGTTCCTTCCTTCGGTCAGCGATGCAAAATGCCTCGCCTCTCCATCCAAGAAAAATAAAAATACCTACAAAACTATGGAGTATCGCTTATACGGCCAGATATCGCGTCGAATACGACTCGTACTTTCGGTAGCTTGTTCCGACGTTGTACGAACTATCGCGTTATTCTGCTCTAGAAGCGTACATTTTACGCTGGTGTGGCGTAAACGAACTTTAACGGTTTCAGAGAATAAACGTAATAAGTTAGCTAACGACGACCTTGAAATATGTCGTCAACATCAACGTTTCGAGTATTTTCTCTATTTCGAGGTTGTTTCGAGATGCGCTCTGACGTAAATAACCAGAAAAGATACGACCGCGAGACTGGACCGTCGTCGATGGAATTTAGAAACACCAAAGTGTACCGTAAACGGAATTTGAATCACCGTGACACGGGAACGAAAATTTCTCGATACGTATTCCAAGCATACGCGAGCGACGTTAACGATCCTCGATCGTTGCCAATCTCACGCTTTGCGCAATATCGGTATTTATTTACGTTATTTCGTTTAATCGCTATCTTTCCGAGCTTGTCCCACTCTTCGCGAGGTTAACTTTTTTCCCCTGACCTATATTTATTATCCGCTCGGAAGCAAACGAAAAATCTATATCCGCGTACGTAGGTAAGCTGTAGCGAAAAACAGAGGCAAAGAGATTCGAAAGCTATCGAACGTTTCTTTTCTCATTTCCGAGATAGTAGATTACGTGCTACGCGTCACGTTCGCGGTGAACGCGATATCCTGCGTTCGAGGAATCACCTTTGACGTCACCCGATGGACTTACGGTAAAAAGTCGGCGACGCAACGCCACCGGCTGCCGTACAACAATGACCTACTTACTGTCGCAACAACATCCTCGTTACGTTTAACGATCGTTGAATTACAAATCGAATCCGTTGTATCCTGACAAACGACGTGAAAGAAGTTCGCCCGTTCGGTCGAATTTCATTAAACTCGTCGTTTTAATCCGTCGCTTTTCTCGTCGTCGTTTAAGGGGTCGGGGCGATCGATGAAACAGCCGCTTTTACGATTCATGGACATCCGATGGAAACAGTCGTTTAAATTGGAATTGAGCCTCGCGACGAGCTCGGCTCGTCAAACGCTTGCTCGGTGCTCGCCGTTTATTATTTTCTTCAAAGTTTCTATCGCGAAAGGTAATCCGATTCGAAAAGGAGACGATGTTTATCGCGACCGCGATGATTCACCCTACGTAACAAGTCGTACTTTCTACCTAAAGTTCGCGATGCTTTCTACTTTTAAATACGCATCGGTCGTAATTACCGTGCTTTTAGAAGAAATTTGAAGCGACTTACGATGGTTCGCGCACGCCAACGCCTATTACTCGGTATTCGAACAATTTCCGTTTCTGTTGAACGCAACACCGTACAACCGTACATCCGCAGTCTGCTACGGTTACAGAGATCGTTCTCGTTTACTACCATGATTTTACCGCGATATTTACAAAACGTACCATAACAAGTAATCGAATTATTTCGACTTAAACGACGGATTATTCGAGCGCGATTTATTTAAATTTCGCTCGAACTAAATAAGTTTACAATTTGATGATCGTTGTCTTCTAGGTCGGATACCTGAAAAGAATGGACAAAGTTTGGATTTCATCGATACAAAGACGAACTAAATTTCCTTCTCGATTGTGTTTTTAGGAGGATGTTGCGGGTCCATGAAGAAGAGAACGATCGTCGGTGGCTACGCCTTCACATGGTGGTTCGTTACCGACGTCCAGCGATTGTCCCTCGAGGTTATGACACTGAACCCTGTCTGCGAAAACGTAGAAACCGCGCAAGGTGTGCCGTTGACCGTCACTGGAGTAGCACAGTGCAAGATCATGAAGGCGGACGAGCTTTTACACACTGCCAGCGAACAATTTCTAGGAAAGAGCGTTTACGAAATCAAATCGACCATCCTATCTACCCTAGAGGGTCATCTTCGTGCGATACTAGGTAAATTTTTGCGACAATCGCGCTAAAAGTTGGAAGATCTTCGACTCTGCCGCTCAAGTATTCGCGCTTTTTCACAGATGCTATCGTAATTTGTGCGAAAAACGAAAAGACGAAATTCTAGTATTTCTGGAATACGCGCTTTTAACTTCTCGTAGTTTAACTTTTGTACAACAGCCAGACGTTTCGAATCGATAGCCATAATATTTGTAACGTTCTCGAAGCGATAACGGCCCTCTGTCGTCTTTGCATCTGGCACGACGGAATGGTAATTTCGGCGCAGCTATCTTGTACTTTGCCGATCGAGTATCTATACCTCGCACCGTTTCGCGGTAGTTAAAGATGCTTCGGCTGTTTCGAGCAAGTGGAACGCGAACCTCGTAAACCTCGAAACTACAAATCTTTTACCTTCGAGCTTACGCAGTTTTACGGACAACGATATCGCAGCGCATGGAATTGGAAAAAGTTTAAAGCTGACGAAAGTATCTCGTAAGATGCGTACGATATCGAAACGACGAGGAAAAATTGGAAAAACTTTCAGGCACGCTATCGGTGGAGGAGGTGTACAAAGATCGAGATCAATTCGCGACGCTAGTGAGAGAGGTGGCCGCGCCAGACGTCGGTCGCATGGGCATCGAAATTCTATCGTTTACGATAAAAGACGTCTACGACGACGTTCAATACTTGGCTTCGCTTGGCAAAGCGCAAACTGCGGCTGTTAAACGGGACGCCGACGTTGGCGTCGCCGAGGCGAACCGCGACGCTGGCATTCGGGTACGTTCATACGCAAAGCTCTATATAGGAGCGTGCGACCCAGATACGATCGCACGTATAATCGTCGTAGACTATACTGTATCCGACCGCCTACGTGTACATACATCGGTCGTGTTGCGACCGTAATAAGGTATCCCTTGTGGAAAAATAAGAAGAAAACACGCGATAAAATTTGTTCGTTCGACGCTTGGTCTTCGAGAAAACCTCCGAATAACATTTCCCTTTAAACGGCTAGATCGAGCTCCGTTTCAGAGATTCTGTGTCCACTCGAAATTAGCCCGTGCCCTTTTGCGTTCGTCTGTTTGGCAGTCTTTTTTTTTTTTAAACAAGAGCGATCTCCTTGACTGTGATGCAGTATCTTAAAAAAAAAAGAGAGAGAGAGAGTCGCAGACAACAGAGTCGCTGAACGAAGCCGTGGACTAGCTTAGAGAAAAATTAGACGCTTACAAGGGAACTTCGCGTCGAAGATGCCCAACGATGTCGAAGCTTTATACGCGCGAATTCGGTGCAAGTTCAATTATAATTCAAAAATATCTCGGAAACTAGGAACCGTTCGACATTTTATCGTTTGGTTGCACGTATAGGAAAAAGTTATTCGAAATCGCGCCCCCGACAACGTATTAGAAAATCATCGAGAAATCGAAATGGAAATCGAAATTGATCCGGTACGCGACGCGAGTAGGATAAACGTTCAAATTTATTCGTTACTCTATTTCAAAAAATTGTATTCTATATTTTCTCGTTTTTCCACGAGAAGTTAGCTCGCTCACGCTTGCACGTATGTACCTGTTGTTCGGTCCGATACCGTTGTACCGCATACCGTATATTTATCTAGAGTGGAAACGTATTTACTTTATTTCGTGCGCGAATCGATAGGAAGCTGAATGCGAGAAAGCAGCGATGGACATAAAGTACAATACCGACACGAAGATCGAGGACAACGCGAGACTCTTCCAGTTACAGAAAGCGAATTTCGACCAAGAAGTGAACACGGCGGTAAGTAGCGCTTTGGACGAAGCGTACCCTCTCTGTGGTCGTAGTTAGACGCGAATTCGAATGAAAACCGATTTGATCGATATATAGAAAGCGGAGGCGCAATTGGCTTACGAGCTTCAAGCGGCGAAAATAAGGCAACGGATACGAAACGAAGAGATTCAGATAGAGATCGTGGAGAGGCGCAAACAGATCGAAGTAGAGGAACAGGAGGTACGTCGCAAGGAACACGAGCTTCAGAGCACCGTGAGATTACCCGCGGAAGCTGAACATTACAAAATTGGCAAAGTGGCCGAAGGGAAAAGGTAACTTTGACTCGTATCGAAATATCCTTAGCGCCTACGACTCGCGAACGTCGAAACACGGATGATCAAAATACGACAACGATACGACGATGCGAATTTTCTTGGTTTTTAGAACGCAAACGGTAAACGCGGCCATAGCCGAAGCCGAGAGGATTCGTTTGATCGGGGGAGCCGAGGCCCAGGCTCTAGAGGCGGTTGGAATGTCGGAAGCCGAACGTATGCGAATGAAAGCCGCCGTCTACAAGAAGTACGGCGAGGCTGCTATTCTCAACATTGCTCTGAACGCTTTGCCGAAGGTAAGAGATCGCGACGATGATTCGATCTTAAGCGAAAGAAAGAAAGTAAAAATCCTATGCTTGGTAGCGCGTATGTACGAACAAACGTACTATCGACTGTGATATATATATTTTTGCAGATTGCCGCGGAGGTGGCCGCGCCGTTAGCGAGAACAGAGGAAATCGTGCTTCTGGGCGGAAGCGATACGACCAGCGGTGAAATTACGCGCCTTGTGGGGCAAGTACCTCCAGCTGTCCAAGCACTGACCGGTGTAGATCTTTCAAAAGTACGTTCTAGAGGCCACTGGCCCGCTGGTTATCTGCATACAGATAACGCGCGCTATCGAAATTACCGTTTTCGATAGAACCAGCGCCAACTTTAAAACACGAAATAACAAAAAAATGATTTCAAAGATATAATTCATCGCAGTGCCGTCGCGAGTATTCCGATCGTTGCTGTTTCGTAAAATTTTCGTAAGATAATAACCAAAGGTATGTTAAACCGTTCGGTTATCTACGATCTACGTTAACCGAACGAAGATCGCGATCGAAATGCTGCGTTGACGCAACGTTCGCTCTTAATCCTCGCTCGCTTTACTCTGCTAAATATTCTAACGAGCGCTTGAGAATTTGGAGATTAAGGATCGCAGTTTAAATTTCAGTCAATCAATTTCCCTATTTAGAGACGATCTTTCTATCGTTTCGGTTAAATCGACAAGAATAATGGCGAAAAAATATCTAACGTATCGGATATGACGGTGGCGTGATCGCAAAGCGGCGCGCCTTTGATCGTACTTGATTTCATTTCGTTGATCGCGTAAAGTTTCCACGCGAAATAACGTTCGAACGTTCGAATCGTTTGCAGGTGTTGAGCAAGATACCAGGAGCAAAGTAATGGCGGAGCACGAAAGGGGAGCAACGGCGACCATGCGATCGCGGACACTTGGAATCGGGTGAAGAAAGGAGCGAACGTTATACTGCCAAAGGTTTCTCTGCTACTCTGCGTCATCCAACGGTGACACTCCACTTCGTTCTCTTTCCCGAATTACTCTACCTCAGACGTAGGTGAAGCGACGCTGAACATAATCGGTGGAATCGGGGTCGCGTCTCCGCCACGAATACGTCGATTGCAATTTCGAACGTATACGCGGGCAAATTCGATGCTTCGTTACGCGATACTGGACCACTTTATACAACGCACATAAAACGTCTCCGCTTCGTCGTCGTTCGTGCACGTCGATTCGAACATCTCCTCGATCCTACCGAATCTTTCTTCACGACCGAACTCTGATCGACGCAACTGTTAGTCGCGCAACGTCAAGTTAGAAGATAGAAGCATATAAGGAGAACGAAGAAAGAAGAATCTTAGGAGAACTCCTTGGAAGAGGAAATCGAGTACACGATACGCGTACATCGCTATTATTTCCGAATCTATCGTGATCGAAGATTCTCGATAATTGTGTTCAACTTCGTAAATAAGAAATTTAACGAGGGAAAGGAGAGAGAGAGAGTATGAGAGAGAGAGTATGATGATAAAATCATCGTTCGTGCGATGTAGGCGACGTGGAAATTAACTGTTCGTAGTCGTTGTACATACTCGTAGTAACGTGTGTATCATAGAAACTGAAATTTCTTACATTGCTTGGAACGAGACGCCTCGAACGTTCGAGATGCTCGTCTGATGAAATATCTCCGTCGTTTTCCGAAAGATTTCGAGCGAACTTGTACAGAGTGGTTTCTGATAAAATATTTAAATGAAAATTTATGTAAAAATTCGATAAAAGTTTTCGAGTGGTGTTTTCCTAGAATTTGACTTTCTATTTGAAAAGTATAGCCACCTTCTCTACGTAGCACCGCGTGTCTTTTTGATACGCGTTGACCGTTGTATTTATCGTGTGTGCGTGTGCGTGCAAACACTAGAATAAGATGTATAGAATCGATATTTCATCGGTCGTCACTCTGTCTAATTTCTACGTTTCTCACTCCGATTTCCATTCAGCTGTGCGATTAAATCTCTTCTTTCGGGTAAAAGTTACGACAACTTCAACGACAACAAGATACACGAAAATATCTGCTAATTCGAGAAGATTTAAATTTAAAGTTAAAAAAGTGCCGAAAGACGGAACACGCGAACGAGCGTTCGAGTATCCTCGTTCGAACCGCGTTCGCGCTCGAAATTCTCTCGGTTGACCACGCGTCGGAATCAATCGCATTCCCGCCGCCAGATCTACTCTCCAGACCGAAGAAAGTGCCAACCAATTTGTAAATACGGTATCGTCTTGCCGGAGTCGTGTAGCAGAGCGAATGGTAATTCTCTATCGCGTAACGAGCGTTCCGTTGTGTCGCGCCTGTTTTTTCCGATTCGGTTCGCGATCCAGTGCTCGCATCCGAGAAAAGCCTGTACGCGCGATAATTTTTGTTCCGAGCGACGTATTCTATCGCGCGAAAATCACGTCCATCGTGTCCTCGACATTGCGATTACGACGATCGAATCGTCGTTCGTATAGCCGATTACGATCGAGCGTCACCGAGTACAAATTCCATTGTCCTGTCCGATGTATATGCTCGCGAGAGACAATTCGAAGGAAAAAAGGTCTGATCGTGTAAATTCGTTTCGACGTTCTTTTTCTCTCGTTCTACTTTAGGAAATCGTTTATTCGTTTATTTTTTTACTCGTTATAGGATTTCACTCGTATTTTTTATATCTATATATGTTTTTCCTATTGAAAACGTATTTTAAGAGTAGAAGTTACGCTCTTATCGAGAGAGGACTCTTCGAACCTGCGCGAGCAAAACAGATCGTGACTTATTTCTTCAAGAAGAAAAAAAAGAAAAAAGAGAAAAAGGAAGAAAGGAAAAAAGGGAAGCGTACAACCGTCATTCGTCACTAAAGTCTTCCCAAAAGAAAAAGAAGAAAAAAAAAAAGAGAAAGAAGATAAGAAAGTATAGTACATTTAGAGCAGTACAAACGAGATGACAGAGCAAACTAATTTCAAAATACGATTATATCGAACGAAAAGTTAAAAAAAAAAAAAAAAGAAAAGAAAATTAAAGAAGTCGTGATCCGTAAGTGCAAGGTCCACGTCTATATAGTATTTTTATTATAATAAGCGATCGAAAGTGTAAATGCCGATTATATAAAGGGGTAAAAAGGAAGAGATAGAGAAAAGATAAGTAGAAGGTTCTATTTCTCCCAAACAAATGTTTTATATAAGCTATTTTTAGTAAACGTTTAGCGCACCCGTTCCGATGGGTAGTCAATGCGAGAACTCGCCGTGTTTAAAGTTCTAATTGCCTCGGAATGTTCTTCGTTCTCTCGATATCGTAGATCCCCGAAAGTATAGACGTTACGCGAGCGAAGAGATAAGAAAGAAGAAAGAAAATGAAGATAACCGACGTCTATGTGCTTCTGAAAAATATCGTCTAGCGCCCATCGAAATGAATTTCTCTCAAAGTGTTCGACTTTCGTTGCAGGATCGACGACGCGTTAAATCGAATAATTACAGCGATCTATAAATCGATCGTCGTCGATGGAACAAAGAGGTTTAGGTAGTTGCAAGAATCCTGCGACGTTCGAGGACTCGTAAGATTCGTAAAGTCGTAAGAACGTCTGTCCGGTGATTTCTTACAACTTTTCTAACACGATCCGAATGGATGTGTTTTTATACTTGTATTTTGCGCGTTGATAATTTTATTTCCTCGAAATAATACTCGAGACTTAGGAAAAGAACCGGTTAGTCGCCTTTCTTTATCCATTAAGAACACGAAAAATTGTTTGTGGCCATATCTGACCATCGATTTCTTTCGATCGCGTCCTAAGACATTTATCCTCGACGGATTCCAATTAAAAGTTGAAACTTTTCTCGGCCAAATCTTCTTCCGAGTCGCGAACGAGCGCGCAGACGATTTCTATTATTACAAACGAGTTCTATAACGCGTAACTTCCTGAATTTTTTACCAATCTTCGATCGACGTAACGAAAGAGTTTCTTCGTAGCTTGTATAACGATTCACGAGGTTCTATATGTCCGAGCGAGTCGCGATCCCGTCGACATATTACTTCTATTATAATACTACAAATTATCTTGGCGTAACGCGAGTTGCAAAAGAGAAAAACAGGATGGAAGGGTGATAAAGAGGAATACGCGCCTCGTCGTTCTAGCCTAGTTAAGCGAATGACGAAAAGGGTAGCGTAGCTACGTCTTTCGTTTATCGTATCGAGTATTTGTTTTACCGTTATACGAGATATTTCGCGAATACTTTGCTAACCAAATGTCCATTACGTCTGAACTATCGAGTATCGATCGAGGAAAGATCTCGTATCGTACAAGGATGATCGCTAGTGCGCGCAATTTTGATCTCGCAGAAACGAAGGAAATCGTAAAGGTGATTATTCAAATAGATCTCGCAAATGTCACGATCGTGCTTTCGTTTCTTACGATTTAATATTTTTCTTTTCGTTAGCAACACCACCGTTTCACGGAACTTTCAACTCGTTTTTTCTTCAATTTTTCCTGTCTGTTACTTATTCTTGTTACGCCGCGTTTCGTTTTCAATGAGAATGGGAAATCGAGACCACGAAATCGAGAATCATCGTTTCCAGATCGACGAACAAAGCTTCAAACTGTATGTATACGTACACAGCATAAATATTCGACGACTCGAACGCGTGGATAAGAAAGAAGTTTTCTAAGATATTACGAATCCAATCGTTTAGGTTTTCCATCTATATATATATATATACACATTTTACTTTACGTAAAAGGAAACTGTGTTGCCAATCGAAACTAAAAATATTAATGTACCTTTGTCAAGATATTTTACGCTTACGTTTTCTTCTTTTTCGCGCTTGCGGTTTAGAACTACTGTAATTAATCGTATATCGAAGAGGCAACTGCCTTTTATACACGCAAACGTCGTATTTCGTTATTCGTTGTAAGAGCGAGTTCACAGGCTGCTAAAAAACGTTAAAGAGAAAACTTTGCTTTTTAGCGCACAATACATAGAGATTTAGCCGGAATAAGAACTTTGTTGCTAATTTATCAACTAGTTTGTCATCGATAATTCCGTAATTCGATATTTTTCTGCCGGAATACCCGCATTTCACCAAGGAATATCAACATTTTACCCGCTGTCTTCGATAAATACGGTGAAAAACGATCGGCAATTTTGCAAGATTTTTAAGCTGTTTCGACGATATTTTATTACGAACGAATTCTCGAATTTATACGCAACTGTTATACTCGTGATCCTTCTTACCCGTTATAAATTATGTGATAATTGACAATACCTTTTCTAAGGTAATAATTAAAGCGGTAAATAGTATTAGTAATTAATTATTAATAGCGTAACTATCGTATTAATACGTTGTTCTAAACGATAAATTTGATAAATTCGATGAATTTAATTAAATTTAAATACCGAACAAAGAGGAGAAAGATCGCACGGCTCTGATTCGAGAATTCGATTGCCGATACATGCGTTTGATTTTACATGCAAGTACGGAGTGTCATACTCGTTTAGTCGACGGTACCTTTACCACGTAGAGAAATATATATATATATATATATATATATATATATATATATATATATATATATATATATATATATATATATATATTAGCGATATATTTTGTTCGATCATATATTACAGTTACCATGTACATACTTACTTTTATTATGCTTATTTTATCGCCATTTATGTATCTTGAATTTTTTGTAATAATTTACACCAACGTTACTTCGGTGCAACCGAATAGCTTTCGATCGGCAAGATCGTACAAAGTACGCGATCGTTGGTTAATTTACAATTACGATCGTCGAGTAAGATATACGTATAAAATATACAACGCGTTTAAATGAGAATTTCCTCGTTCTTATCGATAATCGTGCGTTTACGTTCATCAAGATTCCGTTCGTACGAGCTACACTGCAAAGTGTAATCATCGCGAGAACTAAAAGTCATGGAAAGTCAAGTACGTATACGTATTATCCCGTTGTCTCGCAATGGACACTCCTTCGGTTTAGAATTTTCACCGAAATCCTGAATATTTCTCGTTTCTTTCGACGAACTAGATCGACACGATATCCGTGACTCTTAGTCGTCACGACAAGGATGCGCGTGAGCCGAACGTCGTTCGAAAAAGTATCTCCGAATTGTACGATTTCGTGAAACTCGTAGCTTATTATACTCGGTCTATGTATATGTATAGTATGTATACGTACACGTACGCGTACGCAACGCGCGTCGAACGAAACTGCGATGATCTTCGACGGGCGAGAATACCTGCGAAACCGACCAAAAAAAGTGAAAAAAGACAAAGAAAGACGAAAGAAGAAAAAAAGGAATAGAAAGAAAAGAGAATCGCGAAGCAGAGGGGATAAGAAAAGAAAAGAGAATCGTTCGGAATTCTAGGACGAATGAATCTAGTCTTTTTGTAAACGAGAAACACGAGAGTATCGTATATTTTGAGAATTACGTGCTAGAAGCGTCTAAACCCGTAGATAGAGAGGACAATATCAACGATCGTGTTGTGCTCTACTCTGATTGAAAGTAATGGAACACACCTATATACACTATATACGTACATGCATACATTTGCGCATACACAGAGAGACAGCCGTGTACGCGTGTACAGATACACAGGCAATACGAATTAGTGGATATTTTTAATAAACGGATATACGGAGCCGAGAAATTTCCGATTAATCCGCGGATCGATCGATTCGACACAGGATCGCGATCGTCGCGATGCGAGTCGCTGCTATTGTAATTTTCTCGTTTCTATTCTTCTTGCCTTCGACAACACGTCTGTCGTCCTGTATGCGATGATCAATGCCGATATTAATTAATCACGGGTAATTACCGCCCTCTCCCTTGTAACGATAATTGTCAATGATCGAGTGAAAATAAATTGGTTTTTCAGTGATAAAACGATTTTGCCTAGGTCGTTCGTTCGTTTTCGAAGAACGAACGAATTTCCTTCGACCAACGAATCGAAAAGTTTAACGAAAACCAAGCAAAACGTTTAGTCGTAGTCGAAGTTCCTCGACCAAAGGTTCGCGCTTCGGATCGAACGACGAGTTTCGTTTCTATTTCCACTTTATCGAACCTGTTTTCTTCTAGATCGAATCGTTCCTTACCTATGCTCCGCCAAGACCAACGACCGAAGAGACGATCGTCCATCTGATCGTCCAGGTAAATCGAGAGTTCGACTTTGCGACATCGTGGTTACGCTTTCGTCTTCGTCGTATTCGACGCTTCGAGTTCGACGCTACGTACGATTCTATACGATCAGAGAGGTCGTGTAACGACTTTGAGAAAATATCCGATCCTTTCGTATCAAACCATCTTACGTACCTTTGTCAACGAAATACGGAATATCATCGTTATTAGTAGGACGGATTATTCATCGCGGATCCTTTGATCTTGCAAAGTCGTTTACTTTCGCTTCGCGATTATTTGCGCGATAACGAGTCACCATGAGAATTATCGATAGTTCGCAACGGTAAAGAAAGGCGAATTAAACAAAGATATTTAGATAGAGCGACAGACGGTTCGTATCGATGATTCTTATGGCGATTCGTTATTTCGATAAGTCACACGCGAAGGGATACGACGGATACTACCAATTCTGATATTCATAAAAAACATATTTAATATACTCATAGTTTGACATTCGTATATAACTCGTGATCGAAGAAACTCGTTACACCGCGTAATAATTTGCGATTAAGAAACCCGAGATACTGCATATAGTACTTAGTATCGCTAATAATTACAAAGTTAATCTAATACTGCTATTTCTTCGGAAAAAGAAGTTCCCTTGATATCGTAGAGCTGGTTCGGAATAACATGTTCGAACCTCTGCGTTTAGACGCAACGTTCGCGCTTCCTCCTTCTCCTTGTCAAATTTCACAGCGCTGTACATATTCAAAGTTAAAAACCAAGCATCGGTATCGGTAACTGACTTTGTCGCTCGCAAATTTCAATCTCCGCCATACCTACGCTCGTTCTCCTTTTCGTTCGACGAACGAAAGTAATTGGAAATGCATCGACCGTTTGGAACACGATCACTCGTACCCCTTCGCATCGAGTTGCTCTATTCTTTTTTCCTTTTTTTCTTTTCTTTTTCTTTTTTTGCTTCTCTTCGAATACCACCGGTACTCTTTGACGTAATTTCTCGCTAAGCGTCGAAATTCGACCGAATCGCCGAGCAAAGACAGTGTTCAAGGCGGAAGCAAGGAGGACTGGGCAACGCTTCACGCTTCAATTTTTATTGTGATAGATTGTATTGAAATTTGTCGCACCGCTTCTGAAAACAAAAAGTGTTTGCACGCGGCTGGATGCTCCGGCCCTCGTGCGCCACGCTATCCTCTTTCAATTTCTTTCGCGCCTCTATCGCGTTACATAGTGTGTTGCGCGTGTCTTTCCCTCCAGTTCTCACATTTCCAACAACGCGCAACGAGTCCTTCGAAGAGGTTCCTAATATATACCGTGTGTTTCTCATATTTTCACATATACCAGCGATGGTATATACAACGAAATTCGACATAGAGCACAACGATAGCGACACTCTTGTTAAGACGCACAGACACGCTTGCTTTTCTATTTACTTATTTCTTCTTTCTTCTTTACGTCATGCCGCCACATTCACACGAGAAATACAATGTACAGATATTCTACTATCACGAGAGATGTACAAGACACGCTAGAGTTACAGTTTTTTTCTTTTTTTATTCCAACACGTTCTTTCTCTCTCTCTCTCTCTCTCTTTCTCCCTTCCCCCTCGCGCCTCACCCTCTTTCACTCTGTCATACTCAACGTAATAATTACAGCTGGTAATTTTTTTCTTACTTTTTTCCACTCTCACACCGTTTCTCATTCTCTCCGATTCTTTCTCACCTTTTGCCTCTCACTCTCTCACTCGCTTTCTCTCTCTCTCTCTCTCTCTCTCTCTCTCTTTCTCTCTGCCTCTCGTAATTCTATATACAATTAGGGTTTCGTTTTTTAGGATGTTAGCGAATAATATTTAGCATCGTACGTCTACGCTGTAAACGATTTAACAGTTTCTTTCCTTTCTTTTGTTTTATTTTTGCTTAAACGCTATAATAGTGCTAAGTAATTTTGTCAGTTATTTATATCACATTGTTCATGTACATGTAGATTCCCCGCACGTTTCCTCCGTTACTTTCTCTTTTCCCGTCGATCGATTTTGTTCCCGAGGATTCCTAGTAGTCGACGAGATTCTTTTTCTTTTTTTTTTTTTGTTCCTTTAACTTTTCTTTAATTATATACAAAAAGAGGATGTTTTTTTTATCGCTTTTATTTTCTTCCTCCCCTCCTCTCTCTCTCTCTCTCTCTCTCTCTCTCTCTCGCTCTTTCTCGATTTTACTTTGCTTGTCACCTGCCTCTGCGTGTTCTTCCTTCGCCAAACGCAAGATCGTAGTAGCACGCGCTTAATCGTTAGATTTCCAAACAAGTAAACGTCTGTCGGTATCGTGACGTTTTCCTCGCATAAATAACCAGAACCTTCGTTACGGAAAAGTAACTTTTCCATCGATTTTTTTTCGTTCTTCTTAATCGTCGCTCGAAGCTCGCTATCTCGATATATCCGAAAGTCTACTTTCCTCGGATCGGATCGGATCGGCTCGTTCCAACGACGAAATAACTCGAAAACTAATTTTTCTTTTTAAGCAAAGATAACGATCGATAAAACGACGGTTGCCACTCGTCTTGCACGTTCGGCGAACGAAGCAACGATCCTCGCCTTCCTACTTACTCGATCTGCGCAACGTGTTAAGAATGCCCCCAACATCTAGTACGAGTATTTACATGCATTGCACGATTCGTAAGATTGGATTTAAAAGATACGAAAAGAAGGAAAGCAGATTGATACGACAGAGTGGCGAACTACAGTTCGAAAGCCTAGCGTTGTTGATTCGTGTTAAAAAAAAAAAAAAAAAAAACAAAAAAAACAAGGAGGGAACGGAAATGACTAGTGCGCGCGCGCCGAATTTCATATTCTCCAGCAATTTATCATCCCGCAGGAAAATCCTGCGAAATCTCTTTTATACGAACTACGATATCTGCCGACACGTTCTTTACATTAAGTTAAGAGACGAAAATAGAGACGGATCCCCTCGAAAGACACGACGTTTTAATTTTATCTTCTTCGCGAAAACTCCCGATATGTCATCGGCTATGGATGACCGACTGACGCTTTACCAGCGACTAGTTATAGCAGTATAGAGGAAATGAACGACGTCTCGCGTGTGAACGATCGAAGCCTGACGAGCTCTCGAATCTGTACTTTCGTTGAAACGCGAAAAAATGTCACCGTAGCTACAGGCTGCGAGAGACGATATTCCTTCTAATTACATTGCGTGTTACGACGTAGTGCCGTCTTTTAATCGTCATACGTGTAGATTAAAAGTAACCTACGTGATAGTAACAAAGTCATTTGGAAAAAATACTTATGCTTTCGCATAAACAGCGATTGGATTTACGACAGTTCGAAGGAAGCATCTACCTGCGAGTACAGCTGCAACAACGATCGTTATTACCGCGCGAACAAAATCGAACAGTTTTGAAAGAGAGATTGAATCGGGGCAACCAAAAGAGGAATCGGTTATCGGAATTGAAAGATTGGTAGTCGAGAGCGGATTGATTAAATCGAGGTAGTGATGTAATACGAAAAGGAGCAAATTTCACGAGTCTTGCCAAGAATCTGAAAACGGGTGCAGATTCCCTGAATATTCAGAGACTATGTAGGTACTGGAACCGAGTCGCTGATCGAACGCGATACCATTGATTCGGAAGTATCGTTCGTAAACTCTGCTAATTTAGTAGTACTCGATCGTAAACGATTACAGTTATTTCGCAAACGATGCTCGACCGAAATAATTTCCAACGAACGAAATTTCTTTTTTTCTTTCGTTTCGTTTAACGCATTCGTTGTTCCGTTTATTTGCGAGAATAAGCAGCAACGGGATAAAACATCGATTTGTCAAAGTGAGACACTTGGCGTGCCAAAGCAGAATGAAACGACAGACTTACGGAATACTACTCGAAACTTTGATACGTAAATTCGATAAAAATCATCGCAGAGTATAGCGCTATCGAATTTCGAGCAGTACAAAGATCCAGCGTAACACGAATGCGTTAAAACTTTCTTTCGAACTAACGGTGACGTTTTCAACGTTTCTTACGCATCTACGGGATAACAGGGTCGAGCAAGTCCCATGCTGCATTTAAACGCCCTGCAAAACGATATTTCGCCCTCCGCTAACCAATAACTTAGTACATGTTTTAACGTGTTTTCGCGGTAGATCGAAATACACAGCGTCCGCGTATATAATATACCTACATAATCAGCGCATAAACTGACCGACCAAAGCCTTTGATTAAATAATTTAAAAAATAAAAAAAAAACGAGATATATATGTGTGTATACGCAGATACAAGTTAAGAATAATACTAGTGTACAAATGGTGATATTCTGAAAGAGACCGTTAACGGTCACACGTACACTCACACACACGCGCGTATAAAAATTCTTCGCTACACCGCTTTCAAACTCTTAGCTTCGCTTTTGCGCGTCGTTCGCGAATTCCAAATCGTTCTTAATCGAATTTTGATCTTTCTCCTCGAGTATGTATTACCCGATACGGAAACCGAAGGAAATTGCTCGCGACGATGTACGATGTCGAAGACGATATCGTAACGCGGGAATCAAGATTTTTGGAAAACGTTTTCGACTCGATCTTCGTGTTTGGAAATTTGTTAACGGCAAAATGGGATTAATCGCGTCACAAAAACGTACAGGTAAAGATATGTAAAAAGAAAAAGAGGAAATCTAACAGATGCGCGATCCTTATTAGAGAGAGCTTATTCTTTGTACTTTTGCAATAAGACTTGACAAGCTACGGGTAGGCGAAGAAATCTCGAACGACGGATTACAGCATCGCGATTACGTCGATAGTCGCAATCGTGTAAAGATAAATCGAAATGTACGAGTAAAAGTATGTTCGTGGCGTTCGAGGGACAAACGTTGCGTACTGCTATTTCGCATCGTACGTTCTATTTATATCGAGTAAACAACCGTTAACGGTCTCGCATCGAGTATATCGAATGAAAGCTCAAAAAACTTAAAATATCGCAAGATGAAACGTAAATTCTTTTTCCTTTACTTACACATAGAAAAAACAATTTAAAATAGTACGATAAACCACCAAGTGTATGTTGTATACGATAATTCCGTGTTCCTCTTGCAACGCAAATCGGAAACTTTTCTTCCCTAATTCGATTATCTATCTGATCGATTGCAGCAAAATATTATGCAAAATATAACGTTTCGTCAGCGGTCCGAACACCTGTATGTACACGTTTCTCCAAAAACAAAACTACCATATCGTTAAAAACGTACACATACATATTTTGTCTGTCACTTTCTTTTCTTTTTTTTTGTTTTCAGACTTTCGAGAAAAGCCGCGGCTGAGCGTCCTTTCGAAACGAATCCGATAAAGATATCAGGATCACAAAGCCAAGGCAAACGTTTTGCTTATGCCCAGTGTTGCACTTTGTAAAATAAATAGAAACGAATAAATACTTGAGCACGTTCTATACCTCTGTCTATCTTCTATCTATATATATATATAAGATATATATTTCATATATATAAGATGTATATATATACATAGATAGATAGATAGATAGACGGACAGATAGATAGACAGATAGATAGACAGATAGATACATAGATAGATAGATAGATAGATAGATAGATAGATAGATAGATGTATAGACATATAAAAGAAGAGAAAGAAACGTATGCGTATTTCCTTGGCGTGCATTGAACGCGACGTAAGTTCAATTTATCATCCAAGTACCCGAAAGTAAATTACAGGCGTAAAGGATAATCGTTTCTCCACAGCCACTATTTAACGCAAAGGATTAATTTAAAAACGCAAGAATATTTATCATCCATCCGATTTCAAGATTTCGATCAATTTCAAACATCTAAACGAACCTTACATATACAATTCATTAATTTAACATCACTCTGTAAACACACAGTTTAGTTTCTTCTTTGCCTAACTTCTTCAATTGCAACAAGGTACCAAAAAAGAAACGTAGCTCTGTTGTACTTTACAGCCGAGATATTTAAAAAATCGTGCAAATAAGATTCCAGTATCACGAGTCAAATCGATTTCACGATTTTTCATGATTTTCAATGAAATTCGTTCGTGATACGTTGCTATATACGATCGCGTATATAATTTAGAAAAAGAGATCTCTCGACAGACAACGTAATACCAACGATCATCGACCGTTTTATTTTCCAGGATTTTATCGTGCGAAAAATGGAACAGCGAAACGTTGAATTTGCAAACGTTAGACGATCGCACTGAGAAATTCCATGGCGTACATCGGCCTACTTTCTTCCATCTTACGCTTCCGGAAAACGCGAACAAGATCATCTTCGTCCGAAGCGGCCTCGTCGCGTTCATTTCCCTGACCCATTTCCGGCGAGTTTTGCCTTCGATAAGTACTTCTCTGAAGCATTCAAGGTACCATGCACAATCGCGCGAGTTGAGCAACGGCATTTTTAACACCTTCGCATCTCTCGGTCGTCTCACTCCTTGGAAGAGCAGAACCATTTGAAATCCAAAGCACGAAGGGACACGAGCCAAGTTTTACAAAATAAGAAATCCTCCCTCGTTGTTGGAAATACCACGACGGAGAGAATTATCGCGTCTCTTGTGTCTCTTCTTCCGTTGACCGGATCGTCCATTTTCACCTTATCTCTCGTTGAAGCATCGAATCGATCGTGTATAGTAGTCGGTGCTATACACGCGAAACGCGTTAGACGATAACGGAACGTGGACACGTGTCGATTAAACACCGATCTATCGTAATCTCTGCGACCCCGCGCCTCCGTACACCCAGCGGGAGCCATTTCTCAAACTAGTTTCACTTTCTTTTGATTCTGTCAGACGGTCGAGTGCGTGGTGGAGGAAGGTTGCGTACTGGAAGCCGTCGTCGATTGTGGTGTTGATGTTGACGGTGAACTGACGACAACTACAGGCTTCACCAGAGTGGTGGTGTTGATATATTGGGCGTTCACGATCGGCATTTGCGCCACGGATTTGAGGATCGGGGTCGTGATCATTTTGCCCGCAAGGCTAGAGGGGGCTAGGATATGAGCAGTCACTTGATTTCCTTGCGAGACAACGGTCATCGGCGTGACGATCGGTGTCAGGCCGGAGAGAGGTGTGTGCGGGCCAACGATATGAGCTATACCCTCTGTGGACGGAGCGTTTTGCATCACTGTCGAGCCTGGTTTACCTGTTGTGGTTTGAAGCGACACTCCTGCATGGCTCAGCGTCAATCCTGCAACCCATAGGGGTAATTGCACGGTAAGATATGTTGTCTTCTTTCGGCCAAAACGAACGCGAATAAGAGAATAATTTGAATCCCTTGCGCTCAACATCGTTTTCACCTGTTATATACCTTTCTACGATTGGTATTTCTAACTATTCGCGAGCATGCACCGTTACTGAAAATCTTTTTTTACGGGACGATTCTTTAAAAATAAATATAATAAATAACGTAATAAATATTAAAAGAAAAAAAAACTTGTACACCATTTTCAAAGCAACCCCGTATACGAATACAACACGAGTCGCTCTGCAAATGGCCACTTTTCTTCTAGCACCGTTTTTCATTACAAGATCGTAACAGTACGATTTCGTCTTGGATGTAGTGCTGTATACGGGAAACGCGAGGAAATAAGATCAGAACTTGCTTTTATAGAAACCGAGAGATACGCGATAACTAACGAGAAATTGGAACTGTGGGTTTGCCCTCTGGTGGCGAATATAGAAAAGATCAGCGTGTTTAAACTATGATACAGATATAAAAGGAAAAGAACGAAAGATATCCAATGTAAAGCATTACCATTTGCAGGCAGTATGTTCAATTCGGCGCCACCGGGAAGTCTAGTCAACTCCGATCCATTTCCACCTACCAGTGTCACACCACCGACCATTTTATGCGTGGTTTGCGCGTCACCCGCTCGTATCCTCGTTTGAGCATCTGCAACGTACACAATGCACGATATTATCCAACACGATCGAGAAAATAAATCGATGTTCTTCGTGGATAGGATGTTTCGTCAAATTTCACAGTAGCAAAGCCAACAAATTCACGCAGTCGTATTACTTAATTGCTATCAAAGATGAAAGAAAAATAAGAAAAGTTCTCTAGATATCGCGGTGTAGTTTGAACAGCACTGAATAAACGTGCGTCGACATGCGTCGCAAATACTCGATCGAATATTTTTTTTATATTTTTAGAACAAACGAAGATTTTTTAAATAAACGACAGCAGCGAACTCGTAATTACGCTACGTAGACAGGATCGTTTCGAGTTACTCACTGGTAACATTCAGTGCAGGAGAATGCGCAGCGAAAACTAACGGCCTCCCCTCGTTTGCCGAATGCACTAATGTAACTGGCCTGACGTCATTGGCGGACGACTGCACGGCTAGGGCCAACGGCCTGTCGTTGTTGGACAGATTAGAATGCACAAACGTTACCCTGTTGTCGTTGGCCGTGGACGAGTGAACGACCAGCGCTACGGGCCTTGGCTCACTTCCAGTGTTCGATTGCACGGCAATAAGCGGCCTCGATTGATCCGGCGAGTTTTGCACGGCCAACGTGAGCGGCCTGGATTCGTTGCTGCCAGTGGTGTGAGTGACCAGAAGTTGCCTCGTGTCACCGGGTATCACCCTCAAGCTCGGACCGAGGTGCTGAAGGGTCGGTACGATCGTCGGCAAGCCTTGACTGGTGTTCAATATCTGAGCGCTGATCGGCAAGTGCAACTGGTGCGGCTGCTGCACTATACTCGTTGGTGAAGTATTAACTTTCTCCTACGATGAAAATTTCACGAATTACTTTGGATCGAGCTTTCGACTTTCTCATATGTAATATATAATTCTGCAATGTATATTCTAATTCCTTTCTAAATCTACAAAAATAAATGTTGTGTTGCATTGGTCGGCAACTAATTTATACATATCTATATAAACCAGTTATATGAAACACATTCGCAATGCATTTGAATCTTGCACCGTTGTTCCACACACAACGTTAAAAGGTACACAAACGTTGTGTCCAAGGGGGTGCGTGCTACTAGCTACTAAAACGCTTTGCTCTGCTTTTTTGCTTGCTGCAGTATGCTTCGACGATATATACTTCGCGATCTAACCATTTTGAAGCGAATAAAAACGGTTAGTTACGATTTTAGCCGAAACTGGGATTCGATCCAGGGACGTTCGGATTAGCAGTCGCGGACTTAACCGACCGAGCCAATTCAACCGGCCGTAGAACTTTTGTGCTCGATATCGTCTTCAATCTCTTATGGGACGTACCTGCGCTGGAGTAGGAATGCTAGGTGCAGGCGTTCCAGGACTCGAACTCGCAGGTGGACTTTCTCTGGAACTTGGCGCAAGATTCATACCCTGCGCTTGGCAGACAACCGCCGCAGTGGCAACCTGATTGTGGATACTGGAAGTCGCGCTAGTACTTTGAAGCGCCTGCGGTGAACTAGCCGTAGCTGCGCTGCTCAGGCTGCTGGTACTACTGTACCTCGTACCACCCCGTGCGAGCCCCGTCACATCAACCTCCATGTTTTCTGAAACTTTAGTAAAAAAAAAATTCTTAAATCAGAAATTGCCACCTTACATTTTTCTCTTATCGTCGATTCTATATTTTATAAAAGGTTCGCTTCGATGGTTGTTGATTCTCTTCGAGTACGTTTAAAAGGTATACGAATGTCCTATTTCGATCGTAAGACTTACTACTTCTCGTGGCCGTTACATCGGCAGCCGCATTCTGTTCCGGTAAAAGAGTATTAAAGTCGATGTGATCCCAAGTAGCCGCGAGTTCCTTCTTCAGAGCTAGTAATCTTTGCTGGGCAGCAATTTTTTCCCTAGCAAGCCTTTCCATTTCGTGCTCGTAATCTCGTTCCTTCCTTCTCAACATCTGCAACGATATCCCCGCAATTAAAAATTAAAAAAACAGGGCAATCGATGGTAGAAAAAAGTTTCGCATTTTTTTATAGAACGAGCAGAAAAATTAATTAGCTTTCGACCGAAACGATGTAAAATACAACACGTTCTCGCGATTATATAAGCACGTGTTCCAGACAGATTCCGATTATTCGCGAACGAGAAAGCGCAAATATATTTCGACCGATAACGCGATATATTTATTTATTTGCTCCCTCGAAACTTCTGCGATCCCAAAACTCCAAAATTTACGCAATCTGTCGTACATGAAATTATCTTTGTTTATCAAACCTGCGTGTTTCACAGTTTCACGGAAACGATTGCAGTTGTTGCGATCCTCTTCGCACACTCCGGTAGATCTTTATGAAAAATTGCGTGCGCACGATAAAAAGCGGACGAAAACCCATTATACGTATCCCGGCTTCGTTTTCGAGAATAGCATAACGCGAGCGTCACACGATACTCCTGCAGATTCAGGACAACTCTCCATCGAAATACGATAAGCCTTGTGTTTGACGTCAGCACGAACATGCGTGAAGGAACCGTGCACGAGTGCACGGGTGCACGTGACAACGAGCTCCGATACCCAGCGAACGAGATGCATGCGTTTCGAGAGAAGTCGAGGAGAAAGAAAATATGCAAGGACGAAATTCTTGTCGTGTGCAAATTCGAACCTGATCGCTCGTTTCGCGCCACAAGTGCTGAGAAAATTCACGATGCGGCAACTTTGAACCACGATAAGAATCTCCAACGAAGAATCGGCATCATTTGCTGTACAAATTACAAAATTCCATCTCGCGTCTTGGCCCATATGTATTTAACTTTCCTGTAATCTTCGTGTCAGCAAACGCAACCTTATACCGTTATAGAACTTAATCTAGGCTAAACTTCTACTCAGAGTAACTGGTCCAAACCATAGCTTCAACGCGATGTAAAATAGATGGAAATGCCCATTAACCGATGTTAAATCGTTTATCAATATATTATTTATATATATGAAATATTTACTGGTAAATATTTTTGGAGCGAAACGATGCTGTCTAAGATTAATTCTAAAGTTAGACTATGAATTCAACGTAAAACGAAACGAGCGTGAAAACACGCAAAACTAACAATATAGACGTAAAAACTTAGACGTGTTACAGTAGAAATCTCGAGTAGTTACGACTCTTTCCGTCAAAACGTGATAAGCATTCGATTCGGTATCGGCAGGAACGTTTCGCGAAGGAACGCACGTGACAATAAGTGGCAGCGCTACCGGCGCGCACGATACAGAATACACGTGGTAAGATCGTCGAGGAGGAGAAAGAGGAGAGCAACGCAGCCGCGCGCAGAAGGGAACGCAGACGGAAAGAAAAGACACGACCGGGGTCGCCAACTTACACAGTGATAATCAAAGAAAGTAAGTGGGAGACGAGGATCGCCTTGGTCGGAGAACAAGGAGGAGGAGGAGGAGGAGGAGGAGGAGGAGAAGGAGGAGAAGAAAAAGAAGAGGAAGAAGAAGAAGAAGAAGAAGAAGAAGAAGAGGAAGACGGGGCAGGACGTAAATACGAAGAAAGATGGGGCTACCAACAAAGATAGAACGCAACACTAGAGATAAAGAGAGGGGAGAAAGCAGAAGGAGGGGAATATACGTTGCGAAAAAGGCTGAGAAACACAACAAAAATAGACAGACACGCGTATCGAAGGATAGGTAAGTTAAAAGGAGATAGAAAGACGACAGAAGTGGAGATGAGGAGGAAGGTGCACGAAGGCCGTTGCATGAATAGGCGCACGCGCGGTTTACAAGCACGTGGGTAAACCGCCTTCAACAGGATTCGCACACACAATACTGCGCTCTCGGATATACGCAAATAGCGTTTTCGTTTCTTTCTACATCTCCCCTATCTGCCACGTCGTACGTGCCGCGAAGATCGCGCATGTACTTTATTATACTTTATCGAACTCGGGTGCGCGCGAATCCGGCGGATTTTTCGCCGACTAACAAGAATGGAGTAAGTTAAACCCGTTTAAAGTGTCGTCGTGCCGGTAGTGGATTACCGGTTTCCTTTCATTCGTATCTCCGATGTATATATCTTGCTTTTTCTTCTTTTCTTTTTTAAATTCAAATATCTACATTTCGATCGAGCATTGTCCCGATACGATGACACTTATTGTCCCCATACGTCAGCTGTTAAGAAGGAACGTTTCGTTATTACGCTATTTAAGGTCTAATAATTACGTTGTATTTTGGTCGATGGTTATTGACGAAACGTTTTCACGGGATCCATAGGTTTCGTTTTGCCATTCGAATTTCGAACTGAAACGAAATAACGATGCTTAGTATCTGTGACGACCGCACCATTTTCCGAAATAATACCCTAGCTTAAATACTTAACGATCTTGAAAATCTGGCAGCTATTCACGAAGTTATTATTGCGTCGGTAATCGTGCGGTTTATTTGTGAGTCGCTACGTTTCTCACAGAACTTTGGATAATCCTCGACCCCGAAGGACACAATAGAGCATGATTGTACTTGAGACCGAAAATTATTCTTAAGAAGCTAGTCTTTGATACATATATATATATACATATATATGTATACATATATTTTATTAACGTTTCCCCGTATAATGGCAAGAGACGTAACGATCGTGTTTCGTGGATTCCGTATATCTGTTGACAACGTTTATTAATAAATACGTAACGAAATGTTTTCAGTTGATAACGGTATACGTCAATGACATCGTTCGGAAGACGTAGCTGATCGGTGGCTCAACGGAAACATGGAACGGGTAATTCCACGTAATTACGCAGAAACCTGACGTTACGGTAAGCCAACGTGCAATTTCGACACGTCGGAGTGGTGCATCCGTTTCGTACTTAGAAGTCGGCAACAATGGCGCTCTGAACGATAAAAGTTCGGATAGCAGCGTACGCCGTACGTGCCATGCTGCGTGACACCGATGGCCGCGCAATCACGTGGAACCAATACAGGTACACCTTGTACGTGGAGAAGCATCGTGCACGCACACGCGCGAACTGCACGGAGTGAACCGGAGACGAAGAAAGCGAACGTCTCGTATGGTGGGGGAACACGAAGGATGACCTAGAGTGGGAAAGACGACGATCGACGAAGACGAAAGAGTACACAGACAATGCCGTTCTGACGAAGACGGGCGAACGGAGAAGGAGGAGGACGAAGGAACGGAAAGAGAAAGAAACTACAGATACGAAACGCGGTCGAAGAGGAAACGCGAGACAGAAGATACACGCGGAAAGAAAGAGGAGAGGTCAGGAGCAGACAGAGAGCGAGAGACAAGAGACAAGACTAGAAAGAAGTGGGGATCGCGAGACAGAAAAGACAAAGACGAAAATACGAGGAAAGAAGACGGTGGTGGGGGAACAACGTGTCTCTAGAAACGACCTCGTGCGGCAGACGGAGCAACGGAGAGAGTGAAACTATCGGACGAGGAGGAAAGACGACTGTACTGTAAAGAGCGAGTAAAAAGGGAAAAATAATTCTCGCGTAAAGGCGGAATAATATATCGTAAGTAAATTGGTCGATCTGGTTAGAGGAGAAGACGAAGGAAGCGAGGAAAGAAGGCGAAGAAATACGATACCCTGGGTTTGCACGTACGATGGAAACGACGCGTATGCCGTCCGCATATTGGAAAGAAACAAACGGATCGTATAGTAAATAGGTAAAAAGAGAGACATGCGCAGACCGAAAGGCTACGGAGAAAGAGACACGGAGAATAAGCCACACAAGCGCGTGAGAAAGAGGCCAAACGGCTGATAGTAGGATTCGAGTTGAATCACGAAACAAGGGAAAGGAGGTGGTGTGTATGGTCGACCTTCGCGGGGACGCGCATCGGGCCGATTCTCTGGCCGTCGCGCGAAAAGTTAATGCCCGGTTTCGCAATTCCGAAATTTCGAGAAAAAAGAATTAGATAGGATCGAACTCGAGTACCAAGGGGAAGTCAAAATTTCCTTCTGAATATAAAATAGGCGCAATCGGTCTCCACCGATACCCTTATCGATACAGTAAAATGATTTATTTCCGGCCCGATACCATATGCCATTATTATCTACTATCGGCTAATTGGTATTTACAATCATGGTATATTACATCACTCGTTGATACATAGTCTGTGAGACGCAATATATTAACGAAAGCGATTAATAGAATGGAAGATTAATCGGGTCGAGTCTTACGTACCGAAGATTATTGCGTGGCGAAGTAACCGCAGTCACAACCCCCCCCCCCCCACCCACCCTTACAAGCCGGCGATTATTTCTGTCTTTTGCTTCTTCTCTTTTTCTGTTTTTTTCGAAAAATTCGTAAATCGAAACTGACTCGTGATACATTGACCGTACGAATCGAACGGAACAATTACGTGGCCTTTATATTCAGGTGCCACGACCACACATTTCGCGCTAGGTCACACGGCTAACCTGCGACACTGGAAACCATCGCGGCATAACAGGGAGCATAATTAACAGTTTTTACGATAGCAAAGCGTTTCGCGTGCAAGCATACTCTCTGCGAGAGACAGGATTTCGCTATTATGTAAAGTAAACAGCATGTAACATTACAGCAAGGAATATTATGGTAATTGTACTAAACTTATCTATAAATTGGAACGGGAAAAGAGTATGAATCGTAAAACACGTTACACGTATCAATTTACATACCTGTATATGCCTGATCGCAGCGTGAAGAATCGAAAGGTTCGACGACTTTTTCTCTTCCTGCGACGGGAGTTGCCTCTTCAATAATTCGAAGCACTCTTTCAGGTGCGCCCTTCGATTTTTCTCCAATTTGTTATGCACTTCTCTGGTGCCAGAACGGATTACACACGGTCTAGAATAGAGAAACGGATATATGTAGACACGCGATATTTTCCATTTATATTTACATCTATGTGGAACCGATAAACCGTTGATAAATTAGTTCCGGCGAACTATGAAATCTATCGAAATTCTATTGAAGCGATTTCACAGGCCCTTAAATAAAAAGCATCGAGTCGCCAGTAAAACGTAAGTCGTGCAAGTTACGTCCCTCTGCAAATTACATTACGCTGCTTCCAACTTGTCAGGCATTTTCGAATCGATTCGCGCGACGCGTTGACGCGAAAATCCCCACTCCCACCCCCAAACGATAATACCATTCTTGCATCATTTTCTTACACGATCGCAGCAACGCGACTAGCTTACTGGCAATATTTTGTTAATCAGGTTCGCATGCACTCTTTACATCTAGAGAATTAAAGTGAGATATACGATTGGAGAAAATCGCGAGGTAAAAGAGTAAGAGATCCAGGTAAGGAACGCTATCGGATAACAGAAAACAGAGAAATGCAAAATAAGAAGAGAAAAGTATGACGATAAAGCGAGCGTAAACGGTCGATAATCTCTGTAATCGATCAGATAAAGCAACAATCCTCGCGCACCTCTGAAGCGAAGTACACAGACATGGAAATCGCGTTCTTAATCGGAAGGTGGCAGACAAATTACGATAATCCGTAGCGGGAGGAGGCACGAGCGTGCAGCACGCATGTGGTGGTACGCGATAATGGCAGCGGCGCGTTAGTACGCATCCCGGTCCCCGGTCTCACGACGTGGTAAGTGACGCACCGTGCACGTGCCATTCACCCTGGACACGTGCACCGCGTGAATGGGTAGCGAAGACTCTGTTGCCTCGACGCTCCTGCCTGTGCATCGAGAAAAGAGAGAACGGACAAGACGGAGAGGGAGAGCGCGCGAAGCAACAGGCTGGCATATCGGCAGCCAGAAAGAACACGGAAAAACGGCGAGAAGCAGGCGAAGTTGGCGGCACCGTGGACTGAGCAACCGTCGAAAAATATATCGAACGAGAATTCGCGACAAGAAACAAAATACTACCGCTGCTGATGCTGCTGAGAGTGAGAGAGAGAGAGAGAGAGACAGCGAAAGAGAGAGAGCAAATGCGGGATGGAGCAGAAAGGGAAAGGGAGGGGGAAAAGTTCGAAAAGAAATTTTTAGAGGAAAGATGACGAACAGGGAGATAGAAATGAACTTCTTGAGAATTAGGGGTGTAGATGTGTTGTATTTCGTTGTAAGAAAGTAACGTTTGGTTCGATCCAATGTTAATTACGGGTTATATACTATGGAATTTTATCGATGTAACATTTGATAATAAAATATCAACACGTTCTAAGGCGAATAAAAAAATTGTTCGATATGGCGTTGAAACGGAGAAAATCATTTATTTTCCTCTAATTAAATCTTTCTAGCGTAACGTTTTCAGTGACGCGCGTGTAAGATACCAAAGATACGGCCAAAATGATCTTTTTTCTTGGCATAGAACGTGTTAATCGTTTATAAAGAAAAGAATGTAATACGCACAACGAGGAATAAAAGCGTACCTCGTGTACATCCTTTAAAATTTGACCAAACGACTTTCTCCGAGTTTCTCCGAGAAACTGACAAAGGATTAGTTTACTAGATAACGCGTTAAAAATGTTTTGAAAAAATTGCCTTTTACAACATTTTTATCCGGGCTCGTAGCGAAAATTTCAGCAGCACGTTTTGAAGATTTGCGTTAGTTGTGCGATATATACACTGAAAATTTTAGCGAACTCGGTCGATGCGGAAACAGGCGTCAGGCATTTTTAACCGTTTGTAACTCGTTGCAACGTTAACCGATTTCCATCAAATTTTCAGCGTAATTGTATAAATGTTCGATAATCGTGTTGCTTAAATTCTTATTATAGGCTTGGATAAAAAAAAGTTGTAAAAAGTAAGCTCCAAATTGCAATTTTTCCAAAAAAAAAAAAAAAAAAAAAATGTTACGCGTCGCGTAGAAATCTGATCCTTGTAACTTGTCAGGGAGTATAGACACTCGTCGTTCGATCCAAGCTTTAAAAAGTTATTCTGCTTTAAAAGGTGTACGAATACCTTTGTCCCTCGCTGTATATGCAACACCTAATTATGCGTTAACGGTATAAATTACTCGATGCAAATCTGCAACACGCGTAACCTTCGATGTAACAAACAAGTACGAGAAGTTAATTCGGTTTCTAAGTTGTTTAACTCGGATCAACTCTCATTCTCCGTAAAACGAACTATTCTAAGGACAATTATAATTAGATTTTAAGAAGTTTTTCCGTATAAAATCAGTCACAGTTGCAACGGTAACTCGGTTATTCTTAAAGTTATTACAAAGCACTTTCGTACCAGGTGTTCGGTGATTCTGTTCGCTACATCGGCGAATAATCCCAAATTCGTTTCATTCCAACATTATGCGTTCCCATTATTATTTAGTTCTCTTGCTTTTCCTTTTTATCCAATTTTGAGATCGTAACTCAATGTGCCGCGATAATAAAAAAAAGCTGACTCAAAGTTCTCCTATCACCCTTACAAAAATTAGGAAGCATATCTTCGCATACGTTGACGTTAATGTTAATCGTATGTCGACGGAAACTATATTAGATCTACTTTATAGTAACTAAAAGTACAGTAACTAAACTTAACACAGATATACACAAAATATACACAAGATATACACAAGGACGGTTATGCACATTATCCCAAATTATACGAACTTAACACTTTAACCAACATCCGTCGGCCGTCGCTTATGCCAATTTGACACGCGTTGCGATAAACGAGATAAAAGTAAGAGGAAAAAGTAAAGCAACAAAGAGAGATATTTGTCTCGTGTTCGTAATTTATATGTTCGTTACAAGGGACGGACGAGGGTTAAAACTTAAATTAAACATATAATGTGTACGAATTAAGCTTATCTTAGCTAACTTATTTTTATCTATCGCTCGAACGAAATTAACCGACATACATCGAACGAATTACAAATAAAATAGAAATAGTTGCATCAATCTTACCCGTTTCGATGCTTCTTATTGTCGTGGCTGGGTTCAACGTCGACGACGAGATTGCCCGCGGTCTGCTGCGAGTGATTCGTATTATGATTTTCCACGTAAGGATTATGCGGGCTGTTGTGATTGTTGTGATGGTGATGATGGTGATGGTGATGCTGCTGTTGCTGCTGCGACTGCTGTTGCTGCTGCGGCTGTTGCTGCGGCTGCTGTTGCTGTTGCTGGTGGTGTTGCTGCTGGTGTTGCTGCTGTTGGTGTTGTTGCTGGTGCTGCTGTTGCTGGTGGTGCTGCTGCTGCTGATGATGATGGAGATGGTGGTGCGACGTAGAGTGTACGGCGGCCAGATGCGCCGTGTTTGCGTTCGCCGAGGGTGGCGTTACTCGCGCGCTTGAGATCACGGGACTCCCTCGGGAACCTGTCGAGTGATTCCCGTTCGTTCTATTATTTTCTAGCGGCTCCTCCTCTGAAAAATAAATCAAATCAATCTTTTCTGAAGATTGACCATTATAAAACTTTCTACTTCGTTATGCTCTTTCTTCCGTCCAAAAGAGATCTTCGATACGGTTTAATCAAAATCTCGTAGTTATTTATATCACGATATAATTTGTTTGTCGGGTTTACATTAGAATCGGGGTTAGGGGCGTGAAACGAATCTTCGTTTGGATTACACGTGTCGTTATGAAATAGAGAAGACATCGACTAGTGCAAATACGATTATACGATAGAACCGGACAAGTAACCGTGGTAATTAGATACTCGAGAAACTAATGACAATGATCTTAGGTTCAATAACGAATCCGCGGTCGACGGGATGAACGTGCTCACAAAATCTAAGTCGGACGCGTAACAATCACGGGTCGTAAGGTGTTACTCTTTTCGTCGATGAGATCGCAAGAAGGAATGAATTTCTGTCCCGATGATGCCACAGAGGAAAACTATATACGTTGCTGCTAATTGATCAATCTCCATATCGGTGGTTAGAAAAAGATACTAGCCGCCCTCGAGGGAAAGTTGCTAGTGGGAGACGCCGCTCGTTGAAAAACAGGTCTCCCCTATTTTCCCGTAGTTGAGACAAAGACCGTTTGTCCGTTTGAAGGACTTTAGTTGGCTAAATCTTAAGATTTATAACGGGCCCTCGGGCTAGCCGAACATGTACTGCACGCAGACGCATCGACATCTGACAATCGTTTTACTCGAAGAATAGGGTCTGCAAGTGGCAAGCTACGGGACAGAGACCGTTGGAATGTTTACTGTCGAGTGTTACAACTATTTCCTTTTTAAGGAGAGCTATGGAATTACTCCGTGCCTTTGTTAGACAAAGCGTTCATCCCGTGACCGCGGCTACGTTCGGCGACAGACTGTCGCCTCGAGCCAAAGCTCACTATCACTAATCTCGAACAATTACAATTCGGATCGAATAACTACAATTGTTTAATTACAGCTATCGTAGACTCTAGATTACAATGTTGCGGGATTATCCAAAATTGCAGAGGCTCCGGTGTTCTTTCGTCTCCGACATACTTATTACTTTTATCATCGCGTCTATTCGATAAACGCTGGTTAACGATACTTAAAACTTCGGAAACTCGCAAGTAATTGTTCTTTTCATATCCTACGAATGGTGATGATAGATAAGTCGTTTTGAAACGATATTCTAAATCTACAGCACCGGAGGAACGTGAGATTTCTCAGAGAAATATGGTACAGGTGAACGTATTCGAGCGGCTCGCCGACAAGACACTCTCAGGTAAATAGTTTTTCAGAAAAGGAACTATACGAAAGGAGGATTTTACAGGGGTAATTTCCAAGCGGTTGCCCGATCTCGAAACTTTCATTCTGGATAGCATTCACGGAGGCACAGCAATTCCTCGCGTTCTACGGTGCAGACGACGCTCCCCTTGCTCATTCTATTCTATACTCGAACCTGAATGACTATGTTCTCGCCTAAGATTAGCGAATGCTTCTCTGGAGTGGCGATGGCTTCGATACGTACAGATACCCGTACCAGGATCGACTCTTTCGACTTGCACCAACGAGTCATCAATCGCTACGTCTTCCATCCTCGTTTTCGATCTTCGGATGCGACTCAATTTTTCCTCTTCGTAAAATTATTCATACGCATATCCGTTCGATCATATGGGTCGCAACGTTGCGCGCAAAGTCCGTTAAGTAAAATGAAAATGTTTAAGAAAATTGAGCAAACGATGCTGCAAGAAGAGTTTTGCTAAGAAAGCGAAACAAGAAATTGCGCGTACGAAAAAACGCGACTGGACCGGTAAAAGGATGGAAAGGACAAAGGCGGGGTTAAAAGGTAGAGCTAAGAGGTAGAGCCGTCTAAAATCGCAGTTCACGAACGACCAAAACGTTTCGCTACGACGATCCTGTAGGATCTGCAATTTTCGTGCTCGGAGGGCCGCCGCTCCATTCGTCGCGATGCTATAAATTAGCGCAGCACGTGTACGCACATGCAACTAACTCATTCATGTACCAAGAGACTTGGCAAAGCTTCGTCGCATAGCTCGACGCTTCCTAAATCTATTCCGGGCTTAAAGACGGCGTGTACGTATCACGAGAACAAGAAGCAAGAAAGCACCGGCGATATACCTTGCACTCGGTGCGCGCTTGCAACGCTGCCTTCGTCGAATAACACGCTAAAACGTGTCTCGCAACGCGACTACACGATCTCCACCGAACAAGGTTTTCTTACACTTACTGTCCGACTATCAACCGGTGAAAACGGTCTCTTCTCCTTTTCTTTTCTAAAATACTCGAATACGTTCGAGAACTCGTTCGCGCGAGATCTCCGTATTTCGCTATCTACAGAGAGTTTGATACTGAGCATATTACGACGGACGAATAACTTAAAAATGTGATATCGAGCCAGATTGCAAGGATGCAAGGTTTTAGATACGCTGTCAACGTAGTTCGCAGTTTTTAGTATATATTTTTGATCGTTCGTCGTTGGCCTTTATCGAGTGGCCTACTTCGTGCGATAAATCTCTGTAGACAGGGACAGGAAGTCTGCTCTTGCGTAACAAGGTTGACGCATTCGACAGGTTAAATCTTCCCGTATTTTGCATTCTATCTTCTTCTCGTATCTGCGTCAACTTATTTCGAACTTTTATCTTTCGTTTCTTTTCCTTGCAAGAAAATTACCATATGCGATCTTTCGAGATTTTTCAGGAAACTGGGAATGGACTGTAAAATTCGTCCAAGTAACGTCCTGTTAAAAAGTTTGACAATTAACGTCGCGAAACCAGCGAAAGAAACGCTTCTTGCACGAGCGAAAAGAATATAAAACGTAAAAATAAGAAAGATATTTAAAAGGAGATTGGGCGATAGAAAACGGGCAGCAAAGAGGAAAAACAGCGTTGGATAAAAATCGAATAAAAGTGGAGCATGAACGAATCGAATGGCAGATCCTTGACCTAAAAATAGCGATCTCCGCTAATTTCTTGTCTCCGAAATTGATATTCAGTGACGCGATTCATCTATTAGCAAATTTACCGAACAACGGTTCCCTCTCCTCCGAACCGTTGCCGCGTTTACAGACAGTCGCGTTTAGTGCTGAAACGTGGCAATAAATTTTATCGAAATGGAATTACCAGCCAAAAGTCGTTCGTTAAATAAGACGAAACGGACGATCGTGTTTTTATCCTGGATATCGCATAAACGAAACCAGCTCTTAACGGATACACGCGGATGATCGCTGTACATCGAGCGAATCTTCTAGCACAAGCCACAACTTGCCACGAACGCGAACTATAGAAAAAAAGCGGCAGTAAAACGATCGTGCTTGAAAGAAAGACCCACGAAGAATCGTCTTAAGAAGGTGGAATTTTTGGCAAAAACGAGAAACACGCGAGAGCTTCTCCCTCTGTCAGACCAGCGACGCGCGTTTTACCGAATTAAGAATTGTTTATTCGATAAACGGACGTAAAAAAAATTACTCTTCTCGGTCGTGACTCGAATTATTTGGTCGTGCGAGAAATTTCTTTCACGGTCGATGAAAGGATCGTATCGCGAAATTCATATACGTCGATTTTCCACCAAAGTACGAATCAAATCTTTCGATTACGGCTAAACTCGAATTAAACTTCAAAAATACGACAAAAAGACAGATACGAAGGAGAAAAAGAATTAAGGAATAAATATGGATAAAATAACGCGACTCGACCGTGATCGATATCCTGGCAGATATTAAAATCGCCAATGGCCCTTGTTCGACGGATCTTTTAACAAAATCCTTTGGAAAAGGAGAGGCGCACGCTCGGATTAAAGACTATACAGAGCGAGCGAGAGAGAGACGGACGGACAGACAGAGACGAGCCTGCCTGTCTAGACGGACGTTCGGATGGTAATTCGCAGCGATGAACTAAAATGGTCAGAGACGAAGGAACGTGACTGTTCTTTTATCTGCAAAATCGGCATGAAATCAGCCTTTACCGCTCGAAGTCAAACTAACCAGATGTAAATGTAAGCACGCCTGTTTACGTCCAAATATCAAAACCCATAGCTACTTTATGCGATAATCCGTTCGAGTGACGAAATCCTTAGACGTTCGCGATTCCAGATTTATCGGCAATTCGCTGGAAAAAATATCGGCAAAGATATTTACAATTTGAATCGTTTGTACTTTTTTGGTTAATTACCATCTGGTTGCGTTGTAATTTCTCTTGCAAACTCGATGTTCCATGAATATTATGTAATCGCCAAACGTGTACGTAGAATTCCTGTGACTCATGCGACAAACTTTCCTTATTCAGAAATGATACACCATATATACGTAAATGTATAGGAAAATGATCGAGATTTACACTTTACGGAACGTAACGACAACGAAGATGTCCGATCATTCTTTAAAAAATTCCTTACGGCAGCAAACGTCGAAGTCGATAGTCGGCGGATAGAAGCGCGATCGTGCATACCGGTATTTAAAGTTTTAACCGATCTAGCGCCGCTAGCTCAATCAGTGGTCCTGCTGTAACGCGAGAACCCAACGTCCAGCTAAAGAATATTTATAGGCTGTGCGTACGTAACCACTTTAAGTCGAAGCATCCTCGATGCCGAAGAAAAAAAGACACGGCTCCTTTTAACGGTGTCTCTGTTCGAACGAACCCCTTTCTAACGGGAACGGCTCAATTGCATTGCCAATAAAAAATCGGCTGAAATCGTCGCGATAACCAACCTCGATCAACTATCACCTCGCAAAACTTACCAACTGTAAAAACGTATCCGTCTAGTCGTAAAACGATCGTACGATCGAAGGTTATAAAAATAACTCGCTGTTTGAAAATTCGAAAAAGCTGCTACAAGCCGTACGAAAATTACACTTAGAAAAATACATACTACGACAGTTCGTTTCGAGCTGATCACGCGGTACACGACTCGAGCGAAAAAGCGCGTGTACCCGCTTAGTCGTGATTCTTTGGTCCATCAGTTTTCGAACGTCACGCGTGCCACGCGTTTCCATTTCTCGTCCCTAATAAATCCAGAATACACGCGTACATAAAACTGATAATATACGCCAAGTATCGAATCATGTTCAAAGTGATTTATAACAGTGTCGATATCTAGTTGAAAATCTTCGAACGGCCTTTGTATCGAGATTCACCTGCTCGTCGCTGCTATTGCTAGAGCCAAGTATTGCGATATTACATCGCACGCAACCGTATCTATATCGAGTTATCGGCCGAGTCTTAAACTTTTTCCAGATACCAGTAGACTTTGCTCCATCGTCTTTCAGCGATGCGACGAAAGCAAATGTGTTTATACCATTCTGTTTGATCTTCTGTCAATGTTATTATCGTAGAATTTCTCGTGTTTTCGAGAAGAAACGTGAGCTAGGAAATTCAGGAGACTCGAGACTTATCCGACAGCTCGATACGTTCGAAGGAGCGTTCGTTAAAACGCATTGATATTTCCTAGATACCCTTTTTACGACGGATCATACATATGCGCGCGCGCGTAGATCGCTAGACGGAGCGACAAACCGCGTGGAAACGCTGCATCGGTCGCGATGGTGTGTGATCGATAAAAAGCGCGACACGTTTCGCGACGAGCGGGTTTACCGTCGACACGGTTGCTCGTCGCGCTTCTCACCGCCACCGTTCTTGAAAACTAACCGCCGGGAATCGTTATGACTGCTAGTCGATGGTTAAGTGCAGTGTCACGGTCGCGATACGGAGTCGCGAGCGACCACGTGCCAGCGAGATAACGACCGGAGCAGCGGGTATTCGTGCGCAAGATGAAATAGGAAATCGGTGGGATCGCGGGGGCTTTGGGGCAGTGCAGTTCACAGGGTGCTGAATGCGCGCGTATATATAATCGCCTTGATGTCACGCCAAACCGACTTGCCTTTAAAATTAGAAACGAAGCCAGCCCGTGGCAATTTTGCGAATCGAACTCGCGAATCGAATTGGCGATCGAAAATGTACCGTCCTTTGTCGTATGGAGTCTGCTACCGATAACGTCATCGATAAATAAGAATTTCGCAAGCCACATTCGCCGACCCCTTTAATCAAAAAGTAGAGAAAAGCGGCGACTAGATGGCGGATTTTCACGCGCATTCCTAGTTTTTGCGATAGAACTCGCAAAGTAGATCTCGGATTACGAAAAGGCATTATGAAAACAGAGCTACGTACATCTTCGATATTTTACACAGTTTTCCATATTGCGCGCATTTTCTACAATTTTTCGCTTTCAAATTTCTCATAAATGCGTAAAGATTCGCTGTCCAGCGACCACGTTGCGAATATCGCTTTTCAAGTTTACCATAGATTTTATCGTTATTTCTGTCATCCTCTTGCGATAAACTATCTTGAAAACTGAACATTAATCCTTCGTTCTTAGGAAATTGAGAAATTAAAGAAAAACGGAATCGATCGATTTGGCTTATGAAAAGTTCGAATATCGTTAATACGACCATATTATCTATAATTCGATATGTCTATAGATCGAATGCAATTAACCGCGTAAAGTATACGTTGCGTACAACGTAATTGGTACGATCGAATCAATCGTAACTGGAAAAACTTGAGATATTTTGCAGCACTCGAAGGCGACATTTACAACTATGTGGTACGAGGGACATATCTAACGATTCATTTTAGCTAAACAGCGTGCATCGAATATGCATCGAACCGGTATGACGTAATTTGATAAAGCAGGCGAGTCGCGCGTGCACGTTGCTCGGGTCGCCAATTGTTCAATCGCTTTAATAAAATCGAACGATACGGTGTACGTAGCCGTATCAAAGATCACCGCTGTCTTTTTCTATAGAATTTACTCTTTCCTCTTCTCTGTTTCGATCGATGAATGTACGTACCGCGTACACAAAGATTAAGCACATTACATTTCCGATATTTTACAACTTCGTAAAAGCAAGATTAATAAACTTAGTAACCTCTCGTACACATTTATTGTACCACCGAAACCAGTTTATTTACGATTAATTACAATTACCTAGAGCTGTGTTTCGATGCTCGTATCGGCCCGATATACACGGTGATCGAGAATGCAACTACAAAGAAAGAATGCCGAATACATACGCCTTACCTGTTCTTGTTCCAGCCGTCTTAGCAGAAAGACCGGCGGACACAACGGTCCAAAGAATTTCACAGCAAAAGTAAGCGGAAATTTGCATTTCGATTTCATTCGTTCGAAAGAAAACAAAATATTCAACGAAAGAACAATAGCCAGATATAGCGTGAAATATGCGGAACGATGCAAGGTCACGATTATTGCCCGTTACGGATCGTTTCTCAACGAGCCTCTTCTATCGCGTCCATACGTTCGTAAGCGAGGAAACACGGGACAAACGTCGAGCTACCCCTTAACCAACCTTGAAATACGCTCCTAATCGCGTTAATCGCGAGTACCACCGCTCTTTCTATTCATTATCGATACGATGTTTTCTAACTACAAAGAGCAATACTTTATCGCGACTTTATCGCGTCTTCTCGACTTTCGAATAAATGTATCGTAATCATTGTGCGGTTCGTGCGTGAAAACATCCCCCTCAACCTTCCCGCGTATAGTTACAGACCGCTGTACCGCGAATAAAGAAAGAAGTAGCCGGCAAGTGCAACTGCTCGACAAAAACTGCTCGACTTTAACATAATTATTCGTTTCTCGGATAAGCTAATTCCTTTTGATACGTATTTGGAAACTTTTGTCGCGATGAATTCGCGTAATCTTCGACGATCGCTTTATTCGCCCGATGATCTCCGGTAATCGTAACTTGGATTAATTAGGAGGTCGCACGGGATAAATGTCACCAAGGTGAGCTACGATCGTCAACGGTTCGGACGTTCGCTCGATGTCGAATTATCCAACTTGAACGCGGTGAAACTTTACTCTAAAGAAAGAACGATCGGTGGAGCGACCGAAAATCCAAGGCGTTCGATTCGAGAGCGAAAGGCAGACGAGAAATGGGAGTGTAGAGGGGTAAAAGTTTGGCTCACCGAGCAGATAATGTCGTATCCATTTTTTCTTGGGCGGGGGCGGCATCCAGCTGCGTACCGGCTCGTCGTTGACGACCACGTCGATTATACCGACGACCTGCGTCGGCATCAGACTATTCGCATCTCTCAGTCCGTTTACATTGTTATTCGTCTCGTTAGCGATGTCGATCGCACGCTGCGCTCCCGCAGCTTTGACCGCGTTCAAATTCATACGAGGTTGAACCGCCGCTGTGCCATCCGAAACCAACAGAACTCCCATGTTCCCGACGATCACACGCGTTCTCGCGCACGCTGCTCTCCGCTGCGTACGACACGCGCGCCAACGAAAAAGAGAAAAAGGAAAAATAACGAGCACACGGATACACACGCACCGATACACGCGATCGACGTACGGACGTTCCTCTTCCCTTTCGGTACATTCAAGCGACAGTTTCTACGACCATTCGCGATGCTGCCCGATAATTTTCTACTCTCTATAATCGGAGATCGGGTCGGCGATGCCTCCTCGTCACAGCCGTGAATTTCCGATCAGGACGATAGCGAGATTCGCGTTCCCTTGTGCCGCAGTCGGGACAGTACCCTCTTGCTCCGCGCTCGGAGTCGGTACTACGACGACGGTTAAGGTCCGAAGCACGAGAACGAGGCGTACGGCGCTACGAGCGACCACCGCACCACGACGTACACGTACCGCACAGCACAGCCGTAATTACCACGATAACTTTCCAATATACATAGATGCCGATGGCTTTGGAACTTTCTTCGATAGGAACTTGGATCCGTATGCGTGCACGGTTACACCAGCAGCGAGGAGCTTCCCTTTAACGGCGACGAACCAATGGCCTGGTAGTATAGTATACGAGGTAGATAAACACGTCGTTGCTCGGTGGTCGGGTTTTCGAGAACGCATAGCCTTGCGACGACCGATAAAACTGTCGTCCAGGACGTGTCGAACGGAGCGGTCGCTCGAAAAGAAGTGGAAACGACCGGGAATGCGAAGCGCGTGGAAAAGAGAGAGGGCTGCGTCACAGTTTCATTTCAGAGAGGGGAAACGGTTACGACGAATGAATACGACGAGGTCGCTGTTTATACCGGCAAGAAAAAATCACAACTTTCGAAACATTCGCGACACCGTGTCTCGTGCGTCGTGGTGTCGCGTTCGACGAATCTCCTTGTGCGCCCCAGTCTCCACGGGTTCAAATTCCTCTTTGACTAACTAACATCGACAGCTTCGATATCCAGAAATCCTTGATCGAGCATCCTCGTCGACCGACGTTCGTCTCGACAGTTTCGTTGCTCGTCGATCGTATACGTTCCTCGATTTCGCGATTATATATGGTCACCGACGTCTTCGAAACACGATCGATGCCCATTTATCGAAATCAACGTTCCATCGACTCGTCCATGTTCGATTTAGCTCGGAGAATAGCCGCGACTCTCCGAGACAATACGCGTAAGATTTCTAGAAGTGTCGATCGTGCGTGAGCAAATCCAAACACGCTATCCTAGATCGCAACACGGCTATGGATTTCTTATTCGACGGATCGCACTTGTGTAATCGCGGCTGATAAAGCGGCGTCTCGAGTATCCGTGTATCCGCGTATCCGCGACGACGACGCACATCCAGACCGGCGACCTTTTGCGCGTATCTAACAGCCGGTCTGACTTCTCATGTATGTATGTATACGCGGCTCTACGACTTGCTCCTCTAAAACCAATCTATATTATACGACACGACGACTCCGCCAGCTCGATAACAGAGACCACAAGGTCGATCGATCAACGAGTATCGCGTCGGTATGTCCTTCTTACCAATTTAAAGAAACCGATTTAAAGAAACAACGACCGGTCGCTCGTATCGATCGTTCGATCGCCCGTGTAATTTGCCAAACGAAGGAATCTCGTAACCGCGTGAGTCGCGGGTGCCGACTGAAGTCTAAACGTAAGTGCCACCGCCTCCAACCTGAGGATGACGATCCCCTGTTCCCTTACCCCACCTCATCGGCCCGTGCACGCCACCAGTGGCGACGGCATGGCAGCAGCGACGCCGACCAATCTCCTCTCGACCCTCCGCCGCCGCTTTCCGTCACATCTCCGTTCGCGCGAGAGTTGCCTCCAGTCACCCGCGACACTCTGTCCTTGTCGCCCGAAGGCACGCTGTCTATCTCTTCGTCGGAATCCTTCTGTACGTATATATACATATACATATACATATATACATGCATACATATATATATACGCGCACGCGCGCGTGCGCGCGCACACACACATACGAAAGTACTATGTACGATGTACGACGTGTTGAAACTCGAAACGGCCGCCGCGAAATCGCGTGTGCGTTTCGAAACGTAATCGGAGCGAACGAGAATCGTTAGCCTCGCTCGACAACGAATACGCTCGATGATAGAGAAACTCGTCGACGTAGGTGACAAAGAGGGAGAAATACGGAGAGAGTCGACGACGTTTCGATTGAGTCGTTCGACTTCGAAACGCGTTCCAACGCAGGCTCCTTTATCTCCCTGTTCAGTAACTGTTACATTCTTGTTCTTCCGTGTTCGTTGGCACGCAATGGTTGGTTTTAAAGAACGACTGACGCAGTGCCCCGTCACGTAGAGAAACTGGATCCTCGTCGATCGTCGACAGATTAGGAATCGAAGGCGATCGCGCGGAATCGCTCGAACCCAGTGAATTATGCATGCTCGCCGTAATAGGCAGAACAATCGATTACTTATTTAACACGACGCGCGCGTCTCGTCTGTGCGCAGCGTGTCTGTGCGATTCGGAATGGCGAAAAAGAAAAAAAAAAAAAAACAGTTATTGTGCGCTCTGAATTTTGTAGCTAAGAATACACGAGGCCCCCGACTGCGAGGACGCGCACATTAATATGCAATATGCACGCGTGTCCGATTGTGCTCGATCGAGGCATCGAATCAACGTGTTTTCGACCCGCGTCACTTTACTTCGTTTCAACCGAGATAACGTTCCTTAAACACGTAATGTTTCTGTTTTGACACACTTACCGTCGATAATCAGCATCTTCTCTTCGCAAAATAAGTCATCTTGCTCTGTACGTTCCCGCTTTAACTTGGCACCTGAAAACGTAATAAGGAAAATCGATAGTTTCGGATCAAGGAGAAGAAGAAGAGAAAGATCGATAAAATGTTTGGTAAACGTTAATTATAATACCCAACGGATCGTAATTGTTACGCTTCGCCTTAAAAATGCAACGTGCCCCTTTCCATCCCCTATGCGCAATGTCACCGATAAACGCGGCAGCATGCAGCGGCGAACAGGAGAACAGCGACTGACTACCAGCGGCGCACCGGAGCGCAACACGTCACCGTTCCGTTGCACTTCCATCGCGTTCCTGGTCTCGATCCTTCGTTAGATTTTCTTCGACGCATCTCACCGCGGCGTATAAGCGTATAAGCTTGAATCCACAGGTCGATAAGGTATGAAAAATTGAAGGAGGCGCGTCTGCACGTGCTAACACGGTAGGGGAATGGACAAGGATATTCCCCTAGTTTAGCAGGGTGAGCGGCAACGATAGATCGAACGGTGTGGTGGGGAAAAACGAAAACGCCGGGGAATACCGTCTCGCTTTATCTCTGTTCCTCCCTCTTTCACCGGGTCAGCCGAGGACTCGGCAACGTCGCAATTGATCAGAACGCCACGCGGCCGGACACGCGTGGTGGGGGCTTGCCGGGGACAAGGCGCATGCGCACTCGTGCGACTCATTTGCCCGCGTGCTCGTTCGCCGACACAGTGCACCGCTGCGCGTTCTGCTCCGTTTTACTTTGCCCTTATTTACCCCGTTCTTCTACTCTAACCCACTTTGTTTTCTCTCAATCTATTCGATCGGCGATCGAATTCGTTCGTCTCTATCCCGTTCGCGTTGTTTCAACGGCGAACGCGTGACCAAAGGTCCTTCTAGAAACTGCTCTCGTGTTCGTTTCGCCTATTTTTCTGCCACGCAATTCATCCTCTCGTACTTTCGTCCTCTATTTTCCCCTCTTCGCGATACAGACTCGCACAAAGTCAGCTAATCCGCGCGTATCTGCGGATAGTGTGAATGTTCGTCGGTAACGACCAGTGGGTTACGAGCGCCCCTACGACAGTTTACAGAACGGCGCACAACGCACTCCGACTGATGCTGTGCGGTAGGAGTGGTTAGCGATGATGCAGCGGTCGATCGCAGGCTTAAAGTCCTGGGATAGTCGAGCGATACCGATTTTAATGCCAACAGACTTTAGTACACGCCGAAGCTTCGTCAGAAGTATTATTCGAATAAAAAGAAAAAGCTACCTCGACGCCCAAAAAATGTGTAAAATTTGCATATCCGTGGTCTTTGAGAAATTTCGATCGGGTTTGAATCAATTACGCGTAACCATGGAGGAAAATTAAATCCCTCCAACGCACATAGGTACTTCTTCCTTGGGATCTGCGCTTCGCACGCCTATCGTGCTAAACACGCGCACGCTACGTGCGTTATGAAGTTGTAAAGCTGAATTGTAAAGCATCGTTTAAGTACACGATAGACAGACTTAAATTATCGTTTAATGCGCATTGCCTGTTATATCACGCACCACCGTGCCAGCGAGCACGCGCAACGCGGTAACAGACCGGATGCGCGGAGATAGGGAGCGAATTACAACGTTTAAATCATCCGTATTACGATCGTGTTCGTGTGCGAGACCGGTATATACTCGTGGTTTTCCACTTTATAAGCCGGTATATATCGAACTCGCACAACTTTCAATTCTTCTTTTACACATTTACGTGCTCGTAACTTTTTCATAAATGAATTCGTTAAAAAAACCGATCGTTTATTTTATAAAGACAACGAAGAAAATGCATCGTTACAGAGTGCAAGAAAGGTTTTATTGGAAAATCATACGCGCGTATCTTTGTAAGGAATCTCGTTTCAACGCATTTATCACCGAGTTACCCGATAATGAGGGATCGCTCGATAACGTTGTCAGTAAGAAAATCAAGCCGCAGGGATAAAATTGAGGCGTATCGCGAAACGCGCATTTTCCCGTCACTCCTGTCGCACTTCAACCGTGCGCACAGAGGCGTGACCGTGAAAACAAGGGATCGATCCCCCGATACGCGTGTATATTCACCTTCCTTTAAGATTTCATCACGACCCACAGGCAAAATAGACAAACGCAACAATACGTCGGTATTACATACGCTCGTTACATACCGTACCATCTTTTTCATTCTATCTCTCTAACCCCCTCTTTTCCTCTACTTCTCTCTTTAATAATTGCAGAAAAACTCATATCTCTATAAGATAGAGATATCAATCGTTCCCGATCTTTCTGCTACATCTTATATGCGACGAAAAATGAGCTTCCCCCAGATCGAAGGATTAATGTCAGATAAGATTTATACCTCGTCGATATACAAGGATGAACGAATGTAGATAGCACCGAATGTCTCGTCCGTAGCACCCAAATTTAAACTGCCTTTTGCCAGTTCACCTGACACGTTCATTGAGACGCGCGTTGACGCGCACGAACCCACGAAACGGGAAGATCGATCTGACCTGTATCGTACGTGTATTTTTTTTTTTTTTTTGCCCGCCTGCCTGCCCGCCTGCCTCCTGCCTGGCTGCCTGCCTGCCTTCCTTCCGCGGACGTATAACGCACCACGCGTGGCTACCTGCGCGATCTCCTTCATTCCCCCCTCTCCGCCGTTCCACTTCCCTAACCGGAGATAGCCAGTGTCCACTGCGTGTTTCTATGTACCGTGTGTGGCAGTGTGCGCACCAGCGGCGCACGCTCGAGAATTGCTGCTGATCGTAACGAACCGCGCGATAAATCAGATGCGTGCGCGATAACGATGGAAAAAGCTGCATGAATATCGCGCGAGTGAGACAATAGCGAGAAAAAGCGTGGTATCGATACGCGAAACGACACGGGACGATAAAAGGGAAAGAGACAGAGGACCACCGACGAAGGGACAGCCAGAGGTGTCCTCCTGGATTCCAGCGAAAAGGAGGAGAACGAGTGCAAAGAAACGCAAAGATAAAGGGGAAGAGCGGTAGGAAAAGAGAAGGCGCGCTGGCAAACATAAACGGCCGTGTACAAGTAGGTGGCGCGCTCGTGAATGAAGCACAAAAGCTGTCGTAGTTTCTAGAGTCAGTGACCGGGGGTCCTCTGACTCCCCACTATACCTTGGTGTATACAGGTTCGTTCCTACCGTCATCGTCACCGTAGCGCACCACGGTCACCATCGTTACCCCTCCAAAAGCGATATCGCGTATCCCCACCTCTCTAATCCACCATCGCCTCTTCCTCCCACCCCTTCCGCCCTTTCTCCTCGTCTCAGTCCCCTGGCGCAGCGTCTACCCCGCGGTTCCCCGCTACAAGCTAACGTGTACCCTTCCCTCTACGTACGCTCCCACCTAAGCCTAACTTCCGCCACCCTTTGCCTTTATACGTGCCCAGTGGCCTCTGTACGTGCACGTTTCTGATGGCTGGTTCACGTTGGATCGACGACCAGAGGGGAACCCGATGCATACGGTCAACTAAATCGCACCGCTTCACCCCTGCTCTCCCCTCGCTCGATTCCACTCCCACTCTCTCTCTCTCTCTCTCTTCTCTCTCTCTTCTTTACCTTCTCTCTTGACTTTTCAACCTTCTATCTCCTTGAAACTTGTAAACACTTCGCCTGACCGCTTGTCAATCGCGATACACTTTCACGCAACGATATTAACGCGAAAAGCCTTCGAGTTTAACGTTCATCGCGAGATAATGTTTAATCAATCCGAGCGCAAGCCGACTCGCGATAAAAAAATTTCTGAGAAAAATGCGGGCGTTCGCATGTTCCGAAATTTCGATATCGCGCGGATTATAGTAGGAGTTGACGTAAAAGGTAATCGAGGCGAGGACTTTTTATCGCAACGGATCGTACTAGCTGGCGGAACTACCGGTTCACCTCGACAATGATCGTATAACTCGTAATCAGCCACGCAGCGACTGGTTTAGCGATTTTTTCGCGAAACTTTATCGCGACGAATCATTTGACTCGGGTAAAGTCAATGTAATCGTAGAGAAAGAGACCGATGGCATAGTGGCGTGCCGTCACCGCGCGTTTCGTGCTCGCCGAGAACTCTTTCGCGTGTGCTAAGACTCGCTTTACAGGATCGGTCGGTTGAGTCATTGACCTGGGAAAACGCGGGAATCAAAGGGACACGACGATGGTACCCCTCGAGCGATCGACCGAACGCTTTTGCGATTATTATCGCGTCAACCATCTAGCTCTAACGTGTCTTCGTTACCGCCTTAGAGCCATCACCGAGCTCGTTAAACAGAGAAACCCACCTAAAAGATGTTTCATCGAGATAGACCGATAACTCGAACAGAAATGCAGGAGAAATTCGTACGTGGATTTTGTAGCACGATTTTATTTTTATGGAACTTTCCAGCGCGTAACGCGTAAAAGCCCGTCAACCTGTTTGAGAATCACTGTTGCGAGGGAAATCATACCTAATTTGGAGGCGGTGAACGCATGGGTCATCGCGTGCTATTCGCATGTACACTGCAGTGTTTCTCATTCCCCGCACACGTATTTTGCAATTATATTTTTTCTTTGCAGCAGCGAGAACGTTAACGGTCGCTTTTTGCGATACCGTCCCAATGCCAATTCCTATTCTAAGCTCATAAAGCAACTCTTAGTTTCGTAATATTTTTTCGAGTACTGAGAAAACCATTCTGCTACAAAGTACCATAGGGCTATTTCTCGACATTGATACGCGATTATCGAATCTATCGTTATGGTTGGACACTGTGACGATCAAAAGTTTAAATATAATAATTAACAAAAGTTTGCATAAAAAAATTCTCAAATCTTCAAAGATCTAACAGAATAAGTAAAACAAGTAAAGCAATAAAGTATACCGAAAGAAACAAACGTTTCTAACTTTTCTCCAAATCTATATAATTTTGCGATTTGTTTCAAAGCTTATTTCTTACGGTGAGATTCGCGTTTGGATGGAACGTGGATTTTGTATTGTCACTCGTTCTTGCATGAAACGAGCATCAAGCCGGTAGAAGATTTTCAGGAAGCAATTCGCAGCGTTAAGCTATTCTACGTATTTGTATGTATTGTGAACGGTAGCCGAAAAGTGGCGCGTGGTACTCACCACGTGGCTCGTTGGAGTTGTGATGGTTGGAGTGGGGAGCTACAGCGAGCGGATGATCGGAGGAGGAGGAAGAGCTGCTTGCGAGGCGCTCCCTCGTTTTCTCCTGCTGCTCGACGAACCGCGCTGCTTCCAGCAACGTTTCCAGGCTCATCCTGACGTTGCCGATTCGCTCCACGACGAGCTCTGTTCCTTTTCAAGATCCTTCGGGAGATTGAGACTCTGCGATCGGACCGTCGATTCCCGTCGCCGGCTGCCGAGGACGAAGAAGTCGAGAGCCCGTTCTCGTGTCTCAACCCTCCTCTTTTTCTGCTGCTGCCAGCCGCGGGTGGCAATCTACAATCCACAAAATACAAAAAATAACCATTTGGTTATACTGAAAATGCACCGGATCGCAGTGTCACTTCAGAGCGAAGGGTGGGGGTACGTAGCAACTCGTTGGATCTTGATTTGTCGACCTTGGCAAACGCGAGAGGAGAAGACATATGTAATAACGTAAATACTCGCGTTCGTTTCATCGTCCGCGATTTATTTAATAACCAGCGTATGATACACCAAGAAAGAGGTAGAAAGCCAATTAACTGGACATGGTACGACACTTAATCGACGCCACGGCAAGTGCGAACCTCTGTTACCGTGAAAAAATTACACATGTCACATCTTCTCATTTGTTTTGCAGGGACACGGCTTCGGATCGACCAACAACCATTTCAACTGCATGATCGTTATTTTTCCTTAACGTTTGACACTTTGTTGTTCGATAATATTATTAGCTTCTTCGTACGGAGCTGCAGACGGTACGGACACGACCGGTGTCTGAGTATACGTCACGTGACGTACGCGTGACGTAACGCAGTCGCGCGGGAAGCTTTATCCCCTCCCACGTACCGTCTTCGTAATACCTCACGGAGGAGGTGCGCAAGCGCAACGTGCGCTTTCCTGGAGCACAGAGCATTAACACGCATCTTGAGTTCCGATCGCTGGAAACAATCTAACAGTCAAAAAGAAAATAACGCGAAGAGACGCCGTTCATATCGTTCATAATATATATCTCGCAATTTACTGCTTGAAACACGGTTGCGAATATACTTTACAAAAAAGTTGTTCTCCATCTACCATAATCTTGATACTGATGAAATAATAAATTGTAAGGAAAATCTTATGCATGATATACAAATTTTAGATATATTATATGTAACAGCATTAATAGATTGAAGATTAATCAACATGACAAACGATAAATCGGTATGTTTATGTATTCTTTATGTTTACGTCTTATCTATTATAAACATTAATGAAAGAAACAAATTTCAATAAAATAATCGAGAATGATAAAGCTGGACATCCCAAAAGTATATAAGGAACAGAAATTTGGGAGATTTCAATTAAATAGAAGTTGAACTAGATGTTGTTAAATGGAAAATTATGGAGCGCACTTTACACTTTTGTAATGGTTAAACATTCACTGACACTAAAATCATAGTAGAGCATAAGGAGAAGATACGCAGTGGCTTTAGAAGGCGTTGTCGCATCTTAACGAGTTGGATTAATTTTCCTGTGATGTAGCGTCGATAGCAGAAACGAGAGTCGTTACGTGGCGTTGATACGCGCAAGAGCGTATTCGCGAATACAAACATGTAGAGTGTAGAGTGTAGAGTGTGTAGAGTGTCGGGTGCGAGCAGTCCGAGAAATCAGTGAGCGAAGGAAAAAGGTTGACGAGACAGAGGCGGGAAAGGCGACGCAGAGAAACGAGGTTCCGCCGCTGATTTGAAAAGTAGATATATCCCGGGCAATGTAATCGCGAAAGCGTACCACGATTACAAGCGGATACAATTGCATTCCATAGTAGGCGCAACCATGCAAAAATAGGAAAGAAGAACACGATGCACTGCGTGCTGCGAGTTCGAGTAAAGGAAAGGCTCTGTCTATCGAAGAGTATACGAAAAGTCAAGAAGCGTGCCGTAGACCGAACGAGCTCCTTAAACTGACAAAGCGACACACACGTTAGACGGGCGACGCACGCACCGTTGGCCAATAGGAGCTTGCTATAACGTGACGTCATGAGTTGAAGTACCGTGCGATTGGCTAGGTCTATTATGGCACGGAAAACACGCCACGCAACCACCTATACACATGTTAATTAAATAGGCGATAGTTCTGACGAGATAATGTTCCGCGGAGGGTTTTAAACGGGCGTGGTAACGCCAGAAACCGCTGGAAAATAATCAGGAACTTACAGGTACGCTACCAATATATTTCGGTCACAATGGAAACACGCTGGAACCCACTTTCACGGTAGAAATCAATTTCTTGCGAGAATTTCAACGATATTTCTCCTGTCAAATACGCGACACATGAGGAAAATCACAAGGCACTTGTCAATTTTTGAACAGCGGACGATCTCGCGACGTTTTACGATACACGACGGTTATAACCTGATCGATCTAGCGCGTGGCAGAAACATTTTACAAGTGCTAACCACTGCGCATCAACAGCCATGCTTGCTTGGCCACGATTCACGTGTCTGGGGCCCGAGGTATAGACCAATCAAAGCGCGGTTCATGACGTCACCTGGCTGTATCGACCAATGAGCGCGGCCCATGTGACGCAGCACTCCGCTGGGCGTGTAAGAGAAGTGTCGAGCTGCTGTATATTGCTCGTTAGTTGGTGCACTTTTTTCCTGATTTTCTCACGTTTTCTTCGGTACCATTGCGAAAAATCTATCGAACCGAGGTCTCGGAACCAGACGATATCTTTTACGAACACGCTTACCTTCCGGTGGACGCCAGAACGGACGAATATCGCGACAATCGTACACAGCACACCCGACACCCGGCTCGCCCGGGCAAACACTCACTCCGATCTCGGCGGCGTCACCCTCTGCCACCTTTTGTCACGTTCCTTCTCTGTCACATGGATCGGACCTCTACGCTGTTGCCACTTCTACCATATAGAACCATACAGTTCATTGTTTACTTTTGCGCGCGCGCCAAAACCACGTCCCGTCACTTTTTCTTACCTAATTTCCTACCTTTCCTTTTCCTTTCTTTCGATTTACACGAGATATCTTTTTTAATAGTCTGTCAAATCTTTGTCACGCAATCAAAAGATCATTCTACTATTCTACTAAATATTATTTCAACTAATAAAATTTTACTTATGTTTAAATAATTACGTTTCATCAATTTAAAAGTGTACGTTCATTTAAAAGATAATCATAACAACTTGATGTCCTGAAATGTGGTATACATACTTTTAATGGTGTATAACTATATAAAACGTTTTTAAGCTACATACGTCTTTATTGAAACAGAAATGTTATTAATAAAAGTAAACCAGAGAGATGTTTAGCATCTATATTTAAGAGAAATATGGATTAAAAATAAATATAAAGATTAATGTTCATCGTTGTTTTGTAAATTATTATCACTATATATATATATATATATATATATATATATATATGTATGTATGTATGTATATATATGATATATATATATATATGTATGTATATATATATATGATATATATATATATCGTAAATAAAATTAGCTCAAGTTAGTTTTAAGCTAGCATAAATGATAATGTGTTTAGTATACGATCATGGCTTGGCTTATCTGTAAGAGAGTCAATCGAAAGCCTTGTAATCCCATGACTGTATATCATAAATAAAATATTTGTAAGTATTATAAAAATACATTTATACATGCACTTGACCTAAAATATGAAATTTACTAAATTTATATAAAATACGTATAGTCGCAATTGTTTTCTAACAGAGAGGAATGAAAATATAAGGTATTAGATATTATTAAAAATATTTTACTTTGTATACATTTTGCACAAAATATATGTAATATATAATTTTAAATATTTACATACATTTAATTATTACTTGTAACCTTCTAAATGATATATAAAATTCAATTCACTGTAATTTGCTTCGTTATTAAGAAGTTGGTAATTTTATTTTCCATGAAAAATTGATTTCACATATATTTTTTCTTCCTGCAATTTATAATCTAAAACAAATTCAGCAATGCAAAGTATGACTAGAATTTGCACAAAATATTATATACTACAATCTACATACAGATCTCGGTAAATAATATTATCATGGAACACGTTTTATTTCTACGAACATGAAGAAATTTATAATTCTAGATTTTCTTTTCCTATCGATTTTTCTAAATCCTCCATTCATTATACGTATATTCTTGACTAATTTTTATACGACTTCAATTCCCGTGCGTTAATTATAAGTATTCTAAATGACGTTCAACCTTTGTTTGCTATTGAAATTACATATTAAATATTTAAATATAAAGAACATGCATATACTTCGAAGTTAGTACAAATTTAATTTTGTGTGAATTGCTGATTTGTAATAAATCATATGTGTGTTACTTACACAATTGTTGAATACACTTAACAAAAACGTACGAGCTATAAAAAATAGGCGTCATGGAACAGAATATGTCGTGTTGTTACGTTTGTACGTATCAGCACCGTCATTTATATTTAATGATCATCTTTAAATCCTATTTCCTTCTCTAGCACATATAAGAATTTATTTGAACTTATTCGATATTTCGATATAAGTTATTTTATGTTATATCGTACTATGAAAACAGCGAAAAATACTGTGAAGAAAATTATTACAGATTTAAAGCGGAACATTCAAAACATAGTTGCACAAACTGTTTTCTGTGTAATACTTCTTCTAGACGAAACATAGTTCTAAGGGTGTGATACTAATAATTTACAACGTCATTTCACTAAGCAAATTGTTCACAATCTTTAGCTTTTCTTTCAACGTTGCATATAATTCATATTTACTGTATGTTACTATATTTTAAAAATAATAAATTAGGCTTAATATGATAGGCCTTAGAAACAAATAACATTTAAAACTCTTTTTCACAGAAGGAATTTAAAAACTAAATAATCCAATTGCTTCTTTGGAACATTTAGAATAATTAAAACATTATATGATTTACCTTATGATACTGCACATTCAATAATAAAAGTAAACAAATACTTTATAGTTATCATAAAGATCGTCTAAATAATTACTTGTATTACAGCCAAAATTAAGAAAAACTTTTATGTAAGTTATGTATTTTTTTTTTTCATTTTTTCTTACTGAATATTTTCTTTAGATACTGTAAATGTTGACTAACATAAGAAATAACAATTTTAACTAGATAATGCTTCGTTAATCATTAGTTATCTGCTCAAATTACTAACATAGAGATGTTTAAGTTCTGTCTTTGGCGTATTTTCAAAAAGCGCAGCTCGATTTTGCCCCTCTCCTTTCTTTACCCAATGACCGTAAACTCTGAAGGCACAACCATCGATAACCTATAACAAAAATTACGTGAATATTATTTCATCAATCTATGGGATAACAAGCCGATGAGTAAGACATGCTAAGCAAATAGGAAAAATACCTTCCGCAAAATTTTGATCCTGTAAGGGTCTGTGCACGCTACGTGAGTCGAAAGAGGTTCAGGCGTACTATGGAGACGCTTAATCCGAACGACCGCGCGAACACAAATAATTGCTAACTGGAACTTTTTCCTTGCATTAAATGATTTTGCCTTTAATTCCTGTATAAAACGTAAGAAAAGATAAAAACTTTGAAAATGTTTACAGTCTATGTATAGTTACATATTTCGATTACAAAAGTGTTATTAAACACAATAATGTTAATATGTTAATGCAATGTTAAAACATGTATGTTACATACATATACGCTGCATTCAGTAGAAAGGTAATATTAGGATATGCATAATAAAGTAATGGCATAGTAAACAGCTGTTATAATAGTGAACAGCAAATGAATGCCATCTTAATCTTCGAGAAGATGGCAAGTTCTTTGAAAACTAGCAGAAAGAGAAACAGAATAAAATAGGAGTCATATTATATGTAGATAAAGCTTCAAACATTGCATTTTTATAGTAATTTTTCGATATAACACGCAAACATTGTAATTAATGCATATATATTATTTCAATTATGTTTCAATATTGACTCACTTTACATGCATGCTGTGCTTTTTCTGAAATATTATAATCTATCAATTATGTATTATTATAACCGATGGAGACAAATTTATATGCGTTGCTCCCTAAGTATATAAAAATATTTTAGTGAAATAATATATGTCGTGAACAAAAACAAAAATAAAATATAATACATATAGATATCATTATTCATTTTGATTAAGTTGAAACATTAATAAAAGTTAAAATGTTATTTGTTATTTATAAACATATTACATAAAGATTACGATAAAAAACCCACATTTAGTGACAAACAAAATAAAAATAAAAAATAATTTACCAAAGCTAACTGAGATATCCTACTCAGACGCCGCGAATTAGTCGATAGTGAACGTTTTAAAGGAGCGATGTCTTGATCCCATAGCTGTAATTCCAATAATTTTCCGTTTATCAGAGTAGTAAGACTGTCTTCTTTTATTTTAAGAAATTACTTTCAGATTAATCATATACATATGTAAGTTATTAAATTTTCTAATATAAACAGAAATTTGCGTAACAATGTTTGATATTTTATAAAAGCATGTCACTATGGATATAGGCAGTTGAACATATAAAGCAAACGAATAAAAACAAAAATAGAAGTATAATACAAATATTTTAAGTGCGTGGAATAATAAATATTTCGTACATATTCTACTTTCTTTGCTTAAATATTTATATATCACGATCACGTATGTATTATACTAAAATACTTACCATTGTATGGAAAAATGAATGTTCCAAAGCTTCTTTGATGCTAATTCTTTTCTTCGGGTCAACAACTAATAATTTTCTGATCAGATCTTTCGGAGCTTCTGAAAACAGAATAGAAATTTAATTACTATACAAAATTTATAAATATTGAGGATTATGTTGTAAAATCAGAAATTATATCGATACATTAACACGTTGAATGCCACGCCAGTTTTACAAGGTTTGGCCGTGGCGCCACGATGAACCTTTTATTATGCGATACATATAATGTTGAAATATTACTTACAAGAGATATGTTACGGTGTATAATCATCATTAATGAATTTACCTCGCTGAGGTCACCGGTGACCCCTATAATAGACATAATAAGACATAATAGATCCATATTTCATGTATAAATAAAATTATTTTTATATGTGTTATACTGCATTAATTTCGTTACACCATTGTAGTAACGATGGTAATAATAAAAAATGTATAACTATTGACATTCGATATCATCGGTGACTCCCACGGCGTCACGGCCAAGTTGAGTGCTGGTTACCGTGTAACCCCCCGCCCATGGCATTCAACGTGTTAAGAAACGTACATATAACAGCACCTTCATTATCTTCTTCATTTAGAAAAATAATGTTTATCATGTTCAAAGATTTGACAATAACAACTATTGTCTTCAATATATTTTCCTTGTATGAACCAGCTCATCGAGGTGATACACCTTTGACGATTACTCAAGATGATATTATCATGGATTATAATTTATGCTTGTTGTTGTTACAATTCAATGACAGAGAGATAAAATTGTATGTCTGTGTGTTCGATCGTTCGCGGAGAGACGCGGTCGCGGTCACGGTAGATCACGCCTACGAGAGTCGTAAATTCTCGTTACGATACGATAATCGACGCCACGAATTAGTCGATCCTCTATTTCGGTTAAGATAATAGAGGTAGTTAAAACGATGATAACACTGTATTAACAGATTAAAACATACACTTTATTTCAACAACTTTGTAGATTTACTACTTTACGCGTGATGCACGTGGATGTGTTGTCAGCGAAGTGTAAATAACAAGTTAAGATGATAATTAATCAAAGAACAAACCAGTCAGGATGTTGACTGATCTAAGGATAAAAAACCAGTGAAGTTCAGTGATAAGGCTGTAGCGGAGGAAAACTATTGATGGGTGTGCCTAGTGCACGGAACCATCGGATTCGTTGATGGCAGTTTTCGTTAGGAAAGTGAGGACAACGGTCATTGCTGCTAATTGGAGGAGGAAAAGGCTGGTGAGTAAGGGTCGGAGCTGGCCGCCTCCGATCGAAGGTCGCCCCTGGGTGGCATAGTACATGGGAAGAACCGCTTTCCTGTGTTCTCTCGGAATGGGCAATCTAATAGGCAAATCTAAGAAATACTTCAACTTGAAAGATAATCTTGTGGTCTGAAGGACCTTAACTATGAAAATGTTAAGATTTATGATGGGTCCTTAAGACTGTCGAGGGTCAGCAATAAGGATGTTTAGACATTTGCTTAGTCACCTTGCTCGAGTTATGGAGTCTGATTTGTATAGAGAGTCACGGGTCGTAACACTGTGTCTTGCACAGGTTTGCAAATTTTTCAATACTCTGACTATTGTATATTGTACCAGCTTTAACTTTTAAAAGAACCTATTGTGTATTTGCTTATCATAATACGATAATTATCGCTCCAATTATAAACGAAGCAACATAAAAAAATATATTACATACGTCAAAGAACAATTTCATAAAACTGTGTATATGTATCTTATAACTTCCAATGTATGATCGATAGTATCCATCTTTTACAACAGACGAAATTGAATTAAAAGTCTCTGAAAATGATGCATACAAACACACGCATTACGTTAATTAAGCACAAGTTTACTCTGCACGCCACAAGAAACAATATTTTTCCACTGTTTCCAAACACAAACTGTTATTTCTTGTAAAAATTATTATGTACACAATAGGTACCTGTTATGTCCGCCCATTCTGGAGATGTAAATGAATATTTTCCTTCCATAATATTTCTAAGCATGACCATTTGTTTCCTATGCCAGAAAGGGGGACAACCAACTAATAAAGTGAACATAATCACTCCACAGGCCCATCTGAAAACAGGCAAACATTAGTAACGATTTTATCCTTTATTAAGACGATTGGTATGATCATAATTATATTCCCTCATTATGTTTCATCAACTTACATATCAACTTCATGTCCATAGCCTTCCGCATTTTCAAACATGTTGCACTTCAGCACTTCTGGTGCTAAATATCCAGGAGTGCCACAAAGATCTGAAAAAGATGTTAGTAATATATTTCTATGAATTATACAAATTTTAATAATATATTTCAATAATTTGTATTTTAATAATTATACATATTTTATCTAATAAAATAATTTTAAATATACGTACCATATAATTTGTCTCCAGCTTTTAATACTCTAGCAAACCCAAAATCAGTTATCTTTACATTTAAATTATCATCAAGTAATATATTTTCTGGCTTTAAATCTCTATGCACTATTCCTTGATTATGTACATGTTGAACACCTTCAAAAACTTGTCTCATAATATAGCGGGTCTTTTTTTCTGACAGAGTAACAACAGACGTGAGGTAGTCAAATAGCTCACCATTCTTACAAATTTCGAAAATTAAGAATATGAATGTGCTAGATTCGAAGACATCGTGTAATTCAACTAAAAAAACAAATTTTTTATAAGAAAAGTGTATCATAAAAATTAATTTTATCTCACAGGAAATATTGTAAACTTACTAATATATGGATGACCAGCTACTCTACGAAGAATTTGAACTTCTTGTAACGTAGCATCCTTCATGGTATGACCATCTTCATTAGTTTCATTACTAATATCTATGATTTTAGCTGCATACTCCGTGCCAGTTTCTTTTTCTATACATCTTCTCACAGTGGAAGATATTCCTCTGTAAATATTAACGCATTATTTAATTCGTACTTAAATCAATATGGGACCAATTAGTTTTAGTTGAAACCTGTTTTATTAATAAGAGTAACAAGAATAAGACTACTGAGAAATGATGAAACATACATGTATCACTGTAATATTCTCTCATGTTTATTTGTGTGCAGTGAAATTTTTGTACTCAAGTTATTGCTAATAGAATATAAATAGCTTTCGAATAATAATTATAATATATAGATGCATTCTTATTTAATACCAGTGGTTTTATGATACTAAAGTAATGTAAATTCTCCTATGATCTATGTAACGAAACGTTTCACAGATTTTTTAAATAATACAACGATGACTAATGTTTGACAGGAAGGAACGTCTTATTCTTGTACAACGTTTCGTCAATATTGTAACCTGTGCTGTATGTTGAATTAGCATTTCGTAAGTTTACAAGTTTCGTTGCTTTGTTAATATATATATGTACGAGGAACTATCAGTCAAATTGAATGTAATTTAATTCCGAGAAATTATATAATTGTACAGATTAGTTTGTTAGATTATTCAGAAATTGTGAATTCCTCGATTTATTTATCGCGATACATTAGAATCGAATAACGGAAACGTATCTATTATGCTACGCGCGTATTTCCTAAATATGATACATAAAAATAGTAAGTTATGTTTCTTTTTCCACATCGAGATATCATGTGACGAACCTTCCAAGGATTTCTTTGGGCTCGTACTTCGCATAAAATCCTTTGGCCGCATCCTTGTCTGGCAAGAGATCGTCTCCTTCGTCTTTTGCCATGTCACACGCAATATTTCTTTCACATAAATCACATTAATAGCCACCACGTAGATAGCACATGTTTCTTCAATTTAGAAGGAACAGGAGTTTAAATGGATAGTTTTTGCACCCGACGCGATTGTCATATTACATGTCTATTCCAGATCATTACGCTGGATATACGATACATTCTAAAAAAGACGTTAAGAAAAAGATCACTGGTCACTGATCACCGTACACCGATAATGGCTACGATAGATCTTCGGACAGACCAAGAAAACACGTGAACATATAAGCACTGTGAAAGGAACAATGGCGATAGCCAATATAAAGCAACGAACGAAGAGGCCTCTGGCGGCGTAACGAGGAAAACACCGACTTGCCAAGCGTGAAAAAGAAAACAGTAAGTAGCTATCTTTTATTGGACTAAAATTATTGTTCCAAGGTGCGTATATATCATATATCGTAATCATCTATACTGTTTGCTGTACACGTACGTCATGTGACTTTGACATTTTACTATTTTAAATTGTACGACTACATATGACTGTGGTATCTACAATGCTACGAATTTTTTCGTTTAATTACGACTCCAGCTTCATAATCGCGCAAATACATTTTTTGAGGCAAATTTATCGATATATCAGATACATCATTGGCTACTGTCTCAATAAAGATTGATATATGTATAAGAATAACACGCGGGAGGTGAACGGAAAACCACATTCTAGTGAGTTCATATATATTCTTTCTCATAAGATTAATATTACACGGTGCGAAGGAATGGTTTCATTTAAAAGCCTCTCTAACACCGGACTACCCTTTCGAATATGTATCTAAAATAACAGGAATTTGATATGTATTAATGGTATGTACATAGCGTGAATATAAATAGAAGCCACCGCTACCTCGCTTGTTCCTCGCAGTCTTGCTCTCAATGTTGAGCCTTAACTATTGTACTGTTCGGATGACGTATCCATTCCTTCGACACAATTTCAGCATCATATTAATAACGAAATAAAAAATCGTGAGGCAAAAATACGAGGATCCGATACGTTTTTAGATAAGCGGAAATGAAATCTGTATCTACGGACCCCGCAGTTGCGCGAGCAAGGCCTCATTTTTACGACATTCAATAGTGAGTTGTCTGACCGCAGCGACGTATTTACGTTGTTGTTCTATCAGAGTGACCAGTTGCCGGCTAAGTGCATCCCTTCTATTTTTTTCGTCAGCACATCGTTTCTCCACCTACATGAGACACGATCGTGTTATTAGAATATAGCAAAGCTTCTTGTATTTTATTGCCAACTTAGAATTAGGTTTCAAAGCCCGTTTTTAAAGTCGAATAGTTCCCTTTTTCAGAGATATATTCATTTGCTGCAGCAATACTTATAGCTTTTGAAACGCGAGTTTTACGGAATAAATTGTAAAAATTACTGTAGAAAATATATGTTTCACCTTCGCCTTATTGCGTTTTACGCCTGCGACGATCTCATCGAATTGTTTAAGAAATTGCTCTTTACCGCTCGTTGATGCCATTGCTCTGGTGAACACGGTGGAAAAAAAAGAGAAATGCAAACAACCGTTATCGATGCATAACATGCGTAAATATAAGGTTTACCAACTACTTACTCATTATAATTATCTTGGATCGAATTTAATAGTGATAATTCCTTACTTAAATAAACTTTTGTATCGTCCAGAGTATTGTACAATGTGTAATATTGTTTTGTTTCTTTATGTTTTGCCGAAACTGAAAATTAACGACGATGAGAGAATATTTGGTGCACGCGATGAGTAAGCGAATGCCAATGTATAAAAATAAATTGGCAAACCTTGATTATAAAGTTCCATAAATCGTCTTTGATATTGCGTAAGTTCCGAACGACCGGGAACATCGTCCAATTGTCTGGTTAAGGATGCAATAGCTCTATTCTTTTTAGCTAACTGCAATCTGACTTTAGCGAGCGCTTCCTTTTGCTGCTCGTACTCCTTTAAGCGATCTTCCTCCTCTTCCGATGTACCGCTTTCGATTTCTTGTAACTTACCTTTCAAGAGATTTAAATCGGATTTGCATTGTTCTCGGAAATTATGTTCTTGCTCTTTCAAACCATCGTGGACTAAAAGAAGTTCTTCCAATCGTTTGTAGATACTAAACAAATAACATTTCGTTTTTATTCAAAAGTTACGTAACGATTATAAAGATATAAAACCGTGAAAGGATAATAAGAAGATAAGTGCCTATCGTTTTCATTGATATCCATTTCTTCTGCTTTCTTTAACGAACGCTCAATAGCTTGCCGCTTTGTACGAGACTCGTTCAGTTTTTCGATTAATTCTAAATGCTTAGCGGATAAAGCGTCTTTCTCTTTCGTTAATTTACGAACACGATTCTGAAGCGCAGCTCTTTGATTCTCTAATGCAGTCAAAGCTGCCGAGGAATTTGTGCCACTAGGTTCCTGTGGTTATTTGAATATGTGGAAGATGATTTAATTACTTAAGTCTGTAATGAATATTGTATTGTTTAAATTTAAAATTGGAAAAGATTTACCACAGGTTGGGAAATCGACATCGCCGCATATTCTTCAGTTACTTTGGCAATCTCTTGGGCTTGGATACCAACGATATTACCTACGGCTACTACGCTTAAACGAGCCTGTACGAATCACAAAAAATGAGTGTCTATCATACCGATCATACTGATACAATTACTCACTGAACTTTCTTCTATAGCGGCTAGGTTCCCAGTTAATTGATCTGTATTTTCCTATGAAAACCAATTTGACTCAGTCTTCGTTAAACACTTATTCGACAGAACATTATTTCAAAACGTTTACCTTTTCCTTTATCTCTTCTTTATTTTCATTTTCTTTGACATCCGACGAAGCAATTTCAGCGGACGGAGAAGCAATTTTTATAGAATACAAAGGTGCTTCGTACTCCAGGACAGTACCAAGAAATTTAGTAGATTCTTCTCTTTTAACATCATCTTTATGCTTAAAAAGACGTCGAGGTTCGTACGATTTCTATGAAAAGATTATATCTCTAACTATTTAGATTAGAAATATCGGTCTAAACGAAACTTTGAAAATAACGTATCTTACTTTAATCAAGCGAATACTTTTTATTAAATTTTCTTTGCCAGTTTCTGCTATAGACGAATCTTGAACAAAGGAATGCTTTTTGTGAAATTGACTCAAAGCAAACGATCGTACAAAATCTGCCGTTTCTTCTCGAGTTTCCATCGAACGTTTAACCAACCACTAAAATTTATTGTCGGTTATTAAAATAATTTGAAAAAATGAAAAGCTGAAATTCGAGAAAACGAATCAGTTACCTGAATAACAGGGAAAATATGAATGCAATCTAAGCCTTGAATTTGATGTGGTTCTATGCGATATGGACAGTTCATTTTGGGTAGCATAGCTACAATTTTTTCGGTCAATGAACTGTAATATAAAATGTATAAGACATTGAATATTTCAAATGTTTTATAAGTTTACTTACATCTTTTGGCCTATAGTAAGATTTTCTCGAAACAATAAATCGATATCTACATCGAAGTTACACGACTCTATACACCACGTCATTCCGCCAATTACCTAAATGTTAGGATAATATTTGTTGGTCTTAGTATGTTCTTTACAACAGTCGAAGGGAATTCATTTCATACGTACTTTATCAAAATTCGATAATCCTTTTATTCTGGCTCGAAAATAGCCTGCTGCAAGAAGTAAGTCGATAATATCTTGAAATCTTTTCGTCTGTTCTTCATCTTCGCGAACATCGGCCTGAAAATAGTTTGCAATGCATTTTCGATCGAATTTCATTTTTTATTAGGTCGTATTTTCCCGCTCTCCGTTTAGTACGCGGTTGCTGGTAGAAGCAATTTCCGACAGAGGGCTACTAGCAGAGAGAGATGTCCGGTTATAATATTTAGATTAAAGTATTTAAACCAGAGATAAATAAAGAAATATGTAAATGAAGATGTTATTGAGGCATATTAAAAGATAAAAAGTTGAAAATAAATTGGATATTACTAAACATAAAGCATATAGTAGAAGGTACTTGGAAGTAACATCACATGCTCCATTATTGACATATACCGTGATAAAGACGCATTGTAAATAAATAAATAAATAAAGCTGATTAGCCTGTTTGTCTTCTTCTTACGAACCTTGACCAGTGAGTTGTTAGTTTATCTATACCTAGGACTGTGTTTTGAACGTACCTCAGTTGTTTCAGAGCTTCGTGTTAATCTCTTTGGTACGTCGTTTAACATGGTTACGTTCCCTGGACCGTGTAAAGCCGAGCTATCGATATGCACTGAATATGTCTCAAACGAATAATTAATGTTTCTATTTGATAATATTCAAGTTGTATGGCGTTCTGTCACTTAATAGCGTAGACTATTGTTGTCGCTTTAGCCATTTTGTTCCCCTCACGCCTCAAAGACAATCTTTAAGTCGAGTTTCTATGTGCGTTCGAACGATAGTTTCCGCTTTTTAAACGGTTGTCAATGAACAGTAGTATGAATTGAAACTAAAATACGACAACTACTTGAAAATATAAAACATTGGTTCTTTCTAAATTTTACTTAACGCTTTATAAAAATACACTACATTTATTGGTTTAGTTCCAAATGGATTTGGAATAAAAATTTGAAGATATAAATATCGTTCCCTTTTCTTTAAATAAAGTTTATGTACGTATAAATATTTTTGAACAAGTATGTTAAAAAGCCTTGCTATAATAACGCGATGCAATAATAATATTTTTTTAATTTTATTTTGAAGAATAAGAAAAGAAAACTTGACGTTTCTTGGTGTATGTATATCCAAATGAATGTGAATTTTTAAGCGATAGTAAAGAGCGGAATTGATTTATTATTATAGCTTTCGTAATTGATCAGTCTCGCTCTCCTCCCTTCCCCCCCCCCTCTCCCTCTTTCTTTAAAAGAAGGTATAAAAGTTATTAAATTATTATATAAAACGATAATAGGAATTATTGCGAAAGATAGAACACGCGGAACAAGAATCGCTAATAGCGGAAAACTGCTCGTATCTTCTATTCGATTTTTTCAATTATCTCGTTTTGCGCTCCGAAGGAATTTTCCAGACATACGAGTTAACTAGAATTACATGTTATTTGAACGGTATTTTTACATCCTGAGGCTGATTAACGTTATCAATTTTAATGCTTCGTATTACAGGTGTGATACTACGTTGTAATGACGCAAATGTGCGGTGTGCGGAACAAGAACGTACGTACGTTTTGCACAATAACGACAACAATCACCATGGAAACTTTCACGAATGATAACGTTACTCTTAGTTCTGTTTTTTGCCTTGGTACTGGATAATTCACCTTGGAATGAAATTAATACGGCGAAATATATTTTCTTGTCGAGAAACTTTCCATTTGATTAACAGCACCGTACAAATACCTTTAGAATAGTTTAATTCGTTTGCGTGTGTAATAATACCGAAGAAACGCAATATAAATACAATAGGAAGGCAAGATACGCATGGCGTATCGTATCGAATATAAATCGAGTATTTAGATAAATAATCTTAGGCAGAAATCGAACGTTTCCTTTATTCAAAAGTTGAATGGTCGAGGAACGGAAGGAAGGACGAAAGATACTGGATACAAAGTGACACTGACATTCTTTTGCAAATCGTTGTGTATTAAATATTCATAACATCGTTTGGTACAATGACCGACAAAAATTGACGGCATGCACGAAACACGCGTGCACGTGAAACGACATCCTCCGCGCGGCAACCATTGCCGCAAAGACGCGCGATTCATCATGGAAGTCCGAGGTAAAAAAAAGCGGCGGAACGGTATATCTATACATGTCTGCAATTTTTCGTCTCTTAAATACGTTGCATAAATCACGATCCTACCTAGAGTCTATGGAGTCCTCGTTACGACAGAATTTTCTTGGCTTTAAAATTATGGTACAACTACCCCGAACTATTCTCGTGTGCTATCGTGTACAGAAAAAAAAAGAAAAAAAGAGAAAAAAGACAACAAAGACTCTCGATGGAAAAAGAATGGAAGAGTAGAGAAAATGACGAAACATGGACGAAGTTTGGCAAAATTCAGCAGTTTTCCGTGGCTCGAAAAAGCAAGAGGAACAGTTCGTTTCTACCCTGTTCTGAACGAAACGCGTACACCAGATACGAACATTTTTCCGAAAATGGCAATAACTAGCGTGCATTGGTTATTGTATTCTCGATGAACCGTGTCTTTCTACGTCGTTTCTTCTCGTACAAAATACATTGTCGCGGTCGAAGAATCACTTAAATCGTTCCAAGATCGAAACAGAACACGACGAGATTTCGATTCTCGTTTAACGCGCAGAATACATCGCTAAAGTTGTCACGGTCTAACAAGCTTGACGCTGTAAGTAAAAGAAATTTGCTCGCAGCGATATCGATCTACAACAACTTTCGTTACACATTCTGCGCAAAATCCAGCCTTACATCCTACGATTTCCGCGAGGCGAAAGAATCAAGGCACTAAAAAGACAGTATCGCGTGCCTTCGAAGTACGAAGGACAAAAATGGCGCGGACGGCGATCGAAAATAGTCGAAGCGACGAACGATCGTGCCCTCGCGATCCGTCGCTGTGCGACGCGTATCGCGAAGCGTATTACTCTTCGAATGAAAATAGCTCTTCGAGAAAATATAAAGCTGAAACGAAGGTCGAAATTGGCGGTTTTAATTTCGTCGAGATCCTTTGCTCGTCGAGCGGACCGTGCAATCTCAGGTGTCAGATCTAAACGACGAACGATCCAAAAAATTCTACGAATTAATTTCGAGTCGAATACGGAAACGAGAGTGAGAAACGGATTGTTACGCGTTCTGTTTAGTCTTTGTACTACTCTTCGACAAGATTGTCATCTTCATTCGTCGTTAATAAAAAAGTTCACTTTTATTGTCCTGCCAAGTATTCGTCCAACTCTGACGACTCGACGATAGAACGAACGATCTTCTTTGAGATTTTCACGAGATTTGTATCGTCGAAGATATTCTATAAGACCCTGACACGATTCGACAAATCGATGTTACGCGTCTATTCGGCATATTCGTTGCGAATTCGCCTTGGTGATCGAAATGGGCGTTTCGATTAGTTCAATTAGTGTGCTAATCTCGCACGACGACGCGCAAATGTCGGCGCCTCTCGCTAAACTTCTTACAAACTAGCAAGCGTGCATGTCGCGATATTATCACACCTACGTGCCATTACGTTTCTTACTCTTAATTAATAAACGCTTTTTGTACGTTTTCTTTCGTCTCTTTTTGTGCAATGTGCACTAGGAACAGATTGGCGATTTCCGGCGGTGTTAAATCGATCAACCTTCTATTTCGGTTCAATGATTTATTATCTTCGCGTATTAAAAATTGTTAATGATCGATAGTAACTGATTCCGCTGTGTTCTATTCTGTTCTATTCTGTTCTGTTCTGTTCTGGTCTGTTCTGCCCTGTTTTGGTCTGTTCTGCTCTGTTCTGCACTGTTCCGTTTTATTCTGTTCTATTCTGTTCTGTTCTGTTCTGTTCTGTTCTGTTCTGTTCTATTCTGTTCTGTTCTGTTCTGTTCTGTTCCGTTTTGTTCCGTTTTGTTCCGTTTTGTTCCGTTGTGTTCCGTTGTGTTCTGTTCTGATTTTTGAATGTGATTAGCAAGCTCTACGATAAGAAGATAATTTCTCATTATCAGCTATAAAATAGTTTCGATCGATGATCGGCCTCGGAAACCTCTTTATCTCACAGATCGCTCTTTTGTCACGGCGAAATTGAACGAACGAACGCACGTCAATGCGAAAGAAAAAAAGAAAAGAAATATAAAACGTGAACGGTCCTTGTTCGTAGGTATAAATGACGCTTAAGTATAATTTACGTATCTATACTCGTACATAATACGCGCGTAAGCTACTAAAAACGACAAAAAGAAACCGTCCCGCAGTTGTGTCAAGTCGATGGTAAAGCTTCGTCGTGCGCACGATCGACGCAACGCGAATAAATAATAAAAGAGAGAGAGAGAGAGAGAGAGAGAAGGAGAGAAAAAGGCAGAGGAAAATGGGCGCCTCTATCCACGTACTTGATGATACTCGTCTCAATAATTCTCACGGATCCCGCGTGTCGTGGAATCGACGATCTCGTGGATCCGGGTACTCCGAGCCACGTTGTGCTATTGACTTTGCTCGGTTAATCGCTCGAATGTATAGGAATGCGCGGTAAAAATCATTGATGTCGCACGATGTGAAATAAGTTTTCGAAAATTTGTGAAATTTGTCAATTTAACGCGTGAAAATTTCGAAATTCGGAAACTCGAAGGATACGAAACGAAAGATCGAAGAAGTCGAAAGTTGAAACTGAGAATTTGACAATTTGAAAGATATAATACGAAAATGTAATTTATTCGCAGAGTCGTTGCGTAATGGAACGTATCAAACCGCCTACGCAAAGGTCAACATACCGCATTAATGATTCTTACCGTACACTTGGCGTACGGCGTTGTACAGCCCGACGTCAGTAGCGACGATTCTGACGTAAATCGCTGAAGATCGATCGAATTTTCTATGATATCTAGCCACGCGCTCATGTCGTACGCGTTGTACATCGATTACGCGGGTCGCATGGAAAGTGGCGAAGCAGTGGTGAGGATTCTCTTTGCTCGATTAACGTTGCTTTGCGCGTGAAAGAAATTTGCGTATCTCTGCTCTTTGCATTTTTCCTGTATTATCGTTGTCGTCGCAACGATCGTATATTCGAAATTACAATCAGCCGAGAACAAGATAGACGGAATTTGCTTCTTTCGCGTTCCTTGAAAGGAACTGAGTTTTTTCATAAGAAAAGCAAAAGAGAAAAAAAGGAAAGAAAAACTCGTGCTCGGAAAAGTAGAGATCCAAGAAATACGTACAAGTAATTTTTCCGTATAGGAATTCGATACGCAAACTCCTCTTAGTATCTAGACACGATACACGCGCACGATTACAGCAAAGAAATAAGAAACAGAGAGAGAAAAGATCCGAGGATCGACGATGGATCCTATCTAACGGATAACGTCTTCGTCGTCGATACAGTCGTCGTGCTATCAATAGCGTGAAGTGAAACGTATAAAAGGAGCGAGACGAAGCTACGAGTCGAGAGCTCGCGCGCTCGCATGACCTTTCGCTGGATGATCCAGCCGCGGCAGCATCACCCACCCTCCCGGTGGTCGTAATCGTCGTTCCTCTGGTCGGACGACGAGTTCGCTCGACGAGAGCGCGGAAGGTGTCCAACGACACGCCGGCATCTGTGGTACGCGCTGAGCGATTATTCCGTCGCACCGCAGCTCCTTCGAACCCGGCGCTTCATTTGTCCTCTTCGATGATCTCCTGGATGCTGACGTAGGTTCCGGTTATGAAACCCAATACACCGAACAGGATGATAGCTAGGTTCTTCCAGAGCCTCCAGTAGCACGTCCCCAAACCGTTCTCTTGTTCCCATACGGTGACCAGTTCGATCACAGAAGGGAACATCAAACCGAGAGTGGACAGGCACACAGCGCCTACCAAAGAGATAAACGGACCTAGGTTTGGAATAGCGATCGCCACGCCCACCGTGAAGATCACCATCAGGATACGGACTAGGTATTCGCCGAGGAGTTTCCTCGAGCTGAAATATTGTTTCAGGTTCTTCCAGATAATTTCCATCGGAACGTAGAATTGGAGACCGTAGGTGAGAAAGATGGCAACCGCGATCATTAACTTGGCCGATTGGGCCAGAACCTCGTTTTGCTCTGGGTTCAGAGTGATCGAGGCTTTCGTGTCCTCGCCGTACCGCCAGTAGCCGAAGAAACCGACGGTGCTGTACAACAATACCACGCAGAACATACCAGTGTTGAGCACACCTGGGCAACCGATGAAATGCGTCGGGGTTTTCATATTGTTCTCCAGAGACATCACCTGTGAAAAACACCATTTTCATGATTCAAAGATTTATCTTATCCAGCTTACAGGTTTGCTTAAATTTCCCCTTCTATCTCTGTCCAGAACGATTCGTCTCGCAGAACTTTGAAACGGTCTTTTCGATCGCAGAATTTAGCGAACCTCTCGAACAACGAACTCGAAGAACCTCCTTAAATCGCATCGACGATTATGTCACGCTCTACCTGTTACGGTTACGCGATCCGTTCGACTCCTACGACTATGACAATGACATTTCTACTAGAAAGCTAGACACAATATCTATCGCGCTGGTAGTAGGTACTTGAGGAAGAGTATCCTGCGATTTAATCCACGGTAACGTTCAATCCGATAGATTAAAGCCAAGATTAGATTAATCCTCGATCTTTATCGTTAAATCGTACGCAGCTACAACGTTTTGTTTCAACGTTAAAAAGTATGGAAATTTATCGGGGATCGATCGTCGTTCTATAGAACGTTCTATCGGCTTAAGAAACGAAAAAAAAAAAAAAAAAAAAAAAAAGGAAAAGAAATCGCAAAGCTTCAAGGCCGCTGGAGAAGCGCGCAATATCGAAGTGTGAATTTCATCGCGATCGCGATCGTTCGTCGGAATTTTCGATCCGACGCGGCGCGGCGTCTAGCCGGCAAACGTTCGTAACCGTTTATCGCATGATCGAAATACTAAACGCGATTCAACCGCTATGCTCGCGACCGAGCGTGCTTCGAACGGAATACCAACGATACGCTCGACTCTATAAAATGGACTCGCCAACTACGTAAGATGGTAAATTCCGTGAGAAGATATCGGTGACGTGAAAATAGACGAAGTGACGTGAATAGACGGTGACGAAGAATATCGTCGACTTTTCGTAATACACGAACGAGGAGAGCGACGAAATTGACAGAAATTGACAGAGAAAAGAAGAAAAGAGAAAAAGAGGAAATTTACGAGGATTCGATCGGGATTCGTCGATCGTACTTACCACACCGATGCCTTCGAGAGCGAAGATGGCCGTGCCGAAGAACAGAGGTAACTGAGACCAGCTCGAAAAGTTGGGTAAATCGCTGATGCTGGGCAAGTCGCTGAAAATGTAGTAGAACGTGATCCCCATTCCAGTGGCGATCAATATGTTGGCGATCATGGAGAACGGCGCCAGGAATTTCAGGTTTCTCACGAGCGAGAAAGCGATCAAGAAAGGCAACAACGCCGCCATATAAAATCGAACATCGCGGTCGGTCTCCGTGTAGTAGTCGACCACCCCCTTGATGTTGGTTGAAATGAAAACTATGTACACGCAGCAGCAGCCTATCAGGTCGATCACTAAGAACGAATTGATCGTCGCCCTGAAAAAATTCCAGAGACGGGTTACTTTCGAGTCTTACCTTGATCTTCTTATGCTGATTTTCGGCCGCCGAGCGGCACAAAAGTTTACTCGATGCTTATCGAAATTTGACAAAGGACAGCGGAAACTTAACTACGACAGACGACGGATAACAGTGATCTAATGGTCCGATTATAACTGTTCAACGGGTTGACAATCACCGTGGCCATCGTGGCAGTCGTTGACAGATTTTTTAGAACGACCAAAGTAGGACGAATTTGAAAAAGATTCAGAGAAAGCGAAAGACTCGGATAACGCGAACGTAACGGAGGAAAAGAAGAGAGCTTACTTGGCTAGGCGAGCGTATTTCTGTACCGGCTCAGGACCGACCAGAAACGCGGCTTCCGCGACTTCGGCGAACCCTAGACTCGGCGTTTGAGTCCGCCTGCATAGATTATGAGCGCATTTGACCAAAATATGAACGCAGTAGGTACAAACAGCACCGATGAAGAAGGTAGCGATCAGGCCGAACAACAGACCGGCGTTACGGAAGGCCATTGGCATCGCTAGAATTCCCGTTCCTAAGCTTCCTTTCAGAAGATGTATCAACGTATCCAGATCCGAAGTCGGATGGGCCAACTTCCTGTGCTCGAACGGATTGTAAAGGGCCGCTTCCTCGTCGTTCGGTCTTTCCACGAGCGGTAACGTCGAGCCGTTCGTGACGGTAATCGGTATGTCATTTTTCTCGCACTTGTATCTGCAAAACAAAGTCGTTAGTATCCGGTCGAGTTAACGGCTGTCCGATATAAAAGGGACACTTAATATCATAGTTTTGAGATGGCGAGTAAAGAAGTGTCTGACGCGGGCATTTACGGCTACGGTACGTACGACACGACCGTGTTTTTTTCCTTTTTCACGCACCGATTACACGCGAGTGTTCTTTGTTCGGATTAGGAAAAAAAAAAAGTGTGTAAGTGTATACGCATACATACGAGCGCGTAGACGAGGGAAGCGTAGAGAGCGACGCGCGTGTGAGAGATTTTCCTCTCGTACTCGCGCACCGCGTGCACGCCACGCACAAGGATCACGGATCAGTAGGGAGAACAGAGAGGATCGAAGCGTTCGATGATTACGATCGACCGTGCGTTACGGTCCGTAGAACGACTGTACGCGTAAAACTCGCGGAATGCCGTAGTCAGACGCGTAATTAACGATTATTTTTGTTTCGATGGTCGAAAGTAATTACAGTAAGTAAATGGTAAAGAGTAATTACAGCGGGATACGTTGCAACGGGCAATCTTTGTATCGTATTTTCACACAGACGACAAAAATTGCTTCTCCTTTGCACGCGCGTCGAGTCGTTTCTCCTTCTTTCCCTTATTTCGCTTTTTTTATTTTAAGCGAGAAAGATATTTATAACTCATCGAGTTTTTCTCGTTTACGTAAGATATTCGTGACGAATTACGTAAAATATTCGTTCGTTGATATTCGCTTTAATCGCGAAATAATTAATTACGCCGTCTTACGCAGTCGTCGATTTATCATTCTCAAGGATACCGGTGAATACGTTTACGATTATTTATTGCCGATCGCGCGTACGACTATTCTTTCGATAGCTCGACTCTAAACGACGATTTCGAAAAGAGGAAAGCGTCTGACTGCGCCATTGAACGCGCGCTTACGAGTTAAACGTTGCACTGAACTCGATGATAACGCGATAAAGACGTGATTTCGTGGGCGAGACGTACGCGTTTCGATCGTGCAAAAGCTGGACACTCGTAACGCGCATTAATTCTAGAATAGAGGAAACGAAGGTAGCAACGAGCGTACTTAACGCTACGCTTAACGCTAGATCTCGCGCGGTTTTAACGGCTCTCGCAGCGCACGATCTCGAGTAATATCGATCGGTTTTACGTTTATTCTTCGCGCTGTGCACTTACGGTTCGTTGCCGGTTCGAAAGGTGCCAGCGAATAACGTCGAAAACGATTTCTAAGTACTCTTGATCTTATTTTTACAAGCTTTATACAAGTACGGATTCGTTTTGATCGATTTTTAATCCAGCTAACGATAATATTCGATAAAATTTCACCGGAAAGGGAGATTTCTTAGAACGGCAAACAGATTATCGATCTTGGACGTTTATTCTCTCAAAATTATTAATCGTAACAGCGTTAGATCCTGTTAAGATTGTATCGAGACAAGATCGCGACGTTACTCTCTGGCTCCTCGGTGAAATTATCCAATTTAATTTCTACTCCGTGGAATGCCAATTTCGATCGATCGAGCTTTCCACCGAGCGAAAGAAACGTTCTATCGGCGAGCTTGTCAGTCGGTCGATGATGGATTTCCCATCGAGTAGTAAAAGAACTACTCCGTCATCGAAGAACCGTTTGACGCAATGAATTTGCACGCGCGTCTCTACCAGCGTTTCTATCCACGTTTCTACGGACAAACGGTTCCTTCGATTTCCTTTCTGTCGCCCAACTTTCCGCCCTTATGCACGTGCCGAGAGAATATCGAGGAAATCGATCGAAAGAATCGCGGAAACTCGATCAAAATCTCTCGAAAACGTCGCGGATTTCTCTTTGTTTCTTTTCCCTTTTTTTTTTTCTTTTCATCCGTATACTTTTAAATCGTTACTCTCGAGTCGAGGATCACGCAGGTGCCCGACTCGACGTTTCTCGTTTCGTATTGTTTCGTGCATCTGATTCGTTCTATCGTTCTTGATTAATTCCATTATCGTGCACTCGTTCTATCGTCTTACGCGATCGAGGGAAAAAGTGCATGGCGCAACGTGTTTCGCGAGATGACGTTTAGCTTTCACAGCGCGGAATTTGCCACGACTCTTTACATTTTACACGCCGAATTTGTCGATCGATTACTCGGACTTTTTATGGAATAGTAAATTAGCTCGCTTCTTGTTCTTCTCGAACGAAACTCGAATTCGTCGTCGCGATAAAAATTACTCTTTCGTACTCGGGACGATTAGGATCTAACGATTTATAAGGTACGAACGACAACGTTGCCAAAAGTCTGTCTCTGCTTGTTTCGCGTCGTTTATTAATAAACCGATTTTAAATGTCCGATCCGTGGAATAATAATCTCGAGCGCATCGAGTTTCGCGAGATGTTCGCAAACACGTGCCAACGGATTTTATTTCTAGCGAAACGTCGAGTTTTGAAAATTTTATCGCAGTCGTTTAACACCGACGAACGTCTCCCTCGGTTATTTAAGAGAAACGCGAGTATTATCGTAGTCGTAATTCCGTTTTAGACGTAAAATCATTTTGTTTGTGAATGTTTCGCTCGAAATTTCTTATTATTCGTAGCTACATCGGTTTCGTTCTCTTTACAAATACAGCGGTGCACACATCGTACTTTAGCCACAGCTTTTTACCATGAATAATTCATGGACGTATTTATAGAAAATAGCGAGGAACTTGTACGCTTGTCAATTCCACGGATACTCTATCGAATGATTTCTGAGAAATCTGTTTCGCTATAACAGTTTCGCGATATATCGTGGCAAACTAGTTTCATCTATGAATTTCTAATATTATACTAAAAAGGTAAACCTACGTAATTTCACAAAGAGCCGCTGCTACTAAATTTTAACGCGTTTTTAAGTTACCGAAACCAAGTACCTTCACGTTTTGCCATGCACTGTTTCTCCGATGTTGATAACGTTCCGCGTAAGTTTAACGCAACTTCGATCACGAACGATCTCGAACACGAAAGCAGCGTTGTTCGCGATTGAAAAACGGGAAAACGAGCAAATCTATCAGACGAGATGGACAATCGGACGGACTCGTTCGAGGGTTATCGTTCGACGTTTTAACGTTTCGATTTTTCGATTGACATCAAGATCTGTTACGATTTTACGTTTACCGAATACTCTACGTTTTACAGGATCACGTAGTAAGTACGTGTGCGTGTACTTGTGTGTGTATTTCTCGCGTGTAACGACTAGATACATAATACAGTAGGATGTACTTAAAAAAAAATCGCAAAAAAGTAGGTGTGTAGGCATATAGGTACCCATTGAGGTGCGGTAGTCTCTCTCCTTAGTCGTGCGAAGCTTTCTTAGTTGAGAAAGCTCCGAGATAGAATAGTAGTAGTAGTAGTAGTAGTAGTAGTAGTAGTAGTAGTAGTAGTAGTAGTACTAGTAGTAGTAGTAATAGTAGTGGTAGTAGTAGTAGTAGTAGTAGTAGTAGCAGTAGTAGTAATGGTAGTAGTAGTAGTAGTAGTAGTAGTACTAGTAGTAGTAGTAGAGTAGCAGTAGTAGGTCTGTGTGTGTCACGTTACACGTGACAAGAGTTCACGCGCCGCGATCAGGCTCAGAGGCAGCTGCAACCACCGCACTGCATCACCGCGACGCCCAGCGCCACGACGCAGTACGACGACTAACGAGCCTTCTTTGCTTTTCGACATTTTGCACTTTTCGCCGAGCGTGTTTTTTCTTTTTTTCTTTTTCTTTTTTCGTCTTTTTAATTAGTTCTATTAACATTACTTTTCGGTACTTTTTTTTTTTTAGATTCGATCCGTATTTTCTTACACGCACGTCGAACGATCGTCTGTTTAATTTCAATGCCAATTTTTGTTTTTTAGTCTTGTCTTTTGGTATCATTGTCTCTGAATAATTTCGACAAGCACCAATTCGCACGACGTCCAGCAATTTGCGTTTTTCTTTCTTTCTTTCTCTCTAGGTTCTCTTTTTTTTTTTTTTTTTTTCTTACTTTTGGATCGTTTCCGTAATTTCGTTGATATCGTCCGTCGGTATGTTTGCGTCGCGTTTGCGTCCGGTCTCGTGTCGCAGAACCCCGCGTTCACGTATTTTTTTACTTCTCGTTCTAATCTTTACATCTTTGTCTTTTGTTTCGAATCTCAATGTTGCTTTTTTCGTCCTTTCGTTCGACGAAGCGTATTCGTTCACCGTCGCTCGACCGAGCATCTGGCGCCAGTACCTACGCGTCGATCGTAACAAAACCGCCACGATAAATCCGCGTTTTGAACCCGCGATCGTCCATCAGAGAGACCGTGCCGTTTCTTTCTCATAAACGGTACCGTGTGTACCTATATGTATAATATATATATTTTGTTATTTACTTTATACTTTATGTTTTACTTTTTGTCACTTTCACGTTATTCGCAGAGCACTTTCATAGAGCCCGAATCTATGCCCGCAGTTTATACGCAAGTCTGGAATCATATAAATGCACATATTATATAGTAAAGACAGATTTTATCTTTATCATAATCCTTTAGAGGAACATAGTTTGCTTGCATACCGCATGGCCTCAATTACGAAGCATCCTCAGCCAATGACGAAGAAACCGCCGCGCCGCGAGCTTTCTCTCCTTTCTGCACCTTGAACCCCTTTTTCCTTTTCCCTCGTTTTTCCCTATCTCCATCTCTCCAGCATTTTTTGCTTTTTCTCATTTCGTTATCTTTTAAATGGCAATATCAGCGGAATTACACGATCTAGATACAGCACAATTGCGCGCAGTAGCGATTCAACTAACGATAAAGCCTATATCGCGAAGAAATCGACGAGCTTCGAGAAAAATTGGAATCTCCATCGAAGAACTACGATAAAATATTGCGTAAAATTGCGACAAAAACATAATACGAGATAAAACTGGGCTTCGTAACTTCTTTCTACTGTTTTTCTTTGCATTCCCGGCTACTGTTACAGGCTATCGATGATTCGTTCGAAACCGGCCGACTAATTACCAGCCGTTGTCGACTAATTATCTTCGGCACGAAATTTCCGAACGCTTATACGCGCGAGAATCAAAACGACGCGTATTTCTCGCGAAACGATCTTTCAAAATTAGCTGCAGTCGCGTTTTTAATTAAGCGATTCCACTACGTATATAGGTTTATGTAACTGCGCGTATTATGGAAAAAAGCGGGATAAACGCGATTACTCCGAAGAGTTATAATTACCGATTACTTCCGCGTTATAAAGCGTATTTTATAATCGTCGCAAACGATCGGTTATGATCGATATGAGAAAACTGGACGCGATAAACAAACTTACGAAACCTAACCCCGCTCTATGAGAGAAAGAGATTACCGCGATTAATATGAGAAATGCGAAACGTGTGCGCGAAGACTGGAAGGAAAACATGAAGAAAGCGACGTTTCTTAAGGTGCAGTAAGGAGAAATTCCATCCTCTGCGCAAAGGATCCAAAGATTTCGTCGTGTCGCAGCCAAATCGACGATCGAGAATCGCTCGTTTATGCATGATTTACGTATATTGTATCCTCTCATTTTTTTCTTTTTTGCTTTTTTCCAGGCCCTTCTTTATCACTTTGCTACTTCTGTTCGCGATATGGCAGAGACGAAGATAATAAAATCGTTATTACAGGGGACTACGTATTATGTACATACACGTATGGGTTGAATAAACCATAATCGTATAAATTCATCGGACGATCGAACGTTTCGACGACATTTCCCTTTTCCTGGTTCTTCTTGCTTCTTAAGAACAAGTACTCTTTTGGCAGATTACATAGCTTTTATTTACGTATATCGCCGATAACCAGGAAAACGGGGAACCTGCTTTTTGAATTATACAACTTGAATTCGTCATTGAGTCCGTCATTGTTTAACAAGGTACATAAATGATAATTAGGATCGTATCGTTCAGAATGTTGCCAGCTTACTCAACCCTTTCTTTCAAAAGATATTCGAACGTTAATCGATTCGAAAGTAAAATCTACTTTGCGTTTTAAGTATACCGTAGTTATAGGATCTTCATCGTGTGCTGCCAAAACTCTCGTTACGATTCTAACATGATCTCGCTAACGACCGCTATACAGATACATATGTATACTCGTATTACGCATTCGTGAAATGGAAACACGTTACACCAGCACTTACGGTGTCCAACACATTGTACGTATCAGCTCCGATACTCTTCGATGATAACCCATCTTTTATTCCAAATTATAAAAATACTATCACGACGTTAGATCGATGTTATTCGGCGGTGCCTGTAAATACTTGAAACAATCTACGATATTCCCAAGGTAAACAACGATACGTTGAGAAGATATCGCTACGCATGCGATAACGTTCGAACATAAAATTAACGATATTCGTTCGTTCATTCAAAAAAAAAAAAAAAAAAAAAAAAAAAAGAAGAAGAAAAATACTTCAGACTTCTAAGATTGCACAAAACGAGGTGGCCTTCGGTTCTGGATTTAAACGGGTTATGGAGACGAAGCAGAAAAATGATAAAAACAGGAAAGTAAAACCAAGAGAAAAGTAAAATTGTCAAACGTACGAGTACATGGCAGGCACGCTAAATAAAAACGGAAGCGCGTTTCTGCACAAACCAGCGATAACAGAATCGTCACGATTCAGCAGTCGATTGTCAAGCATCCCTGGTGCCAGGCTACGCTACGAATTCTACGTCAGCGATCACAGGCGGTATGCACGAATTAGTTGTGAAGTTATTTCTATATATTATGGAATATCGTATTAAATAAATAAATAAATAAATAAATAAATATATATATATGTATGTATATATATATACACGTATGTATCTATGTATAATAATAAATTATATCACAGAGAGCACAGAGAATGAGAGAATACACATATATACGATATAATGCACAATATATGATCCTCGGGTTGTCACTCACGTTTGCTTGAGCACGGAGCATTTGAGTTTGGCAAGAAAGCAATGGTGATGATTGGTCGTGGTAGCAGATAGTGAATCGCTCGACTATCGTTGAACCGTTCGTTCGCGTTGGTTTCGTAAACCAAGTTTTCGCACTTACTTGACAAGAACCGTGTCTGACAGTTCTGTTTTCACACCGTGCTTCTTTGGGTCGTATTCCGCTATCATTGGGCGCATTGGCGTTCTCTGCAACGAATCAGACATTTATTTAAAAAACGATTCTTCCACGGTATCTTACGTATTTACATAGAGAGGATTCGATAAGACGATCGCACAAAATCATTGTTCACGATACACGAACAAGAGGATTCGTCGATTTCAAAGTTATTTGACAACGCGAAACATCGTCTCGAGTGTTTCGACCCGATTTCTAAAGTTTGGAGGAAAACGACAAAGCGTAGCCATGTTCGCCGAAACGGAAGCGCGTTCGGTAGTGGGAATTATCTGTGCTTTTACGTAACCAACAAATTACTCACCTTACGTAGTTGGTTCGATAACAATGGAATCGCGGATAAAGGGTAATTACCATTGTATCGTGGAAACGTAAAATTACCACGTCTTGGCCGAGTTGTCGTTTCGTTTTGCGCATAAGTAATAGGACTGTCGTTCGTGAATAGGATAGTGAAAAATAGGAAATGTAAATGAAATTAACTGGCTTGGTTCTAAACACGCGGAGAGAAATTTTCCGATCTTGACAATGAGACTACGAATAGAGAACGTTATAAATAATCACGAGCAAGAACTTTTGCTCGGGTGAGAGAATAAAATCGTTATACTTGAGTTTTAACAGAGATTCGAGAACATTGCGTTTTCTACCGGATTCCTCGATTCCACGCGACACAGTTTGTTTCCCTGTTTCCCGACGAAACTTTGATTTTCTATTACGATCCGTTAAGTGGGTCGTTTCTCGATTATAAACGTCTCCCGGGCGTGCATTTAAAAATAAATGAAAACGAAGTAACTCGCCTTGTCCGCGACAAACGCCAACTAAAACGTGGAAGAACTTGAAATTCGCGTTCCCGATAAAATAGATGTTACTGGTGTTAACGCGTGTTACGTAAATCGCAACTTTATCGAGCAACCGGTATCGGTAACCTTTATCGATACCGTGTAGCAAGGCGGTCGATCGAACGAGATAAGCGCTCCCTTTGTAGATAGATAGCTTTAATGTCGGTAGATAAGCCGACCAGTTTACAAACAAGCGTTTCCAAGTTGCACGATCGGATAGCATCGGAAACTTTGTTGCGACCAAATAGATGGCCGTCAAACATCGAGTTTAACTTTAAGATATGCACGCGTACGTAATACCGAAATATACATACGTGACAGTTTAGATAAGATAATGTCCAACAATTTGTTGGAAATCGACGTACGACTTTGAAAGTGAATTCAACAACTTTTAGGAAAATTTTTCTTCTACTTTTACGCAAACGATTACTCGATACGCGAGAACGCGTGTAAACGTTGTTTGTAGGGAAACGATCGACGAGAAACGAGAAGAAGCGAATTTATCGACGTTCCGTGGCATAAGTGACGAAGCAACAAACCTCGAACGATATCGTTTGCGCGATCTAGAATACATCCGATTCCGTACAAAAGGTGCGATATATATCGTCTGGCGCGTCAAACAGTTGCTAGTATACACGGAAATCTGTGTTTAGTTGGCGCCTGTACGAAGCCAGACACCGATATACGTAATTCGTGGTCTGCCTCTACAACTTGTTCGAACGAAGCTCCTGTTGCTCGATTTTTATCTGTCGCCCGGTAACCCACGGTAACACCTATCGTTTGATAACGCCGTATCGCTGTTATTCGAGTTAGAGCCGCGAATAGTTACTCGTCGGCTTCGCGTAGATAGATAGACGTTGCTTTACCGTCGAGCCAATATCGTTTCAAACGAACGTTTTAAACGAATGCGGTTAATCACTCTGATATCCACGATGAAACAAAGGGGACAAACCAGGTTCGAATCAAGTTGCTCGCTTCTATTCACCCTGATGTAAGAACGATCGTTGGCTGTCGAGGACAAGGAGCTCATCTCTACGTCGTGCACGCTGTCCGTGTTCCCCATTGTTCAGTTGGTCGAACGCGTCGCCTTCGACATTCCTCCCGACTACTGTTCGCCTTCTTTCCTCCACCGGTTTCTTTCAACCCTCCGAGATCGTTCGCCGAGCACGGCTGCCAGTCGTGCGTGTGCCACGTGTTTTATTTATCTTCCATTGGTGCCAAACACCGATGCCGTGTACGCCAGAGCGCGCCGTTTCGGACGAGATCCGAATTGTCCCAATTCGCTGGCAGCCGCAGCTGTCGACGTTACTCGTCCAAATAAAATCGCGGGGGACAACAGCTCGGACGTACGATCTTCGCGGAATATCACCAAGTATCACCAAAGAACCAACTCCTGTCACCTTTGCACGAGGCTTTGACAAAAGTAATCGTTGCGTGGTCGATGCGCCGTTGACGAAACTGCCGAAACATCGCAGTAACGCAATCGCGAAAACGCTATCTTCGCTTTTTCACTGCGAGTAAAACCAGATCGGCAAAGGAAGATCTATCTTGAGATCTCCCCACTCGAAAGATAGGCTCGAGAGGAGGAAGAACGCGAAACAAGTCCAGCCGGAAAATCGGAGCAACTCGAGGCGGTTTCCCGTCGAAACGGACAACGCATCTCCGGCACGATTCCTCCGGGTGAACTATGCTCGTGTTCGTCTTCTCTAGCGACTCTATCTATGGCACAGCGAGTGCCGCGGCGCAGAAAATCACGGATCGCTGCCAAATCTTTCGGCAATGTTCCGAGGACGGGCTCCTTATATACCAAACGGCTACGAAAATAGGAAGAGCAAATAGACGTCGTAGCAGTCTCACGTGAGCAACTCGTCTCGCTCTTTCCCCGTGTTCCACTCTGTCTCACCGCTAACCAAGCTTAACAGAACACCTCTGTTTGAATTATGCGACAAATGGACACGTTCGCGTCACCTACGTCCACGACGGCCACGGAATTAGACAACGTTCTAACGATCGCACGTGACTTTCCTTCGAATCGATATGGAATCCCCGTTTTCACGACCGTCTCTTTCTCTCTCTCTCTCTCTCTCTCTCTCTCTCTCTCTCTCTCTATCTATCCATCTATCTATCTCTATCTATTTATCTCTCTCTGTAGTTTTGTCGAATAGAGTTTTCACGACGATATTTGCAAACTCGAAATATTCCTAGTGCCAAGGTCGCTAAACTCGTTATAATAGAAACTAAATATCCCTAGTTGAGTGCATAATCGCGAGAACGCGAACCACGTTTCTCCGATTCTTTGCACCTGCGATCTACGATAAATTGGCGTTGAAACGTCTCCAGCGAATAAAATAAACTCACGAGCGCCAGTTTCGTCGGTGGGAATAAAATTGGCAGAGGCGCCTGTCAATTTGTCGATGCGCTCGAGTGTCAAGAACTTTGTCGTCCTGCGTCGTTCGTCGCGCTTTAGCCTGTTCGAATCTATTTTAACTCCGGAACGATATAGCGTGTCCTAAAGATACCCGCGAAAACACGCTAGAGTAGCTTTCGCCTCGAGAGCCGTGCATATCCTGTGTAGAAGCGTTGTTCCGAATTGCGATCGGTTGACACGATATGAAAGAAATACATCGCGCCTCGTAAAACGCGATCTCGGACAGTTATGCAACGGCGTTAGAGATTGACAAACGTCGCTTGCCAAGAAACGTGTTAATAACTTTATTCAAGACTTCCGTAATATTAGACTCTCCCGTCGCGCACAAACATACGGGTATACCAAGGAATAAATACTACTCGCGATCGATCGATGTTATTGTTTACATATATACATATTATACAAATCATAGAGAGTAGGCGACAGTCACTCGACGCTCAGAAATTTGGGAGAAAACGTTCGTCGACGGATTAGCAGGGAAAGCACCTGCAAGCACGAGCGAAAAAATCTCGATTCGGCAACTCGATCGGTCGATTACTTCTCTCCCTAAAAGGCACTCGATGACTCGAAGGAAATAAGAAAGGAAACGTTTTCTACGCGGCATTATAGGCATATCCTATCGTGAAACGATGGCTATCGCGCGTCTCACCCTTTACACCGGCAGTCTGCCACTTAGTTCGTTTAACGGTGAATAGAACCAGTTGCTGCCGCTGCAAATGGAACGATTACAAATGTCGCTTTACAAATGTTATCCGTGACCGAGAGAGTAGCTCTCCTCTCCACAGAGGAGGATGTCGCGTCTTATTCGTCTAAACCTAAGTAAGGCCAATTTTTCTCTGCTACCTCGCAAACTTCCTTTCATTGCGTGTAGGATACTTCGATCTACTCGGAACAAACGATTTCGCTCTTAAAGTACCTATGTATAATAGAAATTAGAATATTCTACGATTTCCCTTTACTCCGTATCTTTAACTCTAAAACGAGACTTACTTATTTTCGTCGAAATCACGGTGGAAAAATTAGCGAGCGAGCGCCATGTCGGTTTGCACCGTAGAAAGCGGCCACGCATCACGAACCTATGGAATTATTTTCATCGAGAGACGAGAATGCTACCTACGGTTTCGAGATATTCGGAGAAGCTCGTGGCGCGATGCTTCGAAAATAGAATTTTCACCGCGGGTTAGGTCCTCCGCCGACTGTGTTACGGATCGGTCGTTGCTGCTTCGTTTCAGCCGCCTTCGCGACATTCCGTTCAAAGGCATTGCCCGATTCTCTCGTTAAAACGGATGAAAATTAATCACAGACGCACATTTAAGAATAAAGGAATTTTATCATAGAAGAATCTCGTACCGACCGTTCTTCGATTTTAATCGGAAATACGAATACGCGTCGACGTTACTGGCACGTGGTACAGTTTGCAGTACCATTTTCCTACGTTTCAGCGTGTCGATTCAGCATGCTACGAATAGCAAAATTACGACGAGAAAGAAACACAAAAGACGTTATAGCTTCTCGTCGAACAAACCATTTTACGGGTTTACGACGTTAAAACGATCCGTACAGATATTTTTGTACTTTGTCCTCGTATCGTAAGACCGCGATTAATACGGTATACTTAAGAGAGAATCCTACGAACATACGTTTCGAGGAAACGCGCGCATTTCAAAGTAAACATGATTTTCTAAATCCAAGAAAACAGTCGTAATTATACGCTTTCTGTTTCAAAAATAATATACGTGTAATTATTCAACGAATTAACGTAGCGATAATAGCGCGGTGCTCTGTTTATTTTCGAACATCGCTAACGATGTGAAAAGTCAGCATCATTATATATATATAACAGTCGGCCGAACTGGTTCGCTATTGAACCGCATCTCGTAAATATTTAACGATGTTATGAAACGCGGTTATAGCTCTTGTGTACCTTTCGAATTCGTAGGTTACTCCGCACAGCCTCGCGAACCGTTGGCACGTATTGCGAGATTATTTTTTAGTCATGGCGCCACAACGTGATCCACGCGACACGCGAACGTGTCGTTTCGGTACTGCGATGTTTCTTTTTCAAGCGCTATACATTGTTTCCTTTCCGTCTTTACATTCGATTATATCTCTTATTAAGTCGTCAAACCGATATTCCATGTACGCTGAATGCAAAAAGTATCGGCGCATAATACGATAATGCTATCTTACAGTCGTACAAAAACGCTACCAAGTAACAACGAAATGATACGGAAATGCTATAATAAATACACGATAAATCGGAAACAATCTACTTCACAAGTTTTCCGCAATTATTGCTCTTCCGTATATTTAACACGTCCTCGACCGTATTTTCCAAACAGTCGCGAGACTTTTGAACGCGGCTCGTTCTGCTATTTCGCAGCAGTCTCTCGCACCGATCGAATCGCAGTGTAATTAAAACACTCGTTGAATCGTTGCTTCCTCCGTTCGTCCAATCGACGGAAACATAGCCAGAACGTTCGGATAACGTATTTCAATGACTTCGTAAAGACGCGCGTTGCGTTGCTGAGCGTATCGCAGAGGGTTTGCAGCGGAGTGTCGTCGAATGGTTCGACGGAGGAGCAGAGAAAATGGCGAAACAAGGCGGACGAGCGAGATATCGAAAGAGGGGTCGCCCCGACGCGGCCTTTTTCCCCGAGTCCTTGAAGGCTAATCAACCATGGTCGTTCCATCGTTGACGTTAAAGTATGCACGAACAAACACGTCCGCATAAATCGAGATATTATGACAAGCGCGCGAGCATTCGTCGCGTCAACCGTGCATCGATATCGCGCAATTACACAAATTACCGCCACGGGACGACAAACTGGATCAGAGACTTCCTCGTCTTCGATTTCGCGACTTTGATCAGCCTCGGAAGCGTTTGCGGTTGTAGGCAAAAATTCCTTCGTTCTTCTCTTATCTATACCGCAGCAGCGATCTAAAGGACGCTCGGGGACATGGCGCGTGCTAAGAAGTCGCTACATCAGCTAAGAAGTCGCTACATCAGCTTAGAAATCATACGCGACGTATGCAACGGCGCTACCAAAGTCAAACATCGTTTCTCGAGAACGTTTATTTAACGGCGATAAACGTTAAGCAAGTTCCCGATTAAGTGCACAACGTCGCGCCGTCTTTATTAGTCACGCGGCATTCGCAACGAAAGGGATACCGATTCAGTGGCTTTGATTTACGATAACGATTCGATAACGACACAGTCGCGATCCAACTGTAATAATATTTCCGTATTGTCATTCGGGTCGTGGTTCGACTATCCAAAGCTGAAACTATCAAAATCTCGATCGAATTTGCGGATAAAGATCAACACCCGTTTAGACTACGAATTAGAAAAAGGAGCATACGGACGAACGATAGCCAATAATCGTCCGTCATGGACAAGCTGCGAAATATTGAACGTATTTATCCAGCGACCAATGACCGATCTTTCAGCAGCAATTAGAAGCGTGGCGTGACTTAGGGAGAAAAGAAACGGTCGATGCATCGTATACGAATGTAAGGAACGACGATCGTGGTCAAACGTCGATGAAGCGATTCGTTCCTCCTCGAACGATCGATTCTCGCACGATCAAACAGAAGTGGAATAATAAACCTGTCGCTATCTGACCGTTTGTTTCGCCGAACGAGATTGCGCGCGCGCGTGATCCAAGGTGTCGTCGGTTGCTGATTCGGTGTTAATTTCGAGGTCTACGATTCGGGGCGGATCGTTCGCTGAATCAGCCTGATTCAATGACGAGTCGTTCGCTGGCACATGCGCACGCGTGCTTCTTTTAATACGAGAATCAACCGCGGCCAGCGCAATAACAAATTAACAAATCTGAGAGTAACGTCACATCCTCATCTCGGGTCCGACGCGCGATCATGGATCACGCGTGGGATGGCTGCGCACTGTGCACGCTCTTGCTCCTTCTGCCCCTGAATTACCGGTTACACCGCGCGGATACACGATGAATCGCTGCTATGCCACTGCGGTGCTCCTGCTCCGTAACAGCATTGACCTTCTTGATTCGATCGCGTGCTTTTGGCCAGACGCGAACGCAGCATCGTGACCTTACACCCTCGTTCATAAGCGTTAGGACGCACACGTTTCGTCTTTATACGGCCATTTATCAAGGTATTCGCACATTCCTACGAGTTCTTCGACGGTCGAATTTCTGTGCCAAGTGTACGAATACTTTCGTTAACCGTCGTACAATCTTATCGGCCAAAAATTATCAAAGAAACGATCGACCGATCGAAATTTTCCGCTAGTCAGCTGTTCGCCATTTGCGTAGAACGACTACGAGTACGTATAACAGGAATTCAAGAAACGTAGATTACGTGGAAACTGTCGCATAAATTGATCGTACATCTAGTCGTCTTAGACGATCGTAAATATTCGGTATTAGCGAATAACGACGCGTGGAAAGTTGACGTTACGAGATTATTCCTCTTCGCGAAAATCGAATCTGTCCATTTCTACTGTTTCAACCAACGTTTCTCTTGACTTTGGTTTAACCAGCTGAATTGAAAGTAAAAAGTTAACGAGCGTATTAATAAGTGGATCGATTATGACCTCGTACCGACGTTTTAATTTAGGCCAATCGTGGCGACTGTTATCAACGACCACAGGATCGCAAAATGAAAAATAAACCGATGAATTTTTGCCAATGCAAACCTATTAGGAGTCCTTAAATCTTTAAAGTCTCTGTTTAAAAGCAAATCTATTAGCAGTCTATTTCTCGCAGATGAACGTTTCGACCAAAGATTCCAGAGTTACGCAACGCGTCCTTGCGATGCGTTTGCAATAAAAATGACATATTTGTACAGTATGACGTATGTGAAATTTTTAGTACAAAAGTGACAAAAGTATGCGTGACATTCTTATTAAAATAAGGGATTTCGCAATATTGCGAACACTTGTCGCAAGATCGATCTTGTAAATTGCGGAGAACGCGATTATAACATCGTTGTGACACGCGCAAGTTTACATACGGAACGATGACATTCGCTTTTATCTTTCGCGGTACGAGGTGCTTATCTAATCTCGACTAAACCGCACGAATGTGCGTTCAACGTCTATAAATCATCCGTCGCTTCTCGTAAAATCGCAAAGCCATTTTTAAGGGAATAACGAAAAAAGTTTCATTCGCAAAAGCAAGAATTCTCGTTGAAACTTTCGGGAACCAAAAATACGTAAGATCTTTAACATCTTGCCGATATGTAAAACTTTGTCGCGTACGCTTGTTTAATCCGCTGTTTGCGCAATTATTACGAAATGATATCTCGCGAATCCAGGGATAAATCTCGAAGCTACTGAAAATGCAGGAGCAACTACTCGATTCCGAATCGTTTCGATATTATTCGTTCGCTATTGGTTTAGCTATTTATTGAAAATGACATTCTTTTAAATATCTGCTACTTGGACGATTTTCGCAGAACGCGGCCTTAACGATGAAAAAGTTCGATTCGACCATGAATGTGGTCGCACTTATAAAACCTAGTTACGAGAAACGTAATTTTTAAAAATAGTCTCAAGCCCTGCTATGAAACTCGCGACGATGAATACCGTTCCAAAAGCGACTATCTTCGCTCTATCTAGAGTTTAATTACAAAACCGTGATCGACTACGCGATTCTTTGCGCAACCAGCATTTATATAGCACTTGATAGTCACGCATCCGATAAATTCATACAATCCACTTTGCAATCGATCTGTCTGGCCTGCAACTCCTTTCCTTCGAGTGTGGGACGCGTAAACGTATCGTTAAGTTTATCCACGTAAAATGCGTTCGCTTTATCGGATAAAGGTACGTCTATATGAGTTTGTATCGCGGCAAGGATATCGACCGTATTTCCCTCGGTGAATTTATCGATCAATCGCACGTGGAATGGCGCAATCGCTATCGTTATCTGATACGCGGCAGGAACTTTTTATCGGCGCGAAAAAACGCTCTAAATAAATGGTCGAACGGTGTCTGGACTGGTACTTGATACGCGAATCTCGACTCTTTTTTTCTCGATTTTGCGCGACGATCGACTATGCGTAAAATATACCGTCGATATGAAATAATAGCGCGTTGATCGACGCGGTCGATTACGCGCGGCGAAACAGCAACTGGTCGAAAATCAGTCGACGTACTGCCAAATATTTATCGCGTTCTAGAAACGTATTTTCCCTCTATTTTTAAAGATTTTAACGCGACATTAAATTGCAAGATCGGCGGAATCTAAATCTGTGTTTCTTTGCACAGCGAGGGCAATTTCTCTTTTCTACCTTTCTAACGTTTTATCAGACTGCATAGCGAATAAGAGAGATTGGAAAATATATGCCTGTTCTAATTCCTTAAACGTAAGAGATGCGATCAATTTCTATACGAAACGTTTGAAGAAACAGAGATTGTACAGAGATGACCGGTACGTTCTAACAATCGTAAGATTTTCTTCGAACCGAACGAAAACCTTTGGAAAAGGTTCCCGTTGAACCCGTGTTCAAGGAACACGCAAAGCTGCAACGATAGAGCGTGTAAAGCGTGCGGGATTTGGTTGGCAACGCGATCGACGATATTTATGGAGTCACCCTATACATAAATCGGGCGTGCATGCAAGGATAGCCAAATGCAGTCTCGAGACACGTTCACGTGATTTCTAGTTCTAGGAGAGCAGTGAACTCGACGATCGAACGCCAGATCGTGCGGCCGGCCGGCGACGGACAACGAATACAGAGGCGACGCACGCGTGACGCGACGGTCTGACGCGCGCGCCGCTTCTACTTTGCTATTCTCGACTGCCTTCGCCGCTGAATCGCGTGCACCGCGAGCGTCGAGACGCGAACGCGTCCGTAAACTGGTTAGCATTGACCTTTTTAATTTGATTACAACGCCAGATAAATCCGACAGAAGCGAACCGTTTCTATCGCGATTGCATCATGTCCTGAGAACTCGGGACTAGGGATACAGCCGCGTATCGTCCGATTAACGACGCTTCCAATTCCAATGATCGATTCATCGAGCTGCAGATCACCCATTCCGCGCTTTATCTCCTTTTTATCGAGCTAGATTCGTTTTTACATCGAGCATACATGTACGTTTGTATATAGTCTTTGATGATCGAGCCTCTCGCGCGCCATCCCCGATTAATTCCACTTTTTCCAAGTTTCTCGATTCCGTCACCTATTCGATTATGATCGCGAATAAGCGTAGATTCGCAGGAAGATCGTAGTAACGTTCTTTGCATTTCGCTTTACGCAGTTAGTCGATCGAACAGCTCTATCGACCAATGCCATTTTTCGATACTTTAATTCCAAGTAGTTACAGTCGGATCGAAATAATCCTCCTGGTGCTGATTCTCCATCTAGATTCCGAAGTACTCTGATAAGAAGTTCATGATCCATAACGCTTAACGAGTCGTGTAACTGGTTTCGAAGCATAATTGTACAAGTATTTCCATATAGCGTTTAAAGTGCTGGTAATAAGAATTAACGGACGGTTACATAATCACGACGCATGAACAATATAATTACGAATTGCATAGGTCGTCGATGATTCATGACGAATTACGTACCATGGTGTTTCATCAATGACCCACTACGAGGTTCGTATTATGCATCGCACGAAATCATTGACCACCTACGGTGGCCTCTTTGTTTCGCGTCGCGTGGGCATACGCTGTTCACAGCACCCATCCTAGGTATATATTTCATTTTTTGCCGAGTAGATCGTGCGTAATCTGTGATTTCGACACAATGACAAAGCAATGGTCGCGAATATTTCACAGCAGATCGGACATCCACCGTACAATTTTTATATCCTCGCCAGACGCGAAACGCGAATGTCTATGATTCTTTCTTGATAGAGATGTTTCGCTTCCTCTTGCTAGGGAGTACCTTTTTTAGTTTACTTTACATTCCTTCAAATTTCAGCTAAACGGAGAAATTCTATCGTTACAATTCAAAGGAACAATCGCGCAAGGAACGTTCTAACGAGCACAAAGTAAAACATAGTAGTACGTTCGTAGACACCTTTACGATTTTCAGCCCGCTAATTACCTTTTATCGATTCTACTTTGATAATACTTTGATTCTACTTTGATAATAGTATAATGGGTTTTCGGTCTATCCGAAATATTCCAATTCCGTAACACAAGATGTATCTAGCGAGTGTAAGATTGCTCGTCTCGCTATGTTCACCGTGCGATTCTATACGTACGTATGTGCGACACGTGTTCCGCGTATCGTGCCTCGCATGGAAGTCTACAAACTCCAAACTCTAGACGTATACTCGCGTGACTTCTACTACTTGAGACCAGTGAACTCGCCCTGGTCGACGATCGAACTCGGTAACTCGCCCCTCCTTCCACTAGCGATGCCTATGCGGCGATATACCACCCTTTGCAAACACGACCACGCGTAGGTGTACCGGTACTGTTATGTTAATATACCTTCCTCCATGCTTTGCAGAACTGAAGAGACGCGATTGTTTCCACCAGTGCCGCCCAACTTTTCTCCCAGACGAAACCACCCCCGAAGACTTGGTCTCCCTAACCTAGGATATTGCTATATCGATCGTAGAATATCAGCGAATCTGTGTATAAATTTGAACTTTTACCAATAAAGAAATGCAATCTAAATAGATATTTTACATCGAGTATTTTGCATAGTCTTGCGATTGTGTATGTCTAGTTACCGTATTTTATGTATCTTTTTCGAAGAAAGACAAAAAAGAAAGAAATTCTCGATACGAAAACGAAACCGACCAGGACCGAATTTAGGAAATCCGGTTAAAAATTAAAGACAAAAGCGCGGAAATGTTCATTTGAGAACCTCTCCGTTCGAGGGTACGGTGAAGTTTTTACCGACATCGCACATCATTCTTTGCGCGTCAGCCAACACGCGTAGATATATACGAAGATGTAACGCTATCCAAATTTAGCATTCGAGCATTAGTGCGTTTAATTTTTGATTTATCATATGTTAATTTAGGCGCTCTTTTTCGGTACGCTAAAAAATTCCTTATGCTACACGTAATTCTGTTTTTATTTTCGATAATATAGCGTACTGGTTACGTAATTCTAACTCGATACAAACGAGTCTCGATACGTCGTTTTTCGAATCGATGGATCATTCCTGCTATTATATGCACACGGACGGATCTACTTCCTGTGCACGACGTTCTCCGCGATACCAGACCGCATAACGCGCGATAAAAGGGTATTGTAAACATCGTGACTATATATGGATCGGCCTTTAAATCCTTTTTCGATAATGTTACGTTTTGAATTTATTTTCTATGGATTTTCGAACGACCAACGACTGTCTCCGCAATTTCTGTCTCTCTAAGAAAGCGAGAAAATTTTCCGCTAACGAACGAAACACGCACTTGCGCGTCTACTGATTTCTCCGTACTTCAATGAAATTATACACGTGACTGGCGACTAAACACGCACACAGCTGGATGAATCATCTGGCGCCGTGGAAAATTTATATTAGAAGCACCGGTTCTTATCTAACCTTAGCCTGCACACACGACACGAGTAAATACATTTATACGTAGGTGGTGCGTTGTAGCGCGACTTTGTCTCGATTTGCGTCGTGTGAGTTACTCACGAGCCACGAATGGCTAATACGAGTAAGATCCGACGCATCTTGTTCTCGACGATATTCATCTTTCGATAAATCGATAAGTACAGCGGTGTATGTCAAGATGCGCGATAGAGTCGCTTTGCGTAAGAAATTATCCCTATTGTAGATTTTGCAAAAATTCATGTCACAAATTCGTTTGTTCGTTCGGATATAAGCTGGTATACCGGAACTACTTTATGGCAAAGTATACCGGAAGCGAACGTTCTTAACGAGTCTTTTATCGTTTGATATCAAGACGAACGAGTGAAACTGGTTCGCCAAAGACTCGTTGCAATTACAAAGCAATTTCTCTCTTAATACACGATTATGTTTTCGTTAGGATATCCAAGAGAAATGCTGCGTAGGTCACCGGCGATTCATAATGTACAAGCGAACTTTCTTCTTAACGAACCTCCATCTTCCGTTCTATACCAACGTCGAACGAGAGAAAACAAACGTGATATTAACTGTTAAAATACGATCCACTGGCTTGATTCTCAAGATCTCGTCGTAAATATTCTCACGATACGAACCATATTGGAAAAAATGTTTAAATATCGAATGTACGAAGCGAATTGCGCGATAAAGATGAACTGGTCTGTTCTTTTCTAAAAAAAAAAAAAACGAACGCAATTCTTTGAAATCATCTTAGAGGAAAAAAGGAGGCAATTCGCGCGACTCGTAAACGACCATGGAGAAGAATTGACGAATAGCAGAGAAAGAGAAAAAAACGCTGACGATGACGGATGTTCGTTTTATTGTTCGAGTCGTCGAAAAAACAGCAAAGCATCGCGCTGCGAATAATCACAACGGTTACTGCCGTTCTGAACAGGAAACAACGAATGTCGTGGTAAAATTAAAACGTTCTTTCGTTCGGTCGTTTCATCGTACGACGTATAAATCTCGATTCGGTGGGAAATTCAAGAAATCGGATAATTAAACGACGAATGTGAATTTCGAATTACTTTTTACAAAAATTTTATCGAAGTCACGGACGCAGTAAATAGTCATTGAACCAGATACTTCGAGTACGTTAAGCATACGTGTACTTGACCGACTTTTGAAAATAAGAGGAATTCCTCGAGTCTGTTTTAACATTTGTTGGCCACACTCGCGATCCTCGAGCCATTAATACGAAAATTACGGTGAATTGAAAATTCGGAAAAATACACACGATCATCGAGCGAAAGAAAACCAGGGCACTCAACGTCGCGAGAGAGTAGTTTCGCAACTAAATTTATCAGTTCCTTGTTTATAAACCGGTAAAACCGTATTAGTATCGTAGCATATTCACACTGGTAGAGCGAAATACGATAATGTAATTTACAAGATGATTATTCAGTGAAATTTCTAGGATAAACAAAGACACTGACGTAGCGATTAGTCTCTATTTTCTGATAAGGCGTTGGATGTGCTACCGGCATGTAGAAATAATCCATTTTGACCAGGAATAGTGAAAACGAGGGTATCTGGAATCCCCGTGACAGAGTTCAAGATTCCCTATAGAAGCTAACTGCTTTAAAATCTTGAGACATTGAAGGATCGGAATCTTGCAGCGTAACAAATTGCTCCATTACGTTTCATAGCAGGAACCTGCCAGCGCGGATAGCTCCGTTAATTAACACGTTCAAGCATAGTTATTCATAGCGTTATTCCGCAAATCTTTCACTCGACACGCGCACGTGAGCATAGGCCGATCGCCGTTGAATTACGCTCGCAGGAAGGTCTTGGAGGCAAGGACGTTCCGGTTGAAGCGAACGGAAAAGTGACGTTTCAGTCCATTCGCATGATAATTAAATTCTCGGAAGGGAGACGCGGAAAACGTTCGTCTGTCAACGGTCGAAACTGGTTGAAAAAAGTCATCGATCGGTTTTGAGGCGGGGGGAAAAAAAGCGATAAGATCGGGAACGGAAGGGAAGGGGATATGGACGTTAAGAAGGCGGAATAACGAACGAAGGGGCACCAAGAAATAGAGAGGGCCGCGACAAAAGAGGGAGGGAGGGAGGAAGGAAGGAAGGAGGGGAAAAAGGCAAGAAAGAACGCGAAAGCGAGCGTAGAGGGGAGAAAAGGTGTTCGACGACGAGGAAATTTCCATGACGTAGCCGTACGCTGCACATACTGCCGTGGTCGGTCGCCATGACTTCCAATTCCAAGCACGCGTCATTGTCGGTCGGCGATTGACCGAAACTTGTTCGGTTTCGAGGATCGAAATCTGCCACACGGCAAACTAGTTTCGGTTACGAAACAAAAGGGTCGAAGTCCCGACGACCGCCACCGTTCATAGATTCACGTCCCCCCCCGCCCCCCGTCTTCTTTTCTTTTTTCGAGATAGAACACGGTTCAAGGGGAAAGAGAAGGTAAGAAGGGTCGGAGCGAGTTCGCGTGAATAACGAGGCACCCGGTTAGTGGAGAGAACATAGCAAGGGTCTGATGAAAGACTGTTTTGCACGAGTGCCGGTTTCTTCGAAATCCTGTTGCCAGAGAAATCTTTCTTCCTACCCGGACCCCTTTGTTCCGTTCACGGGCTTGGCAATCCGCTGTTACAAGGGAAATGTAACTGGCCGATTCTTCTCTGCCCCACTGACGGATCTTTCTCTGCCTAATAGCGAATTCTGTCCTTCTTCTTCTAACAGCATCTTCTCCTCTTTTCCTTATGGATAAATATCTGTTACGATCGGATTCGACGAAATCAGGATTATCGATGCTTCTATCGATCGATAGATTTCGATAGATTTCGATAGAATTATCAGGCAGTCGACGATTATTAAACTCGACTCGATTTAGATGTTTTATACCGTGTCGAGATATTATTCAGATTGGGAGGAGTGGGAATATTCGCACGCGCGCAACTTTCTATTTGTCAAAAATGTGCCAACTTGACACAGGGTACTGGCCGTGTCGTTTATTAGCGACTACTTTCTAATTCAAGATTTTAAAGAATTCTCGCGTTCCACTTGTTACATTCGTGTGTATGTAAACAGAAGAAGAAAAAACACGAAGATGTTAACTTTTAACGGCTGAAACGATTTAATAAATGCAGAATTGCAGTACCTATCTTGCCACTATGGATATTAGGATGACAGATACAAGTAATTAAGAAGACTAATAAAGATAAACGTCTCTTTCAACAAAGAATGACAAATCACTTGGAAAAGATGTTTCAGATTGCACCGTTGCGCAATCGTTGGCTGATTACGCGATAATCGAAATACTCGATGGCAAATTGTGGAAATTACGTGATAAATTCTTATAAAAAATATCTGCCATTGCTCGACTACCAGAAGAGATTACGACGGGGTCGCTGACAAGAATTCCTCAAAATTTCGTTAAAAAGCCCAAGTACGCATCTCTATAGCAAAGATACAAATTTGTTAGAGTTTAATGAAACTTGTGGTTCGATACTAAGAAAGCTACGTTAATCAGCGTTAAAAAAAAAAACTACATCGATACTACAGATTTTCTTGCTTGCTTGTCTACGTGATACGGTGTTGTAAAGCTAAACAACGAAAAGATCTGAAAAACACGATCGTTCGAACTGGACTCGATTCATCGATCACAGACGGTTCGTGGACGGAAGAAGTCAACGTTCGATAACCAAGTCGCGTGGAAAACTATGCCCATTCGTCGATTATAGTGGATCGAGGTCGAAGCAGAAACTAGATGTCACAGAAGATAAGAACGAGCTTTTATTCCCTTGTAAAGCACGCGATACCCGAAATACGAATGAAAATTGATAAACAAAGGACACGGTCGAGATCATAGAAACGTTATATTCGCATTTATGAAATTTTAAAACGAATCATGGTCGTTCAAGCGAAATCAAAAGGATTAACCTGTCAATCAGAATACAATAGAATTCCGCCTATCTACACCCGAAGGACAAACGAGATGACAGAAACCAGAGTTGTCGATTATCCCCACTATGTATGGTTCCGAAACGCGTCGAAGCTTCCATTCTGGTCGAGCGATATTACCTCCTATCGATAGACAAAGCACGGAAAGACTTATTTTGCGCTTCCAATATTCTATAATATACATAATACTCTATAATATATCGATAAGCAACTGTCCGTCTCGTTTATACGATACTGGAAACAACGTGTAAGCAACGTGTGACTGACAATCGCTGGAAAACGCCTCGACGAGAAACGTGTCTGGAAGAAATTAATTGAGATTTCTTCCCAATAAATGGAGTTTCGATAAACGAAGTCGTATCGCGAGTGTCAGTTGACGGATGTAATTCGAGTGTACCGTAACGGGGCTCTGGCCTGTTGGAGACGATAGTCGGGCAAGGTCGTTCGCCGGAAATATCTGTCGGGATCAACTTCTGCCTGCGTAAAACGACCCTTCGAAAAACTCGTTCGCCCAGCGAAAAAGTTAAACGAGATCCTCTTACGCGTCTTTGCACGGTAAATTTGGCTGGCAACAAGACTTACGAACGAGTTTCGTTTCAACTATTCTCATTCGAGAACGCGCTCAAAGATGAAAAGAAAGTTATCTTGCTGGAAAAAAGAGATTGCCGTCTACGATCGATGTTATCCTAATTTACCGAAGGCAGTAAATTCTATTTAATACGATTACTTTGCCAATGGTCTTTCGAGCACTATCGATGAAAATCAAAATTTTGTAAAGCTGATTCGGTAATAGACGTTTGACTGTCGCAAAACTAAATTGTTAAATGTCAACGAGAAGATCATAAAGTGTACCTAAATTTCAATTTCATTAAGACTGATCACCAAAAATTGATTTTTAAGATACGGCTACGTAAAAATGGGAGAAACGTTTGCGCCACTTATCAACATCCGATTTAACGATTAAATTTAAAGCCGGCTCTTGCATATAACAAGACACATCTAGTTTAAAGTAGGCAAAGAACAGAACGACGACATCAAATTCACGCGCTCTCTAAGAAGCTGTTTCGTCTTCCGACAAAGGTTCCGAACAAACACGACTTCCAATAAAAATTTGCCGAACGAAAAGATATGCAATTAGTTACTTGGGAATTTTTATTACGAAATGATCGAAAGAAAACTGTTATAACGATCTGTGTAAATTTTCGAATTTCTCGCTTTTCCCCGGGAGAATCGAAAGAGCGTAGAATTTCAGACTTCGTTAAATCCGACGATTCGACATATTCATATTGGCGGAATAAAAAAATTGCGATTTACGGAGGAGAAACCAGCTCGCGATCGCGGTCCGGGCACAGCGCCTCGACGTTAGATCTCGCGATCAAATTGACAGACGTTGGTGCAGGACGATGTGGCAAGAACCCGTTGAATTCGTGAGATTAGAAAGTAAATAGTGGCAGAGAATCAGCCGTGATTCGTCGCTGCATTTTATCACTTGGCTCTTGATAACGCGTGTAACGCTCTTCTAACGACGTTTCGTATACGTACCTATACCACCAACCCACGCTCTCTTATTTATCCTTCGTCTCGTTTCATACAATTACTCTTAATTAAGTTTTATCGGTGACTCAAATACGAGTTGACGAACCAAGGTTTGCCAATGTCTCCGGTATCAAAATCGTCGAAAGATAACGATGGTGACGATAATTTTTCAAGAGTTGATCGCAACAATTGCATATGTGCAAGTCATGGTTGGATCACGAGGCAACACTTTACAATTGCAAATCGATGAACGTTACAAAGTATTTTGTTTCTTTACGACCCGAATTTCTTTCGTTCAGTCCGTATCTATAATGGGTTGAACGAATTCTTTCGATAAGCCCTTGCCCTATCCATCGTTGATATTTCCGAAAAAAATGGCTACTTCTGTGTCACGAACCTCCGAATATCACGGTTATTAAACGCTCGTCGCTTATCGCACTACTTAACAGAACACGCACGATATCACGAAAAGAAAAAAAAAAGAAAAGCATACAAACGATAATTTTATCGTAACAGATTCCAACTTCCGTATCGGTTAACCGTCATTGAAAAATTCTGATTTAACTGTACCTATACTCTGAAATATTTATTTGTCTTCGAGTGCTCGCTGATTCAGGCGAGCGGATTTAATCCAAGACTGGAAAACTAACTTTCGCTAAAAAAATACGTCTAATCGTATTTTCATCGCAAAAAGATTTATTCTTTCTTCGGTGTATTATCGATAATATAATGCTGAAAATTTGTAAATAAGTAAATCATAAAGGATAAATGCAGAGAATTCATTGTACCGAATTGGAAAGAAAGAGAAATTAACCGATGTATATTCTGATTCGTACCACGCAGATTCCTTCGCTTCCAACGATCAGAAATGAATTTCTTTTAGGTCATCGCAGCTGTACGAGTTAATCTCGCCATACGATCTTAAATAATCGTAACGAACGTATCTCGCCGCTCCAAACTTCGAACGTAATTGCCCCATTTTCGTTCTAACCTTTTCATTCTGTTTTAACAGACTTCACCTCTGTTTTTACAGACGGCGAATTAGTCTATTTTAACGCGATCGCGAAACTTGGTGAATACCAGAAAAAAAGGTCGTCGTAACGGATTCATCGTAATCCTGGAAGCGAAACGAAGAGGAATTTGATTTCCGCTACGAAACGGAAACATTCTCGCGTTCTAATAACCGTCCAACTCACGGGTTGCGTGCAATGATTTCACGATTGAGTAACAATGGAAAGTATCCGCGAAACACCTATGGACAAGAAAAAAATAAATAAGCGAAGGAAGAAGAGAGGGAACAGAGTGGGGAAAGAGTACGAAGCGATTAGCGAAACAGCGCACTTTTTCCCGACCTCGTTTTATTAATTTCACGTGACACTTAATTCAGGTTGTAACGATTGGTTGATTAGTCGATGCTTCGTAAGCAACGTGCGATGCTGGAATTCGCGGCAATCGACAGAGAGAAAAAGAGAAACACGTGGCGATCGCATGCTCCAATACACCAGAGGCTTCCACGTATTCGAACGAGGAATCGCCTACGAAAGTCGTTTCACTCGCGTGCCGATTTTTTTCGGATCGATAAAAATTCGATCGGTCGCTCGTTGAAATCGCGATTTCATAAACAACTATTCCGTCTATAACTATAATATAAATAAATAAAAATGATATTTTCTCGTCAAGATGTTTTCCAATTGAGCGTACTCGTACGCCAAAGTAGGCTCTGAAATTGTTCACTGGATCGATGAAATAACGACGACGAGATAAACATTCAAACTGCTCTCCGAGACGGTGGTCTGTAGGTGAAGATTAAACCGCCAATTCCGTGCTTCCGACGGAAAGACTAACATCGTTATCTCTATTACTAGGTTGCTTGGTTTCGAATTTACGTACCGTCACTACGGTATATAGACTGTAGACTACGAGCGCTTCGTAAATCGTTTACAGGATCCGTACAATCGGTTGGTTGGCTTACATTTTGCAGCCTCTCGAACGAGATCGTTTGGCAATAGTTCGTACGTTGCAGGTTACGAACGGTATGCGAATTTTTATATGTAAATCGGCGCTTCCATTTCGGTCGTGTTAATTTTGATTTCCCTCGCGATGTCTCACGTCTATTTATACGCGTGCCGCGGTCGAACACACTTCCGTCGGGATTTAATTAATTCTCACGCAATCGAATGACCGCTCCTATTCGACGATGTAACCGTTAATCCGCCAATAAACCTGTTTCGTCAGCGTTTCACTGCGAATTTTTAATGGAACATCGTTACGCAACGCGCAACAGCTATGCGAGAGAATCGCGTTATTTTCCAGTTACACTGGCGAATAATTAGAAAGCTAGCGAGCGATCGATGAGAGGATCGAACGTAAACGGAACCGTTTAGAGGAAAGAAAAGGGAAAATAACAGGCTAATAGTAGAAAAACTCACCTGTGAGCTGCCCCCGTGAACCGGCGCTCCTTGGCTCAGCATCTTGTGCGACATCCTGGTCAAAAATCACGATCGATCTCGTGTATCAAAAATGAGCCTCTGTGTACGTTTACTCTCCTCGGGCTCTAACGAGCTAGTTTCTCTCCGATCGATCGATCGATCGAAGACCAAGCCAGGCGGTTAAAGTGGCTGGTCCGGCTGCTGTCCGGCCCGAATCGTCGAATTCACTTCTGGAAGGTGCGAACACCGCAACCGTGATCGTATGGTACCAACACGCGTGCAGACAAAGTGGCACATACACAAACGGTGGGTGGCGTGTCGGTATATATCCTAGGAGAACCGCGTGTACTACACAGCCTTGTCGGGCGGGAACCAACGAACCGTTTTACTTTCGACGATTGCGAATCAACCTCGCGAACGGACGTGCTTGCACTGATCCTCCTCCTTTCTTTACAGACTTTTCTCTACGCTTTCTCCTTGCCTCTGTCTCTCGGCCGCTCTTGGGGAATGTGACTAAGCTAAAGGAATCTGCGAGTGTGGGAGACGGGGAACCGAACAGGCGAAACTTCCACCGAAAGGCAAAAGGGCTAAATAGGATGTACGTGTGTATACGTAGCAGAGAAACCGAAAATCGTGCGTGGAAATTGGCAGCTTTTGGAACGTCGCGACACCGCTCGGAGCCAGCGAAGGCGCACACGCTGTCACGTCGTGGAGAACCGTGTCGTTTCCGGACAAGCGTGCATAAAGACGAAATATCGAAAAGGATCGGTGTCTCTGGAAATGGAACTGGAGAAGCGTCGCGAGCGTCGAAAAGACTCGGCTAGGAATGATTCGCGACGTGGGAGGCCGCGGGCGCGCAGTTCCGTCGCCTCTTTCTCCCACTCTTCTCCGCGGCAGTACCTCCTTCGTCCCTTTCCTCGTATCCGAATACATGCGTACCCACGACCGTACGTGTACACGCATACAGACCCACACGCACGCACACGCACACGCATGCACACGCACGCACAACCACGAACCACTCAACGACCTAACGGCTAAGCTGCTCTCGGTAACTATGCTTTTCCCCCACCATCGTGCTCCACACAACCTCGAACCCCCACTGCACCCTCCTGATCACGGTCAACGTTCACTTCTCCGGGTTCTCGGACGATGTTCACCACCTCTACCGACAACGCTAACCACCACCACCACCGTCGGCAGGGCCAGCGTCGTTGCCACCACTTCCATCGTCTTTCTCTTCTTCTTCCTCTGCTTCGTCGTTTTCTTCTTTTCTATCCCTCTTCTTCGATCTACCTTTCTCTTTCTCGTTTCTCCGTCACATAACATCAACTAACCGAACGATTCTCCCTTCCCCCCTCTCCCTTCTCGTCTATACGTCTCACCCCCTCCTCGAGCTCGACGCGTGACGCTCGTTTTTACCTCTTTTTCTTTCACCCGTCTCCTTTTTCGCCTGCGAAACCATTCGCCACTCCCATCGCACATGCCAAATCCATTTACGTCGAACGCATTTTTGCATCATTATCCGCCTATCAGGCTTAATAATCGTCTTGCATCGGCCGATGTTCGGCCTGCTATAGAATCAAGGTTAACGATATCGGCAGATTGGTACATCCAGCGCCGTAACGCTTCCTAGGAATTTCTGAATTTCTGAATTTCTAAATTCCTCGCGCACCCCACGCTCTTTAACTTTTCCCTCCATTCGTTAACTCCCTATTATCCTGTGCCGGAGTCAATCGGTAATCGTCGTCGTTGAGTGTGAAATTGGTCGTAACGTAAAATCACCGATTACCGAATCTGGAATCGGACCAAAGGACACGGCCGATGCGAATCGATCTGTTTGCCGTAACTATTGGCAAAAGGGGGAAACGTTGTTTCGCAGTATCGATAGGGCGATTTCGTTTAAAATGAAATTTTGCCAACTAGCGCATAGTTCTATATATTTGCTTCGTTTCTTCCAAGGACGTTCCAATATCTTCCCTGTTAATCGACACGGAAACTTTTATCGAATAAGACTAACGTCTCTGCGCAAAAAGTGGGAAAACGAATGACTACGAGTTTTCGTAGAAAAGACGTAATTCTGGAATTTCGTTATTTCTTCATCCCTCGACAATAAGGAATTCTGTAGCCTTACACGTTTATCTGTAAATCTCCGTAAGACTCTAGTCTATCTATAGATGTCTATAAATTTGAGAATAATAAATATCAATGACGTTTTCCATGCAATCGATAATACACGCACTTATATTGCGACTGTGCATAAAAGTATTAGCGAAAAAAAAAATAAAATGGCGATTTAATAGCCATCTCGATAGTCCTTTCGAGATCTTCAAATCGGCTAAATCGTTTCTCGTGACGAATCGTCCGAGTAGCGAAAGGAACGAAACAGCAAATCATATATAATACGCGTTAAAAGCGCAGAATCACGGATTATCGATTCTGAAATTCACTGGCAACTATAATTTATTTCATTCTCTTTTCACTCTCGACGACGAAAAGGGAGAACTGTTTTCTTGGCTTGCTGCGATCTGAATCAAGAATTACGAAATATATACGTTCATTCATGGGTTTCTTTCCCGCAGACAACGTTCTAAAAGAAAGATAATATTTGAAGTCGTAAATATCCTTAGCTAAAAATAACAGTTTCGTTTGATTATTTTACGACGTAGATCATCAATCATGGAATTTGATTATCTGTTCGCGGTATTACCGGATTTCACTATCCATAAGCAAGTTTATCGCATGCCACGCGAATACCTACATATGTAGGTATTTCTCATGACAACACGCAACAACAGAAACATTTTCTTAATAGCTTTCAAATAATCGCACTCGTACATGTCGATATCGTCGTGATAATTGCTATCTCCTGACAATACGTCGTTTCATACTTTGATTGGAGATGTCGTTGGAAATGTTTAAATGCATCGGATATTTATTTAGTCATATTTTCGCATGATTTGGAATTTCGCCCATGGCTGCAATTCTAGAATTGATTTAAACGCGATTTAAAAGCTCCTTCTTCGAAACTGGTTTCAACGATCTTTATCAAAATTCATACGAGCAAGATAAAATATGATCAACGTTTCTGTCTTACGGCTGAAATACGGTTTTTTTAACGAATACGTATTCTTACGGTGATAGGTGACTCACATAATTTCGCATATTTTCCGCTTCCCGTTTCATCGACACCGCTAAAATAACCGCTCGCACACGTGTCAACATTCAAGATTCGTCAATTTTATGACCTCATCGTTATTTATTTCGAGCCTGTTCCAATTCTCCGAGGATCAGGGTTAATAACATCGTTGACACCTTGCTATCGATGTGTGCGCAGAATGCAGATTAAAGCGATGCGTCTAATAATTTTTTTTTTCAATTTGCACTTCCTTTTATTGTGTCTGTTACTTCAACGTTTGCGTATCTGTGCTGTGTGTCTTCTTGGAATGCACGCAATATCGTTTTACGCGTAATAAACAGCTTTTGTTAACAATATCGATAAACGTATCATCACGAATGTCGACGCACCTTCTTGTTCGAAATAAAATACGGATTAAAGCTGATGAAGAAAAATGAGAGCGTATTTGATTTCGATAAAGAATTAGTTATACGATATAGCAACGTTATTTTCATTTCCTTCGGAAGCAGCGTTTAAATTAAAATAGTAAGACAATTTGTATTTCGTATTTCTACTTCCTTATTATGAAAAACCGCTATCGTACACTAGCTTCCCCAGCAACAAACGGACAAACATATCAACGGAATAAGAGGAAGTTATATTATAAAATATTAATTATATATAAATAGTAATTATAAAATACAACCTCTTTACTTTTCCTAAAGAATCGAACGATCCCCATTAATTTGGCAGTCACTGGCGTTGGATTTTCCCGCATAATAGCCTGGTTCGATTTTCCGTTTCTTTGCGCGACTACTGTATTTCTCGCGATGGAATCCTAGAGAAACAGCGTCGCCTAACTGGCATTCGTCAAATAAAGAATTAAGATCGAAACCAGTCGGCCGACGCGCTCCTTAATTACTCCTGCTCGAATCGAGCCGCCTTAGCAAGACCTCCGGTTAACGTTCGCGTAATCGTTCGTACACGTACTCGTTCGTTTCCATCGCCTAATAATAAACATAGTGGGCATAGGTCGAATCCATGATTAGAAACGAAAGAATCATCGTCGACGTTATGTCGATTCGTTCGATCAACGTAAATCGGTACCGATCTACTTGGCCGATTCGGGATCGAGGTTAACGGCATCGTTGACTCCTTGTTTCGAGCGAATTGCCGCAGACGTCTCTTTCACCTCTGTCAATTACGGGAACAGTTGTCGGCATCCCTCAGACCAATCGACGCATTAACATTATCGAGCGGCGTTTTCGACCGGTAATAACAGACGCGAATAAATCATCGGCTTCGTTAATTTCTTTTTTCGTTATCCTCTTCTCTCCTCTTTGGTTCTCCACCGTTATTTTTTGCGAGCACGATCTGCGAACAAAAATTAGTTTTAGAATTGGAGTGCGTTGGCTTGGTTTCCTCTTAATCGAAGTTTCTCGTATCATCATCGTCGTCAAAACGCATCGAATTCACTTGAGTATGTCCAATAGCTTCAAGACAAATTTTTGTGTCTGCCAATCATTAATAGAGAATTATTAAAGAGTGCGAAACAATTTCGCAACTTTACCACAACTTTGTATATTTTCACCGTGCTTTACATTCCATACTTTTTTCACGTTAAAGACTGTTCGCTTTCGAGTATCGTATTCGACTAGATGGATACGGTTTCATCATTTTCTAACCGATTTATAACTTCGCGTTTCACCTCGTACAGCAAACAATATTTTAGCGTGCCTATTTAACGGTAGAAGAAAATATAATTTTCTTTTCAGACTCTCAACATTTAAAAAAAATAAACAAAAAAATTCGACAAAGGAGTACTAATGCAACGATTCACCTCTCGAGGAAAATTCAGTGTCACTTGAACAGCGAGATAAAGGCTAACAAACTCGTTTCAAGGAAAAGATAAAAAATGACCCTTTTCAACGATAAAGAAAGAAAATTTCGAGTAAAATGGAGAAAAGGGACTGCGACAACAGGTGCAATCTCCATCTGCGATACGATGGAATATTTTTAACTTTAAGAATTAATTACAATTCGTTGAACAACAATTTCAACAACTTTACTGCACACTTTCATATGAAAATTTCATTCTTTCTCGAATGGAATTTTAAAAAGTTACACAAAATTTAAATTTCAATTAGGATCGAGTTATTTATGACAAAAATACTTTGGGGATGTCGTTTTTTTATGCCGCTGCTCAATGAAATCTTTCACTCGTGTAAAATTTCGTTGTCTTTGATTCAGAATAAAAAATCGGCGCGTGTTACGCATCCCAATCGCATTAAAACGAAAGATGTGATTCTTTTATGTGGCGACACGCCCTTTCATATGCAAAAACTGCAAGTAGTTGACACGACGTTACCGTATGACTTGTGCGTAACAAATACACGCTATTTATGTATGTACCAGAACGACGTTCTTTCGTTTTAAGATCGCAAAACATTAACATGGTTTATGGATGTCCGTCGCATTCAAAATCTACGAGCTGTTAACACAGTATCTTACTTACTTCACCAAGATTTTTATACACTTGGATATATGATATCCATTTTTCTGCAGCTTGTTTCAGCTACTCTTTCGTTTAATTGATAGCACCAGAAATTTGTATATAAAATGAGCAACATTGAAAAGAATCCTATGAAATATCTTTGAAATATACAGTAACTCGAACATAAATATAAAGTATTTAATCGAATATAAAGCATTCGAACGCTTCTAGAAACTTTTTACGTATATATCATTCAGAACATCTTGAAATCTCATTAGCACTGTAACGGGGCATATGTATCGTGATTATATTGGTAAAATTTAGAACGGATCTGAAAATGTATAAAATGTATAAAAATTTCATCAAATGTATAATGCACATAATATACATGTAATTCAAATATTTTCATGAGCCACTGCATATCTCACTTTCTCGCTTTCATCCTAACTATGAAATTAATCGGTACTAAATGCAAACATCGACAACTTCCATATAATCGAAAGGTATAAATTTTAAAATATATATAAGTATAAATTTCATAACCTCGTATCGAGCGTAAGTAAACTTACGTCAAATTAAAGACACACAAATACTGATCATATCAGTGAATGACATTTTGTCACCATTATCCAACACTGATCTAGTTAAAGCAACCGCGTTATTTTCATATTGAGCAGATACGTCGTAATCAGAATGAATTTAATCAACGTATACGTTGTTGCGCCCGCGAAGCATGTGGATTTGTTGGCTACGCATATTTTCGCGGTGGCATCGTGTAAAAGATCGCGCCACAATCAAATACGAAACCGTTGACCGGTGGCGCAGCGAAGCTTTGTCACGGCAATACGATATTACGCTCAAGATTTGAATTTAACGACGCTGATATCGTAGGTAATGCGAAACTCGCTTGGCTCCGTTTCACAACGTGTCCACACGAAAGAAAATTTTCCACTACGAGGCCATCCGGTAGGAATTCGCGAAGTTCGTACTTACTTGGTTTCCTTTGTCAGAACGTGCAGCTAGAATGAACTTCGTTATTTTCAATTAACTTTTTTGCTTGTTTCCGTTCGTACATCATACTGATAGTTGATCTGAAAAACATTCTGTAGATTTCACCAGGCAGAGTAAGAAGAAGAATAAAACTATCGAGATACTATTACTCCTGTATTCTATTTGAATAAAAGTATAGGTTAGGTTTAGCTTAGTTAGAAATAAGAATATGGGTGACCTCTATGTGGCGCATTGAGAACACCGTTTTGATATATGTAATATCGCATGTATCATGTATGTATGTACCATTTACACGAGCGTATATTTATATTTTGGATAGATGTTTATAGTTTATCTTTCCTACTTAGTTATTTCATGTCCGAAAAAAGTAAACATACTTACATTATTGAAAATACTTTAGTTACCATATTATTTGGAAAATATTCAAACTGTATATGATTATACTTATAATTTGTAGCGAGCATTCCTGATTAAATGTCAAAATAGTCGAAAATTAAGAAATTTAAATATACCTGAGTAACCTACATTCCATTATAATTTTGTATTTTCATTGCCTATCCTCGTTCTTTTTTGTTCATTTGTCTTTTAAAACGTAACTTTCAAAGATTTAACGATGGGGAAATTGTATATCCATCAACGATTTCTCGTGAAAGTATCCATTCGAGTTTTCATTATAATCTAATATACCGAGTTTAAATGCAAAAACTTGATACCGTGCATACTCGATCGTGGTGCACGAGATACTGTCCATGTTCCGTTTAATTTCTACTCATTGCAAAAGTTTTGCAGACATTCTTATTTTAATCGTATTTGGTCGCACGGATTAACGTCGTAACTGCAAATGCGCCAGTGATTTCTAATCATCGATACTATCATTACCTGAGATTTCATTTATTCGTCTCGATATGATAATCTTGCTTGACGGAAGCGTAACAAAAAGCGTTTCTATTTCACACCCGACACCATACAATTGAACTCAAATATCCGGCAGTAAGTGTACGTCATTTAAGAAAAGACTTTACGAGCCTAGTATTTGCACATAAATAATAGAAGCTGTTTTCTATGATAAAGATTCCATCGTACATTCTCAAATCTCGAATTCATTCCAAAGAACTGCTTCATTTGCCTGTCAAACGAGGCTGCCTATCACATCGATCACACTATCAATATCCATGCACGAACAAACAACCCACAGAATCCCGAACATTTTGCGCAAACAAAACTGTAAGCAAACACTCAATAAATAGTACATACGTTTGTCTATCGAGCCATCCATCGATGTCTCAGTAAAAAACACCATCTATTTATGATGGATCGTTCGTCGATCCAATCCAAAGATATTGCAAGGATGTGCGAAAATCGGACAGAATTCAAATGAGAATTTTCAGAGCGCCTCACTGTCTGCGATCGATGCTTCCAAGGCCTGTATATAGGTCGCAATAAGATAAATGGACAACGATGACGCAGATACATGCAAAAACTTCGCGAAAGCATCACAATGGTATTGGTCCTTCGCCCACATGAATCCCTTGAATCGGACGCGCGTGTGTATCCAGGCCAGATTTGGTTAAATCATCGCGCCAGGACGAAAGCTATCCTCGTGCGAACAACACCGTCCTTGAGACTTGAATTTTGTTTTCAGTGGAGGAAAATAGGCTATTATGTCGATGATGCTGTTTACGTTGCGTCACTTGAGTTGTTTCCACGATCGCAGTCAGAACTATATTCGACTTTGTTTTTGTGTGCAGCTATAAGTTTCGTCGTATATGTGCTGTATAAAACGTTACCTAAGGCCTAGAAAATTCGGTAACAGTTACTAAATGGTTTGGAAGATGAGAGAGCTCCTTTGCTTCCTTTCTCTTTTCTTTTCTTTTTTTTTCTTTTTTTACTACTTTATATTATCTTGCTTGTAATTGAGAAGATATCGTTAATGAAATTCGATACATTCGTCCAATGTATCGGTATTAATGATTTACATACACTTTGACGATACAGTATTTCTCGCGCGTATGTACTTCGTGACAGATTGTATTATTGTATTGTCGTTTATGAAAATCATTTTCAACAAATTAGTCTCGTTGTCGTGATTTATTGCACTCGTTAGAGCATAACAGAGATTGATTGGCGATCACGCGAAGATTTACTGATTTATTACTATACTGGAGATACCGTAAATTGATAACTATATACGAAGACGAATTGAGCTACATACGAATACATACTTCCTTCTAGCATTGTTAAGGTCTGATAAGAATATAATCTCATAGTTTTAATCAGTAACGCTTACGACAAGATGCTGTTACCAATCATTTATTGTTAGCATACATGTTCCATCTGCGTGATAAAACTCGATCGATTTCCTTTTATTTTATGGAAATTTAGGTATTTATTAAAACCAGTTTTCCCCCGATACTGGCTAGAAAGTAGTACATAATTACTATTCGGCATCTCGCTAACTAACAGAATTAAGCAATTCGTGATTGTGTGATCTATAAATTACTTCGTTATAACTTAAAAGAATAAGCCAAAAAATTCAGACGACTTGCAACGTTTCTAAAACATATTTATACCTCGAATGTACACAACACATACGAAATTTTTCTTATTGGGAGATATAATATGACTACAAAGTGTTGAGAAACTGTTGCTTACATAATTCTGCAATTGCATAACATGCGGTTGAAACATTTTGGCGTTATCGGTGGAAAGTACCGTCAGTTACTTAACATTTATAAATGAACAATTTGCACATTCTAACGCTCTAAGGAACAGCCAGTTGAACCCCAACTTCGGTCGTTGTAGAAGTAAAAATATGTAAGAGCATTTTAGCATACATTCGTAAATAAAACAAGAGATATATAAATATAGATTACACACGATAAGTATAAAAAATCAAAGTATCAAAGGTCTTTGTATGTAAATATGTAATAATGTAATAACCATGTGCATGATAATACGATAATATTCATGAGAATATTGATATTTGTAATATAAATGTGTCATAGCAGTATTAGCATTAGCTGTATTAAAAGCTGATAAATAATAGCATTGTGTACAACATTATTACAATTACAATGTGTGTAACAATATTATATTAACAGTTGATATTAATAATTGATATCCTCTTCGATCTTTTTTATTCTTTTATTTCTTCATTTTGCACAATGCGTTGTCGGATCAAAAAATCTACCGATGTCGAGAAAAAGATCGAGTCATAATAATTATAACTGCTACTTGAGTGTCGTTTACTAACGTTATCATCGTAAAATAGCAGCGGATACGTAGCAACACGTGCTTATATTGCAGTCATAAACGTGACTTCACGCCATGTATGTACGAAATTCGACCTTGTGTTTTAATGCTTGCGTAGATCTTTTATTTTAATACGCAAATTATAGTTTCAAATTTTCTTTTACTCTTACCTACATATTAATAGAATTCTCTTTCTGCACTATTTGATACTGCAAAAATTCGTATAGGTGAATATGAAGAAAATAAAGATTTGTTTAAACAAATAATTATCTCACTAAAACCTATATGTACTAAAGCTTTTATTTGAAAGTTTTGCGATATCCTGTAATTACATTTTTTTGATGTAATTGAATAAAATGAACTGATTAAAAATTGCGTTTCCGAGCTACACATATTTTATTGTAGATACAATAACGTGATTTACGCATTACATTCCACGTAAATCACTCATTTACTTGCTTGCTAACGAAACAAATGGCATTTATTCTATCATGAATTACACACATATATTCACTATACTCTTCGTTTGGCATAATATAGAGTTTACTGATACGCACTTATTAATGTTTTATAAAATGTCGTATGAATTTTTCGTATTTCTTTGTAACATCATCCTAATGTTTGGTGAAACTCGACGATCGTGTAACATAATTGGAGAATTAATTCTTTTCTTAATCATGCGTAAATATCTTTCCTACTCTCAAAAAAGAGCATACGACCTAAAGATTTAACACGTAAAAAATTAAAAATATGTTAACGCTTCCTCGAATTGAGATAAAGTTGCAATTCTATTAAGCGAAAATACTATAGACTTTTTCCAACGTTTAACTCAGTAAGGAAGTAAAGCTTACTCGTATCCTGTACGGTTATCGGACATATCAAATTAAAACATAACCTCTAATGGAGTATGCGATTCTCTCGTTGCTTTCGCACTTTCGAATCGTATACGAAACCTCAAATTATAAAGGATGAATCTTTTTGAAGTAAGGACATTCGTTACATGTGGTTGATCGTATCCTGGCTTGATCGAACAGAGTACGTTTCTAATACACAGACTTGGAAGTATTGCAAACACTATGGCAAACGTCCAACCGGGCCCCTTAGGCCTTCTTATCTTGAGAGGGGACCAGGCCATGCGAGGCCTCTCGACCCCCGAGTACATTTCCTGTCAAAAGTAAGTGATGTTCCTAACGTAGATCGCATATGACGTTCTATTCTTGAGACGTCTGCCGCGACATTTTCAGCTTAAAATTCCTAACGTATTTCTCATCGAGATGAACGATTCTACGTCAGAGAAAAGTCAAAAGCAAGTTTTTTCCTTTTGCGTCATCATTCCATGGCCATTTCATGTCCTCGTTACGCCGCAATTTCCTTTCGAACTTTGTTCGCATAAGGGGCTCTACATTTTGATGTGGAATGATTTTACTTTAAACGCAGCACATCTTTAGTATCTTTGATCGTAATTCTATCACATATAAATTATATTAGAGTTAAAAATAAAATTAATGTTCCTATAGAATATAGAGTAGTTTTTGCATATTCAGCTTGATGGAGTTTATTTTCGATCAAAGTGTACGGCTCTTATTCTATGAATAAAGTCAACTTATCACCGCAACTGTGTTTATGTCACTACCATTGCAATCACAGCCAGTTTATGATTGAATGTTACCAATTAATTAATCCATATATATGTGCTTAACAGTATTATTTTATTCAGTTCTTTATATACATTCAGATTGATCTAAAATTCTACTTTTTATTTATATATTTACCCGTTGCCGCCAAAAATTCCACGAATGGAAACATTGCACGCTGATAATGGCACTCCTCCGAATCACAGCGCAGGAACCTTAACTGTAATGTACACAAATTTTATTAAGAAGGGGATACGAATAAGCAATGATTACATATAAACGATTTTATGGAACGTTACTTTAATTACGATGTATATTATTTTTCTAGCCCAAAATTGTTTGTTAAATTTTCTTCTAATTTTATTTCTTAGATCAGTACTGGCTTTTTATGTCATTGAATAAAAAAGAAACTTTGTACTACAATTACATTTAAAATCTGTAGTGCATATAGTGTATATATAGTCTATAGAGAGGATTTCAAATTCTTCAGGATTAAATCCTAACTAAAGAGACATGTGTAGAGCTATGCAAACAGTACGTAATTCATAGTAACATAAGTATTCAAGTAATATAACATTTTTATTACACTGTCATTCTAGAAAACAAAGTCGATATGAATTAAATAAAATATCATAAAAAAATTCTTATAATATTAAAAATTCAAATTTACTCCAAGGAAAACGGTCGTTGACATTTGTAATTAAATTTTATATTGAAAAGAATGTAGTCAAATTACTAGATGCCTCAGAAAACCGCAAATCTAGCCAATTGAAATTAATCGATTGAAAATATAAGGATGGCCTTCGGTTTAGTCTCCTAGCGGACGTAATCTGGTTTTTAGGCGCGGCTACAAAGCGCCTACAAGGTGGTGGCAATCGACTGCTTCAGTGGAAATTTCCATTGCAGTTGGCATGCTGTGTGGTGTGACTGTACAGTCCACCATAAAAGTAACGGCTTTCTTATATTAAACATTGAAAATATTATTACAAGAAACAATTCATTATTTCTTTTTTATATCATGATTAGAAACAATTTTGTATTATAACAAAGTCGCAGAAATGACTTAACCTATTCACATTTGCGGATGAGATATTTCGTGTACAAATTTATACCGAAAGCTTTCATGAACGAGATATTTCACGACGCAATATCGTATGCTATGAACGAGATATCTTGCGTCTTTATTTTTTGGTATTTGCAATTAAAAAAAAAAAAAGTTTTAAAAGTATATCATATATCTGTTATTTTGCATACACATCTCTGATTTATAGATGGGACATTTTGTAGCGTAATAAGAGACAGACGGTGTATAACAAATCCTCACAAAAAAGAATATAAGATGAAATGCCAATGTTCAACATCCACGTTGCGAGTCACGTGGTGTCATTACATCATTCAGGATTCGTACATAATATTCAATAAACTACTTTTGTTGCTATACCAGTCTTAATTATCTCATTAGATCACTCACATCCTTATGTGCAATCATACAATGTATATGTACTCATGTTCTTTGTCTCACTTCTTCCTTTTATCTTCTTTCAGATTTTCTGGTAACTATATGTATAGAAGGATAATTCAGTACATGAACACATATATATTATAATTATACGTATCTACATTCACAAAATTTCACTTCAACTGCCGTACGTGAAGTTTTTACGAAAACTACCGTGCATTTACAACATAAGCACTAAATATGAACATCGCAGATAGAAGGTCAATTTTATGGTTATAAAATAGACCTCAAATCATACATCGATAGAAGAGTATACCTCAAAATCCATCACGAACAAGTGATAATTTCTTTTTTATCTCCAGAACAAAAATTAAAAGAGATACGATAATAATCTTAATTTCAATTTTGAAACTATGATTTATTATTAAGAAAACTAAATATTATTAACTTGTCCTAATCACGTAGGAAAAGGATTGCATCCTAGCACCTTTTGATTATGCTTGCAATGTAAAAATTGTCTTTTTATACGTATACGTATTTATATTGTTCGAGCGCTTTTCATTATTACATATTATAACATATTACTGTTTTATAATGTTAGTGATAGATTTTGTAATAAGAACTATATTTGTAATTTTTGTTTTCCATGACAGTAGTATATATATAAATTTATATTTAATTTTGTTTATTAAGTTTGTTTCTATCTTTTACACTTTTAAAAATTATGAGGAATAAAATATATTAAATGTTATGTATAGATTGTTAATCTAATTGCAAATATTAGTTTAGAACTATATTTAATATTAACGATAAATTTATAGAGAAGAGTTCATTTAATGTTATAAAAATATAATTTAATTAATTTTAAACGTTACTCTGTCCTTTATGTTTATATATCGCTAAATGTAACAATTAGATTATAATTTATCTAATTTACTTGAATTTATAATTTAATTGATGAAAGAGCGAAATAAGATAATGTATTTGAACAAAGTCAATTATAACTAAATCCTTTTGCCGCAATCAAAATGTGTAAAAAATATAGGGAAATGGAAAAACTTCCCTAGAAGAGATAAAACAAAAGAAGGCGATACGAGTAGTATGAATCATACTTTGAAAACGATGTTTCGGTTTGATCAACTGTTGTACATTATTCGACACCAATCAGCTGATAGAACATTGACATTATATAATAATCTATCCGGAAATTAAAAACAAAATTAATTTGCGATCAAAAAAGTAAGAAATAATAACTTTTTAATTTTTTACTATAATTTAAAAAACTCTATGCTTTAATAGTGATAGATTTATTTACCAGATGTAAGGCGTAAAATGAAATAGCAGTCATTTTCTGAACACGGCGTGCACTGTGGTTCGAAATTTACTTTGAACTTTTAACAAGGAAGCGTTTATTGTGTTTCTATCTTTCTTGTAAATGTAAATTATATTTAAAAAGTTCAATTTACATTTGACTCGGCAAATTCACGTATGTTATTCATGTGAACGCTTCCTATCTTAAGGTAATTGCGACACGAAATAAAATCGATCCACAGTGTGTCATAAAAATAGCGAAATAAGAACTATATACTCGATAGTTGCACGTATTATTCGAGACAAGCGATATTCAGGTTGATCAGTCGATTTGAGTAAAACTTTCGAATTTGTCTCCATAATTGATCAATAATAATCTAGATTCTAGTTAACAGAATCGATCTAACTTGTATCACCTGCCACGCAGCTGTACGCAACACAATGCAACGATATGATGTTTATGCTGTTGTTAAATTATCGTTTTTCGGCTGGACTATGTGCATTAGCGAATCATAGAAAGAGGAGAAATCGTTTGCCAATCCGAGTGCGATGGTTTACACGTGCGAGCGTCAGAAAGGATTTTACCATGTAGTTTCACAGACAAGAAGAGATGCTTTGATATGTTCAAAATTCTATTCAGTTTAGTGGAATTCGATGTTTTTGATTGGACATTTGTGTTTCTTTGAAAGGAACTCCATAAAAAAATAACAGCGTTAAAATGTCCACGTTAAAATTGAGTACGCAGGACAAAAAGGACTTGGACAAGTTCACCAAATTTTTGGCATTAAAGGCTGCACAAATCATTGTGCAGTCGAGGTCAGGTGAAAAGGTTAGCACAAAGTGCAAGCCAAATTCATCTGGAACAGATTGGGTAAGTTCTTCTATTTATAATAATTTTGATTGCATATATATGTTATAGATAATGCACATATTTATCTTTTAACATCGTTTTATTCTTTTCTTGAATTTCTTAAATGAAATTATATTTTATTTATTCAATATGTTAAAACAGCATTTTATTGGTTTTTATGCTGAAGAAAAGTTTGAAAAGAATTTATGCAAATACAAAATTCATAACAAACAAACGCATAAATTATTATTGATGTATAATACATAATTGAAAACATGTAGTTAATATTTATATTAATTCCAATATGTTAATCGAGATGTTTATAGTTTCCTACTTATATATCCTTTTATTATACAGTTCAACCTTGCTATCCATGATCTACCAGAAGTTTTGGCCGAAGCTAAAAGAGTATTATGTGGAGAAATAGTAAATTCAACCATACCTCTTTGCATTGAAATCTCATTAAGAACTGTTGAAGGTGATACAATGGTTTTAGAAACATGGAGTTTGGGTGTATTGCCAGAGCATAGTGATCCTACTGTAAGAGTAACATATACAGTATATAATAGAATGGGTATTTTACTCAAATCGTTATTATCTGTATCAAGAATTACTCCAGCTTATAAATTAAGTAGGAGGCAAGGTCCGGATTCCTATGTTATTTGTTATAGGATTTATATGGGAGAACCCCAGCTACATACACTAGGTACAGAATAGATCAATTTTATATTAAAATCTAATTTTATCTTTTTAAATAAATTCAATATTTATAAGTTTACTTATAATATTGATAATATTTTAAACATATTGCAATTTTTTGCAGGTGATAATTACAAACATGTTAGGGTAGGTCAGTTGTGTACACCAGTGGGGACAATTCATTTATCAGTATCATATAGGACAAAAATGACTATATCTCCTACTCATACTGGTCGTGATTCAATAATGTTAAAAAGTGATCATTTCCATTCTGACTTGAGTCCTCGTCATGCTAGGTATCAACAAAGGTAAGTGAAGTGAATTGTTTTGTGAAGTGAAATGAGTTTCTATTGGATTAATTGAAACTTTCTTTATTCATATTTTAGCGAAGAAACGTCGAAATCGCTTAGTGATACTATCAAGGTTGGAGCATTTGTAGTCAATAAGCCTGTCACTGTTAACGAAGATGATTTTGTTATACCAGATGTACCTTTTAGCTCTTTGCTAACTCCTAGACAAACCTCACCTCCTCCAGTCTCAGTGGCTGAGACCACAAGTACAAAGACTGCAACAACAATCATTGCTACGGATAGCAGCAATGGAAACAATGAAAGACTTACAAATGATAACACAACGTCAAAGTGTAACTCTCAAAATGGATCGAGAAGGAGTAGTTGTTCAATGACCAGTGCCAACGATGATTTTATTATGGTAGATTTGGTAATTAACGTTCCTATATTTTTAAGATACTAGAAATGTTTGACTAAACTCTTTAAATGTTGCAATTACAGAAGACTCCCTTCGCAATAACAAACACCAATAGCGATTTAGGAGCATTTTATCGTGAGTGTCAAAGTGCACCCCAACTTCAAGCTTTTATGGAGGAAAGAACACTTGCAGAACAAGTAGGAGATCTCACGAAACAGTTGGAAACATTTGAAACAAATATGCGGCGGTATGAGGATATTCTGTCGTCATTATGTCAAACAGAAAATAATAACTAATATCGAAATCAATGCAATGTTAGGTGCTTCAACGAGAAATGTTAATATATACAACCAGCATATAGTGTCTCGTCATAGATTTATGCGATTCTCATTACACGTATCACAATATTTCAGCAAGAGCATTTCAATAAAATTTTTAGCCAAATGCTATCACTGCTTGTGATCACTTATGAAAAAAATTGGATTTAATACAAGATTTATCTATAACGTATAAAAATAAAAATAGTTCATCTGTATTGCCAATGTATGTAATTTGGTATGTGTGATTTATTGATGTACTATTTTTTTCTACAATTTCTTTATTTTTATTAGTTCCTTTTATCACTCCACCAATAATCAAAACATTTTTATTCAAAATTATTTTAATTTACTTTTATCGCATAAACTATATTCTCAAATTTATTGTAAATTAAGTGTATTTTATCTGTTGAGCGACTTATTAATAATGCGAATTGATAAGCAGCGTAAATGATAATTAGTTAATATATTTTGAAACTTTAATTTATTGCTTGTACATAGTGTAAATTGTATTTTAGTGTTATAATATTAATTGATGACTAAGAAAGGATTATATAACTTTTTCATGTTTTATTATTCCAATCACTTAATAAATCAGGCTGTGCTTGCAATTTGAGTAAAACTTTTATGTTTAAGATGCTATATGCAACCCTCAATTATGATCATTTAATTAACCAATCTTAATTACAAGATACCATCTTTAGAGTAATAGAAGCTTTAAAAAAAATTGAAAGCCTGAAATTACATATTTTTATGTAAATACTTTTTAATATTTTAATGCTGGGAAGTTGTTTTTGTCTGTTCCATTTCATAACAATGTATGATATTATTTCTGCTTTTGAACTGTTCAATTCTGTCAAGTTCAAATTGACATTTCTTAACTATTTAATTCATTTTTTCAAGTTATAGTGATCCATTATACAATAGACTTTGAACTTGAATTATATTGTTTCAATGTTTATTTTTACTTTTCTTCAAATGTGTATGAATATTAATTTCCATAATGCTAAGTTAAATATTGGTTAAGGAAACAATTTTCGTTACATTGTGATATTACAATGTAAATCGGTTTGTAGGTATGCATGTTCCAATTGTAAAAGCGGTAGATGAGTATTAAGAATAAGTAGTGAGTAGTGTGTATCACATTTTGGAGCATGACAAAGAAATGAAACATGGCGGACTCAGCGGGCAATTGGTGTCTTATTGAAAGCGATCCTGGAGTTTTTACGGAATTAATAAAAGAATTTGGTAAAGTTTGATTGGCTTTATTTAGATTTGCTTCTAATTACTTTAATTTTGTCGAAAATAATTTATATATGATTATGCTAGGAGGTATCTGTGTCTGTTGACGATTGCTTTGAACACTTGCATTTTGGATTGTTATTTCTTGTAAGATTATACATTTCCAAGGCATTTAATATAATTTCTCTTTATTAAAGGTGTTCAAGGTGCCCAAGTGGAAGAATTATGGAGTTTGGATGATGAGCAATTTGATAATTTGAAGTGAGTATTTTGTTCATATAACATAACCTATTTAATATTGATTTATTTTTGTTTCGTAGTGTAAACGAATATCTCAAATTATAATGTAATCTAATATCCTTTCGTATTGATAATAAACAATAACAATATAGTAAAAACTTAATTTTAAATCTAAAATTATAAGCTTATAACCACATGCATGTAAACTTTTGAAGGAAATAAATGAATTTAAATTAATTAATCTCCTATTTTTTATGATACGTTAATAATAATTTTGTTATTTACTAGGCCTATACATGGCTTGATATTTTTGTTCAAATGGGTGCAAGATGACGAACCCTCTGGAAGTATTGTTTTAGATAATAGGTTGGATAAAATTTTTTTTGCAAAACAGGTATTTTTTATAATTATTATTAAATATTACTCAATAGTAAATTAGAGGATAAAAATATTGAAAATTTTAGGTAATTAATAATGCTTGTGCAACGCAAGCAATCTTAAGTGTATTACTGAATTGCAAACATTCCGATGTATCATTAGGACCAAATTTGGAAGAATTTAAAAATTTTTGTCAGAGTTTTGACGCTAACATGAGGGGTCTGGCTCTTAGTAATTCTGATGTGATAAGAGAAGTACATAATTCTTTCTCAAGGTATTTTTCATATAACAATGTGTGTGTGTGTGTGTGTGTGTGTTTTGCATATCTTAATGTTAAAAATATATATATATGATATGTATATATATGTGACATAAAATAAACATTATTTATTGTAGACAAACAATATTTGAATATGATTCAAAACAAGCATCTAAAGATGATGATGTATTTCATTTTGTGAGCTACGTTCCTATTGACGGACGGTTATATGAGTTAGATGGATTAAAAGATGGACCTATGGATTTAGGTCCTTGTCCACTTGGCGATCAATGGGTTCAATCAGCTAAACCAATAATACAGAAACGAATAAATAAGTAAATATCACCTGGTTAATGTATTCATTTGTTTCATGTAGTAATTGTACAATTTATGTTTGCAGATATAACGAAGGAGAAATACATTTTAATTTAATGGCAATAGTAACAGATAGAAAAGTAGTTTATGAACGACAAATAGCAAATGTTTGTGATCCAGCAGAATTGGAACGTTTACAAACATTGATTGAGAAAGAAATTCGAAAATCTAAAAGATATCAGATTGAGAATATTAGAAGGAAGCATAATTATTTGCCATTGATAATGGAGCTTCTCAAAATGCTTGCTAAAGAGGGCAAGTTAGTGCCTCTATATCAAAGGGCAAAGGAGAAGGCATTGGAAAAGGAATCAAAGAAGAATAAAGTTTAAATCTTGGTTTTCTGAACTGTATAAGAAAAATATTGGAATGTATGTATACTGCATAAATATTATTGAATAAATTATAGCAATGTGTTTTTAAAAATAGATGTAAATATATTATTTTTCGAATTTTTCTAAACTAAAAAAGTTAGTAGAAACTTATATGTATGACGATGTAATTCAAATATGAATTATATGAGAAAATATTCAAGATGCTTAATTTATCTTTTCCTATTTTATTATATACTGATATCTTCGTTTAAGTCTTCATCTATAATTTTAACTTTTCCATTATAAAAGAGTCTAGGAAGAAATTTATCAGTTAATTCATTTTTTATATCTTGTATCTTTTCATTATATAAATACTCCACAATGTCTAAAAAATACGAAGTGAAAATTATTATCGTTATAAAACAAAGCATTTAATATTCATAATTTTATTAATTTAAAAACTTACCAGTAAAGTTTTTTGTATTTATTTTTAGAGCAGCTTCTTGCACAAGATAAAAAAATATTTTACACAAAAAGATATTAGTAACTCCATCAAAATATTTCGCTACATTTGACCAGACTATTTCTCGACTATTCGAAATCCCTTTTCCATAAATGCTGCAATATAATTTTCAGTATACATATAGCAGATTTACTATATTTTATATTAAAAAATAATTACTTATGTTAGGAGATATAACGAAGTTTCTGTATTATGAAGAGTTATTAACTTACTATTCAATTAATTTTATTTTTATATCATTTAAATAAATAGGTTCTGGACAAAATAATTGCATGTGCAATTGAAATATCCAGAATTTCTTCAATGTATTATGGTGTATACCTAGCTTTTCTTCTAATTTGCGCCAAACCGGTTTTGGGATAATAGCATCTTTTAAATCCTCCACCGTCTCACATAATGTTATGCTCATGAGAGTTTTTATAAATTTACCAATTAAAGATAATGTCCATTTGATTTCAGACGATGCTACAATAAAGCGCGATTGAATTAGTTTTATCATTAGTTTTATTACTATAATTATTATTATATATATGTCGGATTTACATTAGAATTAGGATTAGGGGCGTGAAACGAATCTTCATTTGGATTACACATTGTCGTTATGCAATAGAGAAGACACTGACTAATGCAAATACAATTATTACAGGACTTGACAAGTAACCGTGGTACTTAGATAGTCGGGAAGCTAATGGCAATGGTCCTAGGTTCAATAATGAATCCGCGGTTAACGGGCTAACAGGATGCGCTTTCTTCCAAAGCCCAAATCGTACTCGACTTGCTTGGCTACTAAACTAACTAAACTAACTAAACTAACTAAACTAACTAACTAAACTAACTCTTTGTTAAAACGTGGAACAGCCACCGAGCGTAAAGACGCTAAGTAACTCGCTAATACGACTTCACGAGAGAAATGACTTTTCGTCGCGATGATGCTGCAGAGGAAAATTATGATGGGGTGTGTCTAAGGACACGAGATCATCGGATTCATCGAGGATAGCCTTCGTTCAGATAGTGAGGGAAATTGACGTTGCTGTTAATTGGTTGCTGTTAATGTTGGTGGTTAGAAAAAGATGCTAGCTGCCCTCGAGGGAAAGCTGCACGTCTGGCAATCATCTTGAAGAATAGGGTCTGCAAATGGCAAGCTACGGGATAGAGACCGTTGGAATGTTTACTGTCGAGTGTTACAACTATTTCCTTTTTAAGGAGAGCTATAGAATTACTCCATGCCTCTGCCAGACAAAGCATTCATCCCGTGACCGCGGTTACGTTCGGCGACTGGTTGTCGCCTCGAGCCCAAGCTCATTATCACAAATCTCGAACAAATACAATCGGATCGAATGACGACAATTGTTTAATTACGCCTATGATAGAATCTAGATTACGGTGTTGAGGGATTTTCCCGAAGTTCCAAAGGGAAGGCTCCGATGTCCTTTCATCTCCGACATATATTATAAAAATTGCAATATTTAGAAAGAAACTTACGGTCTTCATCTTGCTGCATCTTTTTAAGCAGTTGATAACGTGACCAAATTGAATGTCTTGAACGTCCCAACATTTTACTTAATTCTGAAAATCTGTGTACTTTTTCCTCATTTTGTTTATTCTTCATGTAAGATAAAATTTTCTTATCTTCAACTGATGTATATCTATAAGATACATTAGTAATTAATATTACACGAATGCATTGAGCTTTTGATATGGATGGTACCTTTGAAAAATTTTCTCATGATTTCCATATAAGTGTTTGAATCTATGAAAAACACTATACAGTGTTCTCCATGGTAAATTATTTGCTAAAAATTGAGTAAATTTTTGTCTCTCTTCCATGCTTTTTATATAAAATCTATTAGCATGTTTCATATGAATGAAGGGTTTCACACATTTAGGATTCCAGTCATGAGCCTGCAAATGAAAGATTATCAATAAAAGAGAAATATATAACATTAATTAGACATACTTTACAAAATGCTTTCCAATTATCCTTGATAATTTTATCTTCGCTAGGTGTAAATATGCCACTTTTTAGTGGTCCATGTTTTAAGAATAGCTCTTTCTCTCTTCTCGTTAATGTTTTTGAGCCTGCAGTATGTTCAATTTTATGCTGTTTCGGTACTTTATGCATTAATTTTACTTTTAGCTTATATAATTTCTAAAAGAATAATAAGTTAATATAAAATAATTAATATATGTGAAGTACGACTGATGCAGATATTTACCTTCATTGCATCTTCAGATAATTCATTTTTCTCTTCTTTTTCTTCTACTTCTTCTTCTTCTTCTTCTTCTTCTTCTTCTCTTTCTTCCCTTTCTTCTTCTTCTTCTTCTTCTTCATCTTCTAATGGCATTTCAATATCTAGTTCTCCTAAAATATATTTTAAGTCGTCATAATCGTTGTCGGTATCTTCTTTATTACATTTATGTTTTCCTGTCATTCTAATCTTATTTTCAACACTTGTTTCTTGGTTTTTTATATTTTTATGAGGTGTACTAGTTTCTTCATTGTCAGTGATATAAAGGGGATCAACTTCTGGATCTCTGGATGTTTCTATAGTCTGATTGTCTTGCATGGTCTCATTAATCGTCGAACAAAAAATGTCTGTATCTATTTTACTTTCTTCAAAATCCATCACAGAATCGAGATCATGCAACATATCAATAGCTTCCAGATCATTTAATTCATTATCACAGGATTCTAATTTGACTGCATCGGACAATTGATCATAATCATTGTCGCTACAAAGTTCCCTTTTTATTTTTCTTTCAGATGTATGTTCATTACAGAGATATTGCCTCTTTCTTTTATGTTTCGATGGTGTTTCTGTTTGCGAATGCCATTTCATTAAATTTATACCTAAACTATTAGGAGTGAAATTTTTTGGGCTATTTACATTTTCTATTTGAATGTTCTCTATGCTTCCTAAACCTCCCAATGTATTACTTTTTTGGGGGGTCCTACATAAATCTTCTATTTTTCTTACACTAATTATCGATTGTTGACTTTTATTTGTTATTTCATCATTGCTGCAACCTTTTTTTAAATCTAAATCTGCATGACTAGTTTCAGAACTTACATTTCCATTGTTAACCAATGATTTTTTATTAACTCCCTTATTAGGAGTTCCATTTTGTGTTAATATTTTTTTCTTTTGTAATTCCATCTGTTATTTCATAAGATTTACTACCATGTAATAATTCATTATCTAATATATATTATTCATTTGTATTTCTCCTTTTTTCAAACACTTTAAGTTATTTCCATATCTGAAAAATGTTCATAGTCATTTATGAAAACTACTGTTTATTTTAATTATTAAAACTAAAATAATTATTCTACAATATTACTAAAAAAAATCATTTTTGTTTTTATTCAATTAATGTCTTAATATATATATATATATATATATATATATATATATATATATATATATATATATATATTATATTACGTTTTAGACGTTTTCTAAAAGAGTGTCATTGCAATGTCAGAATAAATTATAAGTAATATACAATCATAAAATTATTTATTTTATAATTACAATTCTAGTATTTTAAATATTTTGTTGTTTCCGCAGCACATGTAACATATACTACATATAACTACCATAAATCTATAAACAAACTAACCTCTTCAAAGCGTCTGTTATACTATATAGACATAGATTGTAACACGTGGAAATAATCGCAGTCACGATCTAACTAAACTAAACTAAATATCTCTAGGAAATTTGCTAGGGAAAAGCGTCCGAAACTTGAGTTGTGAAAAATGAACATGAAAGGCAACGAAATTCTCGTTCTTGCCAGATAGATAGAGACGAGTAGAGTGCATCTGTCTCTATCTGAGATGTTCATAGCACACAGGGCCAGTTAACAGTTGACCAGTTACACTGGCTCGCTCTTACTCGATGAAAATAAGACTGCGCTTGTTGAATGAATACAATTAATTACTAACGCGGCCCCAAAATACCACGTTCCTCGGAAACGGCTTCAGTCATTCGATTCCTATATTTCTATGGCCAATGGCGCAGAATGAGAACGTTTTTGTTTTCCATGTCGATATTTCACGACGGCTTATTTGATTTTCAATTTTCCGCCAATTATCTTCTATGCTTTCGGTATATGAGCGTCGAGACCTGTTTGTACGATCGTGTTCGTACGTACTTACTTGCGCATAGGTTTTCAAAAGCTAACAGTTAGGTTCTAACCCCTAACCTAACTACAGACGAAGAATAGATAATATACGAATACATTTTCACTTAATGAATTTTTAAATCATTTTTTCAGTAAGAAAGTTATTTATTCACAAAAATATTTCTAAACAACACGAATGATCTGCAGTGTCTATTAATAATTAGTGTTACAAAAATGAATTATAGGATATCTTATTCTATGGTTAAACAATAGCTCTAACTATCTAATGGAGAGTGCTTTTCAGTAACGCTTTTCCATTTCATTCGCACTGTAGAATGATTTTGATGAAATTTTCGACCCATCTGGTACGAGGTGTTAAAAGTAAACGTGTTGGAGTTTTAATTTTGTCAAGCTTGTACAAGCCATGCATTTTCATACAGTCCGGAGCAATGTGACAGTCTACTTAACATTTTTATTTACTTATAATCGACTATTAACTAGTAATTTTGGTAGAAATAAATTTGTTTTGGACCTAATAACAAATATGCGCATATAAGGCATGTAGCACGTAATAAAACAAAACAAGGGAATTTATAACGTGGACAGTTTTTATTTACAATACTATCGTATATGTAAATATTGTTATACTTTGTTCTTATACTGTTATTTTATTATTGTTATTTTCAAACACTTAATTCACATTTAGATACTCGACGTTTCGTATACAGTGGCGACAGATGTAGCGTGATCTTAATTAATATGTACTTAAGACTAAGGACTAGATCTGACGATAAACTTTAAGTATGAATTTTAGTGATTACCGTTGATCATCGACGTATGGACGCAAAGAATATAAAAATGTTGAACTCTCTAACAGAAGAATACGACCGAATTTGTCGTAATTAATCGTTTCGTTAACTCTGATTAGATATTAGTATTTCAATTATTTTTCGGTATAAATGGTGTTCGTGTTTCTCGTGATTCTTGTTTGCCGTTACCTTCACAGCTGGTTGGCGTAAGTCTGCGTTGCACGGTAGACAATTCTCTGAAAATTGCAAAATATTGTCAAATACATTCTCTATCCCTGGATGAATATATGAACAGCTTGTAGAACTATTTTATTCAGGTACCAATGATAATAATTGGAAGAACGAGAATTGTTATTTTTTATAATGTTAATAACCTGTGCATGGAACGTTTCCTTCGCGGCCACAGATGAAACGCGCCATATATCAAAGGATTTACCAAACTGTTGGTCATGCCGAAAAAGAAGATTACGTTTTGTAATTCCTTACTGAGCTGAAAATATTTACAAATATTTACAACGTCTTAAAATATAAAAGTAATTGATTTTTAGTAAATTATATTAACACATCGACCGTTGGGCCGAAGTTGCGTGGTCTTTCATCGTTACTGAAACTTTTTCTCTTAAAATTTGTCGATCTCGCCGACGTCATTTGAAAACAATTTGAGCGTGACGACAACGTGGCGTCATGCATTCCCGACAGCAACCAGGCCACGACGTCAACGCGACGCCATCAGCAGTCAATCTGTTAATCGGATCGACTTCTCGCGAAGATCGTCAAGTAAATCTGATTAATTTAAACTATTTACGTGTTTGTCAGGATCGAGGAACATAAAAATGATCATCATTGTATAATACGGTGTCCACCAGATGATGAAAGCAGTTATAATAACGATGCTGATTCTCAATGATTTGGCCTTTGCTCGATGCATTAATTTTCTTCGGTTTGTATTCCCATTTACGTGACGTATAATGTTATTAGTTAGCTTCAATTTAAATATCCTTTCGCTTCCTAAAATTATTTTGCTCGTAGCTCAGATCGAACGTACAGTTCGTACGTAATGAGAGTGGAATACGTACGAGAGATTGTGATTACGGTGGAAACGTAGGTAACAACGAGTATAGCGAGAGGAAGAAGGAACATGAAAAACAAAACGAAGGATCCGTAAAGTTGTTCCTGCCAAGGTTCCGTGTAAAATCCGTAGGTCACGCATTGTTTGAAATCTTCGATGAACGGTCCTTGAACTACATGGAATATGAAAATCTGGAAATAGTAAACATTATTAAATGCAAATCTAGCGTATGTAAATATATGCAAGCGTGAATGTTTGATTTCGTTTCGGAATTTATTCTGTTACAGATCGGTAAACTCGTGCATTTTGCAATTTCCATAAGCTGATCGATTAACATCGCGAGGTTATTATTAATATAACTAAACCCTTCGTTTATTAATTTATTTATTCGCGCATGGGCTTGTACCCTCAAATTTAGTACGAGAAATTAAATATTTCTACCAAGAACGCGTAAAGAACCTACAAAGAACCTATAGTAAAGAACGCGATCTATAGTAAAAAGTCGGTGCAAATTAGACGTTGACATTCAAGACGAAGTTTATTTGCCTGCACCGATAACAAGTGCAATCTAAATATTTTTGTCCAAGAGAACGGTGGAGTTATGCGACCGATACAAGAACAATACGATGGAACGAAGAAAAGATTCGACTTTGAACTTTATCGTCAAGATCAATTTTGCACGATTGTTTTTCAAAAAATCTCCACCTATCCAAAGGTGTAGAATCACACTATGCTGGCTTTTACACCTACTTTCATTTATACTGTGTACATAGGCACATATGTATGTAGAAATGTACGAAGCGCGAGAAGGACATTCGTCATCGATGCTGTGCGATTAATCATGAAAATTTATAATCGTAAGTCGCACGTGTAGGCACTTTTTACCACCAACTTTTTACGATTCTCCCAAATCATACGTTTCAGCTGTTTTTTGCGTGCTAGGACGACCTCGATGGAAAAATTATTCATCGCCATTTTGACAAACGAAGCTATTTCGATCGTGCTCGAAACAGCATCGTTTATTTGTAAACGCCGACGCTCGTTCGTCGATCGTTCAATAGCAATGTGACGGAAGAAAATTTCGGCTCGTTGTATCATCTTAAAATTTCTTGTATTTAGTTAATTTCTGTGGAAAGTGGAATCAACGAATCATGGATTAAACGTTGCGATCCGAATGGAAGCGAGCTTACAAAGACTAAGTGGCGTCTAGGTCGTCTGAAAGCCAATTAATCGCTGCTGCCAATTAAGGTACTCCGCTTTTACTGTTTATGCTTTCGTACAATTTTTCTTCGTGGTCAAGTACGAAGAAATAACTTCTCGAAATTTCTAGATCGAACTTTTCGCGCAACGTTGTCAATTTTACGTTTATTCCACGTGAAATTGATTCTATAAATTACACGCGTTACGCATGCAGGAACAAAAATACAACGTTTAAAGTGTACTTTGAAGTTACTTCTGTCTTAACCAGCTGTACAACTCATACTTTTTGCCTGTTTTGTTCGAGCGAATAGGTCTTACGAATAAGTCGATCAACGGCTAAAAAAATATCGAAGAGACGCAGAAAAACGTGGCGTACCAATTTTCAAGCACGATATAATTCGATCTTTCCTCGAACAAAAAGATTCGCGTACGATTGAACATTTTTAAGATTGATCGGTTCGCTTGCAGTTGGAGAACGAATATAATCATGGTGAGCGATTCGGCAAAAATTCTTGCCCTGGTGGTCACGGCGATAAAAAATCTTCGCGAATTGAAAGGCTCGACTTCTCGAGAAATTTTACATTATCTCTCGTCCGTCTACGATATTTCACCAAATGTGGCACGTCGTCAGGTTAGCAACCGTTCCGATCGCGCGTATTCGCGTATCGTTCGAACGACTCCCTTCGATTCTCGACGATAATTTCACGCAAACAGATGCAGACCGCGTTAAAGCGCGGCGTCGCCTACGGTATCCTAAAGAAGAACGGGGGCTGTTACATTCTACCGACGAACAGCGAGATAAATTGCCAAGAAATTGCCGAACAGGAGGTCAATCTACTGGACGTCTGTCGCAGAAACAGAATGCAGAAAAAATTGGGCTGCAAGTGCAAGAAGAGACGGCGTAGACGTAGAAGGAGAAAAAGAAAGTTGTGTAGATGTAGGCGGAGACGAAGAAGGAGAGTAAGAAGACGAAGCAGAGTTTGCGGAAGGAGGAGAAGGAGAAGGAAGAGGAAGTGTCGGTGCGGTGGTCTAGGAAGAAATCTCAGGAGAGGTGATCCAGATAGGACGAAACGGGCCGGAATGCCCCATGCAGCCGAAAACTTTCCAAGTGGGAGACTTTTCGAACCGTCGGAGGCTTACGATTCCGCGGCCAGCGAGAAAACCTCTTTGTCCAGCATCACCTCGGCAACGGACTAGAAACGTTCATCGGTAGGTATATCGCGGGTCGCTTTAATTTTTGCAAGATTTTTGTGTCGGAAGGTAGGATACGTTGGATACCAGGCTAGATGGAGTTACTTATCTACGCGTTATTCGAGATTCGTAGGTCGTAACCGGGCCGTAGTCGGAAAAGGCTTAGTTTTGCCTTCGAAGTTCGAAGCGTCTCGAAGTACACGAGCTACTTCTTTTCGTTTTAGATGTAAGACGAGCAGCAGTAGAGACAGCATGTACCGCGACAAAGCAAAGCTTAAGACGGTAATTTATACGAGGAGCTTTCCTTTACGGGGGTGTGTTCTTATGTTTCGTAACAAATTGATAAAATGGTAAACAGCTGGGAGAAAATGGAGGATGGTCAAATGGATGGTTTACAAATGGTAGATGGAAGATGGAAAATTGAAACAAGTAGAAAGGTATTAACGATTGGCGGAGTATTTGCTGTATTTGCTGAGACAATATTTATAAAAGAGCGAAGAATAGATAAAGTGGGAAGCAGAATTTAATTCAAAGATAAAGAGACATCTCACGGTATCGTATTAGGCGTATAAAAGCGTCTATTTATACATTTTAATATATCGATATGTTTTGCAGTACCGGAAGAAAAAGTAGTAAACTCGTGTAGTGGAAGAACAAGATTAAATTATCATCGTACAGGCCAGGGCAGAAGATGGAAAATATACGAGATCTTTCCAAGATGCGTCATTTTTAGAGGCGTTTATATATTTGCGTGCATTCGGTTTTTCTATTACCATTTTTATTTTAGAGTAGACTTCGTTTTTGCGTAGATGTTATATTATAGGACATGGCTTTAATATTTTGTCGTGCCTCGTTTACTTTGTAACTTTGAGAGGAAAAATATACAAATTATACAGTTAAAGTTGTTTCTACTAATACCACTAGCGAATATCGGTAATCGTCTCCTCGAATATTTCAGTGCTAATTGAAAATTTTCCTTCCATAGGGTTTTTTTAAACGCGAGATAACTCGTTGACTTTTATACGATTTAGCATGTATCGTTATTTATATTTAGCGTTTCTCAATCCTGCTGAAATACGTCATTCGTATATTTGGTCTTCGATTTACAAACACATTGGTATATCTCGATTTACGTATTCGAAGGAATAACCGAAACGGTAATGGAATTTTATCGAAATTGATTCGAGACTGATCTAATCTCACTTTTAATACCTGTCTCACACCATCGTTATACGTATATAGGTAACATTCGCAATTAACAACGAGTCTCGATCTAAGAACCGTATCAAACTCGTCGAACTTAAATTCCAAGTGGCCAGGATTTTTAATTAAATTCAACGTTCGGAATATCGAGTCGAACTTTTAAATCAATTTCTCCGACGTTTAAAACAATTTCTTGTCTGGCTTCTTCTTTTAATTAGTATAAACGTTCATTTTTCATGGCACAACGTAACATCGTTACGCTTCGGTTTTACTTTATCGCGAATTTACATATAAATTTGAATTTTTTCCCCTGTCCAGACATCCGCAACTGTTTTACACGCCTCCATTCAGAATTTCGGCTTTATCGCGTGATGTCCTGTGGTTGCTTCGGTTTCCAATTTCGATCCGATGTTTTCCAGCATTATACAATTTCTCTGTTCGCGCCCGTGACGAGTGCTTTATTCTCGGCTAAATTAAAAGCGCGACACTACGACACTCCGCGACGATAAATTGCGCCGTATGCAGCTACAATAGAAAAAGTAATCGTCGATCAACTGGAATTGGCAAGGGACGCGTTAATCGACGCGCGTAGACCAACGAGGAAAGATCGTCGAGCCGAAGATTCAAGAAATTACGGAACTCTGAGAATACGTAAGGGTTATGTAATTCTTTGTTGCTGGCCAAATTCATCGTTCAGCCTCAAATTCACGGGTGAGATCGACCCCTGATAACCTGGCTACTTTTCGATTTTGCGTCGCGTCATACTCGAATCTCTCGTACATCGACGACCGAATCTTCCGTTTATCGGATTGATTTTTTTATCGAGATCGAATACAATGGGATACAAGTAGCAGAGTAACTAGTTTCGTAAGGATTTAATTTTCGCCGAGTTTTAAAGTTAAAAGAGAAACCAAGTTAAATCGAAAGTAATAATTACAAAGGTATGGTTATAATATATAATAACTGTTATCGAGCGATTGCTTTCGTTACGATTTACGTAGCACGGAACCAATTCTTCCATTATGTTTTACATATTACGTACGTATTCAGATGTTGCACGTAATTGATTTATACTCGATATTAACTTCGTAAAGTGTTTTGCATTTAACGAAGTTGTTTGTATTAGCAGATGTTAGCGAAACGATACCCGTTCGATAAACGTCGAATCAATTCACGCTCGTAAATGTATATCGAACTTAATATTTTTCTAATTAGCAGTCATTAGTAATTATAGCTGACACAACACGATGTTCCCTTTACTAAATCACTAAATAACGCGATAAATCTTAACGATGAATTTTAATGAACATAGAGAGCTACATCTACGTCCGTTTAGATGTAAATAAACGAGTTTCTTACTTCATTTGAATTCGTAGACTAGAATGTCGTAGATTACGTAAAAAGAAGAACCAGAAAAGCAGCTTGACGCGGATGATCGTCGTACGACAAAATCGAATCGCTTCCGACTAAAGACGAATAAATCGCGAATCCACGCTTTTTAAATCTTAATTGCCGCGAACCTCGGAGAACAAATTTTTATAAGGAAATAAACGGAATGCGCGTTCGAACCAACCAGACGAATAAGTATGAAATATCGATCAAGACGATAGACTCGAGCTTGAAAAACGAGGTCGTCGATTTTTTCTGAATTTTTGCCGCCCGTCGTATCGAATTTCTTTTACGATCGATCGTATTTATTTACGACGAACGATGGCACGTCCGTTCGAGGTACACACGTTTACTTGAATTCGAACGATTTGGACCGGGGCAATGCAGTTTCGCTAATGCAAATTCATCCCTTTGACTAATCCGAACAAGGCTTCGTAGCGACTCTTACCTGAGGCGATGCGAATATAAAGGACAGTATCCACGCCAGAACGACAAACTTGAGACACCTGTCAGCGGTATTCATGCCTTTCATCGGGTATCGTATAGCAAAGAACCTGTCCACTCCGATCAGCACCAGTATAAAGGTGCTTAGATACAAGCTGAACACTTGTGCGAATTTGAACAACTTGCAGGCGACGTTGCCGAAGATCCAAGCCACGGTGTAGCTCCACACCGCGTCCCCTACCATGCAGAACACCGTGACCAACAGATCGGCCACTGTTAAATGCAGGATCAACGTGTAAATTGCCGACCAAGCGTGTTGCTTTCGTCGATTTATCGCGATAGAGTAGATAGTCGCGACGTTCGCCACGAAGCTGAGGATCGCGATCACCGAGAGCACGATCACTTTCACCACGACCACTCTGGTCAGCTGTGGAGCGTGATTCAGGCAAGTCACGTTGTTCAGCACGCCGGTGGAAATTAGTTGGACGAATTCGCTTATGTTGTGCACTGGCCGAGCGTCAGGGGTGTGGTTGACGCCACGAGACTGATCGGTGAAGTCGGCCAGGTTGTCACAGGCTGACAATACGTACGTGATATAGTCGATTGGTAATCGTACAGAGTTTTCCATTGTTCTTGCTATTGCGTTACTTTTGTCTCGTCGAGCATCGTACCTGTGAATCGTGGTTTTCGGAATTGGTAGCGGTCACCATGCTTTGTGAAATACGCGCCTATAATACCATATATACGTATACGTAATATATCGCGAAGCAAAATATAATTTTGCGCAAAGGTTCGAACAAACCTACAAATTTCTATGCGTCGTGTAAAGCATTTTCACGTTTCCTCCGTGTATTGGTCAAATTTGAAACCAATTCGAAATTGCATATCTGGATGATCTATCACCAGAATATCAACGTCCAGATAATTTGATGTCTCGCGATAATCCGAATCGGAAATTCGGATAATTAGTACCGAATAATCGACGTTCTAGCATTACGGGATAACGAATATTCGTCGTCGAATCGAATCTCGCAGTTCTTGAAACTTGGAAACTGACCACGGAATCGATCGTGCAATCAAACTCTACATATTTTACGCGTATGCGCGTGGCTGTAACTACTCTTCGAGTTACGAATTAAGTCATTTTGAAGATTTAGGCGCAACGTCTCCTTTCTCTTTTTAACGCCTAGGTACAAATTCCCTTATATCGAGATTACAAGGACGGTAGGCGAAAGACGGAAAGCGTCGTATCGCAAATTTCAGGCAATATACTCGCGCGGCATTCGCACGAAGAACAAAATATCTTATAATTTAAAGCGTACGTTATGTGCGCGCGTATCTCTCGAGACACCAAAGTTTAAAATTTAAAACACGATACGTTATAACTTTACATTCGCGAAAGATAATTCGGAATTTTATTTCACTTTACATTCACGAAGCTCGTAAATACTTTCTTCTCCCTTTTTCGACCGGTCGCGAAACTCACAAAAAAGGAAGGTAGACGTTTGATTCGTATTAAAATTAAACTAACGAGATTCTGCCGGCTATAGTTGCAAAGTCTCGTTGCCGCCACCGTCTCTTTGCCGGACTCTCGCATTTGTTCAACACGCTATCCGACTCTTCTGTTCACCCGTTTTCATTCTATTCGCACCACGTCCATTCGTCTTTTATTCCTCGACTTTCAGATTTACGAATAAACGATCCTTTCTTTATCTCCGTCTTTATCTTCTTCTTTTCTCGATTATCGCGTGCTTATGAAAGAACGTTGCGATCGAGACGTGGATTTTCCGAGCGCAATCGAACCGAAACTGTCGAGCGCGTCACGACTTGGCAGTACAAAGATGCTTATCTCTTTCATCTTTCGTGAAAACGAATTACGATCGCGAGCAAATCAAACGTATACGTCGGATAAATAAATGTCTCGTTCGAAAGAAATTCGATCGTCAAGAGACTAGTGGTGGAAAAAATATCTGTCGTACGAAAGAAATAAGAGGAAAAAAGAGATTTTAGCAAAGCGGACAAAGTTGTAAAGAACTGAAACCGATATACGCTTGCTCGACCAACTCTTGTTACGTACGTACTGCTTAGGATTTTTCACCAGTATTTTTCCTTTCATCGAAGGCGATTCGGTTTTTACAAAGTGAATAATCAACGAAAGCGAAAATGAATAATTAATGGGAATCACGGCGTTGATCAACTTCCTTTTTTCATTGTTTTTTGCAATCGAGAATCGGCTATAAATAATTTATTATTTGCCGTTCAAACGTCGTTGATGTATTTTTGTTGCGAACGGCGAACGATGGTAAAGTGTTAGTCATTTTTGCGACAAAATAACGAGCGGATAAGTATCGATCGTTTTGTGTGAGAATAATTAAATAGAATCAAGTTAATTGGCCCAAGTGCTTAGAGGAGCGAGATGAACGAACGTAACGAACGTGTCACGCAGCGAATAAATCTATTAACCCCACGACCAAGTATCACATACGTACGTCTGTACGTACATATCGATGTATGTATTTAAGAATCGAATGTCGATTGATTTATTAGGTTAAGTAAAAAGTTCTGAGCGTTTTTCGCTAGATGTCTTTAGTGAGCCATATCTCACGATGTGCACATCGCATCGAGTCATAGTATACACCGATTTCAAGGTGATATTACGCATCAAAAAGGTTCTTTGTCAGTTTTGTGTTCGGTGAAGCCAGTTGTGTGTTACAGCGTTCGAAAATGGAGATAAAAAAAGAGAAAATTCGATACATTCTTCAGTACCACTACGACCAAGGTGAAAAGGCGGAGCAGGCGGCCAAAAAAATTTGTGCTGTTTATGGACCCAGTACAGTATCGAATGCAACAGCAAAGCGGTGGTTCCAACGATTCCGTTCTGGTAATATGGACGTCGAAGATGAGGCACGCTCTGGTAGGCCAATCGTCGAAAATGTGGATAAAATCATGGAAATCGTCGAGTCGGACCGGCATGTGAGCACTTATTCCATTGCCCAGGAACTGAAGATTAGCCAGAAAACCGTTTGGAACCATTTGCATAAGGCTGGTCTCAAGAAGAAGCTCGACGTATGGGTGCCACATGAATTGACGCAAAAGAACCTTTTGGACCGAATTGATGCCTGCGATTCTTTGTTGAGACGTAACGAAATCGACCCATTTTTGAAGCGGATGGTGACTGGCGATGAAAAATGGGTCACATACGAGAACAACAGCCGAAAAAGATCGTGGTCCAATCGCGGTGGGCCGGCCCAAACGATCGCCAAGCGTGGATTAACGGCCAAGAAGGTTTTATTGTGTGTTTGGTGGGATTGGAAGGGAATCATCCATTATGAGCTGCTCCCATCGGGGCAAACACTTAATTCGGACCTCTATTGTCAACAACTGACCAGACTGAAGCAGGCGATCGACCAGAAGCGGCCAGAATTGGCCAATAGGAAAGGTGTTGTGTTCCATCAAGACAACGCCAGGCCGCACACATCTTTAACGACGCGTCAGAAGCTCCGAGAGCTTGGCTGGGAGGTTCTATCGCATCCGCCGTACAGTCCAGACCTGGCACCAAGCGATTATCACCTTTTTAAGTTTTTGCAAAATTTTCTTGATGGTACAAAACTGGCCTCAAGAGAGGCTTGTGAAAATGAGCTGGTCAAGTTTTTTACCAATAGGGACGAGGACTTCTTCAACCGCGGAATTATGAAATTGCCTTCAAAATGGACAAAAGTAATCGAACAAAACGGCGCATATTTAATCTAAATCGAATAATCTTGACTATGTTAATTTCATCGTCGAAATAAAGCGAAAAAGCGCTCAGAACTTTTTACTTCACCTAATATGTCGAGCGTATAATTTTCCAGACCTGCCTGTAATCGTTTAACGAGTTGGAAATATTAAAACAGGTTCTTTATGATTCAAAGGAAACTAACTATTCTGTTATAATTGATGGTTTTTAATTAAGCAATTAAATAATGTACATTGTTAGCGAAGCGAATACAGATAACGAACGAGTTTTCAACGTTGTACGCAGATATCTGTATTAGTATACATGTGCCGCTATATAGTTTATATAGTCTAGTCTATGTAGAGTCTACACGTAAAGTTATATTTCTCTATTTTGACGGCGATTTTGATTAAAATCATTCGATATTACGCAAACATCTACTTACCGTCTTACGTTCAACATTTTTCTCCTCTTCCGATACGACAAAGTATATTTTACGATGATACGGTAACGTTTGTTTACAAGTTGTAATTTCGTTCAACCATTCTGATTTTACGTACATATTTCCTCGAATACCTGTGCTTCGATCGCGTGTGAAATATTTGTAACAAAAGTAGTAAGACTATTTTTTTGTAATTCATAAGTCGGAGAATAATCTTAATAGGAATTCGTAACGTTATACCGATATGTCGATGTTAATGTTGCCATATGGAAATTATTAATCGTTCGGTGAATATTTATGAGGTCCGATCGCATGATTTCACGGTTTACATTCGAGAGAGACCAAAATCGAAGAAATATAATCCCGTTAACTATCTGGCCATGGTACGGCAATTGCTCGCAAAAGCATGCCGTGTCAGCCTAGCAATTAGAAGATTCAAATTGTAGAAACACAATCCGCCCTTGATCGGAATCTATATTCCATCGTGATTCTAATTTTAACGTCAATTTCCTATGTGTCGGTCGTTCGGATTAATTTGTCGCATTACCAATTCTCGTTTCCTTCGATATCGTCGCATAAAATCAATTTTTAATACCTTTATTTCTTACTCGATCTACGTTTCTCGCGTGATTTATCGCGGAATAGTTAGCGACAGTTCTTAGAAAAAACTTGTTACCATGGTCAATTTTAATCGCAGCTTTAATTGTTCTTACATCGATAAATTTGTTCGGTAATTTCACTCGTTTAACGAACTCTTTAACTTTGAAACTTTCATGATTCTCCGTTTCGTTAAATTTACTACGTATAGAATCGATGTTTGGCGCGTTTTCGTCAAATACCGATTTATCGTTCGAATACGATTCGATTTCTTGAAATATCTTTCGTTGCACAATTTTTTTAACGTCACGATCTTATCGGAAACACGCGTGTGTCACTTTAACTTCCGTTTCGTTCCACCGAAAATACTCACTCTTCGCTTTAGTCGGAAATTTCAACGATCCTCGATAGACACGAAAACACATCCGCCAGTTGTTCTTCGTTTGTTCGAATTTGCAGATATCGTAATTTATTTCTGAATCACCGAAATAAAATTTGGCTTCACGGAAAACGTTGTCCTCGTTTTTCTCGATATCGACGATTCGTTATCGCGTACACGGATTTATATTCGTTCGACGCCTGTACTCGCTCGAGGATCGATTCGTTCTGTATCTCGTCTTTCGTTGCTCTCGGTTTTTCGTTCGATCGCATAACGCGATCGACGAAGAAAGAGAAGTGGCAACGTTATATTAGCGCCTTACTAATAGCGTAATCGCTCGACTAACAAAAACTACATCCTTTCTTCGTCCCCTCTCAGAGAACAATAATAATTTCTTAGAAAATATTATCATTAATCGATGAATTTACGACACTCATCGTACGATGTCTGATTTTTTTGCACAAATTTGTCAAACGCTGGTAAACGATGTAACTTTGAAAATTCAACCACACGTTAAATCTTAATCTCGCGATTATTATTATCGGAATGTTAGTATCATTATTATTATTATTATTATTATTATTATTATGAAACTGGAACGAGTAATTGAAAATTTGGCAATTCTTTGTTGGAAAATGCGGCCACCAGTTTGCTACGTGGACATCGACTAGCAGTTGGAAGACAATACCGTTTCGCCAGTGTCCGCCGGTTCTCTCGTTTCTTTCTTCGTTCTTTCGAATCTGCCTGTTTTGTACTCTGTTCATTTTGCGTTCTACAACCATGTAAACGATTTAAATACGAATACGTAAGTAATGCATTATTCAGTTTTATTTTTTCCAAGGAATTCATTATTCTGTTATAAACTTCCATCGGCTTATATTTTTTACGGTGAATCCGTCGTACGGATCGTACTGATTCGTTCAACGCGATTCGCGTTACACAACACGGTAAAAAAGTTACGTACCTGTGTACGAGTGCATGTTTACATTTTTGCGGTGTAACGAGACGAGACGCGACCGTAGGAGACGATCGGAGCATGCACGAACTAAGTAAATAAAACAAAGATCGGAGGAATCGACAATAACGATGCGTTTATACGGATTTACGGCACGGATTTATAATCGTAACCTCTCTACTTTTCGTTTAAGGCCGCCTTTTCACCGAGTCAACGACAAGGAACTCGTTGTCCTATCTTGTTGCTGCGCGTTCCAAACGCAGTACGCAACGAACGTCATCTCGTGGAAGCAGCGCGTCTACGTCGAAGCAACGCGATCGGAAGAATATTCGAGCGACGAATATCGTATCGATTTTAAAGCGATATTTGTTCGTAGCAGCAAGCATACCGTTCTTCTTCGATCTTTGCCGTCTCGAACGCGAACAGACAACGAGCGACGAATGTTTCGAGAAACACGGTGCAGCAGGAAAAAGTTGCTCGCCGTTGTCGCTTCGGCGAAAGATTCGATAGGCGCGACGCACGACGCTCCATCGCTTCATCACGCGCAATTTATGCCAACTTTGAATGGATTACGAGCGACGCGAGCAGAATTTTTCCAACGCTCGCAAAATCTCGCTCTAAATCTAAATAATTTCGCCGCGATACTTCCACACAGATACTTGTCACGAATTAAGTACATGTGGAAAGTTGGCCAGATTAGCTAGTCACTTACCGGCGAGACCCCTGTCGCGCTTTAAAAGTTGGAAAGAAAAAATGGAGCGTCCCTGTTCGCGTCCACCGCTCTTCATCAATTTGCACGAGCAGACTCGATCGATCGAATTCTTGCTTCTGCGACTCTGCCCTTTCCACGTCCTTTGTCCACCTCGCTATGACGGTCGATGTTCCGTTCTTTCTACGCAACTTCTCGCCCCTTCGTACGATCGACCACGGCAACGAAACGAAAGAAGAGAAACGAGAAGGGAAGAAGGCAGACTTAGATCACGAGACTGAGAGACACAGTGGTGTAAATTGTAAAAAATGATAAGGCGGGAAACGGAACGGATGCACACGCTATGTGGGTGATGTTCCATGGCGTACGAAGGAATGCCTCGGACGTTGAGAAATGAGAAACGTGGTCAGTCCGAAGACAAAATCACCGACGATGCTATTTGCCGGCGTTGCCGATGGAATGACGCGACGGACGACGGACGATGAACGGCGGACGGCGGACGGCGGACGGCGGACGGCGGACCAACTCATGGTTTAAACATCGGTCCGGGCTTAATACGAACGAAAGCATAAAAGACTGTTGCCGGGGAAACGAGATCTAACGGAGGAACTTTTGGTGAACGAAGAACCGGAGAGGCGAAGGAAACAACTGCTTTAAAGAAAGGGTCGAGAAGAAAAAGGAAACAGAAGAGGGAGAAGGAGGAAAAGCGAGTTTCGTCGTTGGCTGATGAGCTCGTCGCTTGATTGGTCCGGTTGTCGAAGAGACGATGTCGAATCACGCGGAAGACGAAAGCCGAAGAGCGATCTGTTTGAAGTTCGAAACGTTAAACGCGTCGTATTCTTCGACTCTGTAGCAGGCCACCAGTTCGCGACGAATCGATGCTTCGAACCATCTATTTTTCTCGCTATCCGAATCTTTCGAGAAATTTCCCGGACAAACGACGAATTTAGCGATAACGCGATATAATTTGATATTTTTTTACGTCATCTTCTTCCGATAAACGAATCTATGAATGGAACGTTCATCGCGTACCTACGATATACACGTACATCGTACGGTAATCAAACGTACGAGTTGAAAAAAGCAAAGTTGGCGAGTTTGACACGTTTAAACTCTTGAAAGCATGGTCCACTCGTAAGCCCGTTTTCTTTCGCGATATAAAAACGTATGACGCTAGCTTTTCAACGTCACGATTCCTAGATAGCCAATTATCATCACTGGTAAAAATAGATGACGCGTAAAACTGCGACAAGTAGAATTTTATCACGGAATCCAAAAGGTGTTTCGTAGGTTTCTACGGTAGGAGTTGGAAACGGTATAAGAAACTCGACCGAACGGATCATTTAACTTTGTTTCTTCCATTATTCATCGCGACGCGTCGTCCGCGAGATCTCACAATATACTAAACGCCCGTGGTTGCCTTCTCCTGGGTGGAGAATCTCCACTGAATAACATGGAAGCAAATAAAACAGTTCCTCTCTTGGCTTTCATCTCTGAAATTTTATTTAGGGCACGTACTTTTGTAACGCGGACCAAAAACAGGAGACGAAGCGAGAGAGAAACGAAGAAACTGATCGTTCGATTACTAGCGCGTAATTTCATTACGTGCTATTCTATCGGTCCATTTTTCTTCCTAAGTATCGGGACAGCTGTCGTTATCGTTATCAGTCAAATTTTACGAGTCGTACGAACGCGATAGATCGTAACGCGTCTCGTTTCGCCGCTGATACGATTTTTCAATGTTTTCTATAACTCGCGTAATACGTATATACGTCTATTCGGCGGCATGATCGAATTAAACAGCTGCGCACATAAAGATACATAAAGATCTTCTGTTTCTTTAATAAAATCACTCGTCACGTATTCTCGTATTCCTGATTCGCATGCGAAAGATGTCAGTGGATTCGCGAGGGAGCGTGGATCAGCCAACAGGAATGTAATCCAAATCCGTGTGTTCTTTTGTTGACGTAGCGGCTTGCGCGGCTAAATCTTCGAATATACCGCGCTTGGTGTCGCAAAGCTTTAGCTTCGTCGATAACGGCCTCCTCGATAAAATATTTCTACTCGTTCGATCTCTCGTAAAACGTTATTCGTCTGTTGTTAACGTTGGTCACGTTTGTTCTTCACTTAGCAATTCCACTTCGATATCGATATTTGATAAACGTTCACCATCCAAATTTCGTATAATTCGCTTCGAGTTTCGTCTAGTCGGGCAGATTTTTCTTTTCGGACGGAGAGATTTTTTAACGCGGCTGATCGTAACAGGATTAACAAAGAAACGTAACGTTGTACATACGTGCGTCAACTTGCTGAAACTTGGTAGACTCGTAAAATTTAGGTGGAAAACGAATATCAAACGAATCCTTGGAATTCTGTTTCGTAGAAACACAATTTCACATTGTCAAAAGAGAAAGAAAGAGAAAGAAAAAACAGAATTCGATAACGTGAAATGATCGAGGGAAATCGCGAACAGCTTCTTAATGAGTCGATTAATCGACCTATCAAAGTATCTTTCTACATAGGTCTCGACAAATTTTATGCAAAATTTTAACGTTACTTCACATACCGATGGTGTGACAATTATGCGACATAATCGACGCCTATTTGCCACGATCACGGTATCGATAATTACCCGTTAACAGAGTTTTTCGACCAACGGCGTCGTATTTCGCGATTCAACGTTCATCGCAATTACGGCGTAACGATCGACCGCGTTCATTTCCGTTCCGTGCTAACTCAGCTATCACGGAAACAGAAGTTTCGTCGGACGTACAACTTTCGCCACAGTTTCGTTTTTCTTTCTAATTTCTTTTCTCGTCGCCGTACCTCGAAATCGCCACAAATTTCAGCTTCTACGCGACTCGAACGAGAGACAAACTTTTATACGACGTATCGTAGGTGTCGTAGAGATGCACAGACGAAGATCGTCAGAGTGTGCGAGGGTAATTCGGGTCAGAAATTTGAGTCGGGATAATTAATTTGTTCCGTAATTCGTCAAAAGCCGAATACATCCGCGTTCGCTAACCAACCATCCTATCGAACTAAACGATAAAAAGCGTCGATTCGGCGTTTACTCCGACGACGAACGAAAATGTTTTTCCCGAAGGGATTCTAACGATGGTATCTTCCCGATCCTCCAGTCTCCAGGCATGATTTTCAAACTTGTTTCATATTTTACTCTTACGTATACTCGCGACGTTCGCGTCTCGTTACGGTGTTAAAGGAATTTCAAACAGTTTTGCACAACGCGTGTAATATATCCATGACAAAAATTCTGTCGTGCGTTCGCGAATACCTTGTTCCTTATCCGGATGATCCAACGTTCGTTCGCGATATCTCGTTCCGTTGGTATCACGAGGGTTCACACGAAACGTTGTTGTTTATACGCACGATCGAGAACTAGATTTATCGTCGTTGAATCGAAGAAAGTCTCGCGATTTGCTAGCATCGGCCATACCCCGAAAACGTTTCCTCGTTTCGACACGACTTGGTCCAATTTAACTTTGTCCGCGTGTTCGAACGTATCGGCTGAATGTTCCGTTTGTTTCGTTCGACCGCCAAGTCGCCAGTCGTGAGTCGAGTATCTTACGTCGGACCATCGTGTCGCAACACGGAAATTAGACCGTTCCTTCGGTCGATTTTGCGTTCGATTCCACGTCTTGTTTCCTCCATAAACGATACCGACGCCGTTACAAGATTCCAGTTTCGGTATGTAAATCTTCGACGAACCACTCTATAGTTGACCGTTGAAACTATAGTGCTTCGATAAATTACGAGCACCTTCGATTCCTCAGTGATGCGGTCGTCGTGTCGCGAATTCAAATCTTCCAGAATAGCATCGACGTACGTATATTCGATATTTGCTCCGTCTTTAATTTCTTAATTTCTTTTTCTTAATTTCGATTAATTTCTTTCGCTTCTGCCCTATCTTTGTCGTTATCCGGCGTCAATAAAATTGTAGTTTCGTAGTTTCTCATCGTCTTTCTCTTGCAAATGCGCGAATATTCTGTAACTTGGGTAGAGGATCCAGATAAATCGAGAGCAAAAGACGTTAAATAAAAGTTAACTTTTGCCGATACGCCGAAATTCGTGCCGACTTTCGCAATTTTGGCCAATTCGCGTCAACTCGTTGCAACTTTTTCTCACCTTCAGCTCGCGATCAACGATCTTCCACGAAAGTATACTTTACGCAGTTTTTTCTCGCGTTTCTCGTTTGTAGCGAAATTGAAATAAAATTTAACTTTTGTCAGCAATTTTTTTAAATCGATAATTCTTTTTCTAACCAATACGACACATATAAAGCTGTAATTCAAAGGAGAAAAATAAAACGCGGATGTTTACTCTTCGAGCAGCATTATCCAGGCTATATTAATAGAACGTCGAATTCTACGGAATATTAACGAGATCATTTGCAAACCAGAGTCAAGCGAGTCACAACGAGAGCTGCAAAAGCCGTTTAAATAATACATAAACTCTAAAATATTCTGTTTCTTCGATCGCTTCACCGTCGCAATTACGAAACGATGATTCTGCTAGTTTCCACAATGAAGACCTTTATTTCTTCCTACCGATGTTTACGAGCTACTCGCGATCCACGCGATTACGATTTCCTCGAAAGCGCTATTGAAACTCGGACGTATTTTTTAATCGTTCGATCGCTCTGTCACCATCGAGCCAATAACTGGCAACTTTTATAAAGTCGTACGTATAAAAGTATGTATAAAATCGCGCGTAAAAACGTGTCAAATATGTTTAAACTCGACGATCTATTGGAATATCTTAGACGCGATGATAGATACGATATATTTTTCGCGTCGAATAATTTTTGTCGTCGGTGGAATTTTATCCGAGAGAAAAAGAAAAAAGAAAAAAAGAAAAAGACGAGGAAAACAGTGTGGTATTTACAATCTGAATCGTAAAGTCATCCATTACGTAGAAGCTGCGCTTCCATAAAAATTTCTTCAGCGAATATAGAGTCCTATTTGACAAATTGCTCCACGTTCGTACGGTTTGATCGTTTAAATTGGAAATATAGAAGCAACTCGTACGTTGCCGAAATTTAGATTTATCACGAGGCGATGATTGGATGGCTAGCGCAAATTTTCTGCAACCGATTTTCGTGTGAATTTTTCTCGTTGACTCGTCGTAATTCAACACCTCGTACACCCGCTCCTCGAAACAGTCGCGATTCCGGAATCTGGCGTGCAACGTAACACGCCGCGGTAAATAATGATCGCGACACGACAACTCGGCTTCCCCGTTATTATTTACGGCCGCCTGGCCTCCCGATATATCCACGGTAATTAATAATCGGACAATAAACGAACCGCGATAGTTACCACCCCAGCCGGAAAAGCAACAGCCTCCTCTATATCAGCTTTTCAATAATTCTATTTTTTTCTGTTACTTAATTTCTTCCTTTTTTCTCTTTTTTCGTTAATTATTTCCTATTCTCTCTTGGCTTCTGCGAGAACAATTTATCGCCGCCTACTTTTGTTTATTCGTTTACCGTTAGTTTATATTATTCTTTTCTCTTCGACCTTTTCACGGTAATTGACCGTCTCGTTATCGTTTTTCATCGGAAAGCAAAAGTAACTGTTATTTCCACGATATTTATGAAAAAGGTCACCGAGACAAAGAAAATTTTTTTTATCACTCTTGGCCATCGTCGATCTTTATCGATAACATCGTAACAGAGGTAATAGAGGAAACGCAGAGCGTAACCGATCTAAATTAAAACGAAGCACCTGAAAAATAAGCGAACGAGCCGAAACTATCGTTATCGGTCATGGACGATTAGACGATACCGCTTGAAAACTAACATATTTTCGACCCGTCGCTAATACGTCGTCGATTTTTTTGCGTTCTTACGTAAAAGCGTTGTTAATATTTGGCGAAAGTAGTCGGTGGCACGCGTTGGATTTTACGCGAGTGCGATAAGTCGTGAAACGAGATCTTCTTATCCCTCTTTCTATTCACTTGCTTTTCACCCTTTCGCCATATACGTACGTATGTATTTAGCGACTGTGCCTATCGCATCGACATTTGCCTGCGCGACGTTATATCACGCATGGTGGGATCGTCGGGCCGTTTATCCGGGCCGGGCACACCGACCAGGACAGGCTGGAAATATTGCGTCGAATATCGGGTCGCCGTTTATCACTTACCATTCCGATTCGAACCTTGTAAATCCTTTTTTTAGCGTACGTTGATGCGAATCGATCGGTCGTCCATGCGTATTTGCGCGCAATCGATCGCCGCGTCGCATCGCCCCGATTAATTAACGAGCCTCTCTGTTCAAATCGATACGCGATGTCCACGCGTATACGATTCCTTTCGTTCTTTACCGGATGGTGGATAACTTTATTTGAGGAGCGGCGCAGCGTGTCGCGTCGTGTCGTGTCGTGTCGTCGTCGACGTCGACGTCGACGTCGAGTCGCTTGGCTGAATGCGATCTCCGTTTCTTCTTATTGCGCGGTACGTGATACGCGTCCGTTATTACGTCGACGCGTTCGCGAAACGCGAGTTAAGCAAACTTAGAAATAACGCAATATTTCATACGCGTCGCACGTACGACGCAACCGGTCTGCGTTCTCTCGCTACGTTTCAGCACCGACTTTTCCACGATCGCGCACACGCGTCACTCGAGCCCGAGATAATGCGAAAACGATGAAAATTCGACCACGAGCGCTTCATCGATACTCGCGCGGTTACACGATTAAGATCGTATCGTGGTTACTAATGGGATAAATTTGCATCAGCGACTTTTATCGTTGCGATTATTCTCGTAGAACGACGCGAGACGCAAACATCTTCCCTTCTTCGTTAAAGCGTGTAAAGAGAAGAGCCACGATCTTTTCGGTCTTTACGACCGGTCTTTTCACCGGGCACAGTGAAAAACCTGTCGATACAAGCGATCGATACAATTTCGAAATTGGTGGCAAGACGGCGAACGCGAACGTCATGGAAATTCGGCGGTTTCTCGCGATCGATTTTACGATCTCACGATAGTTTCGAAATACACAGTTTTCTACGACGAGTATAGCTTTTACGGTTCGATCGCGCGACGATACGACGAAATAAAACTTAAAACGACGAAATAAAAGTAATAATCGCAATTCTGAATTTTGGAAACAGCTACAATGTATCTCTACATAAGTACCGCTGATCGATAATTAATTGGTATGGCTCGACCGTCGAATCAACGATCCTTTGGTCTTTGTCTCTCGATCGATGTATCGGTCGACTCTTATCTCGCCGATGCAATTTTATCTTCTTTTCTTCGCCGATTTCTTTCGCGATTTCATCGACGATCCGGTTACATCGTAACAAGCGGTATCTAACGAAAATGCCATTGGTACCAACTCCTATTACCAGTACATTTACTTTTGTCCTCGATTAGCGACTTTTGTCCAGTTTAGCGGATCTCAAGGATGAAAAGTCACGAGTTGAACGAAATTGCGGCATTTTTAAACGCCAACCTCGCTATCTTGCCCAGCGCAGTTCGTACGAGGGTGGTCCAGCGACGATATAACGTTGGCCATTTTACGCGCGGACTACATTCACGCGAACTTTTCGCGTATTTGCCTCGCATGCACCCGGACAGCTTTCTAACAGACGCTGGGAACGATCCTCTTTCGCCGGAAACGGGGACAAATTGTTCCAGTTCTCCGTTTTCCGGGTTTTCTTGCACCGTCCTTTACAATAGAGAAACGATCGGGTTACGGGTCGCCTGTGACGCGATGATAAAGGCGGGGGTTGGCTTTTTTAGATGCATTCCCGGTCACGGTTGAAAAGCTAATCCGTGGTCTTTTTCCTCCGACTTCTAGATGGAGTTCGTCCACGACGAATGGCCCTGTCTTTCTATATCTTTCGTCCCATATGGTTTTCAATCGAGTCGTGGTCCGTTCTCGACGGAAATATTTCAAACGCAGATTTTGGACATTTAGCTCGATATTTCGACAAACGTCGATTCTAACATATGTTAGATTTCCTAATAAACGTTGTTTCGGTTTTATATGGTTCGCGTTTAAAGGTAAAGGTTCGCAAAAGCCTGTTTCTATGCGAGTCTTCTAGCGGCTAAAATAGGTCAACTCCATTTTTCGTCAATTTCTCATTTTCGTTATCCTGCGTAATTGTTGCACGATCGATGTTCAATTTTCCAAGAAACAACTACGTACGTAGGTATTCAGGGTGACTCTCGAAGTCGAAATGAGACGAAAATATTCCTGCGCGCGAACGAAAGGAAGCGGGCGGTCTTCAGGCGTCCCCAGAAGTAAAAGTCGAGGGAATTTAAATCCGAGGACCGAGCAGGCCGAAGCACAGATCCTCTCCGACCGATCTCATTTCGGCTTTAAGACTCGTCCCTTAAATTTCCCGATACCCGTGGCAAAACGCACGCCGTATACTCTTTACGGCATTCGTCTTGAACGAAATACAAACATCGCGATATTTTCTAGCAACTACGTTGCGATTCAAGGACATTCTCCGTCTTATCGTCGAAAGACACGGAAAGGTTGATCTCTCGAGGAGCCCTAATCGTTAGACGTAAAATCTCTCGGAACGAGGTCTCGATCGTTTTATCCGGGAAAAATAAAAATCGCGTAATAAAAACACTTCTTGGTTTATAGCCGATGTTACGCTCCAGTTTCGCCATTCGAGGACATCGTCACGTCCGGAGAGAAAATTTTCGATAACAATTTCATCGCGTTAAATCTAGGTAGACCGCGCGCAATAAGGACGTGCGTCGCAGACCAAGCGACGCTACATTTTCTTCCCGTTCTTTCTGCTCGCTCGACGATGTATTTTTATTGCCGACAACGAACTTGGCTTATTAGATTACACGGGAAACCGGTTCCGTCGTCATTCTCGCGATAAAACCGCGAGTTCGCTCGAGTTATCTTCGCACGATCCGTTCGAAACTTTCCTCTTAAAACATTCAAACAGCTTCTCGCGCTTCGTAAGCTGTCGTTCGGTTCGCCAATTTCCCTTTTACTCGCCTTTAATTTTTATTCCGCCCCGTGGAGATCGAGGTGGGTGGAAGAAAATGAAAAGTAGAGTCGGATGATGGAAACAGAGAGAGAGCGAGAGAGAGAGAGAGAGAGAGGTAAAGAGAGACAAAGAAAAGGGTAAGGATCGAGGAACGTGATTCATGAAGGTAAAAAGGAGGATAGAGATAAGGGGCAAGGTGTGTGCTTGCCGGAAGCGGCGGCATACGAAGAGAAATATTCTGTCTCGCATCTTGAAACGCGTATCCTCCTCCGACATTTTTAAATGTGAACAAACGAGAATTTCATCCGGTAACGCGTCCTCCTTCGTTTCCGTCACGATTCGCCGCCTTCCCTTTTCTGTTGCAACTGTGATACGAAAAATTGGAGCGTTTATTACTAGCTCTAACAGTTAATAGTAAAAGGATCGGTATCTTTTTTTTATACCGTACGATTTATTTGCGCGCCTTGCAAATGCCTGTAGAAAATGTTTCGATAATTTCTCGTTGAAGCTTGGAGTCACGAACGAAACGCCGCGTTTTCTAACGATACAGGATATCTTGCCTTCACGGATGCGGAATGCTTCGAACAGAGGCTTACAGAAAATTCCAAAAAGATCGCTACAGGGCATTTACGAGAACCGCTGCGACGCGATATCCTACGGATAGCTCGGAGAATATTAGTATCTCGATTTCACACGCGCGCGTATCTTTTTCAAACGTATCAAGAGTAGTATCGAATAGCTGGATCGCAAATTTTATTTACAAATGTATTACGATACAGAATTTCGTACAGAAGGATAGATTTGATTCAACCGAAGCAACGCCACGGATGTCGTCTCTTAGGATATGTTGTTCGTCCGAAAAGCATCTTTAACTTCAGAGAGCACACGCGCATCCATCAAAACGAAAGAGAAGATAATAACGAAAGAAGCAAGTTACAACTCCCTAGGTAAATCGTAGCGCCTTTATCGGTTCCTTGACAATTGCTAGCTTCTATAAATTGTATCTCGTTCGACTGCCTTTTCAATTTTACCAGTCCTGACCTGTTTAAAATTTTATCCACGAGGGAACGTCGATCCGATCCAGTTATATCGCTCGTGAAGATAAAGCCCGGATAAAGGTAAGAAACGTATCTGTTGAAAGTGCAACGCGATACAACCAGTAACGTAACCCCGCGATTCTCCTTTCGTTCGTTGCCTAACCAATGAGATACTTTCTCGGACAACTTTCCTCCTTCTTGCCGTCGTTTTATGTACCCCAGAACGTACTCTGCGATCGAGATGCGGTTCTACGATGAAATCTTCCAAACATCGTTCGAACGTTGGAGAAAAATTGGAACGAACGTACCCCGGCTTGCTGCATTCGACCCTGGATAAAATCGATCGTATCGCTGTTATAACTTGGATTTCTTACCACAGATTTATTAACGTTAGAAGTATCAGAGTGATTTTTCATAATAATCCTATAGATTTACGACGGTGCTTTTTTGCGATTTTCAATGATTCTTTCTGTAATATATAACGTATATAAAGTATCTGATAAAAGATAACTTTAGCGGTATACAACGGTATACATGTATGTATGTATGTATATATATATTTGTACACGTAGGTATTACAGCGGTATCATATCGATATTGACACAGGAAACTATTAGGTTGTCCGAAATGTTTCTTTCGTTTTATAAGGAAATAATAGACGCACAATGTTTTTTGTTTTATATCAGTTTATCGAATTATGCACGAATGTAATAACAGAAATAGAACGAAATGGATCACGCCTGGATTCGATAAAATAATATAAAACAGAAATTCTTGTTCATCTATTATCGCCTAGTGAAAAGAAAGGAACTTTTCGCGCAAGCTAATATTCTCCTCGCAAAGATCGTTATGTTAAACAGATTGATATATTTTATTCAATTTGAAGAAACGCCGTCGAAAGTTAAAAGCTGGGAATTCTACCATGTGCCACTTTTTTCTTACGTTCTAACCCGAGAACAAATTGAATCGACTTGCGTTATTAATTACGAATGTATTTCATCGAACTTACCTCGGATAAAGGATTTAAGAAGCTGACCTACATCGAGCGAGCTTCTACGTGGAATTGCTTTAAGAGGCTGTCTAATCAGGCTTCCTGTCTGTTCATGCAGTGGCTCACAATCGATTTTACGGTGCACAAAACTCGACGAACGGCAGAGCTGATCGACGGGCACGCGATCGCTCGAAAACTACTCGCAGTTTGATCTTAGTTCGCCCGTACTTGTTCGCCAACTGAAATCGTTTAAACGTCGATTGGCTAAAGTCGCTCTATTTCGAACAACGACACATCGATGTGCTAATGGTAACGCTTCGAGGAGAAAACTTGTTCGTTTATGTTAAACACGCAGCGCTACGGAATACAGCGAGATCCTCTGAATTCCAAACGTTCGATCAAATCGAAGATATTCTTCGTCTTAATTCGTTTTCAAAGCGGGTGTCGCATATGCGTGACCGTGGCTGTCGGCGATTACAATAATTAAAACGAAAAAATTAGTCGCAAAATAAAATAGATGGTCGTGGGACGTTCGGAAAAGATATAGACGTGCCGAAACGTTTCGAAAATATACATTTAAAAGGAAATGTAATAGAATCAGCGGAAAATACGAGAAACTTTTACGAGAAATTTTTAAAATTTTAAATTGGTACTCGCGTATACGAGTGATGCGAATCTTTGCGTCAGATATTTTATCGCGTTATCTATTCTAGAATATACACGCGTATGTACGCGCCAGCGTCTTATTTGTCTCGTTCCCCAAAATCGGACAAAAACGAAGGAAAATGAGAGTTTCTATAAAACTCTACTCGAGGTAACGCTATTTGTATGTAAATTTATTTATTACTCTTGCCAATTATAGTTCGATCTTGCAAAATTATATTTTCTCTTTTCTCTTTTTACATTTTCGAATTTCCTCTGTCCGCAATTGCATAGCGCAACACGGTCCGCCGTAAAAGTGTTCGAACTTGCAAAATTTTTCGCCTCGGAATTCTAGTTCTCCGAGTTAAGACAAAAGTAGCAATTTTCTCGCGTCAGCCGTTTCGCGACGTTAATTATCTCGCCACATAGCGCTCGCACGTATCGAGGAAAAAAGAAGGTGGATCGTCAGGGAGGAATCCAGCTTGAAAGCATTTCTCGGCCAGTGACGGATAAATAGAGTTGCTGTCGAATCAACTAGGATCGATGGAACGACGTCCAATCTGTCGACCCATTGCATTCACCCCTTGCAGAGTCACGGACCGATATACGTGTAGCAGGCGAGTGGAGTGCCGCGTGTAGGTAGTTTGCGCGGGGCTGCTGTCCTTTTGAAACTTCAATCTCCAGTTACTTGGATCTGGCGCTGGAACCAGTTCGTCGTGCGGGCCAGTTTGTCCAGGCAACAAAAGCGGACGTTTCCTATGGGAAAGGGGTAATTTTGTCTTTGGAGCAACTTTAGGACCGTGTATTTCCGCCACTTACCAGAGCGGTTTCTACGGACTGGTTCCGAGAATCGCGCAAACGAAATGGCAGTGAGAAACGTTTTTCATCCGATTCGAGGATGATAGTTGTTTCGCGATTTCGTCGAATCTAAGAAATACGTATTTTCACGATAGAAAAACACGATTAGATCGAAAATACGTAGCAAGGAACGCGGCAAAGAACGTAGTAGGCTTATTTTCGCTTATTCGATTTCATATCGCTTACCTTTGATATCATCTTGAATCGAAATATTTCTATCAACAGCTGTACGCCTATTCTGTGTCTAGGAGAAAATGGCAGAAAATGTTATTCGGTGAAATCGTGGATGTTTAAAGGAGAAAGATTCTTCTTAAAGATCGGCGGGAACAAATGGTAGAAAGGAAAGGAACAAAGTCTTGTAAAACGCATATCGTATATTTCATAATTTCACCGTCGAAGAAAACTTTGGATTTTACGTCAAGTTCGAGTATTACTGTGCGATCTGTCCCGATACAGAAGTTCAATTGCGCGCCGTGAGCGCCGCTCGAGAGCCTCGTCCGTCGAGCGACAGATCAACGGATCAACGGAAAAAGAATGACTTTATCTAAAACGCGTAGCTGCCGCCGCTTTAAAACTTCGCTTCGTAACGCTAATTGATGAGCTTAGGATCAGGTTGGCAGTTAATCGCTTTTCTCGCATCCCATTGTGCCCATTGAGCCGCTCGAAAACGCTTTACGAGTGGTTTAATCCTTGATTCGTAACACGAATTTTCGCTAGTTTACGATCAAAGGATATCTCATATTTTTAATCAACGATATCGCGTTAAATATTCGAATTTATTTTCACGAACCACAGAACCGTATTACCGCGATCCTTTGATACGAAAATCGGTAAATTTGAAAAACGTGTGCTTTTACTTAGAGAAACAACGATGCCGACGAAATAATTTAATCTCTTAAGCATTTTCATTTGTACTAGGTATTTGTAGTTTTACGACTCGTCCACTTGTTCGTGCTTCTGCGTAATTTTACAACCAGTCGATATAGAAAACAACGAGACGTACACGTTGTTGCATAACATTCTCGTTAACTAAGAACGATGTAAATACAAATGTTCGTGACGCGCGTAGTCGATGTTACGAATTAAGTACACTGTATTCGTTCGAGTGGAGAGGATCGAGCATACGTCCGATATACGTATGCGGCGCTTTCTCACTTTTCTCGATTATCTCGTCGACGATCGAATCGATCGCGCGCTCCTCGATGACGCCTAGATACCATCGACTAGACGCGCTTCGCGATCGCTTCCGCTTTCTTTCACGCGATGCTTCGGCCTGGCTCTTTAGAAAACTAGATAATACTGATAATTCGAGCCTCGCTCGAGCGATCCGTACTCGGTACACACAGTCGACTTTTCCTCCCGTCGACGCATGATTACTCGAACAAAATGTATAAATAAGGAAACTCACTGTTACAGTCATCGAATAGTTTTTCTTATTAGATACGTCGTATTTCTTATCTTCGTTCGCAATCGATATCCGAATTCAACTAGAACTCGGTAAAGAAGGAAAAGCGCAATTACGATCGAACGAACGATCGTCGCTTAAACTTGTTAACGCGCGTTCGTTCGATCGCCGATACGAATATACGCGAGACGCTCGATCATCGTCGCATCATCACGCCATTTTCCGACGAACGCACGTCGACACAGATTCGGAATCAAAGACTCGCGGTGCATCGCCGTAAAACCAGCTTCCGAACACGGATCTCGGAAACGTTGGAACGCGACGAAGGAATGCAACGGCGCGAGGCGGCTTCCGAGCGTTATCCAACTTAAAGTAACCGGCGCGTAGTTCGCGCTTTCTTCGTCGACATGCGGATAAGTGGCCACGTATAAGAGTGCTCGATACTTGCGCGTTTACGCAAACTTGATCGAAGCTGCGCTGATTTTCGAATCGACGCAGTTGGGCACAGTCAGGCGACACGGTTTCGTACGAATTTTCCCGAGACAATCGGTTGCGACCGTAGGGAGGAAGGAACAACCTCCCGCCGGCAGCGGCTCTCTTTTGCCGCGCCGGAGATCAAAGCTGATTCTTTCGCTATCGGTAGATTCTGGTTGCCGAGACAATTTTAGATCGCTATCGACGATCCTTTGGAAATCTTTTGGTATTTTTCGCATTGGCTCGATGATAAAGGCGGTCCTACATAAAGTGGAAAAATAAGAGACATTTCTCCAGGAAATAAACGAAAAAGTATGGCTGCGAGTATGAGATGATCGATCCGATGAATCGAAACTTAACGCGTTCACCATCCGTGCTAAGAAATTTAAGGTAATAGAGACGCGACGCGAAAGCGAGGACATTTCTCTCTGGAATCGTAGACGGTGAACGTTTTAAGTTTATTACTGATCTACATCCGTTTCGATTAGTTTAGTAGTTCAGTCTATTCGAGTGCCGAATAACAAGATATGTCAACATTTTTATACGTATTAAACCCCTATGTACTATTTTTATTATATTTTGATTATGTATTCCACGATACAAAGATCTATCGTACACGATCGCTAAAATAAACGAAAACGTGCAATTACACGAGTTAACGTAGAACGCAAAAGATATGCACGTGTCGTCCTCACCTTGTTCCATCTTCGTTTACGTACGACGCAACTTTGCGGCCAAACTCTTCGCGCTTGACTTCGTTCTCGAAACTGAATATAAAGGCACATGACGTAGCTGACGCGCGAAAACAGGAAGACTACGAGTCAGCCGATCGAATTTCCAAATTGAATTTCCAAATCGAATCTCTAAGCCCGTTTTCTCTCTCACCTTCGATACGATCCGATCGATCTAGCAACCAGCGCTATCGACGAATTAATTCCTTCCTCCGAACCTCGGCGGGTTGCCTAATTCTTTCGACTACGATCCGAGAGTTCCGGCAATCGGAAGGACAAAGACGCGAGAGTCGGGCGCTTTACGAGCTCGAGTCGGCCATGGAGGACAAACGGTGAACCGGAAACTGGCGTGTAGCGACGCAGAAAGACAATGGCGGCGGATCGACGCTGCCAACCTTTCCCTTTCTCGCAGTAGCTTATTCTCTCGTCTATTCTCGTAACGTTTCGATCCACGTTTTACTTTCCCCGCCCTATGTCACCTCTTCTCGTTTCATCCATTTCTTTCGTCGCTCTTTTTTCCTTCGTTCGTCGTTTACGCGTCCACACGGCTAGCTCCATTCTTCAACGATAATATAAAAGTCCATATCGTTATTCGTGCAGCGCCGTGTCGATACGGCGACGAAGCGTCGTCGATCCTTCATCTGAACACCTGTTGTATCCGGCCCAGGAGAACGAACAGAAGCAGTAGCAACGACCCGCTACCGCCCACGCTTTTTGCGCATCCGTGATGGAGTTCGGCTAAGCTTTCTCCTGAAACATCGTTACGTACACTCAAACACTGTTAGCTTTCGACTATATTGGCTTAAGAAATTGATAAGGGTCGTACACGTTGGTACGACCGCGCGAAAATGTTAAGAAAGCGCTGTTGCCAGAGCAGGATAATATCGGATTAGAACAAAAGTTGCCAGTGTTCTTAAAAAAATTCGAAAACAACCTTTACATATTTCTACGTAGATTTACTCGACGATGTATATGGCAAACGACGCAGAGACTATTTTTAATTAGCATCCCGTTGTTGCAAAACGTTACGAACTCTTGTTTCTACCTGACGTATTTTACATCGAACGAAGCAAAGATGTCACGAGGAAAGTAGCGAAATTTAGTTCTCAACAATTTCCAAATGAAAGATAGAGCGCGTTTTGCACGAAGAGCAACGAGGATAGATATTGTTGTTGTGGACGCATCCTGCGGGCATTGCGAGCATCGCTGTTGCGCCACGATGTAAGTTTCCTAAGTTTGAAAGGCTACGAGCTACGAGTAAACTTTTACCTGGCGAAAGCACGCTTTGCATTTAGCATAACCCAGGAACGACCGAACGAGTGGCGCGTGTTCGTTTTCCCGCTCGATATAACCGTGAATTAGTCAGGTCTTGATGGAATTCGCTGTCGTAAATCCCGATATAACCGGCTTTTTTGTAAAAAGCAATAGCTACGAAATGGGGTAAACGACAGAGCTAAAAACCAATTAACACGGGCCTCTGTTATGCAACGCTGACTCATCGTTACGTTCTCTCTTTTTGAATTTCAATCGACGGTAAACAGGAAAGGGAATAAAGCACCACCAGAAAGGACAAAAGGGAATACAAATGTCAAAGGCTCTTCGACGTTGAAGAATTTTTTCCAAAAAACGTTGTTCCAGCGGATCAATTGCGATCTAAAGCCAAATTCCACAGCATAAATCAAACGTTCGTTTACTATCTCGATTTATATAATTTTCGTTTTTATGCTTTTCACATGTTTTATTACTTTCTCGTTCGCGTTTTATTCGCGTTTTACTCGGTATTTAAAAATACCGTTTTCTATTTTCTTTTTTCTTTGCTTAAAGTTGCGAAAGTCGTTTAAATTTTTCAATAAGAAACGCATCTTACTTTCTGTATTTCGATCGTCTTATTTAGCGCAGAGGCTGAACCTTATGTTTAGGTAGCGAGAGTTTATCGGCGGTGATAAGTCGCGCATATCTTATCAGGAGTTTTGTGCGTCGCGCGCGAGTTTGTTGCGATTTAACGGCGGCGCGGCGTCGTGGAAGTTACCTTCCCTGATATTCTGTTCGCTTCTTTCGTCACGCACGCCTGTAATTAAGCGTAATATGCATAAATATCACACGATATTTAACGTCGGCCACGTGACTTTCATTTTGACAGCCTCATAAAGATCGTAGTGCAAGTTTTCGCGATCCTTCGGCATTACGTCGAAAACTTTCGGCGGGGTTCATCGAATACGAATCACCACGTTGTTAACTTTTTATAAATTTACGCTACATCTTCGTCGAACGCAATTACCTAATTCCTAAAAAATATTTTCAGAAAACTTTACGTAGACTTGTTGATTTTATTTTTTGAAATTCGAATAATCGTTGGAATATTCATGAATATCAAAAGGAATATAAATATTCCCTCTTTTTTCAAGAATTTCTGGCGCTGTGTTTCTCCTATTAATTCGGTACGATTAGGAAAATACATGAAAACAAAAAATAAATTGTAAAAATTCATGAAATACGCACATCAAACGTGGAAACCACTGCATCGATAAACAACACGAAACATTAGCGAACGAGAGTATTCAAATTCTTTTCCGCGGATTGGATTGGCCGCGGTTGATGAATATTGCATCGGCTGTAATTTACATGCACATTACGTTGAATTTTTTTACGACTGCAGATGATCGACGGAATACGTGATTTCAGGTAAATGAAATTCTTAACCCAACTATTGCGATACCGTGAACTTCATTGAAATACTAGGCGGAATAGCGTAATTCGAATCTGTTCGACTTTAATCTGTTCGAATTTAAAAGAGGATAACGATATAGTTGTTAGAGCAAAAATTTTCTATTCTTTGGCACGATGTAAAAGTTCGTAGAAAATCGCTCGATGCTTAATTACGCGTTAGTTGCGAGAATGGCTTTCGAAACGAAGCGACTGTAACACGGACAAGAGTGAATATTACGCTTGTACCATTTCAAATACATGTAATTCCTTTTGCTGTAACGCGTATAGGAATGTGCAAGGGTTCTTAAATTACGTATCGAGTTAGGAACGTTGGAAAATTTTCAAGCGCCGGCTCTAAGACGGTAGAAAAACGTTTATGCTCACCGTTGAGCACGTGCACGTGAACAGTGGCAGGTTGATCGGGCATGGTGGTGAGATGGCACGTGTAGTTTCCGCTGTCAGCTGGTCCCACCCTCGCTATGCTGAGTGTCGAATTGGCCCCCTCTTCCATTAGGTCCGTTTTCACGCTGGAACATACGTACAGCGGTGTTGAAATTTCAATTTTTAACGGAACTTCCGGGCGGGACGGGCGTTTTATCAGCGGCCGGAAGCGTACGCGAAAAATGGCCAGTCCGATTTTTGAGAGATCGTTCTGCAGACTTTTATTCTACCCTTTATCATCCTCCTTGCCTTTTTGTTCTTTTATCACGCGTTTTTGTAACGCCAGGCTCTCGTTCGAACGACACTCGTGATAAAACAAATCTCACGTTCTCTTTATTTCTCCCTTAACCACTTGGTCTTTGCCCTTGGTCGTTCTTTTTTCAAAGAAAAACCTATGAAAAGTATTTTAGTATCGCAGTGGTTAAACATTTGCCTGGAGGTGAAAAGAGGTATGTATTTTCTTTTCGACTATTCGTATGATTAAAATGTGATACACCGTGTACGCGTATCCATACAATGGTTATTTACAATTTACATAGATCGGTGACGCGTGAAATCGATTACGAAATTATTGCGATTCTTGGTAATATCGCACGCGACGTATTTAAACTCGAATCGAATTAAAATTCCATATTGATATGCATTGGGAAAGTATAAATGCAATCAGCTTCTATTTGGAAAGCATTAGCATATGGAATTTTGAACATCGTGTAATATAGCATAGCTATAATGGAGTCAATTTTTCCTGCATCGTTGTAAATTGGAAAGAGAGATTGTCAGGGGAGAATGCCAACACGAAATTGATTTACATAGCGGATAAATTATCGAATAACTTTATTAACTTTATAATTTTTATTATTTATCTAAAAAAATAATTTCGTCGTTGGTTACCTTATTAACGAACAAAAAGCAAAGGGAAAAATGTGCCACCTTATTCGAATAATTTGTCAAAGCAAGTAGAACGTACACGAGCGATATTATTCCGTAATAGGATCTGTTTGGTCCGCTCGATCTATCTGGCAAGAAACGATGTTATTTCCTTGCGGACACGAACGCATCTACGTTGCGAAAGAACTCTTCACGATGATAAGGCGCTGTAACTTAATAAATCGCCAGCGTTCATCGTTTCGAGATTATGTACATGCTTACGAAAGAGAACGCGTAAAGTAATTTATTCTCTTTCATCTTACTTATACATCTTACGTTGCATCTTATTGATCGTGATTGGACAAAGGTACACGCAACTTGGCTCGTTCGGTTCGTCTTCGAAATGTACGTAGAAACGAACTTTTATCGTATTTTCATCGAACCATTTTACGATAAAGCACAGTGATCGTACACGAAAACGACGAATCTTAAGATTCGGCAATGAAATATTTGATTATCCGTAGGTTATAGTATGTGAGTCATAAAAGATTTGATATTCTTTGGGAAAAAGAAGCTTCGAAAAGGACTCGAGTGTGCATCGGATGCTCGTTCGATTTCTTTTCATTACCATCGCTTTTTCCACGCCCCTTATCAATCTCTCGGCGAAGAAGCTAATAAAACTTTCAATTTCTTTCGAGTCTAGCAATCTCGTAGGCACGAGAGATACATTTTTCCGTGTTTTATCCAAACTTGAAGTCAAAATGACGAATCGTGTAGATATCGAGCTTTCAAAGTATGTTCACATTGTGTAATACAGACATCATCGAGGTCTAGAAATATCGGGCTATGTATGAATCGAATTCTCAAGGTACTCTATTCTATAGAAATCGAGGTCTCAAAGTACGTACGATACATTGTTACGTAGAAACCGTGTTTTTCATGTAGCGTAGTATCACGTAGCAGACGAGTTTCTAAAGCACTAGGTTATGCAAAAATCGAACCTTTGAAAGACCGCAAAGGTACGTAGAAATCGATTTCACGAACCAATCTATCGCATAAGACTCGAATTCTCGAAATATCGCATTATAAAATATATCACCGTATTATAAAACACAATGTTACGTGGAAATCGAATCCTTATGGTATTTTATCGCAGTAAGGTTTTCAGCAGAGAGCAGCGTACGAATAGCTTTTAAAAATAGTCATTCGTTTCCCACATTTGTGTTTCACGATCAGTAGATTTCTCGCAGTTACCTATTCGATTCGTTAGCGACTTTTGTCGCCGAGGCGTCGCTCGTTATGTAGCGAGGATCGACATACGCTTGTTTATTTATTATCTTGCGATATAACTTTCACGCGATTCCGCAGGATGTTTTAAATTTTACATTTATACGAATACAAAATTCCAACCGATTATTCGTCGTTTCTCCGACAATCTGACTTTCGATAATCGTCGTTTGTACGAGACCAGTAGGTGTCTTGATCTACGGATATTTACGATGCACCTACCTTTCTAAATCAAACAAGATTTTTAACAAATAATATATACTCTTTATTCGACGCTTCGTTTAAATCAAACGATAAATACCGTAGCCTTTGTCTCGTTCTATTCTCCGCGAAATACGGAGCAGGGGGTTGCCTTTAATTGAAAAACTTGGCGAGCGCAATTTGTCCGTTCGTTATCTGCTCGTTCGAGCACGATTGCTCGTTGATCCGTAGTGCGAAGCAACCAACCATCGAGGTTTCAACCGTTTCACCTGGCTTCTTTCAGTTTCACGTTAATAAACCGGCAGTTGGGATACTTTTTTCCATTTCTCTTCCTTTTCATCCAACATTTTCTTTCTTGCCGTTGTTCACCGTTCCAGCTTTCTTACGAAATTGCGTTGTCGCGTCGGTTGAGAAACAGAACACGTACTCGTCCAAGTAATGGAATTAACGCATCACGGGGTTGTAAATTTCTGCACGATACGACTCTGTAATTTTAACGCTATGAAAAATGACGCCTGCGAGCCATTCGCCTCCGGTGAATGTATAATAAACGGGATTGAATCGCAACCCTATTAACGCGTCCCTGCGTACGAATGATTTAATCGCGCCGGCTATTGTTTTAAACTATAACTCCCGGCGAGCACGTTTAACCGATTAGCTCCGAGAGATTTTATCGATAGAAGGGTGGAATAATTTTAAAACTACTATTTTAGTCTTATTATGATTACGATTATTATTCATGGTGTCCGAGGATCACAGGCGCAGAGGATCGTAAGCAAGTCGAGTAAAAAATTATTGAAAAAAGATTACGAAAGAAGAAACCTTTCTAAAATGCATTTTTATCGTTTTTCTTTTAAAACGCGTATGTACGTATCGACGATACAGGTGGAGAAACATCGTCTGACACGATTTCTTGTGTGTTGGATCAAGGGGGGGCTAAGACGACGACGCAAATTTTCGCTATCTTCGGACCTAGTTAATTAAAATCCAGGCGAATAATCTCGGCGACAAATAATTTGCCGTTTTACGTTTTTCGAATCGACGCGACGATGCGACGGGTCTGCGGCGCGGTGGCACGCGGCCGGAAATGGACATTTACTTTCTCGGAGAAAAATAACGAGCGGCAGAGCGGTAGTTACTGCGGAAATGTGTTTACGGTCTGCGGTTTCCACGGGCCACGTGGTTGCGCTACGTACGACGAGGGCTGAAGTGGTCGTACCACGAGGGTGCTCTGAAACGAGAGGCCAAGTCTCTATGTACACGCGCCTTTATGTACCGGGTGCACAGTGCAAACTAATTCCATTTACCGGCAGCCAGCGTGTCTGCCGGGTTGTAACTTTGTCGAGCTGTCGGCCACATCGACAACATTTTCGCGAGAAACATTCTCCTTCGCGCCACTACATTCTCGTTCAAAGGTTAACGATCGTTCGGATCAGTGTTATTCACTGACAAACCACTCGCGAGGTCCCGCAGATAAACGGACTTAATACGAGTTTTCTATCATTTTCCAGATTAGAAGAGAGTCGCCAAAATTGTAACAAAATTTCGGATATTTTAGATATCCGAATATTAGAGATATTGGATATATTACGTATTCGATCCTTTTCCAACTACAAATACACGCGTAAAATATTCTGCTTTTATAAATCGTAAAAGCGTAGAACGCAAGTTTGCTGAGTCTTCGTCATCAGCCACACGCTATAAAATACTTGTATACTTTGGAAGCTGTAAGTTACGAGCTTTTTATTTATACTTTTCGTATGCAGTTTTACTTTTCATATTCTTCCTCTCATATTCATGTTTATATTATACGCTGGTGCATTATACTCGATGGAATAAGAAATTAATTTAAATGACAAATATGCATTAAACAATTCTGTCCTTTCGTTTAAAAGAGATATTACGAATTAAGAATTATTAAATATACGCGATGTAGGCATCGTTACACCTTCCAATCGTACGGTCTTTGCAAATCGTAAACGTCCTTTAAACGTTTGTTTCCAATTACACCGAGAAAAAAGCTGCGACTAGCGCGAATGAAATATTCGTGGTACATTTTACAAGACGCCGATCGGAAGGAAAAGAAATTAACGAGAACATTCCGATCGTATAAAAAACATAGTTTGGTACTCGTATAAACGATAATTGACGCGATCGATCGCGTAACGCAAGAGGGAAAAGTACGCGAGTTGCTTACATTTCAGCGACACCGTACACGTGTACTATGCAAATTTATTCGACGTATACGCGTGTACATTCGGTGTTTCATCGCGGCGTCTGACTCGGTTCGACGATGCGGGATCCGGTGATTTTCCAGACTGCGGGGTAGTTTATACGAGGATTAGCGGAGTGGGTGCGTCTACGGGGTGGAAAGGCAGTGAGAATCGTCGACACTGGATTAGAACTTACCGCGGCGTCCCGTGGATTGTCGACCGCTTGCGCGTTCACCTGGCTATGATTTATGACTAGCCGAGGCCGTCACGATCGCGCTCCTATCCACGGAATAGCGAGTGGCGCGAACGCTTGCCTTTGCCCCCGTCGCAATCAGACTCTGCGAATCGAGACCGGATTTCAAACGTCGTATCAGAGACGCGTCGCTGCGCATCGAATGGGCCACGGTATTTTGTCGTGTTTGACTTGCGTGAAGGATAGATGCTTGGCACAGGATTGACGTATATACGCAGCTGTATCGAGTTATGGCTCTCACACGGTCGATTCCAGTTCTCTCTTCCATATTTCCTCTTTACGATTACATTTAGAATCTGGCTTTCAAGCATTAAGTTATACGATACGAGTTATATATACGAGATACCAGTTTTACAAATAATACGTCGCTGGACTGTGGATTTTTGTGCATTCATCGGAAATTTGAAGCGTGACAAATGTGTACAGAATGCGCGTAATATGCAAAGATATGCAAAATGTCCAGAGAATGGTACTCGTTATAATACTTGCAATTAGTACGTAAAATAATTTTCTAGCCAGATTCCATTTTCCTAATTGTCTTCGTAAAATATGATTTTCAATACATATCCACAGTCGCGCAGATACACGTTGCATATTTATCGTACGAAAGAGTTGCACACGCGTTCGCCTAAAACTATGAACGAGAAATTTCTTGCAATTAGTTTCGCTAGTTTTACTTCTCTTGTTTCCTTTCGTCGTAACGTCTACGAGTCTTTTAAATTAAACGCGCCATTTGGACGATGAATTCTATGTCGCTGGATTTACCGATCGATCCACGCGAGGCAAAGGTAGAACCGAATCGATTAGAATTTTCCCATCGAGGAAAATAACGCTAGTTTTCGAAAAACCGGTAGCTCTTCGAGCTTTTAAGCGAATGAGAGCGTGAAAAGAACGAAACGTTTACCTGATACCGCCCCTCGTCGTGTCGTAATTGAGAACTCTGTTGCCGTGAAGCCACTGAACGACGCTGTACTGGACTTGCATCGCTATATGACGCACGACGCACAATAGCTCGATGGTGCTGTCAGCCTCGTAGTACTTGTCTCTCAGCGGTTCACCCAGGGCGTCCACTATCTGGACGGACGGTGCTGAAATTTCATTACGTAACGTTAGGATACAGCGGTAAACACCGAGTCAAGCGTGTCTCGACATATCGCCAAATAGTTTTCTTCGTATCTCCTCGTTTTTATTATCTTGTACGCACAATAGTAAGAAGTAAATGCATACGATGAAACGGATTTATGAATTCGGAAAATTGGAAAATTAGAAAGTTTTAAAATCAGCATCTTTTGGCCCGATCTTTTGCAAGCCCCTATCCCTGTATATTTCCTGATTTCGTTATGTACGCTTCGACGAATTCGTTCGTCGTAGACGTCGGCTTCTCGGTCGAAAACTCGGTAACTCGAAGAAAGAAGAGAAAGAATCGTCATGGATACGCGTGAGTGCTCGTCTCCACGTAATGCCGTAGATTTCCTAAAATAGATTTAAACGTGCTTTCTCGATCGAAACGAAAGCGAGATTGAGATATAAAAAATTCGAGGATCGTAGTGGGGTTAACTCCGTGATTTTACAAGTTGTCAGAGTAAACGTACTCGAGTATCTTGAAACGCGTAGAAAAATAATTTATTTAACGGCAAATCGAGTCGTCCCAAATGCGATAACGGATGAAACCATTTTAGTTCTAGTTCGCAATATTTCACCGAGCCGATATACGTATATATTCACAATAGGTCGTTGTTCACGCGTAAGTGCATCTAACGATCGCGGCACAATTCAGATGCGATCTTTTATCCGGTGTCTTCTGGACCATTTCCAATTCGAAGTTTATCATGCATCCGCCAGCGTGGTTTAAGAATATGGAAATCCAGAAACGAAAGAACGAGAGGGCGGAGGAAGGCTCTATCCACGGTATGTTTCTCGAAGATTTCTCCATTTTGCCCGCGTACAAATTCCACGCAGACTGCCAGACGAATACAAATCGTATCGGCTTAATAATGCGAATAATGCGACGAATCACGGTACTACTGCCGATTTCGTTGGTTTTATCGTCGACAACCGGTATTAAGCATTTATAGACAGGTCAGCGGATTCGTAGCGCAAAATATAATCCTTCGATGGAAATTTAGTGGACCAGGATTTCGAATTATTCGCACGAAAGCGTGAAATGTCGTTTTAACGCAGCAAATATCGAGCAGAGATGGTAGCAGTGGAATTCAAATTTTCTTCGGAATTTTATAGTCACTGTTCAAATTACTGTATTTCGAGCTTGCTGATAAAAGATTCGTCGAACGTCCGCGATAATTAAAATTTTTATTTTTGCACGATAAAGCGCGAAAATATCCGACATCTAGTATCCGTTTCCGAAAAGAACTAGCCGATTTCTCAATTTTACGATCGATCTCTCGATTTGTCGAAAAGAAATTTTCCATCGAATCTCGTTAAAACGTAGCAACTTTATAAAATATTATCCTTTACCGTTATCAAAGTCATTTACAATCGTTATCGTAGCACGCGAAATGCAGGGGGTTAAAAGCAGGTGGCGTCTTACTCGTTCAACCGAGTGGATTTAAGCTTACCAAGAGCCGACATCGTTTACCTTTCTCGTAAAGCTTGCGAAACGGGACTGTTGGTCTGTAAACCGATGTTATGCAATGTTGCGACGTTATGTAATCCGAATATTTTATCCCACAGCGGCATTAAATACAAAACGACGCGTCATCGGTGACGCATACGTGTATCTAACGACCAAGGTTCGACCGAGAATCTCTTCCTTCGCTCCTTGGACCGTTTCCAGCTTCAAAAGTACGACTACCTTGGAAAAATGTACGTACGCTAGCAGTAGGGAGTCCACGCGAAAGGGAAATGTTTCCAATGTACAGAGCGGTCTAAGAACGAAGTTTAAAACGACTCCTTTTTACTCGAGTAATCCGTAATTTAAATACTCTACCTCTTGGCAAATTTAAATTTTCTACATTTTCTACCGTTTTCTTAATTTTCTTTGCAGATTATTAAGTACTATTTTACAATTAATAACTCGTTACTAGCGTCGTATTGTATACGTTGTTGTAACGTTTAATTAAACGCTGATTCTTCGTTCCTGAATCTTTCTATACGAATCGTAGTACACGAATCCTCGAATACGGCCGAGAAGCCGTCACTTTGCTCGTCCGATCACTGGATGATATCGGATTCATCATCGCGTTCCATCGCGTCGAGCCTTCTTTCCTCAGTTTTCATCGACCGAGCTTCACGCGGAATCACGAGGACGGAGGGCACGCGTCCATGTACGTTGTCAGCCGCTACGTTTCTACAAAACGAATCTCCTTAGTGGAGAAATATCGAAGAATCTTCCGAAACAACTTTCCCGACTATGCCAATACCTTGATAATACACAAGTTGCTATTTATGTTCTTTGGCACTGTTTCTTCTTACATTCCTTACATTGTTAAAAATTAATCCTTTGCGATTACAAGGAAAACAGATTTATCAGCGTGTAAAATGTATATAATGTATTTGTGATTATATCCGTCAATTCTCAAGTCGTTCATTTTTCACGATGTTATTTGTACTTGTAAAGTGTCAGTTCACAAAATTTCTCTACGGTTTTAACCCCGTGATACATTGATTCTTTACTCAACCCGAAACAATATTTCACCCCGAATTTTAAGACCCGAACGAATATATCATCCTCTCGTAGCCGTTTCCCAAGATCAACTACGAGATTGTACCTAACGACCAAGCATAAAAAACGCGAAAAAATTTGTAAGAGCATTTGAAACTCGAGAAGACAGGTGAAAAGGGGAGGACGGAAGAAGATACGTCGCGATATTAAGCTCTGCTCGAGTTTATCTCGTTCAAAATTTCTCGCTTTCCTTATTATTTTTCTCTCCATACTCGTTCCTCAGTCCACAATTTCAGTTTCTTTATCGAACTTTGTTTATTTCAAGTTTCGGCATTCGACGAATTAAACGAATATCTATCTTTGCGTACGACATTTCGCATTCGTGTTTCTTCGTTCGACTCGAGACGCGAAAAGTTTTGCCTGTCCCAACGTCCACCGTTGGTCGCTCCAGTCGTTGAAAATTCTGGCATTAAATAAATTAAATATAGATATTTTTCTTTACGTTCGTTCTTTCAGACGCGTGTTTCTTTATCGAACTGTACACACGTAAGGTTCAGCTGTGTCAGCAATGGCCAGGGTTGGTCGATTCTTTCCGCATGTGTTGTCTAGCACAGGCGAATCCCCGTGGTGGTTTCGTCGAGATTATCCAGCGGGATCCTTTGCCAAATCCCGCAGGTCGGGCGGTTTAAACACATCGGCGTTGATTCATGGTCGCACGACGCTTATCGATTTTGTTCTGGATCCGTCGGCCCTGCCCTCTCGTAATTCTTGCCCTCGGTCGGAGATCTTCCGCCTCTCGTTTCTCGCGTGGATTTTTCGTTGCGCGAATACCCCGTGATTTGTGACGCATAGGGTGCACAAGAGCCGCGCGGAGATTCGCGAGTCGATAGAGACGTTGCAAAATCCTAGGCGACGCTTTAAACTGTCGATATATTTATTTTCGATACGATTTTACTGAAACGTACGTTTGTTAGATTTCTATTTCGAAAGAATTTTATTTAAATAGATGGAAACGTCGCGTCGGATGTCACGATCCGCGGAAAAGATCGAAATAAATATATGGAAGATCATTTGGCGTTAGAAATCGTTCGTTCATTTTCCAACGTTTGTATTCCGTTCACGCGTTTTAATACATATCGCGTGTCTAATTCCATTTACTAAATAAAATTAAAATAAATTCCGAATTACTAAATAGCATGCCATCTCGTTGCGTTTAAAGGAACGTGCACTAAAGGGTAACCGAGGTAAATCTGGTAAGAATTGTCTTTAAAAATCAACTTTTGTGCAGACGTTAATAACACGCGGAGAACGGTGTTCTCGTTACAAGTTGTTTCCTATCATTTGCAAACCGGAAACATTGGAAAACCTCGAGTTTCGTGCACGACTAATTTATAACGTTTATGAAAGTGTCCGTTGTTTTATGGCTAGCCACGTATGTACGAGTTGTCCGTGCTGCGGTTGCAAATTTAAATTCAGCCGCACACCTTAGGAAAACAATGCAGCCATATCAGCTATGCGGTTTCCGTTTTTCTTAACCACGATACATGCCCTCGCCAACATCTGTTCTCGATAGAACGAGTACTCGAGTTTAGAATATGGACGTGACCACTTTGTTACTTTTTAGATTTAGCTTCTAGAATTACATCGCTATACGTTGCAATTGTAATATTTTATTTTTAAAAAAGTTCTTTGAATTTTTGCGCGAACACCGAGTTAATTAAAAATGAAAATTAAAGATTAGAACACGATTAGAGTAATTAATTAGGATATCGTGGCCTCGACGTTAAAGATCGACGAATATCGAAGCATCAAATATCAGGGCATTTTGAGTTTCCGATGCGTTTCTGCTTCCTCGCTGTTCTTTCTCTTATTTCTATGGATTCAAAGTAACACGGACGAAAGAAGAGTTTATTTTATAAAGTTTGCTTCCATAAATACAGGCATCCTTAAACTAAATTACAATTTCGTCTAACAACTCGATGGAGCAATCTATTTTGCACTCGAGTAATTCCATTGAAATAATCGAATTCCTCCAATTGGCTTTCCTTAATTTTCTTCTTCCCGATAAATCTACAGCTTAAGTACATTAGTTCACTCTGGCTACTATGTATTTATACTGTCCGAATTTACGTTGTAATCGATTCAAGGAACTTCGTGCGCACTGATAGTTTGCCGTTCGCGTGACGGCCAAATTAATCTCAATAATCATGGGACGTTCGATAAGTTTCGCAGGATCTTGTACGCCATCCTGACCAGCTGCTATTAGTCCGCTTTGAGAAAGTTCACGAACTAGAACTGGGTCGAACAGAAGTCACGAAAAGTGACGAATGTCAAACAGCGAAATTAGGATCACGAACGGTCCTGACGAATCACGTTAGAAGCACTTGCAACTTCGGATAAAGTTTCCACGATGAATCCGCTGATCTCCTTGAATTTGCCGCGATACCGAAGGAATTACACGCGTGCAATTATCCGAAGGAAGAAAAGCGTAAGACCAAAATGTAATCCAGCGTCGAGAAGTTGGCAAGGAACCTGCATTTAGAAAGATACGTATTCTATTGTACTTTCTACGTCCAAAATTTAAAAGTAGGAATTTTTATATTCGTTATTCGGTTCGGTATATTCGGTCAAGTATCCCGGCTTTACTTCCGTAAGCCGGGGTCTTATTTATTATCCAGCCGTAACACGTAAATCTCGATGAAACGAGTATAATTTCACTTTCGATTTTCGGAGTTTTCCAATAACGTATGAATTTTAATAAAACAGTTTTGTCGTCTTACGATTAGCGAGAAAGTTACGAGGGTGAGAAAATGTCAAACCTTATCGCTTTGCTGAGAAATTATGTCTTTCAATATCGGTGACGTTTTAAGCATGAACTTGTAAACCAACTGTTTTATTTACGATCGAATATTTTACGCGTATTTGACAAGAAGTTGCCAACGTATATAAAAATTTGACACGCGTAAACGCTATAGGTTCTCGTAGAATCGTCCTGGTTCCCCTGAGTTTCTTAAAGGTAATTAAAGGTAAGAAAGCATATTTATTACACACAGGTGCTGAGATATTCCGTACACACGCCTATATTTCTGTACGAAACGATAAACGAATCGTGGTAGACAAAGTGCAAAGAAAAATGGAACGAGATTAGAATTGGTGGCGCGAAGATATCAAAGTCGGAACTCGTCGGGGACACGAACGGAGGCTTGGTGAAACAGGTGGACGTGTTTGCAGAGTGCCAACAAAGCACGGTTATTACGTTAAGTGGAACATCTTGTTAGCACAAAGACCGATCCTGTCGCTTTTGCATCGAGGCTGCTCACGAAACTCTCGCGAAACTGGCCAACTAACGTAAATGCGATTTCGTTCGTTCTCAGAGATCGTTTTCCCTTTTCGACGAGGCTGGTCTCGTCTCTATTCCGCCTGTATTTCGCCTGCTCGCGTTTTCAAAAATTACGTCAACGAGGAGAAGAAATTTTCCTTTTCGGTGGCTTCCTTCTCCCATTTTTATTATCTCCGAGTTTCTTGTTTTGCCCGTTCTTTTTTCATTTATGAACTTCCTTCCGTAGTTTTACATTTTCCCAGGCGCTGTCCATTTTCCTGTCTACCTCTAAGTACCACTTTCGCCCCTCCTTGTCCCCCCTTTCTTCTTCTCGTTCCCTTTGTTCCAAGGAACGGAGCTCGACGTATCTCGATTCCACTAGCCGTCCCTTTCTCTCGAGCCAGCGAAACGAAGTTCTTCCGCTTCTCCAGGTTCTTCTTTCCTAACGGCTGCCAGCCACTCTGCCGCTCTCCATCCATTCCGACTATGCCACTTCTCCGTCAATTATCCTCCTAAGCGCTTCGCAGCCGCAAAAATTCGCCGAACGAACCCAATTTACCCGATCAGCAGCAGAATGTACCGAATAGTTTCGATCCTGTTTCTCCATCCGCGCCCGCCTCTCTTCCTTTTGTTCTTTCTCCTTTCTCCCGAGCTGTACCCTTTTATTTCGCTCTGTTACCGAGCTTCCTCTTCGACGCCTCGGTGTTTTATCTTCTAGCGTTTCAGCTTGCCGGCATTTTGTAAACTGGCTATCGGTAATGATGACACACAGTAACGGCTATATATAAGAACGGCGTGCCTGGTTTATTAGAACGACGTTGAAATAATTATGGTAAAAAATTAACGTGCTTCATCTCAGGGTCAGGTTTAAGATGGTAACAGGCTCCTTACTTCTTTCAGAATTATTTCGCGTTTCCTCGTTTAATTTGTAAAGTGTCCGTTGTTCGATAATTAACGCGGGGTACGCGATAAATCCGTTGCTCGCTATTTACGATCTATATTATCCAAACTTTTAACGCTTTGCACCGATCGTGTTATTAGGTTGCGCATATTTATAAATAATCCCAACGAGACGGAGTAGAGATTATAACGAGTACCTTATTCTGAAATTATATTCCACGTATTTTTATTATATCTTTTATTTTTACTCTATACGTATATGCGTATATATCGCCATATGCGCGTGTATATACGACACATTTTACTATCTCAGATACTTGCGAGTAATAGATGTAACGTAAAGTCTCATAAAAATTTTATATAGTCCACGAGGCAAATCTCGAATAGCCGCGAGGTACATATTCATACGGCTGACCGTAGAAACAAAAGATTTCTGAGAGAAAAGAGAATACTTAAATCGAAAGACATCGCGCTCCGACAAAGGTCGCCATCTCCATCGATTTTTAAACGACTACGTTTAAATCCTCTTAGCGAGTCGACGGTTCGATTATCCATCTTTGACGAGTAGTGTTTCAATTCTGGTGGTTGGTACAGGTGGACGGGGAGAACATTAACGATGAAAAGTCGAAGACGAGTTTCCTTTGATGTACGTCGAAATCGTCGTTTGGTCGTCGCCGTCTGGTCGTGTCGGGTATTTCACTCTCTGCTGACCATTCGACGAGAGTTGCCTTCTGGCCAGGGCTGAATACGACCCCGTGTTCGTGATCCGCCATGGAAAAAGGAAGCCGTGGAATTCTGCTCTTTGTAAAAATCCTCCGACGTGGCTCATAGTCGCGGAGAGGAAAATATTTTCGCCATTCAGGTCACATCGACCGTAGACACTGTTAATATTCGTGAGCGTGCCGAGCGAGTCTCGGTATATGGGACTATGCGAGACTCTTCTATCCAGATGATTACAACACGAAGCTTTTATAGTCAACACGTTCCTCGGAGATGAACTGTGCTAGGCGCACAATGATGGTTTAGCGTAATTTTGCGTAGTTTTACGTGTTCGTCGAGCTTTCAGCGCGGCAAACATTTTACATTGCAAATATTCTTCGTGGGAGGTTTTTCCTAGAAATTTCCCGTTGCGTTATAAAATAACCAAAGAGTTAGACGTTGAGCCACCTTATCGTAATAAACGCAAACGCGTGATTTCTTTTTTCTTTGTCAAAATTTAACATTAATCGCGTAGTCGTGCAATAAGGCAGAGAAACCGACAAAAAGCGCAGTTGGTTGACCATTTCGACTACTGAGAAGTTCATATACCCAAAGAACGTACACCCTCCTACGCTTCGTAAGTATTATCAAAAATAAGATATACTCGATTAAAAAATTATCAGACCTTGTTCAGAATCTTAAATATAAAGTTCGAACCGATTAACATCACGAGTTTCAGCTTTAATTCGCGCCAAATAAACTTCGTCTCCTTCTTTTCCGTTTCTATCGTGATAGCTTCGTTTCTTCGACGTTCCGGTCCCGCGACCGATTCCCAATGCGAAGTTCGTGTCACCGTAAGTCACCGAAAATAGCAGATACCGTAGCCAATTTCCTCGATCTCACGCTGAATACTCGAGCGTCTTTTTCTCTTTGTTTTCCGCCTTGCTACCCACCTTAGCCTTTTATCCCATTTCTCCGGTTGTTCGATTTAAACGATTCTCTCAGCATCGTTCAGGTAAAAATCTTAACTCGAGAGAGCTTGCGTTTTTTTTCTAATTTGCATCGTGACGACGATCAGCGCGTTTTACTAGCGGCAAAACTAATGGATTTCTCTTTTCGCTTCGAGGGTACAGTTAAACTTGTCGAGTTAGTGTTTCCGCCGGACGAACATTAACAAAATCTGAATATTTTTTAACCTGCGCTAAATATTATTTTCGTAGTATCAAATTTTTCTGTGTTTCACGCGAGAGTACTACTAAACGATAGAAAGTTTAATATACTTGTAGCTCCACTGGCGACAAAAATCCAGTGCAAATACTTTTTCTAGCCTTTTCGTGCATGATACAACTTTATATTCATGTCCCTCTGTCAGCTTCTGATCGTTATCGGTGCAAATGAATTTAAAAGGTTGAATATTTAGATGAGCGCTTCGATGTAAAATGTAAGAGATAGAATATTACAGCGTGAATCGAATCACAATGAGATTATGGAAATTAATTAACAGATGGTTAAATAAGAAAATTCGAAAATGAAACAGTTGATCGAATAATTTGGATATACGATTGAAATTATCGTTACGTAAAAACTGCTAATTAGCTTTAATCACATTTATCCAAAATTCTTCCAATTTCTTTCAAAGGCCACCATCGTTTAGACGAATATTTTCCATAAACAGAAAAACGTACAATTTTTCTCATCGATCGTTCCTATCTATGTTATCGTAAAGACTCTTAAGTCGATAATTAGATCGATCGTAAAGCTAACGACGCGTCAATTAGTTTGATTCGGTGGTTAGTAATAGGACGACTAGTTCGATTCGACATCCGGCGAATGGAGGTCTAAACCGAAGATGTTCGTATCAGTTTCTACGGACAAATTTCTCGAGCTTGGAATTCCTCCGCCGGTAGCAACGGTGAAATTAAGTTTTCCTGAAACTAGCTTAGGTACAACGCCGACAGCTTTAATTATTTAACTCAGCTGTTTCTAGTTCTGGCAGATGGAACGTAATACGATATAAATAAACTATGGTGCAATTCGTTTAAAGTTTTCGAGAAGTCGGCCATTTTACTCCTTCAATTACGAACAACAGCTCTGATATTTAAGATCCGAATTAAAGATCTTTCGTTGCGCTTTTACCGGCAATCGAACGTTCGAGCGTTTCGAAGAATTTACTAGTAAGAATTATATCGATAAACTGCGGATATTTATGCAAATTCATATTTTTAGGAATTAAATAAAAAATGGAATTCGGATAGAAAATTGTTTCAGGTACCAAATGTTAGAGAGAATACCACGATTTCGGTATTTGATATATATTTCATATCGTTGTATCATATTTATCGAATATGAAAATTTCTTAAATTTCCAAACATGCACAAACATCCGCGACCTACGTGTCGCTAATTTATATCACATTTACATTTTACGACTGAAAACATTTTATTTTATTTTCTCGGTTCTTCGCGCTCGTGTCTCTACTTAGGAATAAAATATTTTCTTTCTTAGGAATATCTACTAGTTACTCTTAAAATGCGCGATATACACAAAGGGTAACGGATATTACATCGAATGGCAAAACCAAATATTTAAAAACTATTTAATTTCTAATACATCGTTGATTTCAGGTCATATAGGGAAGGAGAGGGAGAGAGAGAGAGAGAGAGAGAATAGAAGTGGACTTATATCAACCGACACTCAAAGTACATATATCATTTTCACGCCGATCTGCTTCCTTAAAACGCGATTCGTTTGGTGGATCAAGTCAATTTTTCCGTCGGCCCCACGCGACTACTTAAGTCGTTTCGTTTTCTCTTCTTGTCTCTCCCGACTTCGTTTCCTCTTCCACCGGTAATTCCGTTTCGCAAGACGACCGTTTGTATCTCAATTTATTCTCAATTTACTCCGCATTGTATTATCGTTTACTGGAGCTAATCTCTTTGTGTTTATTGGGGATGCGCGCGTGTCAATGAGCGCGCAAAAGACGCAACAGAAAGTTCGATCGAATGTATTTTTCCCGAAAGGATCGTCGATAATGAACGTCGTTAAGGCGCGAGCGGAAATAAATCGAACCGCGTCGAAGCGGCTACATAAGCAGACTGGCAAACAAAGTTAACTAAGTTGACAGAGTAAACGAGGCGAACAAATATTACTCGGTGTATACTGGAGGAATAAATGTAGAGCGGGAGAAACTGCGGATAAGTTTTGTCGATAATCTTACTTTTGTATGGTCGTCCCTTTTGTGGGTGTACGTGATAGAGAAAAACAGGGTAATAAGATCATCGATCTCTTAAAGAAATATTGATTTATCGCAGCTTTTCGTCCCGACGTCGTAGATGGAAGATGATAATAAGTAAAGATCATAGCATGAAAATGACTATGAAAAATATGACAAGTACAGGCTCGCCGATCTGATTTTTACGATACTTTACGATTAGACGAAAGAATTTTAGTAAAACAAAGCTTTTATCATTGTAGCATTTACGTCCTAATTACGTAATTACATCAAAGTATATTAAATTTTGTATCATTTAGCAGTGCTTTGACGTTTCATGAAAAGACGTTTCATCGGCGAATTGTAGTATATCCCGTAATATGTGGAATTTTCTCGGTCGAGAGGTACGTGACGCGAGAGTTAGCTTTTACGATACGGACGCGATCGTAAAAGTGAATTATCGCTGTACTTACCGTTGATGTGAAGATTCACGTGAATATACTTGGGCGGATGAGTGCTGACTTGGCACTCGTACTGGCCCTCGTCGCTACTGTTCACGGGCTCGATTTGTAGGCGCCAGTTGTCCGGGTATTGGAACTTCACCGTGTATCTTGCATCTCCTATGTACGTCTGCTGCCCCACCGTCAGCAGATTCACCTTTTCCCCGTTATCTTGTCTACGTACCCAAGACACCTGTCAACAGATTATTCCACGTTGTTTCATAAACGATTGTTCGATCAATTTACCAGAATATCGGCATTAACGCGTCGCACATAGAGTTAAAAAATGTCGCAACATCGGAGGCAGATTCGAAGAGCGCTAAAAATAAATAATAATTGACAATAATAATTGACCATTGTTTCCTACGGTTTATTCTTTTCGCTAAATTTCGCTAACGTTACGCGTTTAGTAAACCACGTTTTGCCAAGTTTCTAGATAGTTGCTGATTTTGATAGTTGCTAAAAAGTTTGTTCGAGCTGTGTCACTCTTCGAAGTCTTTGAAGTCGGATGTCGTCACAGTGGCGGCATTTGAAATTTCTTTTCAAAGCCGCTATGGTAAATATTTATTAGCCGTTTGCTTCGATTAGTCGCGCTAGTAAGGCTAGGAGAATATGCCGATTGCTAAAGGATCGATACATGTAGCTGTATGCCCGCGGTATCTAAACGCTTATATAGCGCAAGGATATCTATATATAACACCGCAACAACTAATTCTTGGTTCGCATAGAAGAATATCCGAATACAGCGCAGAAAACAGAAGCAGGACGTACTGTCCGATTACTCGTTATGCTTGAGCCGTGCATACAATCGGGCTACGATAAACAAGGATTCGAAATCCGCAGTTTATCCACGTAACTGAAATTGGATAGTGTTTCCTGGTATTCCCATTAAGTGCGCGCGATATCGACATGGATATCAAGCTCGCTATTGTCCGTTCAATAGAGATTGCTGCGTATGGGCAGCTATCAATGATGCGCGTGATCGTTACTGATCGTGATCGATCGCTTTTCCCATCTTCTTCCCTGAAACGTGAAATATTTGATACAAAATTCTCACCGATACTATCTACTAAATTAAATTTTTTCCAAATCCTCGAATCTCGTCACCTATGATTTCAGAGCAGTACGAAGAATTATTGCTCGCTAAAACGATATCGTTTTGCTGTTAGAAATCATTTAGAATACAAATACCTTAAAACGATTTTTTATTAAGTCGCAAGTTCTCTTCTAAGGTATTCTTCTAAAAATCTGTACTGTTCCTAAAAATCGTATTACGTGCTTTATACGAGCAGTGGAATTAGCAGATATTTGTACAAGCTGTTGTGTAAGTCACTTTCCCATTTAAAAGTTGTATTAATCTACTTTTTTATCGTATACTTTGAAATTTTTCTTTCAGATTTTCAGTTTGGTTTTTTGGGAATTTGTAATGGTAAACTTGACAACGGAGCAACTACCAGTGGGACCGTGAAGTTATTGTACGTCGAAATCCGAGTCGGTGATGGAGTCACGAGTCATAAACAGAGGCTGGAATTGTCCTGCAGCGACTCGAACGACCTACAGCAATAAATATCGTCTTTAGCCGAGTTATGCACTTTCAAGATAATCATGCATGGATAATCGCGTTAGTCGACACCGTCGTTGGCAGTACCAGCAACAGCAACGACATTAATAGCCTAATATTACGCTGAGGCGAGCTCGACCGTGGTTCAGCCAAGTGCGATGCTTTTAGGATATAACTACTGGACGAGTTTCTACAGAGTTAGTCGTCGTCGTCGTCGTCGTTCCCTTGTTTCGAGTCAGCATCGGTAAATTCGTTCGAAAAGATATTCGCCGTCGCATGTCATCCGGCTTACGTACCGAGTCTTGAATTTATCCAAGTTATCCCTTCGCAAACCACGACCCTGTGCCGTGTCGTTGTGTCGTCGTTAGTCTACGAATATTTATACGTCTACATTTAACTCGTACTCCGCATTTTTATATAGATCGCTTACTAGGCAGCTACTTACGTTATAATGATATGCTTAACAGTCTAATTAGGATGTAATAACTACACGCGTTACCTTATAATCCTAATTAATTTAATTTTAAATAATAGCATCGTTGCATGATTTTTGATTTATAAACTATACTTTAGAAAATGTTGTATAAAACGCATCGAGATTTCTACTATATTTTAAATAAATTTGATCTTGTCTTAAAAATTGGGCAATACAGATTTATCTATATCTTGTAAGAACCATACGAGCTGGAAAAAGTTCCGAATTATACGTTATTAATTAATTTAAACGTAAAATAAAACCAACGGGGCTATAATCGACCGATCTAATTTTTAAAATTGTTCATAAAAGTATTTGAGTCGTGTTATTAATTAGACATAAATTTCAAGATTTTTTTTTTTAATTAAATCGTCGCTGTTACTTAATACTAGGGAAAATACTGGCATTATGCGAGCACATGTTTCGACATGCTTACGATTACGCTTGTTGTGCGCGTTATGTGCCCATTTTCAGCAGCACATTACTTTTTACCATCCTGGGTTTTTTGCTCGTCACATACCCTCTTTCCGCCTAAGTATTATGTTACAACGTTTTCAGCTGACCTTAACAAAGGAAGCTAATGACGGGCTAGATACTCTCTCTCTCGGGACCATGACCCGAAAGGAGCATTCTCTTTTTTATCGAAGTAGACAATGATCGAAAATTACGCGTACTAGAAATTTAGACGCGATACTCAGTTTCAGGCATTTCTCTGAGAAACGTATCATGTATTTTTTTACTATAGGCGCAAAGTCTAAAAATTCTAAAAATTGATTTCTTCGATATTTTATCTACGAGTATTAATTACGCAGCAGTCCAATACTTGGCGCGAATGTAAGCTGCGCGACATATCGAGCAGATATACGTATACAGACCTATAGAAAATTATGTAAAATATTAGAGAAAAAAGAATTCTATCGATTTAAATAGTTTAAACAGTTTATTTTAGTAAATATTATATGTTTGTGAGACCGTAATTGAGAAAAAAACGCAAATGATATTTTTATCGTTTATCACCGTTGTACTTCAATTCGACGTTAAAGAAAGAGAAAAATATATAAAAATACATCTAATAATGTATGTAGCGTAGGAATTTATGAAAATACTGGGAACAGAAAACGATCAGATTTCAGAGAGTATAGACGCGAAAGATTAGGAGGGAAATTCGCGTGAAAGCTCGCCGGCAGCGGATAATTCCTATTCAACCTCACCGGGACACGTATAATAAGGCCGGATATTAAATTAATTCGAACGGCGCGATTGCTCCAACTGCGATAGATGCGTCTAGCTTGCCGCAAGTCCTGCCGCAGCCGAGATATAAGATCCGGAGAACGCAAAGAAATTAATTAGAATAAATCGTGCTCGCCTATCTTCCTGCAAAACGAACTTTACTACAGTTTACAAGATTGATTGCGAGTTATCGTCTTTCTAATTTTCCGCGAACGGTAAGCCGGCAAAATGCGAGACCTCGACTATTAAACTGCTAAGATATGCAGAAAAGATGCAAAGCTATGGAAAACGTATGGAGAAATATGCGAAGGCTATGTGAAAATGTCCAGAAACATTCGTATAAGTAGAAATATACAAGACCTTTTGCCTACTTTCGCATATTATAAAATGTTTTTCATATCTTTGCACACATTTCCATACGTTCCCCGCTGTTTGTACATATTTTACATATTTTTGTATCGGATACTCTCTATACACGCTATGTATTTTCATCTATAATTCGCGTATTGCAGTAGTCATTCTGTTTCACAGCTGACATACCAACCGAATCGAACCGATCAGTTCGATCCAGACTAATCGCTTAATTTAAAAAAAGTTAATCCGATAAAAGTCGATATGGACGTAATTGACGATTAGCTCGGCTGTATGTACGCTGTACTCTCTCGCTCGTAAGCACTAAGATCAACTAAATAGCAATCTTCTGGTTTCATGTAAAACGTGATAATCGGTTTAGATTACCAAGGAAACGATCGATCGATCACGATTTAACGACTTTACTTTCTCTAAATGTCCCGCTACTTATACGAATAGCGACGATATACGTACGTATATCGATACGGACGAAGAAGGAGGAGACTCACGGTTTTATCCTGTAGCAAGGATATTCTGCAGTCGAGGATGGCGCTTCCGCCAGCTTGCACAGTCATGTTCTTGCTCTCCCCTTCGAAATGAGGACCCCACCGATGATCGTGATGATGTTGATGCTTGTTTAGCGTGCTGTGCGCATCGAAAATGTAGTTCAACATCGGCGCGTCCGTCGGTACCGATCGCTTTGCCGCCGTCGTCGATTTCGTCGATACCGAATCCGTTATTAGCGGCAGATCTGGAATCGACAACGATTTTTCACATGGTTAATTACAATTGTATCGCTAATTCTAAACACAATCGCGTAATCGTAAACACAAGCTTCGTCGCGATACGAAACGTTTAACTTTTCGATATTGTTTATTCGAAAATTTTGCGCTATTCGTTAATCCGTACATCTATACCGTTGATCGCGCACACCTGATACCTTGTCGCGATATCCCCCAGTCTCTGGAGATCTGCGTTTCCCGTTGTTTACAAGTATTGGACAGACAATTGACAACTGGCAGTACATATTGGCGTTTCTGTTCGTTCGCAACATCCGTCTATTCGCGTTTGTAACCGTTGAATGAATAGGTACACACGATATTGCGCGAGAGTAATTACTCGCTGATATGCTTCAAGCGGTAAAAGAATTTTGAGTAACGAAGTCAAGTTCTCGTGTTTGTAAGCGATATTCGATGCTAAGAGAGTCGAAATACTTGTAAGCAGTTTCGACGACAAGGCACGATCTTGAAATTTCGAAGAAACATTTTTGCAAAATTTTTGATATATATATCCATGTAATATATATAATAGGAGGTTAAAAGAATAACAACGCTGAAGAAGGGAAAAGCAACGAACAGCTTACGAAGCACCGTATACATACGACGTTGGTTTCAAATTTCACCGATACAATCACGACGATCGTGTCCCGTTGCAGCGTTAATGAAGTTTTAAAACGCTTTATACGAAACATATAATATGGACATAAAAGCTTTCAAATACTTTCACGAGCCACTGTACATCGAGTACTATATTGGGTTATACTGTACATTTTGTATTGGGAAACCGAGAATTTCGATAGGCCAATTAGCGACAGAAAATTAAGCTCCTGAGAGTAGGTCGGGCATCCATGTGATCATCAAAGTTTAAATGGACACGTTGCGAAAAACGAGTGTTTTTAAATTTGTTCTAGTTCCTTTAAATCGATCGACGTCATAAGAGTCATATAATCGTTTAAGCAGTTATCGAAATTTACGCAATGGACTTTTCTGTCCTAGACAAAATACTATAAATAACATATATATTCGAACGCTCTTTAAAATGAAATGGCTTTTTAGAAATTGGGCCAAACGACGTCAGCTTTTTCGAGAAGTTAGAGGAATTAGTTTGTTAGATGACGTGCAAAAATTTTTTGAAAAAATAGCAATTAATCGGAATCGCGAGGAAAAAAAGGAAAGGTCGTTTTTTTAAACTTTATCATCACCCTCCGCTCTTTCTATCTGTATAGAAAATTTAAACAACACGTTTTAAAGATTTATAGCATACTGGAAATTTCAACGAAGTCGATCGATGTAAAACGAACACCGAAAGATGTAGGTAGATTATTTTATTACAATTATCGGGCCGAATATCGCGAAAACCCGCGGTTTTCGCCATTTTTAACAGTTTCTAACCACAGCGACGTTAACCGATCTCGCTGAAATTTTCAGAATATATATATATATGTATATATATACGTATAAACATATGGTTTAAATTTCCACTATAGTTTCGAATAAAAAAGTTGTAAAAAGCGATCTTCGCTGTTTACTTCGCGATTCCGATGCGGTAAGTATATCCACAGCTGTTGAAACTTCCGAACGAGAAAAAAAGACTATCGAATAGGATAGCTCTGGAAGAACATTTTTGTCAATTAAAAAGGATCTTAATATTGTTAAACGCTACCGAGTATTTGGAATGTAAATTAATCAGCTAATTCGAATAAACGAACGAAAAGATCGAAGGATTTACTTTCGGTAGTTCGCTACTTATTACTGGAGGGCCGAGATCTAAGCCACGCCTCCATCAAGTTCTCCAATATCGATTGTTAGGAAAAAGCGTCGCTGCTTCTCTGAAGCCAGTAAATTCAATTTTTCAATCGTTCGATTTTCTAACGTTCGATTCCGCCATATAATATTAACGAAGGTTATCGATTTAGAGCTGTCGCCATCCACATTTTAGGTCTCGTTCATTCCTTATACGTAATTTCTGCACCCTTACGGCGAATCCATACGTTAGCATTAGCCGAGTAGAAGCAGTTTCACGAGGTTGTCACCGTATGTTTTCCAATTTAACGGTGTCCACCGGGAGAACCCGAAACAGGTAAGCAGTTTGACGTAAGAGCGTACAAAGGACGAGGTATTTTTTTCCAACGATCGCGTGCGATAAGTACGCTTAGATATTTGTCTAGTATCGACGGAAGGACTCGCGTCACTTAAATATAAACTTATACGTACCGGATAGCTATGAAAATCATAGCTTGCTTGCTTTTGTTATCGTAAGTAAACCGACTTTGCTTCTAAAATTTTTAACGCGATACTCCTACCTTCTCTACTCCTTTCGTCACGAGTTTGACTTTCGCAACATTCGTCGTTCTCCTTTTAGTACAAAACGTACATTGCCTGTTTCCGATCATTTTTGTTTTGCCATTCTTTCGTGACTCTATACTTCCGCAGTTCTATTTATCATCGTTTAACCCTTCGAGTGTTCACCAAAAATATGAGACACCGACACGACCATGATTTTCTACAAGTAGCAACGTATCTTCCGATCTTGCTCGTTATCCTTTCGTGAATTTCTAAACTTTGTATAACTTTCTTTTCAGCCAGTTCACTATATACTGAAAAATCGTTAAACGCGGATATAATCCTTATTTTTCCTTATTCCTTAATTACGAATGCTACTTTAATTTAGCTTCCATCTGTCTTCGATATAGTCTACCCTATTCTACCAAATAAATTCAATACGTTATCGCTGCATTGACGCAAGGACAATGCAGCATCCACATGCATTAAGATCTGTCAGAAACGAAGCAACGCATACGATTCTAGCCGAGTATTAATCACCTAATTATGTCACTCAGAATCTACCTTGTTATAGCTGCACAAGCAGCTCCCACAAGCCTGCCGATAGGAGAACCCAGCAACGATCGAATCGACTAGCGCGCATCGGCTTTTCTCTTCGTCTCACCCCTTCTGGAAACGTTCATCTGTTCGTTCGATCTTTTCTCTTTGCTTCCGCGGTGGAAATTTTGCCGCTGTCCAGGGGGAAGGAAAACTGATCGGGAATTCCGATGGAACCGCGGAGAGCGTGTCCTGGATACCGACGAGGAATCAGCAGCGACTTCTTGCCTCGGCGAATATGAAAATCGTTATACGTCGTATTGACATTGTCGCTCCACCGTGGACCCAGCTACGGGATCTCATTTTTTAACTCACGGAAGATCCCCGTGTACGCGATCGAACCACGCGAATATTTAAACGGCCGGTCGGATTTCGATCTCCGAAAAAGTTGGTCGAGCGTTCACGTCCAGAGTTCTTCTTTAAATCCTTTGTTCAAACACGGTGTGATTGTTACCCCTCCGGGATGATGGCTCGACAGGACGTTTTTCCTTCGCGTAAGGACTATTTTTCGTTGGGTTATGCGAACCGGTAGATCGATGTTGGAGAGAGACCACTGAATATGGAGAAGTTTAGTGCGCAAGGATTGTCCGTTTGTTTGGTCGAGTAGAATTACCTCGGTGGTTTCGATGGCGAGAGTGCAAAAATAACTTTTTTAATATTTTTTGCCTTAAAATAAGAGAAGAACGATATACGCGCGTTTTACGAGCATAAAGATTTCGTTCTTTTAATTCGGAATGAATTTTATAGAAGATACTTTCTCGTCGATGTAATCATTTTTTCATGTTTCTCTCGTTCGTTTAAGTTACAAATTTCATTTAACTACGTTTGCATTAAATATTTTCGATGGACATCGAGACATCTGTATTTCAACAGTACTTGTAGCAGAAAGCGGTTGAAAATTGAAAATCTTTGGAATTGAAACGATCGAAATCTAAATTCCAACATACGAAGAGCCCAAGAGAAGAACGAGGCAAGTCCATTATCGTCAATTTTATAATTTCGATGTCACTTGGTGGACGAGAAATTGCTTACTGAATTTTGAAATCTTGAAATTACTCTACGTACACCGATCTCTATACCGTGAAGATACAAAATTGTTCTCACTGCATAGATATCGATATCGATCTGAAAACAATATCGCAACGTATTTATAAAGATGAAATTTATTTAAAAGGTAGGCAACGAAGCGGTAAACGAACGCATTAACTCGTCAATTTCATCGACGACTGTGCTTGGACTAATTAAGATAGTGGTTCCTCTCTGCGGTTTTCCGATCGAATCACTGGGATTTATCGAGTAATCACTCAGAGATACATTTCGCGGATATCTTCCTCCTCTCGATTCGACAGAGGGCGGAGGCACAATCGACGCGGATATCCTCGTTGGGCGCGAGATCTCGCGAGTATCAATCGACCCATTTTTTCGAGACTTGCAAACACTCGACGATTCTGACTTGGCGCTTTTCCTCGGCATTGCATCGTGTGCATTATTCCGTATCGCCGCGGAAAAACGAAGTTTGAGAAAAGCAAGCGACAGAGAAAGAGAGGCGCGATACGAGATGAACAATTGCGGGTCTAAAGACCGATCGAGACATTCGCCTTTTTTAGGTAAAACGACCTCGAGAATCGCTTTGTTGGAAACTTACGTCGGATATTTAGCGAGTAGATACGCGCGATTCGAATTTGAAAAATCGATTAAAATTTCCGAACGAGGATATTTCGAGAGAAAATTGAATTCCCTTGTGCTCGACGTACGAGTTTTCTGTTTGTTAACGGTACGTTGAAAGTATTCGATTTAGACAGTGTGTTTAGCTTCTACGTGTTCACGGATGCGGTTAAGAATAATTAGAATATATTTGAATAAAATACTTGAGCGTTTTATGCAAGTACAACAGACAGTTTCGCAAGTTATGCGCTTGTATTACTTAGCGGTGAGGCGCTGTCCGACCAACACTGACTCGTTTCACTCGGAAACCTAAACTTTCCTACTACCTCTGTTTTTAATGTTTCGTAGTTATCGTTGCTTAGAATACGTTGCAACATGCATAATTCTACTAAAAAGGCAAGATTGTTTAAACACTTGAACATTTATCTGGTACTTCGCGTTATTATCGTAATACAACTAGCATACAAGAGCAAAGGACCGCTCAACTTTCGCCGAAAAAATTGTCAACGCTTAAACCGTTATAACTTCGGAACAAAGAAACGTACAAACGCTCTTTAGTGCAAAACATTTCGAATACCAGCAACCTTCCGACGAAAATCGAGCGTTCCTTTAATTTTGCACGCCGGTGAAAAATTCTTCCTTTTCCCAAAATCGAAAATTTCACAGCCAACGCTGCCGTTTGCGTTGCCATAAAAAACACAAAGATCGTGTCATCTATACGGTCATCTTAACTGGATAAACTCGACGCGTATAAATACTTGGCCAGATTTCGACGAATCGAGAAACTTGCGTGGCGGAAACAGAAACGCGAACGCGAGCTCGTCTTCGTATAGGGGGCGCACGTTTCCTCGATTCGACGGTGGAACACGACTACGCCGTAATTCCAGCGAGTCCGGCTAACCAGGGTAAATAATTCCGATTCGAGACACAGGCCAGTGGCACGCTCATGTTTTATGCATAGACCAGACCCGCGGTCCGCCACGCGTTACACGTGGTTGTAGCTCCTGCTGGAATCACGAATCGCGCCACCACTTAAACGCGTATCGGCTCTGTCCACTGATTCGACGCTGTTCTCTCCCTTCGATATGCGTTCACGCGCTGCCTCTATCGGTGTATATACTATACAGGATGGAACAATCTCCTGTTACGAACCGCTGTTGGAGCGTTATTGGATGTCAAGCCGCGATACCGCGTCCCGAAACCAGACTTAGTTTCACCGAATTGTCCCGACTAGTCGCGACTCGTTGAATCCCTAATACGTCGAAGAGTTTCACGAGTTTCGGTTGTACTTGCTTCCAGTTGTGCGACTTAAAGCTAGAACTATCGAATACCTAAACCGAGACTATGCAGTAGTACAAACATAGCGCGATGATGTTTAATTTCATCGAATTCCGCTGAATTCATCGTACTTTGCTTATTGGGAAAATATAATAAAATACGATGTAAACATAATTGCGCGAATCTCTTATACGATTGCACATACTTGGCTCCCGCAGAAATTTATAATTACCTATTTTCTATATCATCGAAACACATCTTTGAAATTTTTTTTTTCCCAGACGATTTCAACGACGGCTTTCATCGGCTATATGGAGCATTAAACGCTGTTCCGCAACAAAATCGCTGCCACGATTTCCAATCTAAACGCCAATTCTCACTTTTAAAGTCATCAGCTGTATCTCGAGCGATTCTCCATTTTTCAACTTTCGACGATTTCCCGACGATTTTCCCGACGATCTGCCCGACGATAACCAGAGAGTTTACACCGGCGCAACGCAGCGGAAAGCTGCCAAAAGTCCTCTTCTCGCGGAAACTTTGAATCCCATGATATTCACGGTACGATACGCGCTCAAGAGACGATCAGAATCGTCGGAAACGAATCCGTAAACGACGATGTGCAACGAACCCGTGAAACTTAAATAGAACGCACGAATTCGCCGAGATCGATCTAGCAAACGTCGCGAATTTCGCGTCACTTTACATTGTTTTACAAGGTTGGATCTTACAAGGTTGAATCGGTTTGAAACATTATCGATACATATGAACGCGATGATTGTATCTCATTTGCTAATGATTATCAAAGTCTAGTCTGATGTAACTAAATTTATATAAACAAGACATTTAATTTGATTACAGGTGTGTTACAAGTTTATCGTAACATCGAACATATAGATTTTTGTTAGTCTAAGATTATTGCGGAAAGTTTTAAGAAACTAAAGAGAACGGTACGAATGAAATTTGAATCTAAATGTATAGATTAACGTGTTGCTGCTCAAAGTTGAAACTCGATCAATGCCAAATGCGTAATTCGATCGGCATCAAGACGAATGTAGAAAGAGGGAAAGCCGGGTGTCATAAATTGTGTGGCTGATGCGCCAACAAAAGGAGCAACGCGCCGCGACAGATAACAGCGTAACAGCGTAACAGCGTAACAGTGTAACAGCGTAACAGCGGCGCGGTGCGCGTCCGGCACGATAATGCGCGCGCGTTCCATTACGCACCGTAGCGATCGATCGTGCTGCGCTGCATAAAACGCGTACACGTTATCAGCGACGTGTTATCGAGCGACTGATTTATCATTACGAGGCAGCGCGTTCTCCGCTATCGGACGATGATCGACCGTTGTCGGTCTTTCCCGACGGGCCTTCTCTACCGATATACGCGCGGTCAGAAGCTCAGCGGGGTCGAACGTTGTTCGACAACGATCGCGTAGGCATCACGACGACATTTCGCGCGGCATACAACGCGAGTTTTTTCGTCGCGCGTACGACAACGTATTCTATCAACGTATTCTATCGACGTATTCTACAGTAGGATACACGTGTCCGCTTTACGAGAATGTTTGGATCGTTCTAAAACATTTGCTCGATAAAGATTATTTTTGAAAGTAATAAATATTATTACTTTCTTTCATGCTCGATATCAAAATTATCAAACGAACATATCGTCACGTTATATTCTTGATAACTATGATGAGTAGACTGTGCATTTCTATGCATTTATGAGAAACTTCGAACTGCAGAAATGCGCACAATGCATATAATATACAAAAATATATAATATAAAATATCGAAAGTGGAATATTTAGTATAATATTTAGTACAATATTTAGTAGATGTTTATTTTTAGTCATGTTCGCAAAAATATAAAAATTCGTAAAAATTCGCAGTCTATCTTCTTTTTCTCAACCACTCCGCTCTCCGTGCCTAAAATTCTTCACGATGAAAATAATACGCTACGGTAGTAGCTTGCGAACTAATAGCTGCTTTTTTACAATGGATGTGCGATCTTTCTTTGTCAGGTTTATTCTGCTTTCTCAACTCGTACTGCCAGGCTGTGAAATAACAGCGAGGAACGTATGTACGTAGATGAAAAACGCTACAGCCGGTAAGCAATAAAACTGTCTTTTTCTTTCGACGCTTCTTATTCCTACTTGTCGTTTATCCATCGAAAAAGTATTAGCAATAGAATTCCGTATCGGATACGAGACGATATATTTGGTTGGAACGGTTTTACCGCTCGAAATACATTCCGTTCGTTAGTTTTTAAGTACACCGGATCAAATCGAACGTCACGCTGTATTAAATCTCGGACAGAAATACGCCTCGTCGTAGTTATCCTTATCCATTTGGCAATCGTTAACGCTAATCACGGCAAGCTGAAGTAATTCCATCGTCGAATTATCTGTCAAGTCATCGTGTTTCGAATTAGGCATTTCACGCCTACGTTTGTTGCACGCGAGCTCCCTTCAAATCCGACAACCATTCTCCTATAGTCTGCGAGTATCGATTCTGTCTGTCATAACCGAAGAGTCGGAATGGTAAACGATACGAGCGGCAACGAATATTTCCAGCACCTTCCAGGAAACGGGGAACGCGTTTCTGTTAATTTTACTATTTTCCGTCGTGCGTGTCTCGTTCGGTAAACGAGCAACTTTTCCCGATAATTTTCTATCGATAATCATCGAAACTACTCCGATCAAACCCAATTCCAAAACTGTGTGATTCTGTTATCACAGATACATCCACCTGTTGAATATAGATTCTTTATAGGATAACGTTTCAAAGTCAGATAATGATTCTTAAACGTTTAAATAACGTCATAATAATTTTCTAGGTTTACTTAAATTCCCAAAAGTGTCCTACTACTTACGAAAGGGAGCCTGTCTCGTTTATCATCGTTTCTTCGTTTACCGTATCGTCATTTTACAATTTTATAATTCCACGTCGAATAAAAAAATCGTAAAATTTGACTCGTTTCGTTACTTATCTCGTTCGTGTTACGCAAGAGAATTCATTAGCACCGCTAGCTTGAAACACGTGACGGGTAAAACTTCGCTAATGATATCGGCCCAAGTGTGCGAGAGCGAGGATTTACTATATTCGTTTTATTTCTAAATTTCGCGACTTCGAAGCTTCTTGAAATTATAATGAGCGTAGGATTTCCGCAAGGTACCGTGGGATCGCGAGTTGCTAAAGACACGGGGATACTAAAACGTTATAGAGATCGATCCCGCGGATACCAGGGTTTTTAAAGAGTTCTAGGGATATGGATGAGTCAACAGGCGAATATAAGTGCCTTTAAAACTTTCGGAAGTCGTTTCATATTTTTCCGAAGATTCCAAGGATATCGATACTTGCCAGACTTTTTTATGTTTATGGAAATGTGAAAGCAGCAGGGTTCCGTGCGTCGAGGGATTTCGATGATTCGAACCTTCGATGGTTCGACACCTGGAACGATGCAGGGACACGCAGGAACGGATCCTGAACTCTCCGGAGAGCTTATAGGTGTATCGCTGGTTTCAAGATCCGCGAGGTCTTCGGAGTCTCTAGAGTCCCTAGAGTTCCCGGAGGGTCTCTAAGTTCTTGGCGGTCTTGGAGAATCGTAGGATCTGCAAGGTGTTAGGGGTTTCCAAGGTCTCCAGAGTCAAAAGGGTTTCCGAAGCTTCCGCGGTCTTCGTAGTCTCTAGAGTGCTCGAAATCTGCGCGAGTCGTCTTACATGTATCTCTTGTCCGTTACGTTACGTACGTTGGTCTCCGAATTATAGGCGATCGAAGAAAATGTTCAAAGTTTTCGTTTCGTTTTCTTTTTACATTAAGAACGTTCCTCCTTGACGGCACTTTCCTAAAATCCATTAGATTTTCGTCTTTGGAACAAAGAAGATCTATCGTGTATTCGACCGGAGAATGTACGAGAAGAATGTACGACCTGTGAGAGAAGATAGAAAATGTGAGATCGTTGGAAGAACACCTGGTATTTTCGAGCGAGTACGGAACTCGGTGTTAAAGCGTGCGGTAGGCACGAAGATGATCGCTTGCAAGATTCGCTCGATCATCTGTAACTCGAAAACTAAGGTACGTAGAACCCGTATTTGTCCGATTTTTTGTTCACGTATTTTAGCGTTTTTCATCGTAGAGCGATCCGATGAACGAACATGTATTTACGATTCATCTTTTACATATACATGTTGTTCCACGAATTGGGACATGCTTACACTTTCTCCCACAAACTCGCGAATTTCATACGTGCATTTCCTTATCGAAGGATTCGTATCTATTTCGATATATCCAGCGTAGTTATCGAGTTGCAGCAAGTTTATGATAATTGCATCGAAATCCATAATCGCAACTGCCGCAAATTCGGTGTTTTCGATAGCAAATGCCACGTGTCTGCAGATAATCTTATTTCATAGTAGGAACGCAAAGTTGCTTCTGTTTAACTTCGTGCGATCTAAAATGTCTTGTATTCGGTTCTATGGACTTGGAAGTGTTTGTATTATGTTGTACGAGTCTGAAGCTATTCGTACGCCATTCCATGCCAAGAATTCACGATTCTCTTGCCGAATCGAGTCTCACACAGGTTCAGTGTCACCTGCGTCTAGTCTTACGAGAGTTCAAATTCGCCACCACTTCTCCTGTCCAACTCGTCGTCTGTATTTGAGATTACTCGTTCGATGCTGTGTATATATTTAGTTTCAGAAATTCAAGTTGGCTAGTCTCGTATCCAAAGGTCTCGTACGATATTACCACCCACGTTAGAACGAACCGAATCTCTGGAAATCGGTCGTATAACTTGAAAACACGCGTTTGTTTCCTCTAAAACGCCGATCAACTCGATTCCTGCAGACTCTACCTTTCAAAAAATTCGAATTTGCGCGTGAATAAAAAATCACGTACTCTCGTCGAAACGCGAAACGACTTTCACGTAGTCATTTTTCCGGTTCATATATATTAAACTTTACGCGTTCTTTCGCCAACTCGTAGCTTGTCGCTAACTTGTAGCTCGCAGGTAATAATTTTTCATTTGCGAATTTCCTCGGGCATTACATTTTTTCCTCCGCGAGTTCAGATATATATGCGAGTAACGAGAAGAAAGAGTAAAGAAAAGAACTGAAATTTCAGATTAAATGAACTATGAGTACGAGCACTTCTTTTCACGCTTATGAAACGAATTTTTCGATAATTAATTTAAAATTAAAGAGACAAGAAGAACGTGAAATAACTGTTCGTATTATCATGAAGAATTTTTAGGAAATAACAGAATATTTCCCGGTTATCGTATATTTGAAAGTGGCGTCGCTTGATAGACATTAGAGGAAAAAACAGCCACTTTATTTCCATTTAAACGCTTTAAAGGGATTCGATATTGTCGCGCAGGGAAGTGTGAAAATCGGCTCTTTCGAAGGAAATTTTCTCTTTAATGACACTTCAAATGCTTCGAATAGAGTCGTGTAGTCTGTGCGCCACGAAATTCGACATTCTCCAAATTTACGAAGATTCACCGAGTTCCAAGTTATTCACCGTTCGCTCAGTAAAAAGCTTCGAATTTTTGAAATTTTATTTCGTCGCAGCGTGCAAGTTAAAACACGCGGCTCCTCGATGCCGCTTGTACGACCGCATTGCGGATGCTGGCTGAAAGTCCTCGTTTTAAGCACGTGAAATATTTATCGTTAGATTTCTTCTTGAATCGCGTCAAAGGAATAAAGTGCCAGCGACTACGAGATATCGAAAATGTACATTTTCCAATTAAATTTTTGAAATATTTGTTCGCCATAATTTATCAAATCAACGAAACGAACAAAGATCAAATCGAACTTTTAATTACGTAATATTTGGGCTAAATTCGTTTGGCTATTATCTCCCTCTTTTATAGCGGGCTTACAAAATATCGATAACAATACTTTTATCGACGTCTTTACGTTCGATTGTCGTGGACATTCGTTAACATTAACGTTGTAATTTAATGCGGCTTAGCTTTGATCAGGACTTATCGACGCGGCTCCCATCATCCTTTCACCTGTAATCTCACGTTGTCGTTCTTTTACCGCAGAAACAAAGATTTGCGCGGTGAACGTTACGAGGATCGACGAGATTCGAGGCAACCGCCCTTGATCACCGTTTCACCCCTAAATAAATTTGAATCGCTACGAATAAACGCGCGTTCACGAAACAAAATGGCGTACAGATTTTCCCACGAGTGATTCCTTTAATCAACCTTGGAATGGTACCCTAATTTTTCAAATTACGTCACTTGGATTTTTCAGGTTTCGCGTAATTTTCTCACATTTTGAATATATACGAAATTTGAGAAAATTTTTTTGCGATTTGTATCTATCTATGTAACTATCGATGAAAACTTTCGACTGCGATTCGGTATAACAGTCTATTTGTTAATCGTTCGAGTCTCGCTTGCACGCACGTGTCCGAGTAATTTTGTAGTGATATCGTCGAAACAGTACTAGCACGCGTAACATACCGCACTCATCGTTCCAGTTTTAGCTCCATAAGCTGTCTTTTTATCCCTCCTCTTTGTCTCTTTCGTATATGTAGAAAGATAGAGTTGCATTCTTAGGACGATTAAACGATCGAGTAACAAAATTCATTTTTAGATTCGCAGTAGCCATCAATGCCTTGCGGTCTAAGTCGCAGAGCTAGACGGGCCGCGATACATAGCTCGAATCATCTGCGCTGCAGCAAACGGAACGGATAGGTTTTCCGCAGTCGTCGAATTCAAACCGCGTTTCCGTCTCGGACGAAAGTCAGGTATACGGGCAGATGCTTGTCAGCCTTAACAGAGTTGGAAACGTGACCGTCAGAACGCGTTAGAATCTTTTCCGCGAAACGCGAATACGACAGGAAGGAGACACGTGTAATCTCTCTTCTCTTTTGTCCGCTTCGTGAACGTTTTTTCGAAGAATGGGTTAGGAGCGAGAGAGAGAGAGAGAGAGAGAAACATCCACTTTCGACTGCGAATTCGGAATTCGACTGCGTTTCCGATTTGACGACGTGAAATCGGCTGGAGGAAATAAGCTTAGCTTTTGGAGAAAGAAACGTGACCTTCTCGCCACGTCGGGACCCACGTGCTTTCTTCACGGACGTGGTTTCGCCTGCCTTGGCTTTCCTACACCACGTTTCTATATTTTTTTTCCTGCGACGGACAAACTTTTCCAGCAAGTTTATATTTCGACGAACGCGATTAAAGAAACGGAACGCATAACCTTAAATTATGAAAAATTAATATGAAAAAATTGCTATTGGAATTTATGAATTTTAATTTCAATTTTACTAAAACGATTGAAACGTTAAAAGCTAAAATTTCACGGGTCGCAGTGAGATCGGATGGAGATTCGTTTTACCTGTTTAATTTTTCATGTTGCGTAGATTCGAAAAACGAATCGAAATGGAAACACGTAGGTTTGTAGAAAGATCGACGAATCATCGATACAGCCTTAACAAACTATCAAAGTTGCTATCGAAGATCGGGGAAAAAGAATGCGATGATTCGATGTAACGAACAAACAAGTTTCCAGCAGAACATCGTGCAAGCTCGTTTGCTGTCGATTCGTTGAAACGATCCTTCAAAGATACGTGCACGTTATTACGTTGCAAAAGCAATTACGTCGCCGGTAATAATGACACGGCTCGATGACGTTTTAAAGACCCACATCAGGGAAGATTATCGTGAAATCCTTTAATGTCTGTCGGCGAATACCAGCGGTATCGTATCCGGGTACGTGAAAGCAGAAACGAGAGCCAGTTAACGTACTTTCGTATTACGAGCGACGATAATCCATAGACCGTAAACTATAACCACACAGATAACTCGATGACCACTGCCACTCGTCTGCCAAATTATGTGAAAATCGTTTAATCTTTCCGTATCTGAAATAAAAACGGTGTTTGTAATTAAAAAGGAGAATTCGCAGTTCGTAACGTACGACGATCGTTAGACAAAATTGCAAGCTGATGGTACGATAACGCGTTATAGTTATATTATAACGCAATTTAAATTTAGTTGGTTTCGGTGTACGGAAACGATGGAGCGAACGAAAAGGAGAAAAAACGAAAAAAGTGGACAGAAAAAGAATTTTACAAGCAGAAATTCGCGACGCTGCATGCCGACGGACAGCTGACGCGATTTGACGCTTTCTGGTTATACGGCGCGATACAACGATCCACGTAAGTTTTCATTGTTCGTGAAATAGCTGCGTGTCTTCTTTGGAATTAGAGAATTCACGGGACTTTGTCTTCTTTCCGTCAATCTTTTTTATCGTTGTTTTCTTCGAGACACGAGGTTCGACGAGAGAAAGTTTACGAAAACGCATGTGTCGTTCCAATTAAATGCAAATTTCAAGGTAATACGAACGTGTGGTACATGCATAAAATGAAAAATTTCTTATTATCGAAATGAAAAATGAAAAAAGCGAGAAATAGGATAGATAGACACGTGTACGAAGAAGACGCGGCCGGTGATGGATGGATCCAGCGAGATGATTTACGGTGGCCACCTAATTTACAAGTGGAAATTCTCTAGTTGCTTAGCGGTAACACATTGTTAGGTGATTGAAATTAATTACTCGAATAAACCGCATCACGCAGGCACTTTAGTTGCGAATATTATTGCGCGGGTACGTAGGCCGTAGATAGGTAGCCGTATCTACCAGTCCTTCACGTTATGAGGTTCAATTGCAAACAATTTTCAGATTTAATTATGGAAAGTTTAGAATTTTACTGTACATTATGAATATCATCACGGAAAAGGTTTATCGATATATTTCCAAATATACGTAGAAGATCGTTAAACTTATGTTTCCAAATCACTAGTTATTACTAGTTATCTAGAATTATTAATGAAGTTATTCGATCATTTTTGGAGCCTATCCTCAACGGGATGAATTACAAACACAGTTCGGTTCGATTAACCTGAGAAACATAAATTCGACTGGGGCAAGTCAGGAAATTCAATATCTTTCAGACTTATAAGACGTAGCCTTGACTTGCCGTCTATCGCGTGCTTGAAATCTGTTTTAAACGTATGGAAGAACGTACTCTGACTCGATTTTACGTAATAAATATTTCCAATAAGTTTCGTTCTGCGAAAAATCCGACTAAACTTAATGCGGAGATAAACCGGTGGTTGGTTTCATAGTTTGCTTTACCAAAATACAACAAGCTATTTGCCAGTATTTCCGAGCAAAATGTGTAATTTGATATGCTATTCGCGCAAGTTTTCTAACTAGTTTCATTCGAAACACAAATTTCGAATTAACGTAGCTGATAAGAAAAGTTTGCGCGTGTCTTACGTCCACCGTAATTTGCTCTGTTTTCGTTATTCAACAGCGCGTAATGTACGCTACTCGGTATTTGATCTCAAATATTCTACCTGGCCAAAAAACGAGCAAAAAGGAGTTTCTTCGACTTACATAGCCCGTAGCTCTCGTGTAAACATTCCTGTACGCGACATCTAATCAAAGAGAAGATAAATTCGAAAGCAATTAAAGGTAATTCGAGTCGTGTTAGACGAACCCTGGCGTATTTGCGAAACGAGTGAAGAACGGTTTCCCGATCAAACATTAAAACTACCTCTGTCTCTGTGGTGGTTGGATCGTACGGTACGCCGCGTTGCGCCGGAAGGTAGGTATGTTAAATTTTAGATTACCGAGTGCAAATCAATTTGTGGCGCGGAAGGACGTCACGGCTGCTCGCATCGTAATTACGCTGGTAATAAGAAGGAAAACGGTCGCATTTACTCTGTCGAAGACGAAGACGAAGACGAAGACGAAGACGACGATGAATTTACATAGTCGCGACGTTTAGGATTTATAACCGTGCGCAATCTGAATTTCATGGAAACTAATTCCGCGGCTCGTTTAATGGAGTCTTCCCTCGCGTGGCATAGACCGCCGCGTTGATTCTATCCGCCTCGATCTCGTTCGTTTTACGCACGCGCCACTGTCCTGTGTCTTTCTCACGCAATTCATTAGTTAATCAAAAGCGTGACTCAACGCGACGCAACCAGTTGGCCACCGTCGATTTAGTTCGCGTACTATTCTTGTAAACGCGCTCGTTTTCTGCGTGACAAGGTGGACAGCGACTCGACGTCTAGTTAAAGTGGAAATCAGGGCGTGAAAATGCCGTTTTTTTTTTTCTTTTTAGTTCTTTGTTTCCCGAGCGTGGACAACTGCTTGAATTTATAGCGACAAGTAACGCGAGATCGAACGATGGTTGAACTATTATAGCTCCAGCCTCTAGGTAGAGCTCCGTACTTCTGTCAATAATTTGGCTCTTTTATATATCATTTTGCATATGCTACGATGAAATAAAAATGTTCGACTATTTACTGAAGCATCAAGTTTCCACAAAATTAAATTCCTAGCAGGTTCTTGGCTTGTACAGGTTGTTCTCCACAACGGTGTATCTTATTATCTTGATCTTACCATATCTGTTTTATGTCAAGAATATGTCATAATCATAGGAGTGTGATAGATGGAAAATTAATAAATCCGGTGATAGATCGACGTGGCTCGTCGAAATCCAGCGCACGGATGACGCGATTATAGGTGATTCTAGCGTATCGCAAGTTCTGCGCTCTTGAACAGCCCCTGTCGCGATTGTTCGACCGACTCGATATTCTCGATACGATGCTCTATGGATCGTTCGTGTCGTACGGTTCTGATTAATGAGAGGACGCGAGTGTGTTCGCGCTTCGGTTGAATGTCAAAGGGAACGCGAACCCGATGCGGAGGATGTTTGATCTCTTCGATTGTCCAATGATTACACTTCTATAGAAACCCTCTGTCATCTATTTCGATCATTTTATGTAATGTATAATGGTGTCACGCGTCAAACAAATATATTAAAAATTATGGGAATAACGCGCGATGAAGAGATTGTCGACGACAGATGATAAGCAGACCGCGGCTGTTCATGCCATTTATTGAAAATTTAAAGGGGAAAAATAAATATAAGAATATGAAATATTCGAAGCACAGTGCCGATTGTAATATTTAGTCAGCCAACTGAATTTTTATCTCGTTCCTCCTTGTGTGTAAATAAATGTTCTTTATTCAACGACAAATTATTTTATTAGGCTCGAAATTAGACTTTTATTAATTTATTAATTTCCATTATTCTTAATTCGGCCGGCAGTCAACTTTGAAAGAGCAATTGATTTTTAATTCGTGTACGTATTTGTTTCGTTTACTCGCCTTGATCCTCGCAGATTATTATCAGCCGATATAGGTTTCCGATTGATTAACTAGCTCGTCACGTTTCAAACGTACGCACACAATGTCCAATGAACGTAATATGCACGAACATAAATAACGATCATAAAGCGTATATTAATATCAACTCGTTACCGGGCTGTCTTTAACGAAGTTTGTTACGGTAATAACAAAATACGATAATAAATTTTCGTGAAATTTAAGAACTTGTATATACACGATTAATATTAGGAAATATAATAGACAAGATATATTTCGATTCTCATATCGTCGGATGAATGTTTAATATCGTTGTACGGCTCTTGATCGTTGAACGACAGACACTAACGATAAACGCAAGGCCAATTACCGAAATTAACGAAAGATGGCTGGTTCGCCTGAATAAAGGTTGGTCCTTGATTTTTTAGTTTTATAATTCGACCGATGGGATATTTGGAAAAACGATGTCGCGATGAAAAATTCGTAGCCACGTACCTGTATGAGAGTCGGACGCCGATAGGTAAACGAGGCAGCAAGTCGTTAGGAGCCGAAGGAGCCACATGACACTACACATGATTGCCCGATGCGTGGCTCCTCCCTTCCTTATCTGTTCCCGCTGCTGCGGTTCGCGTACCGCTGCCTCGACATTCCTGTCATCTGAAACACACGACCGGATATCACGATAGTTTCAACTGCATCCATGCACCAACGGGGCTTCGACTTATCTCCAAGCCGCGTTCGAAGCCTTTCTGTTCGCACAGATCGATTAACTTTGCGAGCAGATTCGCTGAAACGTATAATAGGTCGCGTAGTTCGATCATCCTGTCCGTTAAAATCAAGTTCCATGGAAACTCGAGAGATACTCGGTTACTTTTCGTATCGTTACTAGAAGAAGTATTTCTAACGCGATAATAGAAAAATACGTTAATAACTTTCGCAAATGTTTCGCAGCAAAAATCATGTCTAAGATATCTCTTCCTCGCATTAACCACTATACGTATGTACGATCGTTGCACGAGTTGTGCGATGTTCGAAGAAGATCGCTTTGCTGCGTTTCATTTTGGCGGATGTAGTTTTTCATCGGATCGATAATATTTCAGGGTTTTCCAAAACGAAATGGCGAGCAGACGACGTTCGAATGGTCGAAACGAGAGAGAAGAGTATAGGAGAGAAGAGTTTCGATGCCATGGCCATAACGTAATTAACTGGTTTTATTTTAGCGCGTGCGGAACGGCCGGTTGGTCCGCTAATATGAAAGTATCGCGGACTCTGCGGGGATTAACTTCTGAAACTTTCCCACGGGCAGCGTGCGCGGATTTTAATTAAAGTATAATTAAGCACCGTTGGACGGGGAATTCGTTGAAAGAAACAAAGAATCGACGTGGCGCCCTCTGTTCTAGTTCGTCGTTTTCCATCGTAATCTCGTAAACCAAAGAGAACACGACGAACTTTCCGGATACCCGGTGATCAGTTGTTTTAAGAACTTTAACGCGTTTAACGCGTAGTTACCTTTGATCTATTCAAACAACGGTACATATGTACAGTCGATGTTCCTGATCAAATTTACTCAGAGTTCGCCTAAATTAATTTACCCGTTACGTATAAACGTGATCCACGTGTATAAATAAGAATCATCTTGAATTTATCCTTCCTACGATTTTAATTTTAAGCACATATCCTTCTATCCTCCAAAGAAACGTTTTTTTCTATCGCTACACCGGTGGAAATTCGTTTTGTCGTTGTTCAACCGACATTACGCTTAACGTACGACAGCGATTCCTCGAATTACGTTTCCATTCGTGGTTCTAGAAAAAATTTGGAGAAAATGTAAAAAATATCTCTTCTCGCGATCGGCAACCGCCGAGTGGCCAATGTTCACGAGGATGAAACAAAAAGTCCACAGACCGCACAACCACTGCTAGCGAAATCAATCCTAAATGGTGAACGTGGTGCTACGTAGCCTTCGGCTGCGAGCAACTGTACGTGTACTTTTGTTTTTCGCGTCGTTTCTCTCATCTGCCGGGCCTTCGATTCTTCGCGACAAGGTTTGCCAAGGTTCCGTCGGTGTGATCGGCACGGCATCGGTTCGAAACGAAAGATTCTAGTCACGAACGAGCTTCTTGCCTGACTATGGCTATGTACTACGATATTTGAATAAAAGTTGCGGTTCAGTTAACACGTATTTACAGCGTTGACTCGGAAGGCTCGCGTGCGATTTTATTTGCACGCCGTCGCTGGGAACCTAGGCTTTCAGCGTTGTTCCTTTTACGTCACCTACCGAACACGGATTTCTTTTATCGGCCACGCGATAGACACGCTTTCTACCTGCGAGCATGGAGACATTTAACTTTGACGTTCGATTCGGATATCCTAATCGAATTTTCAGCCGAGTTTTCAGCCAGACTTCGCTCGTACGACGTCGTGAAGAAGATATCGTCGAAAATCGAACGCAATCAACCAGAGTTTGTTAGATTTTATTTGGCAACGGGAAATTGTGTCAAAGTAACTATATTGTCCTTTAATGTGCCAGTGTGAGATTCATCCACATGTATTCACTCGCGTTCGTAGGCATTACATATACTTTGTAAAAAAAAAGCATTATACAATACAATTTCTTCTCTTTTGCGTTCTTCGACCATTACTTTAACGAATACTGGAAGTCGTTACGAAACCTTGCGAATTCTGAAATTCAGGTTTGAAAATTGCGAGAACCAATGCTTGTGATTCCTATTTGTCATCGAAATACAGTTTCTTTCTCTTGTAACCGTTGTCTTGCACGAATAGAAAATCGATTGTCACGCTTTATATAGAATCAGCAAGTGTCCTAATACTTACGAACAGATGAATAATATGTATCAACGTGTTAGCGAAGCTAGATAAATTTCAGCTGTGCTACCTCACCCTACAGAGCCGGTAGTCCGAAGCTTTCGGGCCGCCCCAAGTAGTCGGGTTATTACCCGCTATTGCTCCATATTTCCAGGCTTAGTCGGAAAAAGTCGGATGAAAATTCGGTCGAGCTCCCGCGATATCTAACATTTAATACAGCGTTACATTTTTTATATGCAATATAAAATATATAAGCTAAAGTTTTAGCCTAACTCGGAATTTGAAAATGTATGCTATACAATGTTGTAGCGCCAAGTAGATACATAGAAGAAAATTCTTTCCGCAGGTTTGGACGTGGAGCAGTAATAAAAGTACGTAAACATATAAATATATCCTCTAATCCTTTAGTTAATATTTACTTAGGTTAATATTTACAAAGCATAGTTGTTTGTTCAAACGTTTGATCGCGTCGCGTTTCCAAATTTCTACGATCCTACGATTTCTACGTAATACGATGATTAAGTAATTTAAGCGTTTGCTGCTTACTTATACGATTGTGGGAATTTTCCTTTAATCGCGTGGGAGCTAAAATTTCGTTAGAAATTTACATAATTTTATACCTTGTACGAACGATGAATCAACATAATTGTATCGAAATGTCTTTTTCGACGTTAATGACAATTTAGAGTTCGGACTAACCATAAGCGCTGTTGAGGTTATTCGGTGTGTAAACAGAGAAAACACGTGGATAAATTGTAAGGTAGAAAATATATTTAAATAGAAGTGTAATAAGTAAAAATACAATTTGAGCTGGTCCAGATCCGCACGCTAGCTGTGTTACCTAATAACTGAAAAACCCCGAAGCCAACGTCGCCTGTCTACTGTTTATGGCCTGACTTCGTCGCAGTCTTTTGTCTACGCGCTGTCGATGGCTTCAGTGCTTGAGAAAACTAAAAAGGCCAGATGTAGAGTTTTCTTAGAAGTGGTAATCACTTCAACAAGCGCGAAACTGTTCTATTATCGACCGTTATTTCGAATATTTCATAGATTGAAAGGTTCGACTCTTGGTCGGAGATGCGTTCGATTGAAAACGTTCTCGTGACAACATATTACCGCGAGGCTCCATTAATTCCCGGGGAAGATATTTTCGTTTCGCGTGGAGACGATGCGAGGTCCGAAACCAACGTACCGTCGAAATTTATTTGTCCGTAGAATTAATCCGTCTTTCTTTCTCACTACTCTCCCTACTACTCGACGAATTCTAGCCCCCGATCCCTGCCAACAACGCTCACACACACTCCAACCATGCTTCGTATATTATTCTACACACACGCGCGTGCTTATCTAGCCACCTATATCGTTAATTTTGTCCTCTTTCCAGCAGCTACTTCCGTCCTATCAAGTTCGGCAGTTTTTCATGGTTTTGTAGGACTTTCCTCGAGGGAGAAGCGCGCGTTCGGAATTCTAATTCGACGTTTCTAATAACACAGGCTGCAAACCATCTTGAAATCGGTTGGAAGATGAACAGGAACCGTGTATCGACTCTTTGATAAATTAACCTCGAAGGTCTGTGAAAGTCGGGGGAACGTTGCCGTTTAAACGCGAGGGCTGGATAACGACATAAGCGATGCGTTGCCATAAGCATGAATCGCTGATATCACGGGGATAAAGGTACACGAGTTCTCGTTTAAGACGCTGCAATCGTCGACTATACGCGGCTATAAGGGAAACAAATTCTCCGCGTTTCGCTGACAAAACGGATCAACAGCCTCGCAGGTGTTTCTCCTCGTGCGTTTCAGGCTGAGAATTAATACGATAGAATAGCGCGAACGTAGTAATTAAATTCGAGATTTCAGACGTAAACTCAGAAATCAAACTGATCAATTGCAATTTTTATCGATCTTTTAATTTCAATTTACGATCGATATCCGGTCGTCGAGGGACGAACGATTTACTTTCTCAAGTTCGATTCATCGCAATTCGAAGGTGAATTTGAATTGTATCGATAAATGTTTTATTTGGTTATCTCTAGAATTTATTACCTAGATCAGATCTTCTACCCTTCTTCGTAACTTTCCTTTTTTCCCATTCTCCTTACGAACTTTTCCACCGCAACCAGTTGGCTTTTCAAATTTCCATTGGTTTTCAACTATCTAAAAATCAGCCCGCCATATTCACCTTTCAGGAACGTTATAACCTGTCGAATCTTCGATCGAAACTAATAGGGATCGCGCGCGAAACGAGAATATTCACCGCACACGAGCAAAAGTCTGCCTTTATTAAAGTCTCGTTTAGCGATGGAACAGCGGCAAAAGGGCCAGCTAGAATCGTTGCGAGAAATCAAAATTACTTGAACGACGGCCAGTTAACGAGAACCGTATCGATATTGTAAATTTCGTTTCGACACGGACTTCGAAATCAACTTTGTTCGATTTCCTTGCCTTCCATTTCCTCCCTGGCTGGCGTTTCATTTTCGAAAGCACGATTTCCACGTTCATCGTTTTCGCGTTTCGATCGCTAATGTCCGATCCAATTTGTCCGCTTTAACATCGTTTAACTTCTATACACGTGCGTGAACCGCTAATTATTTAGCCGGATTTCATCGTTCAATTAACTATGAGTTCTCTTCAGACGGAAAATTCGCATCGATCTCGTCTCGTTCGATGATCGCGTATCCCACTTTTGTTCGACAAATTTTTTAATATTCCAGTTTGTTTCATTTCGGTCAGTTTTACTTTCCATCGTACCGTTCGTCCCCGTTTTCTTCTCTTTTCTTTTTCCCATTGAATGTTCAACGTACTATTTCGAGATGTTTTTATCGTTTTTATTAACTCGCTGGTTTTTTTATTCGTTTTTTTATCGGTCAGGTTAAGTATTTACGTTATCGTGGAACTTTTTCAATTGGTTCGTCTTTGGTACGGCACAAATGTCGCAACGATTAATTGTATAACGTATTTAACTAAGTTCTGTTCTTGTTTGAAAGTTGTATGCTCATTATTCACGACTGTCTTTTAGCGGAGAACGTATAGAAAATCAGAGTTGAAAAGCACCGTTTTCACCAGCAGCAGAGTATTCGAACGAATGCGTTAATTGTTCGTTTCTCTTTGCTTTTGCTGTCGAATAATGCCACGAAACGTTGTCTACGTTTCGCTGAAAATTCTACATAAATAGAATTAATCCCCGATACGTATGAAATTTGACGCGAGTGATTCGCGTTTAGCTCGACTATACGGATTCGACTAAAAAGTTATAGCAGAGCGAGCGAAAAACTTTTCTCTTTGTTCTCTTTGCCTTGAGTAAATTTTAACCAAAGCAAACCCAATTCCCAATATACCAATTTAATTCACTTACGACTGATTTCTACCGATTCCAAACTTCGTACAAACAAAATAATTTGATCTCCGTTTACCATTACGTTCCAGCTTGTCCATTATCGTTAACAAACCATTCCCTTAATCATTCTGTTTTCTTTCTTTTTACCATGTTGTCCCATATTTTACTAATGATTAACAGCCATACAGAGCATGTCCAGTTAATTCAACAGTTTGGCGCACCGACCGAAACTGCATGCATCGACGTGTTATCAACTTTGTGAAATAATTACACAACTATCTGGAAGGCAGAGTATAAACTCGGTAAGCAAGTTTAAACGAACCTGACAGATTGACACGTACCCTTAAAATAAATATCCAGCGAATATTCATCGCGTCTAGCTTACCATATGTTGCTTTACGCGATAAAGAAACCCTGTCTGACACGCATGCAGATAAATAGAACATCGGAGAAAAATGCATTTTCCTAAGTAAAAAAGAAAGGTTGCAGTATAAAAGAAGTTGTTACACGACAATTTGAAACGATGTATTAGAAAATTGAAATTTACCATTTAATTTCGAATTATCGATCTTTTCAACGCGTCGATATTGGAAACTTTTCGGAAAAGAAGGAACGAAGGAATTTTTCTCTTTTTCTTCGGAATTTGTATTGTCATTTATTAAGCGGCCCTTTTAGCAAGCTCTCTTATTTAATCTCTCGAACGAAGTAGTTTCTGAAGGCACGAATATTAGTTCGTCGGTGATCTAACTTTGATATTCAAAAGATTACGGTCGAGAGAAGTTAAGTTACCGAAGATGGTACGAAATATAGCACGAGCTCGTTAGTTAATAACGTACTTTACTTTATGGTAAAACTTTGCACTTACAAACGAAATTAACCTACGCGAAACCACTTTTAATCAACGGATGTTTCCTTATTTGTTAATCTTCCTCGTTATTTAGGTCTCTGATCGATCGATTATTCTGTTCGACGATTTCGTTTGCTTTTAATCGTCTACGTACTCGCGCGTAAGGCACGTATCGTGCAGGCGAGTCTTTCAAAATTTGGAGAAATTGCCAAGAATTTCTCAGCTTCGTTGCATAGATAAAATTAACGTTCAATTCTCAAGAGACGGATGATGTACTTCCATAAATCCATTTATCGCGAGTATTAGTCTGTCCCAAAAGTTTCTTTCGGTTTACAAGGAAACGATAAATTAAAATTATTTTTCTCTATTTTCTCGATTTATGGACTAAATCGGTGTACCGTTTATATCGTAATTTCGTTTCGCACGTGACCCGTTTACGGGTCAAAGTGGCTAACTTTACTTTCTGAAATTGTCGAATCGTTCTATTTCCACCTTGCTCGACGCTTATCTTATATAATTTCATCGATTTTCTCTATTTTTTGTTTCGTGGAGTTAACCGATTGGACAAACGAGCGACGCGCGTGATAATCTTTCGAATATAACGGTGTAGGTACATAGCGTTACCAAGCAGGATTACTTCATCTACGAAACCCGATCGTTCCAAGTAGTCATAATCCAATAGCCACGTACGATCATTCGGCAACTATCTACTTAACTACGACGACGAGACGAATAAAAGCGGAAGAACGAAATTTTGGCTTGAAATTGATGCTGCAATTTCGTCGTAACCTTAATTAAACGTTGGCCGATTCCACGTACAGTAACCGGGTCTTCGACGGGATCGGTTAAATCGCCAACGTCAGTGCGGTTAAGCACCAGGAAAATGGCGAAGGGAAGAAAGTTGGCCAAGAAGTAAGTACCTGCCAGTGAAAAAGGAGGAAAGAACGTTGGAAGATTGCAGGAACCGTGGAGAGGCGAAGAAAAATGAAGGAAGCAAAGAAGGAGGAAGAACGAAGGCAAAACAGAAGCTCATAGAGCAAGAGAAGGAACGCTCACGGCTCGAAAAGATAAAGCTGCGTGGAACTTTTTAACCCTAACTGGGCGAGGCAGAGGACTTACGGCAGGGGATGAACTTGGATAAGTTTAATACCGATGCTACAGGGTTACTTCTATCGCGGTGGAAACGGTGGGCACTGGTTTACGATGTGATTCGCCCGCAGTAGCGAATTGTTCTTAACGAGTCTTGCATAACGATGGTCAAGTTCGTCCTATTCGCGTGTTGATGCACTTATTGTTCCGCTTCCTATTGTTTCTTTTCCGTTTGGTTCGATGGAAGACAACGGTTTAAGGAGGGAGGGTTCGATCGCAGAATCGTTGCAACAATTGCTTTGTATATACGCACGCGATATCCCATTTTCCTACTTGAAGAAAAGAATAATATTCGGAGGATATTTTATGTCAGAGACGAATTGGCTTTTCATCGACAACGCTACGAATAGAGTCACGTATCTATCCACTTTCGGTGAATTACGAGACATACAACGTAAATTGCCGACCGTACAAGATACATCGAACGATGTAAGCGATAAAAAGAAATACAAGAATTTTAATGATCTTATAAATACAGATCAATTTGTTCTCATGTACTACATATATAATACGATGAAATTACCAAGACGAACAGAATGATTAATGTTTCTAAAAAGTGTGATATAAGCTAGCTAGCTTATACTAGATAGATCATTTATCTATAGCAGGAGATAATTTACGACAGCTTTAAGCGATGCCACGATGAAAAATAAAGTATTTTCGATTCGAAATCGAGTAGATTGCGTTTGAGATAAACTTGTATCCAGCCGTCCAGTTCAATAACGATACACGCTTGCTTTCGTCGATTACACGATCTCGAGTGTGTTCAAAAAGAGCCATGATTTATGAATCGCGACGATATCTTCTATCGATTTATAGACAAGTTCCGGCTACTAATTCGGAACGAAATATATAGGATTTTAATTTCGAAAGATCGAAGAGAAACATACGACTTTCCGACTTTATGGGATACGGAATATATAAACATACGTATATGTAGAAAAATCTATCGTCTTTGTCCTAGAACGTGACGAAAATTTTAGTTAACTGGCATCAAACTTTCTGCATATGAAAGACAAGTAGCGAGAGAAAGTCGAACTGGGAAATATAGCTTCTTGCCGCAAACGATGGCCGATACTGGAATTATGGCAAAGAAACTCGTAACCGACGCGAACAAAAATAATCGACTTGTTTCTTAAATTCTACTTTAGTTAAATACAACTTTTTCCTTTTGTCCTTTTTGTATGTGTGCTTTAGGTAGCAAGTAGTATCCTTCGCGAACGTAAGTACGCGATTTAAAGGTAGATTAGAAGAAGAGGTTGTTCTGCCACGATCTTTCCTTCTCGAGTTGTCTTTCCGCCTACGAAGATTCCTCTGCGAGATTCGAGCGATTCGCCAATCTCACTGAAACGAGTGCCTTTTGGTGAAAAGGATAATGTAAAGGACGCTCGCTCGTAAAAGCGCTTAACCGAAATCAATCGCGTTACGAGTCGCCGCGGAATAATAAAACGCTGTTGCGTAACTTATTAATATCAACGTCAATATTTTACCAGAGTTACGTTACGGAGTTACTCGTTAGTGATCTGGATACGCGCGAGCAAGAAAATTGAAGCATTGCCCTTTGTCAAGAAAATTTGTAACTTATTATTAATTGAAAAAATCTGTTAATCGCTCCACTTCGAAATGAATAGCGCACGTAATCGATAATACGGAACATCATTTTAGCATCTCCAAATATATCCATACTTTGCCAGAACGTTTAATCGGCGATATAGGCTATTCGTTATTTTAACCATCGATCGATTTAATCTGAAAGGTACGCGCGAGAGTGGATGAGAACACGCAACTCAAAGTAACACCATTATGTCAGTGGTAGGTAATACTCGATGAAGAGAGAGTTTTACGCTTTCTAACGGATTTTTGTGTTCGGCTAAAGGCAGTCGAGTCAAAAGAATTGCTCGATGATTAATAGCCTTTCTTAAAACGCCTACTCTATCGTTCTCTATAATTAGGTTGCCCCTGTCTAATCTCTGTGCGATGATTCATATTTCGAGAGTAACGTAATTAACGTCGCTCGATAACTTCTTCCAATATTTTTTACGTCTGCGATCTTGTTGGATTTTCAATCTCATCGTAGTCCTGTCATAATTTTAATAGCATTTAGTTTCATAAACCTATTACTATATGGGTGTATGATAGAAGTTAAATTGCTTTCTCTATTGAATTTTATGATAAATGTTCTACGATATTTGTTTGACAAGTTATAAAGTATCTCGTGATGCTAATTGGTAAAAGAAGGCTAACCTGTAAAGAGGCAGTTTTTCTATCGATCAAGATCCGAAATATATTAGCAAGTGCGCGAAGCTGCTTAAATATTTCTGAAATAATTTTGAAAAAAAAAAGAAAAAATAGAAACGAGCGATATTTCGCGAAATGAGAAGTAAGTTGAGATAATTTTTAACGCATTAACATAAAAATGCCACGTAGTACACCTCTGCTATGCCTAATTTGGGGCTGCTTCAATCAAGTATAAAATGTATAGGTAATACGAAGGTAATTATCCTCGAAATCTGGGGCACAAATTTCCGTAAATGTTAACAAGATTATTAACGATTTACCGAATTATGTGGAAAATTCGATTTTCCAAAGCAGTTGCTGCGAGTAAATTACTCCGATAGATCGAATAAATTATTGCCAAAAATACAACAAAATAATATAATACCCGCGTGTTGAAACAATCGTAACTACGATAACTGTAGTAGATTGTACAGTAATCTCTGTATATCCTAAAATTTAAAGCGATCAAAGCATTAAATATTTCTTCGACTAACGACGAACTCGAGATACGGAGATTAAAAACCATAGCGATGAAACAGCAATTTTACGCGAATATTAGGAAGACGTAATTTTGCACTGTACAGGGAAAACGAAATTAGCGATGCTAACATAGAACGTACGAGAGGCCTCTAAAGCATCGCTTCGAGCTATTTTCCATCGATCGAACTCCGAATAGACTTTTAATCTCGGCCAATTCCACGGAATCGCCTCAAGTTCACGCAGCAGTAGCAGCAACGCGATTTTAGATTCGTTTCGATTCTGACATACAGAGAGGTCTTACGACGCTCGACGGATACATAAACGTTGCTGATCTCTACTTCTCTGTTAAATTTAGGTTATCGCGTTCCGGATACGAACATCTTGAATTCGAGCCATTCCGTCCATTATACGCGGCTCAATTGCTCCTTCGATTCTCGTAAATCCTCGATTCTAATTCGCCTACCGGTGCTATCTCGACCGTATCGCCGTTTTTCACGTCTTTCTCTTAAATTTGACATTGTTAAGCACCACGTGTCTCTTTATTTCTACTTTTACAGTTCATAGAATATGCAGGAAGCCGTTTTATTCCTTAATCCGAATATCAAATTTAATATATAGCGGAAGAAATTTCAATGTATTTCATCGAATTTTCATCGTAGAACTTATTCATTATACAAATGAAAGTTTCTATTGCATTTAAGTTCTTTTATCTTACTTAATACCACTCTTGCTAAATATATACGTATATACGAGTTCAACGTATATTTCCATGGATTTCAGTATAGCCTGAAGATATGAAAATGCAATTAATCCTATTACCGTAAACGAGCGTTGCAAAATTATCGAGAATGCGTCTCGAATTAATAAAGAGTCTCGTTGAATGCGAATTCGTAAACCACTTGCTTTTACGATTCAATCACTTTCACTAATACCACGATTTACGCGCGAAACGGGTTTCGAATTAATACAGCTACCGGAATAAACGTGAAAAACGTCTTGTCGACTGCTTCGTTTAATTTCCCCCTTATTTACATTTACTTTTGCTGGTTGTTAATGCAAGCCATTCTGAGAATTAGCCACGAGGTACTGCTTCGATTAAATACGTTCTTCGAAACTTCGGAGCTTTTCGATTTGTAGGATATACGGCCCGCTTACAAATTATGCAAAATCTATTATGAAATCTACGTACATATACGTATATGCGGTCAACATCGTCAGGGAAAATAAGGTCAAATAATAATACAAGTCTGAAAGTAATAAGCTAGAGTTGGAGATACAGATAAAATCTGTTAAAGAGTCCCCATAGAAAATCAGATACGTGGCTGTACGTATATGCGTAGGTACCTACATCGTGACACTTCCCACCCAGTCTTACCTACTTCACTCTCTTTCTCAAAAACATGAAATTCCACTTGGAAAAAAATGCGAGCAATTTATCTATGATGGTCCATGGATGTGGCGGACGTACACAGCAGGAGCAGTTTCTCCGGTTGGTTTTCTCGCGACGATATCACCGAATCGCAAAAACGGAACGCGATAAACGTTACGTTTTTTTCTCCTAGACGGAACTGTTGCGGCTCGGGCGAGATTACGACGCGAAACCGATCGGTTGCTCGTTTTGCCGTAGTAGCCTCTGCTACATCGCGGTTGCAGCGCATTAAAACATATTAGGAGACAGCACACTGTCAGCGGGCCAGTCAGAAACGTTTCTTCGAAATGGAAACGCTAAAGATTCCGCTCGGCTATTTATCTCCTTTCCACTCGATGGAAGCAAAGTCGCGTTTAATTTCTATCTAGCGAACGATTTACGCCTGGCAAGGCCGGAAATCGAAGAGTACGATTAGCTTGGTGCGTTGTTCGAGTCGCGTAAAGCCATCGTTGAAAGGATAATCGAAATTAATTGGTCGCGATGTGTCCAGCAGACACGCGGCTATAGCGCTTTCTTTACGAGCTTTATCGATCATCGTGGTTGATTTATAAACGGAAAGAATGCAGAGACAGCGGTGATTTTGGTTTGCGCGCGAGTTATTGGACCGTACTCGCGTTTCGTCGGTGTTTGTTGCTTTTGTCCCAATTTCGTTCTATTCAATTTTCTTCTAATCGATGTTCCTGCAAGCGGTTCCGATGCTTCTTGTGCAAGCGTAACGTAGCACGATGGCCATTACGCTGGATGGCGCGTTAAATAATTAAAAGATATGCGCTGCAGCGAACAAAACGTTCGAGTTATTTTCTGCGTCGAAGAACTAAAATGGAAAATTAGAGTACGAACAGCGATTGTTCGTTAAACGATCGCAGTGGTAATTCCAGTAACGCAATTTTGAAACGTTAATCGTACCTAACGTGAATAAATTCTGCCTGTCCTTTTCATAGCGATATACAACTTGGTTAATAAATAAACGATGCGTAATATCGAAGCAAGAAGCAGAGAGATACGTTTCGCAACGTTTAGCATTTCGTTGCATCTTTAATGGCAACGGCAGAATTTCCGGAATTATTCTGACTAGAATTGAATATTCATAGTTATAATTTTATATAAAACAGGATACCTACATATATAGGCGATAAGAACTGTTAGACGTAAATAGAAGGAAATGCAAATGTAAATAGCAGGAGGAACCGGCTGTTTCGACAGATTGCACATATACAATTTCTGTTTATTCGTAATTTATTTCTAGCAATTTATAACTTGTCAAGTTTTACAGATTAGCAAGCACGATATCGATCGTCTTTTATTTATAGGTCGTTACACGCGGGAAATTTTTCTGTAGCTCATCGTTTCGATATAGCAAAGGACCCCTTAATCTTTTCCTGCGATCCTGCCTCCCTTTTGCGCGAGAAGACATTTCGGAAAGTAATAGCCAGGATAAAATGAATACCGCTATTTCTCTGCCTTTCAGCTACCCCTTCGACGACATTGTTGCCATTTCCATAGGCTCGAATTTCGGCGAACACTGCTCTGAAAAACATAACGTCTTACGGTTTTCTTATCACCCCATAAAGTTTACTCGATCGAAATGCATAAAATTCTACGCGTTTGCTTCGAAAAAGATGTATTCGTTATGCTTTGAAAAATTCGATTTTTATCTTTTGCATATCTTTTTATTTAAACAAATTTATCAAACTATCTCTTCTTCGGATTTCCCTGTAATTTCCTTCGACGTGGATGTTCTTGAAATTACCTTTGTTATAAATGAATAATCATTCTTTTTCCATGGTACAGTTACTTGCGCGTAATGCTTCCGCGATGTGTAATTAAATTTCGCATGAAAAGTTACATTTAATTTGATTCTCGATATCTTAGCAACGAAGCAGATTTTCTTCCTTCCACGAGATACTTTTCTACGGGTCAGACTTTTACTGAAATTAAAAGCACGTTTATTTCGAAAACATTATCCGAGGAATCAGAAGAATTTACTATAAACGAAAAAATGATATTTTTTATAATATTTACTCCAAGACTATGCTCCTCTTCAGACATAAAGATTATCGATCGATTTTTGTCGAGAAAGACGGACCGCGTTGTAAAATATCGATCGTGGCTTTTACGGCTTGTTTGGATGCTTTCGTTGATGCAGAAAATTGGACGTCAAAAACGCGATACTTGGTTAAAGGATAGAAACTGTTTTTGAAGACTAACGCGTAAAAAATTATTTTCAGAAAAAGATAACTTTTCCTTAATCTCTCTATTCTATATACATATTTTCGTCGAAAAGTTAACCAACAAATTTACTGCAATTACGCACCATGTGGTTCGATCATTGTTCAGATAAGAATATACGATATTCGTACATAATTACTAGAGTTAATTCTAAAATTCTATTTGTTTCCTGAAACTATGCGAATTCGATGAAACTAACGGCGGATTTAGTTTATTAGTCGCATATTCGTACTGGCGTTTAATATCGTACATAATTCGTTCTGAGAAGTTAAGACGCACCGTGGTTAAGAAGGTATTTTAACTACAAAATTTAATTAATTAATTAAGGTTTCGAGTACCGTTGCACGTGAAAACATGGAACTTCGCTTCATCCACGTTTGGGTCAAGAGACCTATTTAAATTATCTGTAAGTTTATAGGCAAATATCCACAATATGAAATTTTTAAGTGTCCTCGATTTTCGTACAGATTGCTCCTTTGTTTCTATCGTGATATTTCGTCTAGAATCATTTACACGTGTGTAGACTACAAATTATGCGTCGATAGCGTCGATAGCGTCGCAGTGGAGAGGAGCCAGGTTCCAAGTGTCAGATTCTCCTTTTTCCACGGTCTTCCTATAACCAGCGAGGACACAGTTTACAGTCAGGAGAACCGGCACAAATTCTTTTTTCAGTCATTTCGTTCAAATTGGAATTTCAAAGGCCGATGTTTAACAGATAAGACTCAGAGTAACGACGAGACAAGGAACGGCGGAGCAAGAAGAAGAGAGCAGGTGGTTTTAAACGTATTCCGAGGTTATGCTGTCCTAGTGGAGAGGTCAGAAGTCGGTGAAACGGTAGTTCGCGGGGCTGCTTAGCATTTAAATATCGTCAACGGAGTTCGCGTTCCCTCGGTATTCATCCCGAAACAAGAAACCGCAAACGGCTGAGGTATCTTTACGAAATTAAACCGCCTCTCTTCTCCGCCCATGTCTTTTTCCTCCGTCATGAGTGTTTCGTTCTCCGACGCTCGAGTAACTTTTGCTCGAATAGTTTCCCAACTGGTAATTATCGAAATTATCGCAATGAATTTTCTAACGTTCCTGACAACGTCATCCTGTCTGCGTCGTCTCGTTGATTTTCATTTTGATCGAATTTAAATAGCGAACAATTCGGAATATCGAAGGACAGACGACGCACTTGCCATTTTAAACGCGTACGTTTCGCCATTTGATTTTTCTTGAATTATTAAGAATCAATGAAATCATTTACTAGAAAATTCAGTTTAGTTCCATACCTTTCCCTTTTCCCTTTTCCCCTCTTCCGCCACTAGGAATTTCTCATTTTCCAGAGATGCATTTCATACGGAGCGCCGTATATGCATGCGAACTGCATGGCATAAAACTGCAGAGATGCGCATCTACCTATATTAAGTGAACGCCTCGTGACGAGCGATTTTTCCGTAAGAATAAATAGAAAAAAAAGAGAGAGGAAACCCGAAGAAGATGAAGAGGAAGAAAGTTTTTTTCGTAAAACAATCGTCCTTTGTCGGAATCGAACGAATTGAACGAATTAACACAGTTTTCAACTTGTTCGAAACACGAGAGAGAAATTTAAAGATTCTTCCAGTCTTCCAGTTGATAATTTTTCGATGAAAGAAAATAGAAAGAAAGAAATTCGCGTCTTTCGACGTTTCGCTCTTCGTCTTAATATCGAGCGCCGTTCTTTCGCCCGGCTGTCCGAGTAATTGAAATTATTACGATTAAACCGCACGTTGCTCTTTCGTAGTTTAATCTTCCGACGAGTACGGTGAGCATGGCAGTAAATTACACATCCTTCGATCGCGTCGATTCGTTCGAACGAGCCAGAAGGGAGCAAGCTTCCTTCCTTCCGTATCGAGGCTAAACTTCTGCCTTTTCGGGAAAAGTTGAAGCAACAGGAAGCTGCAAGTTTCTTCGAGCATCGATCGGAAGTCAGCGGCGGAAGGAAGGAGGACCTCGTTAAAAAGAACTGGCCGGTTTTCGTTCCATCTTTGTTTCATCTTGTTTCCTGACGGGGAACAACGAAACTGGCCAAGTCGCGCGAAACCGACAAACCACAATTTCGGGCAACAGGAAATAAAACTTGCGCGAGATTCGCGATGCTCGGTTTCGACTCTACACGCAACTTATATAACGATTTACAAGATGGATGGGATAGGTTATTCAAATATCTTGCAACAACTGTTGCATTCCACCTTGTGACTGTTTATGGGAATAAATAACGTGTTTGTTTCAGCATCAAGTTGCGCATCGCGTTATACGTATAAATATCATCATCAGCGACGGTATAAATTTCACGAGAGCATTTACGCTGACTCTTTCTTGCCAATATAAGTACTACGAAAGATTTTGAAATTTCATTGGCAGTGTAACGAGACACGATTGTCACGATCGATATCGATCGATAAACGGTTTAACGGTTGGACAATACGGGAAATCTGAACATCGGATTATCGGAGAAATATCTTGCACGTAGTACGAATATGTTATTATCGATTATCCAAATCGAAATTGTGTAGAAACAACGTTTCGAACATCCAAACTGAAATTAATCGTACGCTTTGCGAAATATTATCCGCGGGCCAATTCGGGAGGAAGTGCTAGTTCGGAGAGTTGGAAAATATCAACCAGGCGCTAGAATTCAACAGGATTTTCCTCGCAAATAAGTAACTACCGATCCCGAGTACGCGCAACATTCTCGAAGACGGCGAAAGGATCTTGTATATCGTAAATCCGGTTTAACTCGATGCTCCTGACGTCGAGTATTCTTACTACATTGCATCGTTTAAAAGCAACTGCGTAAAAGATTTAGAGATCGCTTCCAGCGATGTGCTTACGGTAGACACGAAATGTTATGCTTAATTACCTTGCCTTTGTGAGTTTTCCGTATGCGCATTTTTACGTGTACTTTTTGAACTTTAATTAAACGTCATTCAAAGCCACTTGGAAATAATTTACATTTCTTTCTATCTTGTCGCGTTACACGTAAAATGCTACGGGATTGTTGATATTGAAATATCGAATTCCAGTAATATTTTACCGAATACCAAATTTATTTTTAATCCTTTTATCTCGTCGAAATTGTTTATCAACGTCGGAATTAATTTTACAAATACGGTACACGAAAAATATGCGAATATTAAAAATTTCGATGCAGGCAAACATAAATTTTCATACTTTTTAATTACTAGAAAATTCTTTGATAGGAATTCGTTATATCGGTAACGCATTTTACGCTCATTTATATTTCTTTCTCCTTTCTTCGAAAATATTCTGCAACTTTGTACCTTTGTTACACGAGCATGGATGGTTCTCTGTGTAGCTAAATCGCACGCGACATCCGTTCTTCCATTCCATAAATCGCTTCGCAATTGTTTCTCTTCGTTTCTATTCAATTTGACTCTTATTCTTCTTTCTTTTCGTTAAAGTCTTCGCGTAGCACGATATTCGTTAAAACAAAGAATTATCTGCTGTTTAATTTCTGCCTCCTTTTTTTCTTTCTCTCTTTCGTTCACGTTTTCTTATGAATAATTTTATTTTTTCAACATACTTCTTTATTTACCATATCGTTTAGCATACATTCACCGTTGCATAATGAAATTTGCATCTATTATAATTTTCGGAGATTACCGGATTTATAAATTTGCATAACACTGTATGTACCGTTATGTACACGAAAATTCCATCGTGTACAGATTATGTAGGTACGTAGAAGCGAGTAAAATTGACAGATTTATTTCGAGCAAGTGCGTCCGCTACTAAAACTTTATTTACGATGATAATGATTCGTTACGTTAACGAAGTATCGTACTGTCAAACATTTGTATACTTTGGCATATTTATCTATGGCAAATTGTTGTAGTGTTTTGAAATACTGAAATTAATTTTATCGTAATCATCAATAAGGAAATAATAGACTGCAGCGAGGATATACAAACAGAAACGATCGCCGAATGTAAATTCGCAGTGATTTGTCGAAAAGCGACATTTATGCGACGACAGATATATTCGCGTAGTGTATGAAGATCGCAGGTATAAAACTCGATAAACACATTTTTCTTCACCTTCTCGTTTTGACCTCGCTCTAGGATTAAAGAGCGGAATTTTAAGTATTCCGAAAATAGTTGATTAGTTGACGACCTTTTATGAATGCCGAGGATATAATTATTAAACACGTTGACTGGAGCAATGGCCGTCGGTGACCACCATGTTTTTCAATTTAGCGAATGTTAAAACTACTTTTCTGTAAGAAATAGCAAGGCTGACTTACGACGATCTTTGCCCGTGGTCTTTGCATATGGAATCGATATGTTCGTGTTTAGCGGTCGATCGAATCAACGACTGGAAACGAGCTTTGATCGGTATCTGTTACACGTTTGACGAAAACTACAGCTCGTTGTACGAATAAAAATAAGGAGGGCTTCGACGAAAGAAAGGAAGAAGGAGAAAGAAGAAAGGCGAAAGGAGAACGAGAATGGATGATGATATATGACGCGAGGCGTTCAGCGAGGTTGCATCACGGAATCGAAGAAACGTCTGAAACGAAGATAGATCTCGATGAGAAGTGTTGTACAACGGTTAGGTGCGGGATGCTCGTTACGATCCTCAAAGGAGCATAATAAACTCGAACGGTTCGCTGTAATTACGCCCGTTGGGCAAGGGCCGGTTATCGAGACCGCATAGCTGGATTTTAAATAGCTGATCCGACGAACCTCAAAGCGTTCCAAAGGAGACGTGGAAACGCGTGAACCACGACCGAACCACGATAATGACGCCAATGCTTGAAAAGCTGCAATTAGTATTCGTCTGTTCACCGATCGACGTGTTCGCGTAATTCGCCATAGAAAATGGTGTCGTGAACCATCAGCCCCCGTTAGCTCGCGTTAGACCTATTATTCTCGCTTCGACCACGACTGATATATTCTCCACCTATATTTATTCGCGTTTTGGCATTTTCTTATTGACGCGAGGCGTAAGGTGTTGTCCGTGATAATTGTTGCGCTGGCTGTAGATGTCTCTGACGGGATACTGCTATTTTTCTTCCAATTTAGATGCGTGGAAGAACAATCGGACTCCGGTCGCCGGGATTCGAACCCGGGTTCCGAACGTTCGTAACCTAAGGCGCTAATCACTGCACTGCCGTCGTCCGACACTAGTTAGTGTCGAGTGGTGGTATTTGCTGTTGAGTACAGCCACAGACGATTCATTTTTTCTATCGGTCTTTTATCCAACAGGATGTAGCGAAATAATACCGTTACGAGAAAAATATTTGCACACCACTGCATTTATTATCTATTTCGTTGATATACTAATTAATTAGGATATAATTAGGATAATAGGATAGGTTTTGTAGGATTGTTCATTAATCGCTCGATATACTATGTACGTACTATGTATATACTATTTTATTAACTTTGGTCTACAGTTTGCACATGTTGCGCACAACGAACTATAAAAGACTTTAGATCCTTTCTTCTCTCCTGTTTTCTTTCTTTCAAGGGATTTTAGCCTCTAGGTTAACAATGGAACATTTTCTACCCGTATGTCGATGGAATCCTTAAGACACGTCCAAGTTCCAAGTTCCTTGGTACGTGGCGAGTGTACTCTTCGGAATTTACTATGTGCCGTAAATTTCTTTCGAACGGCATGGAACGTGGCGAGGAACGTGCGCTCTTTGTTTCGTCTACGGAACTTGTTGTTAATAGGTATTTTGCCTTCTCAGACATAGCGTGGCAATTGATAATTCGTTTTAACGTATTGCTTGAAACTTACGTTATACCTGAGTCAAAATTGTTCCGTTCAACCTCGTTGTTTCACGTTTATCGATCTGTTAATACCTTGTATCGTAATAGTTTGATAAATATCTTTGTTCTTGACTTTAAACTATTTTACGATTTTTACGATTTTCTGTCTTCCTCCTTTTCTAAATATTGGCCGATTTAGAAATTTTCTAGAAATCCTGCCCTCGCCATTTTATCGGTACGTTTATCAGTACGTGCGCGTTGCGAAATATTAATCGAAGCGAGCGATCCTTTCCACTCGCCATCGACATATTTTTCGAATACGGTGATAAATCTTTGACATCGCGAGATGTTTTTATCGTGCATACTAATAATAACTTGTAGAAGGTTCTCTCGCTTTACTCGTCGTAAAATAAAAACGAACCTTGTAAAATCGAGGTAACCCGAGGGGCCCATTATAAAACCGCGAATGGTGAAAAATAAAAAAAACGTTAGTTCGAAAAACCGAGGTCACTATATATTTGTCAACGGACGAACGCGTATTTGCATAAAATTGTCACGTACTTGGTGACATTTTCGAAATCGTATTCGTCGAACACCCAACTACGCGACGAACAGTACGAGTACGGAACGCGTTCAAAAGGGATAGTTACCCTCGTTCAATTTCTAGGATTCGTTCTATTTCGCTGTGATAAAGCTCTCGCGTAAAGAGAGCCATTGAAAAAATACGGGCTCGCACGAAAATCATATTTCGAACGTGATTTCGCAATGCGTTCGATCGTCGTTTCTACGAAATCATTGAGTCGAACAAATAAATTTTATCTAACGGCATGTTTTCAGTTTTAACTAATTTTCTATCAGAAACATTTCTGCTTCCTAGTCGCAATATCACGCTAAAGTCAAAACTTGACGAACACGTGATTTTCCATTATCATCGTAGCGCTGTCTCGCAGCGGAGAAAAGCAAGAAGGCGAAAACCGCGGAAATAAGCGAGATCGTGTGTCGAGTGTTGGGAGCGAAATGCTTTGTAAATCGTGCTCGTATACCAGCCAGAGAAATAACTGAGGGAATCAAGCTTCGAGATCGGGAAACCGACCCCTTTGTTTGGTAAAATAAACCGTCAATTTAATGGTTCGTAACCCCGGCATTGGCGGCTTTAATGCGGTCGACACCTGTTCGTGAAAATTACGGGTTGTCGGGGGTTGTTTCGAGGGAAATGAAAGCGGGCGCAAAGACTTTCAACTACAAAGTCAGAAGCGAAGAAACCGGCAAGAACCGCTGATGGGTGTATCGGCATAAGAGTTCCTCGGGATTCATAAATAATATTATAAGGGCGAGTTTAAATTTCACGAGGGCCATGGGTGAATAATTGTTCGAATCATGAAAGTCGCCTTGAAATGACAGGGAATTTAAAGATATAATTTTTATATCCCTGGAAATATATTTAGATTTTTCATCCGAACGTTTAGTTCTTTCTCGATGCATCGAGGTCGTACGAAGATAGCGAAAATATCGCTTTCGTTGGTTTCACCGCACGAAGGTAAAAACTGAGTGTCATTTAATATAGAATAGTTGAAATGTAAACAGCCGGTTAGGTGCAACGATATACGGATTTACATGGGGCTATATTTCCAATCACATCCGTAAAGAAGAAAAATTACGATGTTCGAAAGCAATATTAGAAACTTGCGCCAACGTCGCCGCTCCGATGAAACGAGGACGAAGCGGGAAGAAAAGAGATTTCGAATGCGATATCGTTGTCTTCGCAGATACGAGAAACAGATACATATTTTACGGCAAAGGTTCGTATAATTTCTCCCAAGCTTATCGAATGATTAACATCCGCGTGTAAAGTTCGAAAGAGGATAAGTACTTAAAAACTGTAGTTAAAGAGGCAATAAAAGAACTGCCGTGAAATAAAAAGATGAAACAAGTTCGATAAGAGGGACGGAAGTTCGGAGATCCAGAGATCCCGAAAGTCCGAAATCTTCCGCGAAAAGAAAAGCCGTAGTTCGCAAGAGAAACATACGGACCCTGTGTTTTATTAAGTCTCGTTCGCTGGTCGCGACAAAGAATCGCGAAACGACCGAGTGAAAGATAATCGAAGAGGTACGCGACACGAACGCAGTTGATTTAAAGAATCTTAAAAAAGAAACGGCGATTAAAGATCCCACAGCTTCTATAACGTTTCCTTTCGTCGCCGTTATATTTTGAAAAAGAGCACGACGAACTATTATCTCGTTGGTATTCGACGAAACGAACCGTCCTTGTACAAATATTCTACTTTGCAGATGCGACAGGCGTAAAACGAAATATCGATTTTTATTAGAATTTTGTATATTTTCGTGTCGAAAAGGATAGCAGCATTTTTCCAACAAAAACGTTCGTAAAACCAACAAAATCAGTTGGTTTGCTCGATAATTAAAATCACGATATCGTAGGACGAAGCACAAGTTTAGTTCGTTGAACGCGCAGCCCAACTTTTAGTTCCGATATTTTTAATTTGTGATCGACCATTGGAGTTTGCCGAAACAGGCCGATCGAATTAAAACGCTTTTGATCGGCGCGGTTGTATCGAAAATTAGTCGTGAAAATTTCCATGCTTTATTCGAGACGCACAAAGAACGATGCCCCAATAACGAAACAATGGAACAAGCGTTTGCACCAATATTTGTTAGTTTGAAAATTTCAACGTTATTACGCGCGCACTGGTGGTATATTTTCAAATCCACTTGAATTGGTTTCAGGCGAAATCGATTTATTCACGCGTGTCGGTGGTATTTCCTTGCGTCTGTTCAAATCAATTACCGTTAAAAAGAGAGAGTGTAACGAAGAGTGTGTCGGAAAAAAATCCAATCGTTGGAATTAATAGGTACGGCGGCTGATGAAAATATTCCAACACCTGTCGAAACTCTTTGCGAACGTATTGCGCGCTTTATAGGAAATATTTCAAAATTTCCTTAGCACCGTTACACGAGTCCCGACTATCGTCGCGAAGTTTTGAAAGAGGAAGCTACAAGATATTTATCGTCAACGTACTTTGTACAGATCGTACGAGTATTTAAACGATCGATTACTCGTCGCATCGATAAACCTCGATGTTCTTACCGTTTCGTTACAATGTCGATAAAATTTCAAAATATTTTATTTTGTAACACGTGTGATACATGTATGTATGTACGTATGTATGTATGTATGTATGTATGTATGTATGTATGTATGTATGTACATCAACATTTTCTACGATACGTAGGTGTTCGAATACTTTCACGAGCCACGAGCACGAATTTCGTGCATCATCGTTGCCTCCTATCGCGATTCCTGCAACTAATTCTTTTCTACTTTTCACGCATTATTCGAATTATATCGACACCTTCGCGCCTTCTATCGACACCGGTTAACGTTTCTCAAAATTCCGCAAAATGAAATCGATCCGCGTTGAATCGCACTCGCCGAACCGTAAAAGTCTGAAAATTTTCCTCGCCGTATAAACTATTAGCCGTCATGCTGGAATATGGAGCGACCTGGCCACAAATTTCCAGCTTAATCATTTGTAATGGACTATTCAGCCGCCTAGCCGGTGGAACCTCCATAATCGTAAAAGTAATCTCGAGCGAACGTCGAGGCCGCAATATTCGTCGATAGGTTGGCGGTCAATAGGTCGCTAACGTAGCCGTACTCGCGAGAGAAGCTCGATGAGTCGAACGATAAGCCTCGACGCTGAACGACCCTCTTAGCGGTGTTTGCACGCTCTTTTATTGGAAGGAAAGCTGAAAAAATTGTCTCGATTTCAAGCGGTAAACGATCCGTCGGTAAGAAAAGGGTACGGTTACTGGTTAGGCATCCGTGGAAAGCTTCGTCAAAGCGTCGGCTGCTTTTCTGTATAAGAAATCGAGACGACGGAGTCTCGAAGGTGCGAACAAACGCGACAGAGCGTAGAGGGGCACGAGAGGATGAGGGAACGAGTCACACGATCCCAGTGAAACTAGCCCCTTTCGCAGAGTAAGTATACTCGATCCGGCAGCTTGTGACAGCTGGCAGCGTACGAACTCTAATTAGCTCTGCTCTACCTGAACCTAACCCTTCGTGCAGTCCATCTTCTTACGTTTCTACTTTCTTCCATAATTTTCACATCTTTCGATTCTTCGCCGTTGCATCTTTCGTTCCATTCTCGTTCCTTCCATTTTCGTTCGTTCGATACATATAGCTCTAAAATAGTGGCTGCATTGCAGCACACGCCATACGTAAACTATATTTCACCAAGGGAAAATCGATACGTTTCGATCTCAGCTATTACGTTACGATGATTAGGAATTCCTTGTTTTATTTACGTACCGCTTTCTTTCAAACAGCGATGAATCGTATCGTATTTACACGTTTGCGATATTGCATTTCTTTTCGTTATTAATTTCTAATCCGTTGATTACAAAATCAAAGGATAACGCACAGTTTGACTTCTGTTTTCTCAATATCCAATCATATATTCCTTACTTCGATACTTACGATACACGATATAGTCGGACTACGTTCTTCTTACGTTTGCGGCTTTGTTCCCTGTTTTTACAAAATTCTCTTTTATCGAAACTTTTTTCGTTGTTCTTCTCTTTTCTTTTTGCACATCAGTTCCTATTTTCTGACTTTTTTTCATTTCCGCGTACAAGTCCGATTCTTTTTCGGTTAGAACGTATAGGTAAGTGTTTTTATCTGGGATTGTGTCTGGTATCCTTTTGTATTCTTTATTTTCCCTTTTTCTGCGTTTCGTTGCTGCGAATATCGCCACGTAGCTTCGCGTATTTCGTGTCCTGTATTTTACCTGCTACGGGATGTATACAACTGTACGCTTCTATTTTCCCTATTCTTTGTTTATGCATTTGTTTGCCTTCTCTCCGTTTCAACGTATTTTTCGTATTTATTCGCACGCGTTTATTGCATGTTTTCTTCTTTATTATTTCGATGCTTTTCACCGTTCGTCTAAACGGCGTTAATAGTCTGATTCTGCGAGTCAAAAAATATCGGCGCACCATGACCAACGATATTTCGAAAATTTTTCAGTTTTTTAAGATTTTTATCCGTTTCTAGAAAATTTGCGCGTTCCAAGTGCGCAAAATACGAAAAAATATATAAAACGTGCAAAGTATAGCTCTTGCCGAGATACTCGGTAGGTAAAACCAGTTTCTCGTCTTTGCGTGGTTAACGATATTCTTAAAAATATAAGTTCGCGTAAAAATCCGCAGCTCACTTATCGCGTTCCTTCCATCTACTCTTCATATAGAAAGAAAAATCACCGCAGGCGGAATGGTAGATCCATAAATATCACAAAGATACGTGTCCATAAATATGCGGAAAATCCAGTATTCAATTAAAATATTCAGTATGAAACATCTATCCAGCGTTTCTCTCACTTCGGTCTCCGTAATATAGAAAAAAAGACAACATTGCAAACAGAATAATACATGGAACGATGCCCATAAATATTACATAACTACCCCCTCGCGAACGCTCGGTGTGGTTACAAGTCGATACATCATCCTGTCTATAGATATAAGCCTCCCCTGCGTCTCTTCTTTGCTTGCTGCGAGGCTTGCTGGCCTCTCGTTGCTATTTACCCCGCTCCATACGCGCCACCCTTGCTCGCTTCCATCTTGCCCCTTCCTCTTTTTATATCAGCCATCGTGTCACTCTATACACTTCAGCCAATCCCTTTCCCTCGCTTCGGCTACCTTGGTTCGTGCTCTTTCACCCGTCTCTGTTAAGTTTCCGCCGCGGTACAATCGCCGAGACGGCCGCCTTTATGAAACGCGAAATCGATATCGCGTCGGTGTAAACGTCGGCGGGCTCCGCTCGTTGCGATTTCCGCGCCACGACGGAAAATAAGACGCAAACGGGAATACGGAAACGAATTGATTCGTCGTACGTGATCGACGATTGCCGCGATACTCTCGCTTATCCCGACTTCTGGGGATAGATAATCGTTGCGTTTAAGTGGAACCGCCTTTGTCGTTCCTTCGCGGTTCCGATGTCAAACGGCCAAAGTTCCCAGCGTCTTCAATACAGCGGATACAATTTCCGACGATAATTGGCGACACGTGATTTTGGTGATTCGATAGATGCGTTACAGCGAGCATCGAGATGACAGTAAATCACGCGTATTTTACATACCCTGGTTCCACAAAACGCAATATTTCTTCGTGTTTTCTTCACTTACGAATTTTTGTATCGTACGAATGTATAGATTTATCGTCGATTTATAAAGATCGAAACAAGTATCGGTAAAATACAATTGTTTCGACTTTGAAAAATAAAACTAAAGCTTATTAATTACGTCGATGGTTGATCTCAAGTTTAAATATCGAGTTTGTAGATATGTCATTTAAGCGACAACGTTCCAACGCTGATCGATACATTAACCGGAAAATCTGAAAGTGTACGAATGGCATATCGCTTCGGAACAAAGCTTCGTGGATCGGTTAAAGTCGAACGCGCGACGAGCGAAAAGATTTGGCGAGCAAAATGAAACGGCGAAACGCGTCATAAACTAGGATTCGTAGATCCGTGAAAATGGCGATCTCATAAATACGTGAAATTGGTCGTCAGTTGGAATAGCGCGGTAAAACTAGTCTAATCTTAAACATGTTTATATCGCACACTTCGGTTACTTCTTTTGTCCCTTTCTTTACGATTCACCGGCAGCTACCTTTCTCTTTATCGCGATTGAATAAAATACGTATTTACAATGGTACAGTACCGACGAGCACCGTTAAAAATTTATACACATTGACGAATCTGAAATGTCGCATTTAAACGCACTACGTTCGAATCTTTCTTCGGTGCGACTCGTAAGAAAAGATAGCGTGTTACGATTATTCTTTATCGAGAAAAGCCGGCGTAACTAGCGATACGAGTTGTAGGAAATTGTGCAACGCAGGAATCAAATTCATATCGCGCTGCTTTTCGGTGGCTTGCTCGAGCGTTTCGGTGAAATTAACCGTTAGGATGGACCGGGAAGCCGTGCAAGACACCGGCTATTGTTCGCTCGGAAAGTATTTCAAATCGCGAGAAATTGTAGAAATTGGATCCACCGCTGTATACGTTTCGTGATATGTTTTTCCCTTTATATTAAAAAAAGTAGAAATAATTTAAAATCTAAAGTACACAAACTCTTCAAACTCCGCTCTCGTACGTTCTTTTGGATATTATTTTCGCAATATTGGACAAGCTATATACATTTAACCGTCATATGTGTGTATATAGAAATATTATTCGGCGGGTAAATTTCAAAGAGGGGAATTAAATTCCGATTTGGCGAAACCAACGTGTGAATTTTGTTAACGCAAGATTATCTTTAGCGTTGTAACTTGTAGGGGTATTTTTAGCGTTGGTGCGAACGTTGCTTCTCGCGTCTAGCAACAACTTAATGGTCATGGAAACTCGATTCGCGATTCGAAAATAGTTCGCTCAAAGTCAAACTCGCGCGAACGACGTTTATCGTTGAATTTTATACAACAGAATTCTGCTTGTCGTACTTCTCTTCTGAAAATACTGTATAAATTACGAAAGGCGCTTTCAAAAGTACGAAATCGTAATACTCGAGAAAATATGCGGTTAAAGTATCGCAAATTCCACACTACCGTACGCAGAAGTGATAAAAAAAAAGAGCTAGGATGTATTATATATAGTTATAGTATAGGTATAGTTATTATTGGCAAATAAAGCGAAAGCGAAAGAAAAAGCGAGGAACAAGGGCGGAGCAAGAATTTTAGCACGGATTTTTGAAATTTAATTTACCTTCCTCGTTGTCCGGAAAACGAGCTACATTTTCCACTTCTCGAAAATGAATTTTACCTTCTGTTCGAAAGATACACGCTCGAATATTTGATTATCTGCAGCATGCGGAATATATACTTCAAAGATCGCTGATTACTTCGTTTTTGATCGAAGCTTAGATCTCGCTTCTGTTCCTCGGCAAATTTTTCCAAGCCGATAAAATTTCATATTTCTCTGGGACTAGGTGAAATCGCGTGCAAGGCTCGGGTTTACGTACTTCCACGATCTAGGAGTTTATCCTCTGGCTCTCCGTTTCTTCACTCTCTGTTTCATATTTTTCCAAGATTTTTTTTTTTTCGCGCATACTTTTTGCTCGATTACACGACGCTCGTTGGTTAAGCGTTTTACGCTCTATTTACGGATTTACGTTGTGTAAAGTCCGCTGGTAAAATTTCATTTCGTTTAATTAATTATCAATTCGCTACAATTACGGAAAGGGCAATTACGGAAAATATTAGCCGAAAAATTGTCGAATCTTCTTTAAATTATCGTCTAGCATTTGGCAACTTTGATCGCAGGGCAGGAAAGATAAAGCATGTAATTGCATCGCATCGGTGCTGGGGAGAAAAGCAAAAGAGCAGGAGTAAAAAGTGTACAGTGTGCCGTTGAGAATCGATAGACACGCGGGCGTGTCTGGTTGCAATTTTCCCGACACGTTCGTTCGAAGGGAATCGCTTGTAAAGGGTATCCCCGTAATCACCGTCGGTGCAGAAGAATCGAACGTCTCCATTATCGGTCCCGCAGTATTCGCGGAGCGGTCTTCGTTCGGTTTAGTTTAGCGCTTCCATTGGCACAGGCGTGCAACACGCTTTGATTTCGTCCTGGTTTCGTGACACGTGTGAACATCGAACCTGTGTAGCATCGGCTGAACGAGCATCGGCCGATATTGCAAGCAGAAACACGAGCAACCCGATCAGAATATTCCGGTCACGTGTCAGCCAACCAACGCCGCGCGTCTTCTCTCTATCCGGTTCTCCGACCTCTTTCCTCTCACGATTTACTTGTCCGTTCCATCGAACGTCATCCTCTTCTTCCTCGCTCGTCTTTCATTTTCTTCTTATTCCCATCCATCCCACTCGTCCCATTTTCTTAATTCTCGCGCGCTCCTTTTCCTTTCTTCTTTTGCGATTATCGCTCTTCTTCTCGATTCTTTCTTTTTGTTGGCGACCTTTTACGATCTTTTCGACTAGCTTGGATCATAGAGTTTGGTTTTTAAACGTCGCGATCGTAGGAAGGAACGCTTCTTTTATACTTTTTTTCCTATTTCTCGTTCTATCTAGATATTACGATTTTACGAAGATTGACAAACTCGCAGTACTTACAGCGCTACGATTAACTGTTTCTTCCTTATTCTATATTCTAAACCGTTTCTTTCTTACGTTCTAAATTCTATCTCGCATTTACATCTTCCTTTCTTTCCTTTCTCGGATCATGTCAATTTAATATGGAAACACTCTTTACTTATCTTCTAGCTTTTAATCTCCTTGAAATCTTCCGCTTTATATACCTTTTATTCTTACACTAACCTCACTTTACCGTATTCCGTACCTCGCGTTCCACGGACTTTTCTCATTTTCCGAAACTTCCACTTCAATTCCACATTCTCTCGATATTTTTATTTTGTCGCCACTTTCTTTTCATTCGATACTCTCGAAGCTCGATCGTTCTTTCTCCATTTTCTTCGCCGAAGAAGAATTCTATATTGAAAACACGGATGGCTTAAACGATTTTCGAGCAGGACGGTCTATCACGCTCTTCTCCATCTTCCCTAGGAAATCTCAGGAAAATTTTTGCACGACATATACGACATAATGGAAAATTTGTTCCCGCGGCGCTTTTTATAATTTTATTCCATTCTTAATACAAAGTTCGATATATCGGCAATCGTTATAATTTTATCAAGCGGCGACCACGGTTTAGTCCACTTTCCTAACGGTTATACGATATAATTTCGTCTAGGTTGGCAAAGCGGCGATCAGCGTTATACCGGGCTCGTTCGATTATCTTCCGTTGGAACCGACTCTCGCCGCAAGATTCCAACGATCTTAGACGCCGCAACGTTAACGATATTGCGTGTCACTCGATCGTCTCGTATTTCTCATTTCTTATTTTCGTGTCCACTAGTAACGAAGCAGGAAAAAGCTTTCGCAACGTCGTGTATCTCCTTTGGCTTTTCTCGGCTGGCGCATAGACAGAATCAGCGTGACGCGCGTTAGATTGCTCGACCGACTTACCCGAAACCGACGCAACGACGCTCTCGAATCTTTCTCGGCGTTAATGCGGGATTTCTTACGAGGGTGGAACGCGCGCCTCCGCGTCAAAAGCGAAACCGAAACGGGTGAAAGGCGAATCACACGAGCGTAGCAATCTCGCTACGTTCAGCAGCGTCGGACGGACTTATAACGTTACAAGTTACAACGGAGAAGCATGCTTTTGTTTTCACAGCGATGCCCTGTGATTCGGGTTTAAAGACTGTTTCCGAGGCAGACGCGCGCGTCGCACGCACGTCGCATATCCCGCCTTTACGCATCGCGGCTTCGTTTTACGATGTTGCTCTATCGTTTCCAGACTCGAGAGTCTCCGTTGGGAGCGTTTGCGAGACAATATTCTTCGAAACTCTGCGATTACAACACGCGTACTCCTGCTAAATTCCTTACCTGTGTTAAGCGATCTTCTATGGCTGACGGTCTAAGATCGTTTGAGATAGCCAAAGGTTGTAGTTAGAGAGATCGTGCGTACCAACCAACTGTCAAAGTGAAATTGAAAGTCAAAGCGTCAAATCACAAGATGATTTCTTATAAAATCATAAGAAGAGAAGATACGAAAAGCATAAAATTCTACGGTCGCATCCTACCGTTCTTCGTCCAAAGCAAATCGATCGGTAGCGATAGAATTGCCAGGTCAGATTCGCAGTATCGAGCATTCCATCCGAGCCTCGATTACCAGTCATTGTCCCGAGAATGCGAGTCTTCCATCCGGAGTTTCTGGCAACTTGGTCGATCGTCTCGCACGTAACGGCACGTACACGCGCCTCGTCTTAGGGTTAACCGAGCGAACTGCAAAGACCGTGCATCTCCACGAGCTTAATGGAACTTGCACTCGGAGGTGGCTTTGCCGCGTCCCCTTCCACCCTCGAGCTTTCGATTGATTCCACTCACGCGCTGCCCTGGAACAGCTACACAGATACCGATAGCTGTTCCGGAGAAAAACGATCCCTGCTTATCGTATGTCGTTGCCTATGGGTGGTTTCGCCTCCGACGTCGTCTCGATCCGATGCCAGATCTTCCATCGATTCGAGGTAAAGAGAGTTGTGCAAGCTGCGCCGTATCTTTTTATTTTTCTTGCGAAATCGATCGAGAGTCGAGAGAAAGAGAATCGAGGCGTCCGACGAAAGAAATGGTTTCACCGTTCAACGGGAATTGGTAAAAGTAAATTTGCAGAACGAAGGATGAAGCACGAGATTGCTAGTTGTTTAGAGCGTTCAAATCTTTGGTCGGCAATATCTTTCTTCTAGTTGGAGATTTAGTAACATTCTTTCCGAACGATCTAGAATCGTGTTCACGATGATTTCAATTCCAGTAAAATATATATATTTATTTATTATTTACATTGTACGTGAATATTCGAATAATCGAATAACAGAAAGTCGAAAGTGCGCGGAATCTTTCGTACGATAACGATATTTCGATATTCTTTGTTATTATCGCGACTGTATCTGTTTTAGTGGATAAAGCGAATCTAGCAGTTTATCGGCGCGAGGTTTATGAAACGACCAAAGTCGACGTCGCGAGATTAAGAGTCGACTTTATTTACGGCAACAGAATTTAAGTTGTTCGGACGGTTGAACTTTCGAGAAGCGAGGTAACTCGTTACACTCGCAGCGAATTGCCAGCGCAGCGTTCTGCTTATTAAATTACTCCGTTAGGCTGTGTACTTTGCTGCCGAGTTTGTCGGAAGACGTTTAAATTCACTCTTTGCAACTCGCAACTCTACGTTAAATAATCGTAATATCATTGTCACGATACGAAGTCATCGAAACCGTTGGCTAAAACCTTGCACGATTCGTGATTGGCCGTTTAATTGTCCAGATCGTCTAATGGAAAGGTATCGGAAAGTAACGAAGACACGATAGAGTAAACGCGAATATCACGGAAAAATTCAAATTTCGTACGTAATATCGGAGATAGGAAAGAAAACGAGCAATATCTGCTTGTAAGAGATACGACCGCCATGCTACGACATTCTCAACCGATTCTAGTCACCTGTTCCGCTGCAATCGCTTAGAAATTATATCTCCAACTATTGTATTCTTATAAACGCGGATTAACCTTTCTTTCGTTTCGTTTCGTTTCGTTTCGTTTCGCGAATGCGATGGCAAACCTTCGAATTTGACAAAACCGAAGAAAACAATGCACATCGCGGCGATTCTTCGACCATTCTGTAGTTAGTCCTCGAAAAGTTTCCATTCGTCGAACTTGGAATCAAGTTTGCTGACCAAACCGCACCCGGTGAAAGTGCATAAACTCGAACCAGAGAGTCCGATGGAAGTTGAGCCGTGATCGCCGACGACCGAATCCCACCATTACCTTTCTACGCGTGTCTTCGAGAAATCTCGCGAGCATTCAACCAGCCGTCTCTCTGGTTACCTTTAATGGACCTCGTGCATTTTGCTCGCCGCAGCTTCTCCCGTATCCACCGTGCGATTCCGTTCACCAATCTACTTGCAAAGTTCGAACCCACGAGCAGGAAACGATCACCAGCCACCAGGGGAAGGTTCAATAACGCAACAACCGCGCGATATACCGCGAACCCTGATAAGAAACGATGCTCCAGAAACGTTCGATCGTTTTGTCGAGGGAAATTGAGCACCAAGCTAAATACAGGAGGGTGATAAATTGCGCGAACCGATCGCGATTAATCTTGCTTTTTGTTCGACTATTCGGTAGTCGTGGCGCGTGCTTTATCCGCGATGCGACTAAATGCTCGCACCCAGAGGACAATTGATTGGAATCTGGCCGGTCTGCTTCGCAGTTTCGTTTTTTGCAAGCAACTCGTCAACTTACTTCCAAGTTCCGACTTGTTTCCAAGTGGTATGCGAGCGATCGAGCAATTCTGTCACGATATGCCAACGGATTTCCGTTTCTTTGGTAGGTGTAAATTACAGCGATTTAACGATGAAAACGTCTTTCTGATCGTTGAAACGATAACCGCAATAAGGAAACGTTTTACCACATACTCGTCTACATTTACTTTTACACTGTCAGGTTGGAAATATAGATCGCTTGGAAAATTTGTTGCCGAAATTAAGCAAAATTTACATAGAATCGTAATCTTTGTCCTCTATTTTCCCAGGACGAATTCCCTCAAATAGCTCTTACGAGCTTCTACCAAAATTCCGATACTTTGCTTTTAAAGCTCGCGCTGCGTGGAACAAATAGGAAACGGTTAAATTAAGGAGTGCGATACGTTGAAACAAGGAAAACTAATAGCGGCAACAAAGTCGACCGCGTTCCCGACAATTGCTTAAGTAAGTAGTTGGTTGGAATCAGCCGGTCGGCTTCGAAATATATACGACCATCTTCGAAAGTTTCAGGCGGCAATTTCGTGTCGCCACAATTTTCAATGTTTCTGAAACTTACCGGCCGGATCTCTGAGTCACTTCCATAGCTCCGCCCCCAATCCACCGTTGCGACGCTCGTGCAACCGTATCGGTTAAGTTGTCTGAGTATATTACACCGTGCCGGCACGGCGATTCCATCGGGTGCGCGTTATTTCAAAAAATGTCTACGAGCTGCACCGAGTCCATATATTTCCTCGGAACGCTCTTCCACTTACCCCTTATTCCTTTTTTCTTTCCTCTAATATCGCACGAGAATCACCATTTTCTTTGTTCGCCCCGTAACGAATTCTTTTCTCAACTTTCCTCATGCTCAAAATGGTAAAACTTATTGTTGATAGAATCGCCTGCAGTCGGTTATTCTTTCAACAGTCGTTACGCTAACTTTTCTGGTGATTTTAATATTACGGAATATTAAGAATTGCCTTGGGACTGGAATTCGAATTTATAATAGTCGAGGCACCAAAGCAAAACGTCGATACGTTTAAGCGGGCTTCGGCGATCCATAGGATCCTTAATAAGATCGCCAAGTTTCGTTCAAGCGCGATTAGTACGATTTGCGAGCAAGAGAGTACCGTTGTTCCGCGATATAGTGCACGCTATACAATGAATATTAATTACTTTTTATACATACGGAGTTGACAAAAAATAATAGAACCTATTTATTACTTATAATAGTACGCTGTATCGCTAGCGTTCATCGAAAATCAATTCCGGCCAGTATTAAACGTTCCTCGATCTCTTTTCTATACCAAATTCAACACCGACGTATTCGTTCCCATAAAACATTCTTCTAATATTCCGTAAAATATTCTGCTAATTTCCCTGGTGGTGGCACGCAAACCTCTGGATCTAATTCAAACCAGGCTGCGTCATGTTTCTGCACAATGCCAAGAACTTTACAGGCCTCTCTCTCTCTATTCGATTCCTCTTTTATTTTCCTCTTTCTTTCCGATGTATGTCTCCGCGCCACTTTTCCTCTTGCATCCACCACGGCTCGCAACTACCATAATAACCTTTTCCTAGGGGTTCGTCCGAGTTTCTCTTCGTCACGGTCGCAGTTGGAGCAGAAATGAAACGCGAGTCCTCCGCGCGGTGAGAGCAATTGCTTCTGCGCGTCCTCCCGGGGGAGCTTTCCTCTCGTCAGTCCCTTGTTCGTCGTGCAACTTTCCACGGGACGTAGTCGGCCAACAGCCACGTTACGCAGCTACGAGAATGGAACTCCTCCAAGTTAAATTCGAAGCTGGAAAATCCTCTCGGTGGCGCTTCCTGCGGATTACTTCATCTGCCGGGTCGTGGGGAACGCTCTTCTACTTAAAACAATTGCCCTCTTACCAAGTTTTTTTTCGCTTTTGGGGGCGTATGCAATGGAACAAAGAGAATGAAAAGGTTGCGCTGCTACGCATAAAAACTGAAAAGCGTGGATGAAATAAACGAAGATCATAGGCCAAGCCTAAATCGTCAGCCATAGCCGCTAACAAGGTTTACAGTCACGGCTGTTGCGTCCAGTTTAGAGTCTCCGAGCGATCGAACGACAGGACAGTTGACGCTCGCGAAAGGTCGCTTCGTTTCTTGCCACACGCGGTATCATAAATTAAAGAATTCCAAGAATTTCGCGACCGACGTGAATCGTCGAAACCCGGAAAAGTTTCGACGGTAACCGCAGTTCCCACTATCTTCGGTGATTCTGGAATCGCTTCACCGAGAAAGCCATCCAGAAAGGACGGACTCCTGGCAAGGAATCATCAAATCTCGTCTCTTTCTTCGACCGTGAAAACTCTCGATCAGCATGTTGACGAATCCAGGAAGACAATTTCAGTTTTTTTAGTTAGAGTCAGAGACAAGAAAAAGAAAAAGAATAAGAAGAAGGAAAAGAATCACCGTCAGAGTAGATAACATTCGGTATAGTTCTATTTTCGCTACATCTCAAGTTTAGCGAGTATCATTCAGGAGAGACGATTGGCACAACGTTCCCAATATGTACATCGAATATAGATGGCTCGACCTAACTCTGCTTCACGATTTCGTCATCCCTTAAATTCATTTCGCTTATTTTTTAGTCAAACCATCGCATTCCGTCGCCGAATTCCAGTAGATTTCTTTCGTTCTCCTTACCTCGTCAACAAAGTAAGCACGATAAATCTTCGCTTCTTTCAAAAACATAATTTAATTGCCATAGCGAGAGACCAAGAGAAATTGCCACGATTTTTCCATCGAATCAAATTGCATAATTCGCAAAAATCGACAAACCTCGCTGCAAGTTCGTTCGTTTAACGCGTTAGGCAGCAACTTTGCGGTGGCTATCGTCGATTAATCTCCTTGTCCCTGGAGTCTTCAAGACGGAAGTTGGCCCATTTGCTTCGACGGCTTTCGGAATGATCATTGATTTTAACAATCGCATCGAGCGATCCCGCGGTGATTATCTCGTCTGGAAGGAGGGGATTTTGTCGTCGTAGTCATCGTCTTTGTCGTTAGAGGTAACTCGGAGGCTTTCTTTCGCATTCAGTCACGTCGAGATCGATCCTGAGAGAACGGTGTCGACCCGATTCACTTTGTTGCAGTTCTCCTGCGTCGAAAAGAGGAGAACCGTGGAGTCGCCCAAGGGAAAAGACGACATCCCAGAGACATCGTTGCGATTCTAATCCGGTATGTTCGCTTCGTTACACTTCTCTGTTTCGTTGATATTCCATTTTCTTCCCTCCATAGTCTCGTCAGGCAGAAGAAATTCTATCAGACCGATTGCGATTATGGTTGAGAGTCGCGAGAAAGGATAATTAACGGGATGTTTGCATCGTGACCGTTACCGTATTGGCTTTGCTCGGAGGACGGTCCGCGAATCAGTTCTAACCGAGACTCTTGTTTTATTTCGAATCGGTTCAACGAAAATAATTTACGCTATTACAGTTGCGTACATATAATAATTTTATAGACTGATTTCACAGACCGACTATTTTATTCCAGGTGCCGGAACATATTTGATTTTCTAATGTTTCTCAATCTGCCGTTATAGTAGATGTAGAAAAATACATAATATTTATAATATTAGGAATTCAAGTATTATTCGAAATACGAAATAATATTATCCGAATAAAAGGAAACAGATATACACGCGTTACTAGTTTCTTCGTGTAAAATATAATAATTACGAGTTCGTAGTTGAGCACGGTAAATTGTCTGAAATTGTCAAAAGTGACACGTTAGACACGAATAACCTTAGAATAAATTTTCTAGCAATTTAAGATATTCAACGTTGATTAGGCTAGTTTACATACTTTGAAACTTCAATCAGTATGTAAATTCGAGCGACGTAGGGGAATAAACGTAATAACAAAATTTGAAGATCGCATCCTTTAGGTGATGTTCACGTTTTCGCCAGGACAGGAATAATTTCCACCGACTCGGCACAGCAGTTGAATGCGCGGATTTACAAAATTTGCAACTGAACTTTAAGCAAACCATTCTAAAGGCTGCCGTTCCTCTCACTACATCGATTCTTTATGCAACAAGAATATACACTCGCACTTAATATTATTATTAAAGACGATAGAAAATCAGCTAATTTAAAAAGTACAAACAAAATGGAAGATTTTGTCACGTCACAGATCGTATGTTTTTAAATACAACACAGAGTACGAGACGATTCCGAATCGACGTCGTTCTATCTTGAACTATTCGATGGCTGTTCTGTATAACCAGCTATAACCGAATTATCCTCGATTATTCTCAAGAACAACATCCTTGCCAACCTTGTTGTATATCGAAGGATTTATCCGGGAAATAAATAAATAAAAAAGAAATAAATAATATCGCGACTAAGAATAGCCAGTATTATTGTTTGCACGTGAACGCGTAAACGTATTGGAGCGCAAGCGGAAAGAAGATGCATGTTTAGGACGCGATGTCCGAGATATGAAATGCTCGCGTGGTATCACGTGTATCACGAGGAGCCGCTTACATGCAGGGAAGCATCGTCGTCGGAGATTACGCGGTGGACTAAAGCGTTCTGCTTTTAAAATCACCGACGTAACGTTGCTTTTCGGCTCTTTGAATATGTTCGTCACGTAGGGGGCAAGCAACACGTCCGATCCAAGAAATGAAAACCATAAATTCCGGAATACTTCATTCCGGTCGCAGCACGGATGCCAGTCAGCTTCGTTAAAGTCGGATCAGCTGCTCGGAAATGCCGCGTTTCGCGAGACCTTTCGCCACGTTTCCTCGATTCACGTCCTCCGCTTATCGATCCTCAACGAGGGTCCTTATTTTTACTTTGACGCACGACTTTGTACGCAAATCGAGTTCCCTCGGGAACTCGCGGACCATCGAATATCGTTTCGATCCTTATGGATCTTTAACGAGAAAAATATGCCGCTATGAACGCGCTGTTCAACGCGAAGAATCGCGTAACTGGGCGAATCGAGAGTTCTCCGATTCCTTCTCTTAAGAATTATACCTTTGTTTTCTACAAAATAAAATATTCAAGAATTGTACTTATTATTCGCTCGACAACATTCCACCTATTTATTCGTTTGCGTCCTTTCTTTCAAATTGTAATTACATTTTCCTTCGCCAACGCGTAGAGAACGGACACCGTATTCTACGAAACTCATCCTCGATCATCGAGCGATATATTTTTTCAACGTCTACTCGCTACAACGTTCCATACATACCCGACCCGGTGCTACTTTTAATTAGCAGCAACCGTGCAAAATCTATATCCTATATCATATTCCGTGGTTATTCTATAGTTTTTCATTTATTTTCATAGGGTAAGATTGGTACTGATGGAATAAATGCGACACACGCACGATCCAGGCCTATCCGATTCCAATTCCCTGATTCTAATTACTTATTCTAATTATTACGGCACAGCTGGATGATCGCTAGAGAGCGTACCAACCGTTCCGTTCCACAACCGAACTACCACCTTTCTCCGCTTTTCCTTCCTTCGTACACGCTTTACATGCTAATGTCTCGAACATCATACGAGCAGTCTCTGAATATGAAATAGTTTGAAAGTGGAACGGGAAACGTCGTTCCGCTTCCATCTGATGTTTTTTGCTCTTGGAGAGAGGCGTTCCTAGTCCGCGCGTAATGAAAACGAATTTTGAGGATGGTCCTTGTTCAACGAGGAATCGAACGGAATCGATTTTTCATCGCGCGATGAGCAATTCCGGACGTGAGGATTCTCGACGAATACTCGAGCGGTCGACGGTGAATTTCTATTTGTTTTCCTATTTGTTTATAGTTGTTAGGAACGTTAAGAATAAAAGATTTAGATTTAGATTTTTACGACTAAACATGTACATCGTAAAGTACGTCGATGAAAAGAGAAACTGTGCGAAAAACTGTGTTGAAAAACTGTTGGAGGGAACGTCAAAGATACAAACTGTTTACTGCGTCCATCGCTATTTCAGCAACATACAGAGCACACCGGTGGACCGTAAATAATTCCAACGATTCGAATCGCGCCATTCCGACACGTACAATAGAACCGGCGACGCAATCAACAGCAAATTTTCTAGGATCGCGCCTTCGCGCTTGTACAAAAGCTGCATAGGTCGGTGCCGGTGGTGAATCGTGACACTCGATTGTTAAAACCACCGAACGAAACATGCAACGATCCCATCTCCTCTTTCGATCGAGACTTGCACGACGGCTAATCAAGCGTGCCGTTTAATTGCATTCCAAGCGGCGAACGCGTGGCTCGCGCTCATGTCAAACGTAATTAATTCGACCGCGTGCAATAATGTAAATCCTAATCCATTAATACGAGCGTTATCTCGCGTAACGCGAGATCGTAAATTAATTACCACGCGGCTGTTATAATTGCCGGATAACCGGCCGGCCGCGGCTATCAATTGAATAAGAGAACTTGGTCGAACTTGGCCGCGTTCTCGACGTTTCCACACTTACCCGAGGTTGTCGCGTTTCGCAATATTCGCCACGTACGTAAATTCCCAATTTTTATGAAATTACGTATTCGTAAATTCTGCGTACGAGAACACCTCGTCGTCTGCTGTAATTCTGCAACCTTCGTGTTCGCTACGTGCTCGCGCTTGTTCGTTTCTATTCGCATCTGGCTTTCAAATTTCTGGGAATGTTGTGATTTTCACGGAAATAGAGGACTCGGATTGGCGGAGAAGCGTGTTATTAGATTTTGTAGTATTGGAATTTTAGACACTGCAATTTCGGATCGTTTTAGGATTCAAGGTTTTAGCGGTGCCGTTAGATCACGAACAACCAGTTTAAACGAAAGTTGTATCGTTTCCAGACTGTGCATTTATCGGAAATTCGATAGTGAAAAATTGTACAAAATGTGTATAACACGAAAAACTATATAAAGTGTCCAAAAGTATAGCGCTTTTTCTACCGCGGTTTCATTCCTTAAATTATATTTTCGAAAATATCAATTTATACAAAAATACGCAGTCGAATTATTACATACCGTGTAACGTTCGATTCTGCGTTTTTGCAATTCTGGACTCCTAAGGAGATGACAACGAAATAAAAATCTGACTAATGCAAGTTCGAGAAAGACAGGAAACGTCGTTAGAGTTAAGTCGCGAGCGTGATAAACGGTGATAGATGAATTTATTTTTCTCAATTTTAATTATTCGTAATTTATGACAGCTGCGAGTAATTTCAGCTGCGAGTAAGATAATCATAATTGAGAGTAAGTAGGTACGATAATGACTTAAAGTTTGTTCCCGTGGGTTCATAAATTAGACGCGATTTCATCATCGATAACGGATCTACGAGAGCTACTATTCACGTTGACGTTATATCTGCAAAAAGAAAATTCCTCTCTCAGAGTCATTATGAAATGTTAAATTGGCCAAGTTATCTCCGCAGAGTATACTCGATACTTAACCGCGACAAAGCGTAAATTATGGCGATTGTAATCGTGCAAAGAGTACGTTGTTTGCGATCAGAACCCTAAACATAGTTGCTATCAAGCTACTTCTCCTAAACAAACTTTGAGCGCACTAAGTAGATCGAACTAAACATTCCTACATACAGTCTTCCCTTGTTTCGTAAAACAGACTACAGTCGAACAGTCGAAATTGGAAAAGTGCGCTAAATTACATCGTAGTCGCCAAACGTTACATTAAAAGTCACAAATATTCGCGAGTGAACGGAGAAAAAGACACGGCGAGAATGAAATTAGTCAGCTGCCGGCATAGAAGAAATATCAAATATATTTGTCACGAACGTCACGACGATCGTATACGATTCGCATGGTGCGAGTCTCGATGAAACACGAGAAAATAGACAGCTACAGCATTTAGCGGAAGAAACGATCGACTAGGGAATAATGGGTTGTAGGCTCGGTCGCTTTGAAATATCCGCGACATAGCTTTGGTATCTGTGAAAATCGTAAATCTGCGATCGGTGGATTCCGCCGACAACCCCGGATGACACTCGACGCCGCGCCACGTCGTAGGAAATTCGCGCGCAGTGATTTCGCCTGTGATCGCAAAACGACCACGTGTCGCGTCATCCGCCAATAAAAAGGAAATAAAGCAACGTCGAATAATACGACGTAAACTACAGCGGCTACACGGGGATAGCGGCGCGGCGGAACGAAGCTTGTGAAACGGAATAAAAAAAAACCCCAGGGAAAATGGACAGGTATACGGACAGATATATTTCACGGTCTCCGATTGCACGCCTATCGCTGTTTCGTGGATTCAAATCGCCGGTCGAAATTGGGGGCTCGGTTTGACAGGCGTGCCAGTCACCGTCGCGTTTTACCAGTTAAAAAGCTTCGCTGATCCGCTCTGCCGACGGACGAGCCGTTAATTTTCGGCTTAATCGTCGCTATCGTGACGGTAAGGAATTTACGATCGACTACGGAGAAATTATCTCAACGAATAAGACGATAAAAGAGAAGAAGGTCACCGTCGTAAAAGGACGACGCGGCGTTCGACGTTTGCGACGTACTGGTTCGACGGTATCGTTATATCGCTCGTTTTTCCAATTTACGTCCAGAATCGACAATTCCGTGCGAAACGTACGACAGGAGCGTGCAGAACCGGCCGACCGCATCGGTTGCAATAAAATGTACGATTAATCGACTGATCAGAAACTTTAAAAGCGAACGCGCATAAATCTCACGGTGCTTGTCGCGCAAACGCGATCTTCGTACCCAGTTACCGATTATGTGTCACCACCGTTTGATATTCGTTTTCAGCGTATTTTAATTTAATATCGTGGTCGTGAAAATTTAACGCGAATGTTTAATTTTCGAACATTTAAAGCTAAGGTGTAAGAAAAATGTCAAAGCAGTATGACGGGGTGGTCACAGAATTTCTAGAATATCCTTTGATTTCGTGTGCCAATTAAGCGTATTCTTTCCCCCAGTGTGGCAGCGACGAGCGTGATGACACTGCGAAACGAATGCTGTGCAAATGCCGCTAAATACAGTTTGGCGAAGAGCGAGCTTTCTAAACACAATCGTCGACGCATATAACCGAAATTCGTTTCAATGCTAATCGCAAATCGATGTGCCAACGCCTGTCGTTGCGGAAGTATCGCTTACGATAAAACGTATTCACTGTTTGACGGAATGTATTCGTCCGGTACGTTTCTTCGTTAAAACAAGTAGAAAAATCTACGAGAAAGTGAAATGTATACATCTACAAACAAAAAAAAAAAAAAAAAAAAAAAAAGAAGAATATTTACCTATCTCTTTAGAAATCTGTAATGTTGTTTGTACAAGAATTTTATCGTACCGAACAACAGTTCCTTTAATATGCTTGCAGTAACTCTTACCTAACGAAATTCATACACACGCATATCACACAACCGTGTCACGTAACATCTTGCACCCAAAGCCTTGCCTGCATTCCGAGTTCTTCGAACTCGTCCAAGCACATACTTCTCCGAACCGATACTCCCATTCTAGACACGTCCGCGATCTTTCCTATTCGAACCCACACACTCGCATTCATCCCCGATCGCGCGATACGTCAATCATGCTCTCTTAAGCTGTCTGAAAATATTTCTTATATAATCTGAATACGGCATAAAGCTCTTATTCCGAAATCTGTATCGTAAGATACTCATTACCGTAAGTAGCATGAATCAGTAGGATGATCAAGAAATTTACACTTTGTATTATAATCGCTTGCAACATTGTTTCGTTGTCAAACTTGTACATATTACGTGCAAGGATATTTATTAACATCGATAACTTGCAAAATCTCGCCGATGATTAGAACCTGGATCTTTATGCACCTTTACGTTTTTCGCGATGTAATTATTTTATCCGCCGAGTATTATAGAGAGCACCATATTTTGGATATTTTACGCATCGTTTCGTATTTTGTACGATTTTTCTCACGAATGCACGCGTTCCACTCTAACGCGTTCCACGATGCTAGGTGGAAGAAAGATGGCGAGTCAGAGATTGGTAGGAACCGGAGAAGCGTCATCGATTAACACGTAAACACCAGCGAGTGTTTCGGTCGGCACGGAATTTCAAAGTTGCGAGAGGGAATCCGCGAAATGTAGGAAATTCCAGCCCGCGGGGAGATTTATTGGCCGGGTTTCTCCGGGTTTCGCCGGGAGAACTCCAAGCTCGGTTGCCGTCGCGGACGGAAGCAAATCCGTCTTGAAACTTAGCCGGGCTGGCGTCCTTCTCTACATGCTAATATCTGTCCACTGAATATCAAGGCGACGTGGGCGAATATTAAATCGGCGAAATCCCCCGGCAAACTCAGCCGTGTTACCTCGTGACGACAAGGGGCGGCAGACACGGAGCAGCGACGAAAGAGGGTCGAACGCGTTTCAAGCAGGCAAGCGAAGCCGAAATCGGGCTAACGAACTGTCAGTTTGTGTACCAGCACCGCTGGTTAGGCATCGCCTACTTTAATTAATATGGATGATTCGTATCAAAGTGCATCGTGTAAATTAGACGTCAGTTCGTGTATTCGTATGGGATATTTTCTTATTAAACGTTCTCTCGTACCCGTTTCCCAGGAATAAATATTTATCTAACGTTCCCTCGAACTCACCGGCTGCCACAGCGTCGCTTCGTTCTGCCAGCGAATCGCTAATAATCTGTGTTTACCCGGGCTACGCTAGAATATTTTGAATACCTCCGACTATTGCTATATTATCCTCCGGGGATATTTTAACCGCGTTATTCCTTGTACCTTTCTTTATCCACAGAGTCGTAATCTACGTCGAACCTTAACTACGTGACGATACTATCGTACGGATTGGGTGAAAATTGTAACGCGATCGAGGAAAAAGTCTGAACAATGTAATTACGATAATTTCCAAGACTTTGAATCGACTTTTAGTCGACTTTTCTTCGACGGTGAAGAAAATTTTCGCCTTTTGCACGCGAAGAATTCAGAACGGAAAAGATACTTATCATACGGTAAAGTTTGGTAATTGGCAATGGGTCAGGTCGAAGGCCCGAACGTACAATTTTCACTGGGTACGTACGAGAAAATATATCGATACAGCACTATAGAAACTAATCCATCGACACGTTAGTCAGACCAGAATTTTCTCTGATCGTTTCAAAGAGTCGTATATATCGCGCTATATACAACAGCATTCATCAAAGTATATCGTATTACACCGGGTGACCATGATACAGTGTTTAATTTTCCAACGGTAAAGTTTAAAACTAGCTATCGGTTTCAAAGAGATTTAAACATTTTTCACTTTCATTTAGGAAGCGCAAAATATAGCAACCACCAAGTTTTATCCGTAAAGAAAAATTTACCTCTCCCTTCTATATTTACCGTATATCGCGTATTACTCTATTATCCACGGACAAAAAATACCGGAGACGGGACTCACTGTCGCATTTACCTTTACCGAGAACGATAAACCTTCGTTATTTCGTATTTGAATAAATTCTGCATAAAAATTGAGGACCAATTTCAGCGTTTAACTTTTCCGTTTTATACGTGATTTTCAATTCGATCGAAACAACTGAATTAAATGTGAGAAACGTTTGTTTAAAAACGGTACAATCTACGATGCTTCGAGGCTACGCGTAATTAACGCGGCGTATAAAATAATATAAATCGCCAATATGTATTTGTATAAAATAAAATATGCTTCGCAAACGACGTATTGGAAACTCGATAAAAAGAACGAATCAACCGTTGAAAGTTCTTCGAATATACGTACGTTACGTGATTGCGAACAAACGTTTAAAGAATAAAAATCATCTTCTTCTCGTTTCTTCTTCGCGTTCCCATCTCTTCGGACATTTTCTTTTTTCGGAATTTTTCGGAAACTTTCATTTAAGATCACACGAACCCGGAGAGAGCAGCAGGTACGAAAAAGATATCGGTATCGCGCATATTTAAGCACAAAATAAACAAATTGATTCTCTCCTCGATATTTCCATTATATTTGACCAACGGCAATCGCAAATTTACGTGCCAGTCAAATCACCTGTATCCGACGATCGTGAACCGAACGTGATGCAACAGCGGAGAATAGAGAACAATCTCGATTCGAGCGAAAGAACGCCTAGACGTTTGCTCGACCAGATCAGCCGACAAACTTTCCGGTGATTCGGTATCGTCGAAGTCGGTAGTGTCTGCTGTCATCCAGTAAGCAAGCTTTCGCTTCTGTGGCGGCGTGCGGTCTTACGAATTACGAGCAACGCAGCCAGACATTGTTTCTACGAGCGAACAAATATACGTATACAGCGCAATAGACACGTATAACGCGATCCGTCTACGGTCAGGAAGGATATTAAGCGGCACGAACTTGCGTGCACCCGCAAACGTGTTCTCGATAGCACGTGCACCCCCTTCCAAGGGATGTACAAAAATTAGTTGCGATTGAGAGGTCAAAGCGATAGAACGTATTCTTTTTGTAAACAGTTTTCACTTACGTATATACAATATAGTTTTATAACGTAAAAGCTCCTACATCCAACGTCCTATTTAGATCTCCCGCAATTTCAGAGAAACTCGCTCAATTTTATACGTATACTTTCGCTTTCGTCTTTTCTCGTATTATCTATTATCTTTTCTATTATTTTTCCACGGTTGCGACTTCTCGTAAGTTTTTTCGTATTTTCTGTTTCGCCGAGTTTCGGTCTACGGTTTCTTCGGACCTGACTACCCTTTACTACCCTACAACTTTCTCCAACTTTTTCTTATTTCGACCATCTCTTCTTACTCTAATTCCTCCATCGATAATATATTTTTTCATTACGATACAACTATCCACACAAACGTACGTAAACGTGTACGTAAATCTGTGAGCGAATAGCCAGTCGGTCGATCTCTGTTAGCCAGAGCTGTCGAAACGATTCGCCGTCTATTCCGATCAAACCGGACCGATTTTTCATTGCACAAGTCGCTCGTAGTCACGATCGTATTGTTTCGATAGATAATACGGTGGAAAAGCCAATAGAACGTTTCTATTTTGTCAAATTCTTATGTCCGATGAAATTTCCGAATTTTCCAATTTTTCGTTTCAAAGTTACAGATACAGGATATACGTTGGGATTAATTTTAATCTGACTCACGATTTATTGCTTTATCTGCGACAGAATCAAACGACCGCGACGGTGTTAGGGAAGGAATTACCGTTTCGATTCATTTGTTTCAGCGAGAATTCACCCTCCCTAGAGAATTGATAAGATTGCGGAATACAGGCTGTAACGATGGTGTACGATTTTGTAGGCGATACAGGGAAATTAGGGTAGATTGCCAGATGCAGCCGAGCATCCTGCGAACAATGGCGTACAGACAAATTACGACTGATTTAAGTAGCATTATCCCCTGTCGGATGGATGACGCTTATAGATGTTAAGCTATTCGTTTCTCAGCACTTAAGACGCTAGAATATTAATCTCAGCTGAGAATTCGTTACTTATGCCATTCGTCTAGCATGTTTGCGCGGCCGTATAGCACGGGTCTCGCTGAAATTTCATTAAAAATCTTCCTTTTGCCGAAACTTCTAATTAAGCGAAGCTCGTCGTTCGTGTATCTACGATATTTTTGTTTTTTAAGTCGATCGTTGAATTTCTAAAATTAATCTCGCAGAGAAGATGTAAAACGAATAAAAGAGAATTTATTTGTAGCTGGTATCAAATAGGGAAATTAGACGTAGGTGGTCAGCCGCGATGAGATCGTGTTTTCCGTCAAAAGATTTATCGCATTTCGCATTCTAAAAGCAAAACTCGCATTAGACAGACAGAAAATTCGATGCACAAGTATACATGTAGTAACGTATGGATTCTTAGAGTAAGGACAAGTAATGATGGTAGATTTAAAGTTTAGTTTAGTTTAATAAGCGATATTCAATAACAAAAAGAATATAAATAGAGTTTAGTGTAGTTTAAATAAGCGATATTCAATAACAAAAGGACCGACTATAATATCGTCGCACGTCGATTTATACTCTGTGTCCGCTCAACTCACGCACCGCTTCTCAACTGACTCTCTCTGCCCGTTGTAGCATTCTTTTGTCTTTTGCTAGGCCCACCGCACACGTGTTCCGCGGACGCTCGTAGCCAGGGTCACGTAGGCCTTTTCGGCGAAACTATTTATTTGAAAGACCGATAACGCATTGATGGAGCCGACAGCGCCTCGGCTCTCGCGACATTGTCTACAGTTAACTCGATGTTTCTTAGGCCCTTTCCCCCGATACTACATACATATATCTTGAAAATTATTCGTGCGATCAATCGCTGTACAAAAGAACGACGTAAGCACTCGTAGTTATTCCACTGATCGCACCACTGAATCCACCAAGTTTTCTCCTCTTCGATTATACCTAAGAGAACGAGTCGAGAGACCTCGTCCGTTTAAAACTCGTCTAACGAGACTCGGTCGAAAAGTCCACTATTGTAAGAAGCGGCGTGTCATCCGGAAACAGCGGCGACGACGTTGTTTCCCGTGAAACCAGTTTGAAGAAAAAGGAAGAAAAGTGCGGAGGATGGTGAGGCGCGAGTTGAACGGTGTAGAGGGAAGAATCTGCGGTAACGAAGCGAGCTGGCAGCTGGAATGTTGGCTGTGGACAAAAGGAACGGAAAATAGGGACAGACGGATGCGCGTCCTGAACGGCCGAATATGCAAAACACGAAGAATGGCGAAGAACAAGGAGAAGAGAGTGGCGAGTAGCAGCGAGAAGGGAAGAAAGAAGAAGAGCGAGACAAGAATAGAGACAGTGGTAAGGGAAACGATGTCCTGCCGATGATAATAATACGCGTCCCGGAAAATTACATTCTCGTTATTTCTCAACCTGCTGCTCGTTCTTCGAGCTACGATACAGTCGCAGAAAGAGAAGTGGAGCAAAGTGGAGCAGAGAGGGAGATAGATGGAGAGACGGTGGGTATAATGCGTTCGTTCCGAGGTTTGAAACGTCACGAAAACCCGAAACGACGACGGGACGATGGGAAATGAGGCGGCTTTCTCGCTACTCGGCCGGCAAAGAACGAGAAAGTCGTTCCCTCTTCATAATGGTTAAGCAATTTCGTACCGACCATCCTAGCCTCCTTCTCTGCCGAGGTCCTGCTGCATTATTATTTTCCGTATTCCCCGGATTCATCCGTTTTAACGAGTCATTCGCCTGGTTTCATTCGCGAACCGGTCGCCTCTCACTAATAAACGTTTTACGCTGCCGCGTCTCTCCATGGCGTACATTTCCTCATTTTATGCACACCCGAGATCTTACGAACGAATAAATTCCGCTTTACGCCATTGTTCCCCGTTATTGTTACCTCTGCGGACGATTTTTTCGCGTTTTACACTCTCGGTTCTTAATCGTACGAGTCAATTTTTTGTCTCCAAGCGACCAACTTTATTTATATAAGGATATGCACATATTCAAAACTTTTTTACATTCTCTCGAAGCGAAAGTCGTTCGAGAATAATCAAATATAATGTAACCGTATTCTCCGTATTCGTAGAAATGTATCGCAAAATTAATTTTAACAGTTTTGTAGCTTACACGGCGAAACTCCTTCTTACTCGAAAGTTGTCGTTAAGTTGCTAATTTTATATCTGTAATTTTCTGTGCGTAACCACCGACCAGAGATGCTATAACGAAGCTATTAAACTATTTCGAGCATCGGTTCGACCATTTCCTCGCTACACGAAGTTATTCTCGTCGCCTGATTGATACTTTAAAGGGGCAGCAATATGCGTTGTATAAATTTGATTGCACGATCGAACGCGTGACGTTAATTTTATAACATGTGCGTGTAGTCGCGCGTTTTGGTCGCCGTACCTATAAACGTTAAAATTATTAAGCTACGTCGGTAATTAAAAGACGATTCATCGAACGGTAACTACTGGCTGCTCCTGGTATTCCTTCATTAATTCAGCGGACATTTGTGAAAAATACCTAAATTACAGTAAAACGTAGATAGCGATACGATTTCTAATTAGCAAATTACAAAGTCCATTCACATCGAATTTATTTACTTTTATATTGTAGATCACGTGCTTGGCACTATGAGTTTATCTCTTTTTTTCAGGGTAATTGGATGCTGTGACAAGTCTAAATGTTCGTCAGTAAAATTAATCGAACGTTCGAAATACGTCGTAACTGTCGTACAGCCCAAGAGCCGAAGGAACTTTACCATCGAATTATTCCTATCGTTCCTTCCGTTCCGTTCCTTGGTTCTTTTCCCATAAAAGTTGTAGCTGCGCTCTAGGACAAATACACGAATAATTCACGGACTGTCGTTTCAAATCTCGTCCGTTCGTAAAGAGAAACGAAGATTTCTAGTTCAACGAACAACCGTTCGTTTCATCGCGACGTTTCGTTAAAAGATTCCAGAGTAATCACATTCACACTGTGTGCAGCAGCATTCGCTGAATGCAGCAGCCAAATTTTAAACGAACCGGTTGAAACGTCAGAATCGCGAAATGCAGCGAGCATTAATGGTCTACGAGGGTAGAGACTGGTCAGATTCTGTTTCTCTAGCAATTTGTAGAATCGAGGTCGTCAGGATCGGTTGCAGGGGCAAAGAAACACTTTACAAGTATTAAACAAGAAGCTCTTGGCCGTCTCGTCGAGTTTCGCACCGGGTTGCAGAAATGCTCGAAGCCACCAGGAGGAATACTCCTTTTGCCTTGAATTTCTCTTGGATTTCGTTCATCTCTAAAGTGCAACGCGGTACGGTGTTTTGTTTGGAAGGACTCGGCTAATGTAGTGGAAAAGTTGCTACGTTCGAGGATATAATACAGCGATTCTGTGTTCCTTAATGAAAAGTGTCGAATAAAGTTTGAAGATCGAATACGAGTAAGTGGATCGAGCCGTACGCGATCAAATATCGATATAACGCGACGGTATGCCAAAAGTTCGGTCAAAATTTAGCTTTGATCAAAATATTAATAATAAACGATGTTTCTCTCTTTGCAAAATAATCTATCGCGTATCGACTTGCTTCGACAACTTTTATCATTTCATATATATATATATATTCTTAGTCGTGTGAATCAGAAATTTTCATCGATTCTACTCTGCGTTCATTAACGTTTATTTAATATTCAAATGTATTCTGCATTTCGCTTATTTGTACGAGCGAAAGCTGTCGCGTACAGACACGCGTTTCCTCTTTACTTATCCTATCTAGAAGAGAACAAAAAAAATATTGGTTCGACCGGCCAATCGTAAATCATCGAACGTGTCACGAGTTTTCGTCCGATGATAGAATTTCTAGCAGTTTTTCGAATCTCGTTCGGGCATTCGACAGCTTGCGATTAATCGTCGGACCAATTAAACCGTCTGCGAATCGAAGATATGTTTTGCGAGGGACAAGTTATTGCCCGAATGCCGAGGAATTTGGAGGAAACCGAAATGCAAGCGAATAATTTTTAATGACAAGTTGATTCTTTTTCACGCGTTTCCAGTTGACAAAGGGAACGACACTTTTCGGTAATTTACGTACGCGTAAAACATTTCCACGGATACAGATTTATCTCTATAATAAGCTGGACATCGGAAATTCCATAGTTTTTCCTTTACGCTATGAAGCTGTATATTATACACGTACGTAATAATATATGACGTTATTTTCGTAGTGGAGCGCGCATATAAGGCTCGTTTTCAAATCGGTCGCAAATATAGCTAGATGCTTAACGTCCGTTTTCAGGAACCGAATGTACGTCGATGGAAACAAAGGCCACAACTCCATTCAAAATTGAAATTAATTCGTTCCGCACTGCTGATTCTTCGTCAATTTCTCGCATATTGATACAATATCCCAGAGCGGAATTTAAACTCCGTTTGTTCGTCGTATGTCGAACGAATGAAAGTCGAGGATACGGTTGATTTCGTTTATTCCGATGCAATCAGTTCGTAATGTTCCGCTCTTTTCCATCGACGTTTATAGTTTTAATCATCGATTCGTAATATTGGCAACAATAATGAGTCTTCCCACGCAAGATCGTTTAACGAATCGGTGGTTTAGAACGAATTTTAATATTCAAACGAGTTAAATATTTTCACAAAGTCTAACTGAATGCATATATCCCAACTAGCAAAGCTACAAGTATGCGAAAACAAAGCGAATCCCAAATTTTCTATTATCCCAAATTTACGCGATGTAAATTAACGTTCTTGTGAAATCTCTAAGCGAAAATCCTTCGACTCGAGAGAAACGAACGACTGTGCTCCTTTCTAAATTACAAATTCACGCTCTTAGCTTCCTTCGTATCTTTCCCAAGGAAACATAATTAAGAATGTACTCCTCGTCCGAGTTATTCCTCCCCGTTTTCCTAACTCCAACCAATGTTCACTTTACATTCTTGCTTTTGCTAACTCTTCGACTACGATCTTTGTGGTTACTTGCGATCGTTCTCTTATAACTACTCTTACAATCGTTCGATGAATAAAAATTCCTAAAATATCGTCGGAACGGTACGATCCAATGGACGCAGCGGTCCAAGGGACGCTGACAGGGGAAGAAAATCCGCTAGGATTTTACAGAGATTTTCGAAATACAAAAATCGCGCCATCGGTTTTTGGTTGGCTTTGTGAAACGGACTCGCTAAGGGTCGACGAGATAGCAGAGAGAAAACAAAAATGTGCGATCGGGAAAACAGCAGCGGGTGGTAGCCCGCATCGGTCGGGCTTGGAAATCGGCCACACTCGTTACGGATAAATAAATAAAAGAGCGAGTAAAATGTGTCGGCCGTGGGCCCACAGGTGCGTCGTACTGCAACGTTTAACCAACGTCCGGAACGCCATTACGTTTCGAGTTTATGGTGGTGGACCGTTGTAACCGCTGTATCCCGGTCGGCAGCCCGACTACGCCAAAAATATAAGCGCGGTGTCCCGTTATAATTAGCCCTTCGTTGTCGTTGCGTTTAACGTTCTCCTCTCTTCGTTTCTATCGAAGCAGTGTACAGATGGTTTCTACGCTAACGCCGCTACGATTGGCCGTTTAGTTAAGGATTCTTACTTAAGAATCGATATCGATACGCCGAGCTAAGCATGCTCTCCGTAGCGTCTAATCATTTATCGAGAATCAAGAACGTAGTTTACCGTGGCTGCGAAAAGTATCTGTACGTTCTTATTTGTTCCGAAGCCTATTTTTACGAGCTTTTACTCAATTTCACTTTCGTAATATAAAAATTGTCGTATTCGTACGAAAGTACCAGAAAATGGTACGAAATTTCTATAAATATCTCTTTAGAAAACAATATTTCCGAATTCATGCTCGAAAACTTGGATACAGGGCCGTGTTAATTAACGCGGTATCCGGTTAACAATGCCGAGCAAATAAAAAACATCCAAGCAGGGAATTTGCCAATTAGTACCTGGTTATACGAACAATCGCATTTTTATTCGCGTATTTCGCAAATGGCCAAGCTTTCGTCGATTTCTTTCCACGTGACACGTGGACAATTTCTAACGTAATAGTTATCGTCGATCATCCTGGTGTAACGTGTTTGCTTCGCAGTGGAAAGTACCTTCTTCTACATACGCTATGTTACGGCCACGCTATTTTAATGGAAAGCCGCAGCAAAACTTAATTGGTCGGAAGAATTAATCGGAGAACCGAACTCTATAGCTCGGTTTAATGGAAATTGAACGCATAGCTGAAATTCTTACCATATCGTGTGACCATTGGTATCGGCGATGAGGGTAATCTAACGGAACGAAGACGCGACACCGGAAAGTGAAAAATCGTGCGAAAGAATCGCCGAATTCCCATTTTTACGCCGACCTTTCGTTCTTGCGTGTACTCGTTGAATTTGAGCGAATCGTTAACGCGACGAGCAAGGAATGACCAGCCAACAGAAGCAGACAGAGCACTGTACACTTCGTTCTCTCTTTTCTCTCAACCTAAAACGGGTTCTAATTGCTGTGAAAATAACTGGCGCGCCGAGTCCGTACTACCGGACCGCCGCGCCGCGACCAGTCTCTTTGTACGTTGAAATATTTAAAACGTTTCCAATGGTAGAAAACCATCGACGACGTCCGTTTCGTGCAACGTTTCAGTCATTGAACCTTCGCGAACCGGTTGGCCGTATTGTATATTTTTTAAATAATATAACTTGTTCGCCGGTATCGGAAGAGTGCAGACAAAAAAGCAAATAAATACACGCCAATGTCTGAAAACCAGCATACAAACAGAAATACAGGTTTCGTTATAAATTCCCTTTAAAAAGGTCGATCCCTTTTAGCCGGAATTCCAGTTCGTACCATCTTTTTACTTTTTCCCCCGTCGCTGGCTTTTCGCATCGATGCGCATTCTGGTAATCCGACGCGATGCGTTGCGACGCCAGCAACATCGTTATCAGATATGTCAATGACCCGTTCGGACGTTTGATGAGGATCGAATTTATAATATAGGCCGGTATATAGGTAAACGTATTTACATTCAAATAGCAAATTAACGTCAGAACCCGTGGATTAATCTTGCTAAAGAATAGCAATTGTTATGCTCGTTTTTCCCAACACAAATTTTTCATTTCGTCTATTTTTATTTTGCGCGAATGTCGTACGTAACTTTGTGTTTCTTATTCGAACATCGATCGCTGTCCCTCCTTTTTAGAGATCCCGCATTATCATTCTTCGTAATGATCGTTATTTTCACGCATTTACAGCGAAATCGTCGTATATTAAGAACGACGTAACAGGCTCGTTGCCAAAGGGGTCGTGTATCTTCTTCTTGTCAACTATTGTCGTCGCTGGTAATTTACTTGGTACTTACCGTCGCTCGTTACACGCACATTACTAATATCCCAATCTTTCTAACTTTTAACATTGAAAAATGTTGGTCCATTTTTTCCACCACTGAAATCCTCTACCTTGCAAAGTTCAACGCGAATACGATAACGTAACGCTAGTTTTGCTTTCATTCCTTCTTTTCCTATTTTACTCGGTATCCTATGCGATTATATTCCCTGTGATTTTTCACACAGATATATCCAATTTCGGCAGTTTCAACGTTTAATTGAAAGACTTCCGAGAACACGATTGTTCGCGAAACTCGAAACAAAAATCTCAGCTTATCGAGCACAATGGTATCTCGACGCTATTGTTTCAATGATCGTCGAGCGATGTTCGCGGAACATCTTCTTTATAGAGAAATCCGATTTACCATTTCAGTACGTCGAAAGTTCTCGTTAAGGGCCATCGCCGGTAAAAGGACGATCGTTTGCAGAAAGAAAAAATAATAATAAAAGGAAAGAATACTAAGAACGGATTTTCTCCGCGAGAAACAATAATAATATCGAGAGTGGGAGATAAGGATGTCACCAGGATGGATTATCGAGGATATTATTGCGCGTCGCGACGCTTCGTCCTCGCTTCACCAACGACGATTGGCATCATCGTTGGCGTCGTTGCCGCGATACCGATAATGGACGAGCAGGTCGTCGACGTTGGCATCGTTTCGCATACTACGCTTCCTCCCTGCGTGATTTACGCGCGGCACGCGATAATATTCGGCGAGATGCCACGCCATGGCCGATGTTCCAGACATATCCTTTAGGAATTTCAAATAGATCCCACAACCATTCAGTCACTGTATCGCGCAAAGTTTCTCCTTATATAGCGTTCCCTTCGCAAACCTGCGTCATCGTCCATTGTTTGGTCAAAGTTCTTAGCACGTATTTATGATTATTCGTTTCTTATAGAAGACGCAACGACTGCAACGCTTACAACGCTTACCGACCATCTGAAAATACCGCGTGTCGATTCCAAATACACGTTACATTTCGATCGATATTTGTTTCTAGATTAATTGTCCGAATTAAACGTTAACAATATTTAATACAGGTAAACGCTGAATATTCGAAATTGTGTCAGCGACGGGAATTATCGTTCAGGTGGTTCTTCTTGCTGGTACTAATACGTCAAATATTGTTAGCCGATTAAGCAACTCTTCACCGCGAACGATCGTCGACAGAAGGACGACGAATAATCGGCTTTCGCCCGTCACATTTGAAAAAAGGAGAAGCCTACAAATTACCTAGGGAAAGCCGCTCGGCTTAAGGTATTACTCCGTTGCAAATAGCTATTAGCTTATGGTAATCTTGAGCTCGATGTGTTCTTCGATATTTAATCGAAATACCCAATAGGACAGCAATTTAATATTCCCGTTATATTTTACTTGATGTTATCATATGTATATATAGACTATGGATTTTTATGCAAATTTATGCTTTCACGAACAGATTATTGCCAACCAGTTTGAAGATTCTTTTCGTTTCTTCGAGACACGAGGTATCGAATTCTTTTAAAAATCAAAAAGTATCGTAACATCTTTTGCTTTCGATTTTTCATTTTCACGTAAACCGCGCGCAAACACTGTTTTAAATTATCCGTCACAGATTCGTTAGAAAATCGCAACAGTAGCCACTGCGTTAAAAGACTTCGAATAATTCGGTAGCACGAATGAAATTTGCATAATTTCTCGATACTCTCTCAACCGGTAGAAAAGCAAAGGAAATATTTGCGACGCGTCCACTTGCCATATTTCACCATTCTCGCCTCTACACCGATGTGAACCGGTCGGATAACTCTGCCATATTCGTCTCTATTCGATTTTAAAAGCTGGATTCTTCTTGGAACGTTGTGAAACGTGATCTCGAACGCCTGACCAAAGGATCCGCGCGAAGAGAAAGGGAAATCTTCTTGCGTATGGGCAACGAGAATGGTAAAAATCACGGACAAGATTCGATGTTACGCGTACATGTACACGATACGTGTACACGCGTATGTATTTCGGATGCTGACGCTACCATGACCATAGATGATACGACGTGACAGGGGGAACAGGTACGTACGTTTCCTCACGGACAGTAAACCAAACTAACGCGGACATCGATCGAGCTACGGGCACGTGCTCGAAACATTGGCCGCGAAGGTATTCGCGTTACCGAACCACTAACTATAATAGGTGCCTAAATGCGATCTACGATTGTGCTAATGAGTCGTGTATTGTAAGCAAACTTCAAGTTTTTGCAATTATTTTACGAATCGTTTGGAGATTGTTCCGCAAGTTTGTTACAGCTTGATAACGTGACGATACATCGAAGTTAACGCATAATGTCAGCCAAAAGTTTACGACTATTCCGTATTACGTCAAGTCGCGAAGAAGAGTTGAAAAGAGCGTCAGTTTATGAGTTTAGAATTGCCATTCTTTAGGAATCTTTCAAAGCAAAGAATCTACTAAAGCATCGATTTCGAATTGATAAGGCTAGTAGGAGGAAATTTAGATATTATAAAATATTATGGTTTAGTATTATCGCACTGTTATTTGTATTCTTATACATTTTCTATGAATGTTTAAATTTTTATCGTATAGGTGGTCGTATCACTTGTATCGTGTCCGACTCGTCATTGCTTATACTACTTATGCTGTCTTTATCCTGCGTTCTCCATGTTAAGAACTATTCGGTGACATTGTAAAATCGTAGCACAGCATTAGCAACACGTGGCATTCTATCGACATATAATTCTAGTAGCAGCTCGTTTTTAATGTCAACATTTAGAAGAAAATATTTTCAAAACGCCATCTTTCTAACAAATTGACGCATGAAAATAAACTGACTTTGTTACTCTTGAATATGTTTTCACGTAACGTAAAAGAGGGAGAAAGAGAAGCAGAGAGAGAGAGAGAGAGAGAGAGAGAGAGAGAGAACTACGGTGCATAATTGCAGAAGAGCATATGTACCTCAGTGGCGGATAAAATAGGATCACAAGTGCGCGCCGATTACGAAACATTTTCACCGCACCAACTGCAACAACTTCCTATGGAAGGTATGTAATATGTAATTGCTTTTTCATCTTGCACCGAGCATTATCGTTCGTAACATGCTTCAATATTCTATGGAATATTCAAATAGCAGTTACCCTTAGATTATTTAAGTAGCCGTTAAGCCATCGAAATTATGTTAATGCGCTGCGCATGTTAATTGGCTTAACAATTATGGTAACGCGCTCGTTTCACCTGATACGAAGCATTGCACAAATTTTTTATGTTAATTGCACGCCCTGCTCCATGCTGACTCGCGATTAGACGCCATTTCCGCGTTACATACGATTTGCGAGTCCGCCATTTATTAACCGCATCTCCTAACATAGCCATTACACACATTTAACGTTATGATACGGATTTCCGGTTGTCAACGTTTCATTGTCTTTTTTTTTTTTTCAAATGTGTGACACTTTGAAGATCGTGTTTTGCGTAGCAGATAACTAGGGAGTCGGAGTTTCGTAACCCCGTATCTATTGAATAAATTTAACGTTATAAAATTTCTAAAATATTCCGTTAATTTTTGTATCGCAACGAGATCGAACAAGAGAAAGGGCCTGGAAAATAAGAAAGTTAAATAGGTTTTGAATATAAATCAAGAAAATGTTACACGAAGTTACAGATTTTGTAGTTGCGAGTAAGACGAGTAATTTGTAGCGAAACAAACTTTCAAAGTAATGGATACGTCAAAAGTTACAACAAGATATCGAAGGTATGTTTGACTTCTATAGCACGGGAATACTGCGTAAGGGAAAATGGATCGTCCACAGTCGGACGAACTTGGTAGCTGTGCACGTGACAGCAACTACGTCTCTTTACAACTTCCGCGCACTTCATTTTAAAGCCCGATATGAAAAATAAAGTTATTGGCAGGAAATATCAACGTTAAAAGTAGAAACGGTCTCGCAAATAAGGTTTCTTTTTATACATTAACGAAAGACCTATCTTCGTATCCCGAATACCGGTACTAAGAAGAATTTCAACGCTAATAAAACCATCTATAGGTAAAATTCCATCCGCGAGGAAAGTAATATTACGGTGGAAGATATTTAAACATCCCCCACAGTTCTTCGAGCAGCTCCATTTAATTAAATTACAATAATCCACTCAACGCAGAATGGTGTTTTAATTAATTAGACATTGATAATCACCAAAGGCCCTGCTACAGCTAACGCGGTGTACCATTTAATTAATCAGTTTACTAATTTCTGTAAACTACTTCGATCAAGTTTACAAATACTAAGCCGTTGAACGCAACCGAACTTTAACCGAATTAAATCTTTATAGTCGTCGGCGATTAACATGTTTTACTCGTTGACGAAATATTTGCGAAGGAAGGAAATCATCGACTCACGTATCACGGTAATGAGTGACGATCGACACGCTTTAAGCCGCGAAATCGTTAGACAAATCATTAGCGTGAAATCAATTATACAGCCGGATTCGTTTAATTCCAATAAACAGTGGTATGCTATGGGTGGTTTACTGATTACAAATCCACATAATACGATATCCGTGTGCTCCCGCTAATGATACCTACGAATTAAACTAATACACCGCGAATTCGGCAAACGATTAGGCTAAAACGCGTTCGAAGTAGGTCAGTCTATTCCATTCATCGATCGTTACAATCTTATCTATCTCAAGTATATTCGTATATTCTTTCTCGTCTCTCGTTCGTGAAAGAAAGTTCGTTTGCAAGATAATTTCTACAAAAATTAAAACCTAATACCATTACGAGGCGATGAATAAATATTCGATCGTATCAACGATCCGACCAGATGGACGTCACGAAACAGCAAATCGAATCTAATTAACCTCTGTTCGCTCGCTCCATCAACCCTCTGAATTTCGAGTACTCCGGATACGAACGTTTGCTACAAACGACGTCCGATTTAGTATGATTATCACGGCGTACAGAATATTTTGCATACTATCACGGAATATCAATTAGACGATGCACATATACGTGACGCACAAGCGGAGAATATTTCGAATAGCTGTGAGCAACGAACATCTAGTTAGGGAAGATTAGGAGAACAGTCGATCACTGAGAAGATGAAATTGAAAGTTTCATGTCGATATAATTATCCGTCGTCTTTTTATTCTGTCAAATATAATTTTCGTTATTTCGTTGAAAACTCCAGCACTCTAAAGCATACGTAGCATCTTATTTGCGCTAACATACATATTTTCTATGGAACAGCGGAGAAATGGAAACGTCAGGTTATACGTACGTACGCCAGGCACGCAACGAGGCAGTCGTATTACAAGTAATTATAACGTACGATCGAACGAGCGAACAAACGAATCGACGATGTTAATTTCAATTACCCGTTTTAACAGGCGAAACCAGGCCAATCGTGGCAATCTCCACTTTTTAATTTCCCATTATCACTGGACGTGATCGTTATCCCTGTAGCCGACCTCTACGCCTCTCCCGCTCTGTCAAACGCTTAAACGGTGGGAAGAAACGAAATGAAAATTCGCTTTCCAGAGGCTGTTCCCGGATCAAATTCCCGAAATGTAATTCGTCCCGTAATTCGGTACGTAGCTCGGAATAATTGATCACCCGCCCGATCATTGATTACCGTCATATAAACAAGTGGCAGGAATTTCGATCACGTATTCTCTCTGTGCATCTGTATGCGCGTTCGCGATTCTCAACGCGTATACGTACGTTTGTAACGTCGCGTATTTCGGTAATAGCCGGACCGTCCTGGTGTCGCAGTTAATTACGACAGAAAGGATTTCGCTGTGCGCCACCGCCGCGTCGGCCTGCATTTTCTCTTTCCGGACAATTCGACTTGTCCTCCGGCCGTAGAAACACGCGGTCGTCCGCATTTCCTGCACGAAGCGCGCAATTTCACCACGTAACTTCGACGACGCACACCGCCAGTTTTTCTTTCTTTCTCTCTCTTCTCTCTCTTTTTTAATTCTTCCGCTTATTAGCCTCGCTACGTCGCGTCGCGCTGACCGCGCTCCTACACCGCTCTCCCCACTTCCCAGAGTTGCTTTATCCCTTTTGGACTCGACTTGAATAATTTCCGCGCTTTATGGCGGTTTCAGCGGTGCACGTGAATTCTTTCGCCGCACGCTGCCGAGTATCGGACCAGTAGTTGCGGTTTTCGCTATTTCGTGGAACGTCCGAGTGCTAGCTGAGTTTTTAACGAATTTAAGTTTGGTTTACTCCGGTTGTAATTAAACGTTATGAAATATTCGAAGGAGAATCGGTCCCAAGATTCGTAAGATTTTCGCTCCTATCGCGGAACGTTCGAATAGTTATTTCGATTATTTTTTCGTACTCGATTGTTTCGTCTTTCGAAACGAATTTAAATAATTTCTCTGCCCCTTTTTCCAATATTTTTGTTACGCGTATACGAACCTTTTTCTGGCGAAAGAATATTTCGTTAAACTCCTTTATCCGTTTTTCTGAAACGATTTATTTTGCTTTGAGAAAATTCCAACAATTAATCTTCCTTCGATATCGTCCCGTCGAATATGCATGAAAACTTTATATGGAATTTCCGACTAAATCTTTTTTATTTACCAACGTGTGCCACGTCTCTTCATTATCCTAGCTAATTCGATCTTAATCGATTTCATACCGTGAAATATTTCAAGCAAGCGTTTTACCCCAAATTGATGTTGGCGATTCTTCTAAATATACAAATTTCGTACGAATTCACAGAATTTGTTATTGTTCGGTGTACGCTTGCAATTAATTGTTACATTGATTGATCGAACCATTAAATTATACGAATTAGATGACGAGGCACACCTCTTGCTAAATTGATCGTTTAATATTTATGTCAAGGTATACGTGGGGCAGAAATTTTTTAGATACGATCACGATCTTTCGTGCTCTTCGCGGAATATTTTCTCACCGTTCGTTAAATATATGCTACGGAAGTCGAGGAAAACCGAAGATCCTGATTATATCAAAGATTTTCTAGGTATCGGATAACGATAACTCTAACCGTCGTACGACAGATTTTCAACTAAAAGATAAAAGAGAAAATAATTCTAACAGGCGAAAGCCGTAATCGGCGATTAGCGCGAAACACGATGAATCCTCGGATGTCCTTTGAACCGGACGTCTTCCGGCGTGTCATAGCCGATGCGCTTGAATCGTTAAACGATTTCTACGATATCCTTCCATGGACTTTCGACGTTCACGCGCAAAGAATCTGACAAGCAACTTGAATGGACACGCGAAGAAACTCGGTTTCGCAACGCTGCTAAAATGCCAGAGCCATAGCTTCTTTCTTTTTTCACAACGTGCGTCCTTCGAGACTTTAAATCCGCGTCGTCCTTTCGCGAAACGTCAGCTCGATAACTTTTCCTTTCCACCTTACTTTAGAATTTTATCTTTTTATCTTTAAAGAATTTTATCTATTTTAAAATGCCTTTTCGTTATAAACTTACCTGTTTATTACGACCAACAACGTCTAAGCTTATGCTTTTGGGGGGAAAATAAAAATCTGTAAAAATATCTTTTAGCCGTTAAACGTATTTACATTACGTTTATCGGTACCGCATCGTAAAAACGTTAATTGTCGTGTACTTCGTCCGCTATGAGTTGCAAAAACTTGACGAGCTACTTTTTATCTACCTAAAATCTAGAACGATAACACGTTAGAACGATGCGTTGCAGCTTACGTTGGGAATTATTTATGGTGCCAATGAAAACCCTTGATGATGAATATGCTGTTCTTTTCGCGCGGGTAAATAGGGATAAATAGGAAGCAATAGCAGCGGGACCAAAGCGTAGCAAAGAAGGAAAGACTGGCAGAAAACGTGAAAGAAGGTCATTAGTAAAATAAGATAACAACGTAGACGTTGTTGCACGATCAAGATGAATGACTGTTACGAACAATATTTTTGCTTAAGAGATAATTCTGTTTTCGCGCGTAGCTCGATAATCTGTTCGACTATGTTATTTCAAAACATATTCTAATTAATTGTAACTAACATTCGTTTATTTTAGCGACGTTCGAATATTTTAATTTAGCTTAGAAAAATTTCACTGCAAATGACCTATAATCGATACCTTAGGGACGTATTGCACGTGTTTCCAATCAAATTGTAACTACGTTTTTTTTATTAATGCTATTGTTTCATCGTTATTGATTGCTAAAATAAAATGAACGACAAAATATTGTCATACCAACGATGGTACATCATATTCCAAATGATTTGAAATTTGTGAAATTAACGTTCTGCGTTCCACGTAATCGATCTCGCGTGATATTACTTTTCATCAACAGCGTGGAACATTCCCACGAAACTCTGCGACAAGAGAAAAAAGAAAAAAAGAAAAAACAAAGAAGAAGAAAAGGAATCGTAGAAACGAAGAAAATTTGAGCGCGTTCTTTCGCGTTTCTCCGCGATTTTCCGCGATTTTCCGCGCGCGAAAATACCAGGCTCGATACTCTTTTATCGTATCAGGTCGTCGTTCGTTCCGAAATATTTCAAACCCGGCTGATCGAACCTGTGCCTTCTCTTTTCCCCGAAACACAGGCAAGCCTGTTTTAATTAAACTGTATATGTCGTCGGTCGAATAAATTCAATCCCACTGGTTTATCTAGGACCGTGACCCACATTGTTCTCGACGGTGTCTGCACCCTTGCTTTCGTTTTTTCCCCCCTGCCTTTTGTTAGCTCTTTTTATTATTTTATTATGCCCTTGATACGTATGATCGGCGATCGACGCGAATAAACTGGTGGAAAAGCGTCGACAGACGCGAACCCTGAATCTACGCGCAACTTGATCTACTCGTTATATAATTTTACGATCGACGAATGAATTTTACGAATATGTTGTACAATCTTTTATGAATTTTGTCGCGAAGCAAAACAGAGATTACCGGAAAATGTTACAACAACTGGTGTATGCCTCGCGTGTAAAAGCTAGTAAGCTTTACGATAAATAGAAATATCACTACGAGTATTAGTTAACTAGGATTTCGTAACACCTTCGAAAAGCTTCGTTGATTTCGAGATAGTTCACCCAAATTATTGAGAAGTGGTTCCGTCCCTTTGTCCCAACAATTCTTTCAATGTTAAATATTCTAACGATAATACATACTGGCTCGATGATTGAATTTCGATATTTTTAAAAAATTGTCTATTTAAATCCAAAAACTAACGGAGAAAATTCTAAAATTTGTACGCGAAATTTCTAAATCGATGAATATCGTCGCGTGTTTCGAATAAAAGCAAAGGCCGTGAAGAATTTTGGCTGACGGTTCGAACGTTTGAACAACGAAAAGAAATTCAATCGAAATATTACGCGATTGGAGCGACCATTCGATGCGCTTCTTCGAACGAATTACCGATTGCACGCTGCGGCGCGCCAGTTATCCTACGGTCGAAAGGTTCATTCGTCGACGAAACATTCGCTCCATCGTTTATACGTTGCTCTCTTGCGCGATAAAGTTCGTTGCGTTCCCCAGTGACGAATCGTTCTGTCCAATCTGTACCCAATCAAAGATTTAACGATGCTGTACGAGTGAAACATAAAACTATAGACCGTACTATACGTTTCATCCTGTATAAGTGTCGAAGCATTCGATGCCCCAGATTCTAAGCTATAGCTGCTCGGAAACTCGATAATTTTGTTAGCTTGGATAGAAAATTGCGAAAATTTCTACGCGGATGCACCCATATAAAGCATGTAGCACTTACATTTTACAAAACGTGACACTTTTCAGTGGCTGCGATCGTATTATTCGCGCGAAAAATTCATTTTTTTTCGTAGTACGTGCTTTGTACTTTCGTTTCTAACAGATTAATTACTAAAATACAGTTTTTCCTCTGAATAAGCAACTCGCGATCCTCTCTTTTCTAGTTGAACTCGCCGACAGAACGAGAGATCCGAGAAGGAGCAAGAGGTTGGTGAAAGCGAGAAGCCATAAATTTTTGTGGTCGAACGAACAGTCGTGAACATAATTTAACAGAAGACGAATAGAATACGTGTAATGCTTTTTCTGGTGTCAGCGATCCTCGCGCGTTATACGCTACTCGGCCGATCACTTTGCGATCTGCCGCCATTCTCTTTCCTCCCGTTCGAGAACAAAGTCAAGCCGAATAGCGTATTCGTCTCGCAATAACCAACTGTACGGTCTCGAGCGTGTTGCTTATTTCTAGCAAAGGCTGTACGGATAGGGTCGTTATTTACAAGTTTACCTCTTTATACGTATTTGGATATATATGTGTTCAACGGATTGAGTTCCACACATATTCAAAAATCATGAAAATCATCGTTGAGGAGTAAAGCTGCAAGTACGTAATTAGCAAATATAGCTGTCATTTTATACAGTACACGTTAGAAAAAAGAAGAGTAGTATCCGTTGATGTAACAAAAATCAAGCAGCGGTTTATGTGGTGAAATATAAAACGGAGCGTGAGTGATCCTTTCCACGAATCAATTTCTCGTTGCTCTTCACCGCCAGTGGACAAATTGTGTAGTGAAAAGAAAAGAATGCACGAACCCAACAAAGAGGAACAAGTAGCAAAAGGACGTGAATCGATACGAAGATTCGGTCTTGTCCATGCACAGTTGGATAGTCAGAAACGTCCGTGAAACGAGTTGCCAACGTTCAGCAGCTTTGACTGCACTTTTTCTGGGTAAAAGCGAGCTGCTTACCGATCGTTTAAATTTCGGATCACTGGTTCGGAAATAGAGACCCTGTATGCCATTAAAACTATACGGCCTTTCAGATCGGTCCACTTTTCTCCTTACGCTCGGTTCTCGTCGATCCGTCTTTGCCCTCTTTCCAAGGCAAAGCTTCCTTGACTTTTCGCGAGATTCCAATTAATGATTCCAACAGAGAGGAGCCAATGCATGTCCATTCATCGAGCTGTTGCTATTGTCTTCCAAGTGGTATAACTTTGAGCTCGAAAGCGGTGTATAAAGATCGGAGAAGTTTGGCCCATAGTTTAGGGAGAATGATAGTATTTTAAAGAAAATTCTCGATAGAGCCAAGTAACTGGTTCGAGTCTTTTAACCTCTCTCTCTCTCTCTCTCTCTCTCTCTCTCTCTCTCGCTTGCTCTTTGAGTGTTTAGTAATGCATGAAACATTCAAAATGTAATGCCTAAGTTAAACAAGAAAAAAGTAAATCGCGTAGTTGGAAGTCAAGTTACAGAAAAAAAGCAAACTAATATTATTCAAACTGTGATTGTCAATTGTGATGTATTTGTCATTTGAAAATACGTCGCTTAAGAGTTTGAAATATTGTAAAAGAGGGTAGTGAGAAAAATTTATAGCGGCACATGAGTCGTGGGACGATGCGGATCGAGAGCGACTCGTGTTGTTGTTGTGCCTCGGAACACGGGCACAGCCTTGACGCACGAAACATAACGATAGATAAACTCCGGATAAAACAAAGTCACCGTTATGGGCAATCGTCGATCTAAGACAAATTCAAATTTTCCGACTCCCCCGACCAGTATAAATAAACGGACGCGATCGCGAGCGAACAGTTATTATCCGAGTTACAGTTCCAGTTAACACACGAGTTATTTGTCCGAGTTATTATCTGCGATTAACGGAGTGTACGAGTTATCAAGTTATCCGCGAGCGATCATATTCTATCTTTGCGATCACATTTGTACGAGCGTCGGCGGTATTTATATTTATTCGTATTTATTTTATTTATTCCAAATATATTCGACGGGTCGCAGCAACAATTTCTCGTTATTCTACATTATTGATCCTCGCACAATCCACTACGAATTGAAATCTACGTGGGACACATACGTATATAGCTATTTAAGTTCAAGTCGTGAAAAACATCTTTTTTCCATCGCGTTTCGTTACCCTACTAAGAATATTAAACTCCTTACATCTTTATAGGGCTCGAAATCAATTTCGCGGCCTTTCGTCCCGACCACGCAGAATTTCTGTTAGCCTATACCAGGATATTTCCCGATACACGTCTGGAATGAAAAAAGTCCATCGACGGGAATATTCTTTTCACGACCCCATGGGATTAATAGAATAACTGCGCTACCTCAAAGAAATCCTACATCCTGCTCTACGAAGCAGAAAAATCGTGCGCCTGTCGGATGCGAAAGCAAGCCATTTTTATCGATTCAGGACATTTTCTGCTCTAACTTCTCGCTACAAAACTGACATTCAGCACATTTTTTATTTATGATAAAAAATATGTGTAAAATTTCAATATTGCTGTGAAAATCTGTGCGAAGAACAAAAGGTACGTGTAAATCTTCATTTATGTATTATAATCTTCTTCGATAGGATTGTTCTGTTTTCAAGAAAAGGAAAGCAAAACACACGACCCATATTCGATACGTTTGGAAGCAGGAAAGCTCTAGAGAATCTAAAGGGCGGATTTATTCAAGACCACTGCTCGTCTCGTATCAACGTGTATGCGACAGTTAATAAAAACGATGCCGTTGCATGACGCGGAAAAATGGTAAACTCGGGTGCATGGGACGATAATACGCTGTAGACTTTCGTCGTTGCGGTCGAATGAATATTCACGAACGAACGCTTGGGCAGATTTTCGAGAACAATAATTACAGGATCGCGGTTGTTACGTATGTCGAAATTATGATTTCCGATAATGGGAATATTCGGTAGGAAATATCGAACGTTAACGCATGCATTGAAAATCGTTATAAATGGCTGTAACTGACCTTTTAAAGTGGTCGTAAACCAAAGTTTGTAAAAGCTGCTAATTGCTGATACAATTATCCTTCTACAGCGGATTATTATTAACGCGAAGGGTCATGAATCGAACGTTAAAATCTGTGCTAGCGATATCGCTGGTAACGCACACCTACATTGATTATTTATTTATTTATATTCTGTTAACCTAATCGTTTCATTTATAATGTTCCTTCAGCCAATTTACGTTAGCGAATTCCATTCCATCTTCGATTTACATCGTCGTTATGAAAACCAAGTCCAACGATTTCGACTACTTTTCTCATAGAATAAAGTATTTCTTTCTTTAAATTATACAACTTCTTTATTATCCTTGACCAAACCGACGATTACCTATTTCACTTATTTCTTTCAGTAACGCAACGTTTGCGTAATTTTTACACGTTCTTTGACCGCTTGATTCTTGCTGGATTAAATCGTTAGGTTTGATCTAAGCTCGCTGCGTTTCTCCTTATTTTCTTCCCTCTCAAAGTCGTAGTTTTTGTACGAGGAAATGAAATAACCACTGGTTCGGTAAACCAGTCACGGAGTCACAGTTGATTTAAATCCATTTGGGTAAACTCAGAAATAATTCGGTAAGAATATTTCATGGCCAATATTTCATGAAAATACCCAATACGGTTTTTACGAAACTTTACCGAACGTACATGTTTTCTCGTCTTTGTATTTATCTTGCGAATTTGTTTTCACGGAATGGCTCTCGTGTTTGTTGATGTTTTACCGTATCCTCGTATCTTCCAGTCTGCCGTTTTTCTTATTTTCTTTTAGAGTGGACATCGACGAGTTTCTCGAGAAGGCATTACCGTGCCGCGAACGTGTATTCGCTTTTACAAGCTTTCTGTTAGAAAAGCGTGTTTCCTCGGAAGAAAGAATCGCCTTTTTTCGGCATTCATTCGGCCAAGCTAAAATTCTTCTACGCCATTTTAACCTCTAAAATACCTTTCATCTCTACATTCACGATCAATCCGCGATCAATACTTGACAATTATTGTTCTATTATCCATCTTGTGCGAAAACTTTGCTTTATACCATACTTTAGATTCTCTGATACATTTATTAAAAAGAATAAAGGGCAAACGATACGATACATCATAAAGTTATCAACGATGTAAATTGAAAACATTTATTACGCCGAGGCTTATAAATGCCACTATTCTATCGCAGACTTTTATTGAGTCAACTACGTTTCATGGAACCTTTGTACGCATCTCTTTCTCTCTCTCTCTCTCTCTTTCTCTCTTGTTTACGCAATAATGTCCCCGCTGGAATATCGTACGTAAACTACTGTCCCACTCTCGAGGATGGTTTACAGGCAAGTAACCTATAAAAAAGCAAGATATATTTTACGAGCAGCGTGAATACTTTCAGCGGAAAAATAAAAACGCTCTGCCGTTGAAAAAGGATCGATATTACGGGATAAGAGTTAACGCCATTTATACAGTTTCTATATCCTTTCTCCTTGTCCCATAAAAAATATTTGCCAATCTTTGTGCTCCGTTACTCCTCTTCATCCGCCATTCCCCTCTCCTATGCATTTGGTTAAAAAATTTTGCATCCTCGACAACTTTTCCACTCTTTGCCGTTTTTTCGTTCCATTTATCCGGACAAAATTCATAAAAAAGAAGGAAAACGAGAGTAGATGGACTGGGTAGCTCGATAATCTTCCTTTTATCTAACCGGAGATTTTCTCAAAATGTTTTGCAGTTCGATCGCGAGACTTTTGCGAGACACCTTCGCCACCACAGCTTTCTTTCCTTTCATCTTAAATTCGATTTAGCGGACGACCCGACGACGATACGGCGTCTCGCTAGATGTTTCGCCGTTGTTTCCAATCTTCCCGTTCCCGCTTTCTGTTGCTCTTTATTGTCGCGAATCGCGGAACGTTAGCACATTTCGATATTTCGTGCTCGAGACCGTAAAAAAATCGACGCTGAATTGAATTTCGATCGGCCCGGCACGCCGCGCGCGCTTTTTTCCTCCGGCTCGATCGAGGATCATTTTTCCGGTTCTTTTGTCGGGATTTAGTCGACGAGGTCCGATTTTTGCTTCTGCCTGCAGCTTCCAAAATTTTTTCCATCGATACCCCCTCGCTCGTTCTTTTGTTCCAACCTCTTCTCTCACACCGTTTTCTTTTTTTCAACTGTTCGATCGAGGCAAGAAAGAAAGGAAAAAAAGAAAATTCTTCTCGTGGAATGGTGATTGCTGCTAGACCGGTGTACTCGCTCGAGCAAACTCCACCGGGGAATATCGCGCTTTTAACGCGATTTATCTTTCGAGGTTGAACACGTTTAACGAGTTTTAACTCCGCTTCGCGACTCGCTATTCTAAGCCATTTTTCCGGACGTAACTTTCGGTCGGTGGAAGCGGCGCAATGCGGCATTTCCTGTTTCAACGAAACCTATTGCGATTTGCAAAGATTAAATTTATTCAATGGAATCTATCGACGTGCTTTCGAGCTCGTTACCTGAACCGATATACCGTGCGTGAAATTTTTAGATACACGTACAGTGGACAAGATTATTGTTCGTTGATCGCGACTAAAATCGCTTTCGTTCGTCTTTCGAAGACGATCAAAATTAGAGATAAGGAACAATACGATGTAAGTTCTCCAAGAACAGTTTTCCTATTCTTCTTTCTCTAAAATTACGACTATAGGCATTTGATAATTTCGGTAAGCCCTGATGTTTTTAGACTAATGGTCAGAGATCTAAGAAGAGTGTTTTTAGAAATGCAAGAAAACCGGTCGTTTAACTTTTAAGAAAGAAGAAATAGTATTCATACAATACAGCAATAAAGAAGTTGGCCTACTGAAACACGCTTTCCTCGACCTATCTACGTTTACGACATGGAATGTATGCAACAGGCAGTAAACGCGCTAAAAGTTAACTAAAATCAGCATGCTATCTTTTATTACGACGTCCTGTAAGTTTCAGAAGTTTCAGCAATATTCAATTTTTACACGACGTATTTGCAACGAGAAATACGGCGAAAAAGTCCACAGAACGATCATCGATACTGCCTTTGAATCAACTATAATAGTTGTTTTTACATGTGCAGACCGTAATTCGTATTCTTTAAACGAAGAAAAAGAGGTCTCTATCCTGCACGCGGAATCGCAACAACGGACGAACGAGATAACAGGGCAATTGCATTACCGAGCCGCAGATACGTGATCGTTTAATAAAACTCAGCCATTTACCATCTCCGTGTTGTACTTGCTAATTATCTTTTACCAGCGGTTTGGTCGCATTCGCGGCGTCGAACGAATCGATTCGCGAAACTTGCAAGTTTTTCGATCGCTTGATCCAGCGAGCAAACTAATACGTTTTTGCCGTGACGGAATCACCCTGACTGGGAATAACGATAGAAGAGATACGCTGACTCTGCGGCGTGTCTTTCGGTTAGAGATGGATCTTAAGGAGGAAAATTGGAGGAAAGTTTGCCTATGCAAATGTGAATACAATTACCGTTGTTTCTTCTATCAATCGTTGAGATAATTCTCAAGAGTCTGGTTTGAAATGGATTAATTATTATTAAACGTAGCAGCAAGTTGGTTCGTGTTGCGTAACAAATGTCGTTTAGGAAATAAAAGATACCGAAGAATGTAACTTGTTTAAAAATATAAAATTCTAATTAATCGTAAAGTAAGTTTGTTCGATGATTTCCTTGTTATTTCGAGATTAATATTGCAAAAAAAAAAAAAGAAAAATTATATATATAAACGAAAAGAATCGTAGAACGTTTTACGATATTAAAGTGGCTAGAAAAAGATCTCATCGAAGAGCGACGTTTATCGTGCCATAACTTACCGTGTATTTGTTAGAGTTTTTCTAACGTATAGTGTTATATAAAATGCATGGAATGAGATCTGGATCAACGGAACTGCTTTACAAGTCCTCTTACCTACCATAGCCTTTTGCTTCCAGTAGCACAGCTAGCACGATCAAAGCAGGTAACATCGAATAACTCTAAATAATTAGATAGATCGGCAAACACCTCTTCACCCATCCTAAGCTACTTGGTTAGAGGATAGATTCCGCGACTCTTAACCAAATCGTCTGTCAAGCTTGTTCAATTTCGTTCTCCATCTTCGGTCAAAGTACATTAGCAGCTTAAAACATTTTAAATATTTTAATATTCGACTTCGTACGACGCGGTGACTCCAAATCGTCGTGCTACGAAGTGTCGGCGATACGACCGTTTAGAATTTAGAAAATGCGTGAGGTTCTGGTAGCACGCGATCCGACGTCGCACTGCCAAAGAATAGAGACGCTGCACCGCGAAGCGAGGCAGACAGCCATGCCTTTTGGTACGTGGACGGTGACTCTGTAACTGTGAGAGACGACGCTCGATCTTTGCCACTCAGTATCTTGACGAAAAATAAATCTCGAGTAAGAAAATGCAGAGTTCGAACGCCTGGGACGATCAAAAAGCGACCTTCGTTATCGAAGACCTCGAGGCCGCATAAATTTTAAGCCCTCCTTCGTACGGTGTGTTGTATGCCGGGCCCTGACGTTCTGCGATTAGGACGCCTGGTATTTTCCGCTATTCTTTGTACAATCGTCGATCTGAACGAAAGTCCAAGTAAAACCACGCGAGTTCGACATTTCTACAGATATTACTCGGCTTTAGTATTTTCTTATGCCGACAGTGTGATTGTTTTCCTAACGCAAAAACTTCGATGTATCAAACAGTCCTTTGGAACGAATCTCGAAGATAAAAAGTTTCATCGAAAGACGAAACGTATACTTTGTGATCTTGACACATTCGTCAAATGTCAATTAATGGCAAACGATATGCTTCGTCCGTGAAGCAGTGGTATAATTCTAAAGTTACAGTTGTACAGTTACTCTGCATATTTTTTCAAAGGTGACGACAGTTGTCATCTTTGGCGCGTTACTCTGTAAAGTTGAATTTCTGTCGTTATACTTCTTCAACTTCGAAGACGTTTCGTACAACAACGTTTTGCAGGGGCCTTTATAACTAGTTACCAAAGTTCCTTTAAATCGGAGAACGCGATGCCCGGTACCAGTAACCGATAGTCAGCGAACTTATATAGATCTGCTGACATTGTCTTGCTTCTTTTAACAAATAATAATCGCCCTAACATTTACTTTCCTCTTTTTGTGTATGCGCGTGCCCTTTACTCGATTTAAATGTTAATTGGCCCGAGAGTTTGTTAATTCGTTTTCCCTTTTCGTTATAACGAAACGTTATTAAAAATAGTAAACACGAGGGAAACAATCGAGTTGAATATATTTCCCACTCTCCTTTCCCTGTAATTCCTCGTTTTGTCGTATCTTGCGATCCCAATCAGTTCGTTACAACGATTCAAATGTACTGATAAGCGTTTAATAAAACGTATTTTCGCTTATGCTAGCATATCGGACAGATTCGACTATCTAAGCTGATATGTACAGAGTTGCACAGCTGATGTAACGAACGTGAAATTTAAAGATGGCGGAATCGATCCGCGAAGAAAAACTAAGAGCCAAATTATAATAAATTACATACGCAACTGCGAGAAGGACGATGTCTTGTTACCATCCGCGTGTAGAAACAGTCGCTCGTTTATCTTCCACGACAAATTAAGTCTAATTACTAGGGTATGATCGCGCGTAATTACGTTATGTTTCGTCGTTGCTTAATTAACGTAAGTTGGTTCGTGGGATTCGCGATATTCCTAACATCCGCGCCAGTCGAGAAACATTTATTCTCGAGTAAATTAAAGTTATCCGTAAATCGCGTCGAGTAACGAACACTCTTGTGAAACGGAAAGCGGAAAGTTGACGTACGAAGGAAATTTCGAGAAGAGGCAGGGGACAAAATTGGAAGAAAACGATATCTACTTCCCGCGTAAACAGCTCTTTGCACGACCACGTACCAACTTTCAAGATTTTACCAAGTTTCGTCTACACGTAATAAACGCAAACAGGAAGTAAATTAATTAGCAGTCAAATATTTTCGTCGGTTAAGATGCACCTTAAGATGAAGTAGAGAAAGTAACTTTAACGATATTATTTGTGTCGTATACGATGGATTCCGTATGTATCGAGACTTAACGAATAACAATTACTTGTGCTGATTTTAAACTTTGTTAACGATATTGCATATTATCGTACATATAAACGTATTCAGGATGTAAAACTTACCACGAACACGAGATGGAACGTTGGTCCGACGTTAGAGACAGCCTAGAACAAAAAGAATTTCTTTTATACAATATTTGAAGAACAGAGGATCGTAAACTTTTATAAAAATTGTAAACTTGTGTAAAATAATCGCTATTTCTACGGTCCACCGCGCTTATTCGTATAATAATTCCCATAAGCGCTGATTACGAGATATCGAGATTATTTGACAGTTTCGGTGATTTACACATTCGGCTAAGCATTAAATTAATAGCTTCTTGCTATTTATTTCAAATTTACCAACGTTACTACTATTTGAAACACTCGCGATACCTCAAACGTCGTTGCTATTTACGTTTATGTTATTTAAGCAACGAAACTAAACGTTTCTAGGCTTTCTCTGTCATTTGTTAACAAGTTTTTTAGAAATGTCTAGCCACGGTAGCGTGTAGAGCGTTAAGAGTATAAATTCGTGGCTGGCGAAAGAAGGGTAAAGGATGAAGATGGCGGAGAACGGGAAGAGAGGTGCGAATTTACGAGACAGGTACGCGGATGGTTCCACGTGCTCTGCTTTCATCTGGAGCAACAACAATTCCGGGGATCCGGTATGCTGGACCTCTCGTCACTTCCAGACAAACAGTTTCGGTAGTTTCGCAGCTCGTTCACGCGGTATGCGTGCTAGCTAGCGTTCTTGCACACCGGAACGCACCAGATAACGCTGACCTGAAAAACTATGCAGCCCGCCATAGATCGTCATTATCTCGAGGAACAGCCGGGAAAAGGGACCAGGGAGAACAGGATGCATTTGTCCCGTTCTTTCCGGAGGACGCGAGAACCGTGTATCTGTTTCGGTGGAAGAGCGTTGCTTGAATATGCGGGATGAACCTGTACATATGCACACGCGTACCAAATACGTCAGAAGGTTCTGCGAGCAGAGTGCATAGGCGCCGGATCCGATCCATTTATCTTAGATATTCCGGTTTTAGACTATCTTCAAGGCGAGTTTTATGGCAACGAAGAGAAAGGACGATATCGGTTTCAATGGGATCTAAGTAATCGAGATACGCCGCTTACCGGCATAAAATCAATAATTCCACGACATTTTTTCTCGCAACGTTAAATCGTAAAAGATATTGTATTTAAAGCTAGCAGTCGTATATCGACGGACCACGGAAACGATGAAGCTTTCGACGGGATACATACATATATGCACGATCGAGTTATTCTTTCTTTGAATTATAGTTCGAATAATACATCGTATTTGCCATGCATACGGGTACGAGAATTCTCACATATTTTATACGTATTTTCTAACTGATCAAAAATAACAACCTACTATACGCGAACCGTTCAAGTGGATTTTGTTATCAAGAAAAATAAATGAAACGATACCGAGCAATGAACTTCGAACGGATTAACAAGTACCAATAGCGTTCTCGTAGCATTCTAGTAGCCGCAAATTTATTGAATAAAATTCGTTGTTTTCACCTTAATCGAACGATTTTCAATTTAATCAAACGAATGTAAATGTAATAAATGCGATACAAAAAATTATCTGTATTTTTGCAACCACCGTGCAATAATTTTGTACCTTCTATTTGCACCCCATGCATTTTAACTCTTTGTGCATATAGATTCGATATTTATTTTCTAGAAAGCAAGAACATATAGAAACATTTGCATCGCATGCATAAAGACGCGTATAAAATCGCAAAGTACTACAAAGCGCGACGGGGGATGATGTAAATTATCGGAGGGCGAATCTTCGAAAATCGACGTGATAGAAAATACCGCGCGACCGGTTAAAAACCGAGACACAGGGAAACCAGAGATAAAAGAAGACGGCGATGAGAAGACGAGAAGGAATCGTTCGATTCTTTCAAAGTCGTTTAGCAAATACACTTTCGAGCTTTACTTTGCCCTCGTTCGAAGAGCTGCCTCTCGCCGGATTGCGAGACGAGGCCAGAGGAAAGAGATCGAAACGGGCTCGCCACTTTGCTCAACGAATTTTCTACCGTACGGCGAGTAGTCGTTTCTCATTGTCCGTGCACGCAACTTCGATCCACGCTAGATTTTGCACGCTTACGACCATTGCTGGGAAACGTCTCTCGAGCAATACCATCTAAAGAACCGGAGGAAAAGTATTTCCTCCAATTCGTAGTTGTTCGCGTTTTAGTTTGCCGGGTTGCTCTTTAGGAGATAAACCCAAGTGTATTCAGGAGACTAGCGTAAAGAAATGAAATTATTGTTCGACGGTTGGATTGTGTTGGATCGCGAATGACTTGTAAATTTTTAAAGCACCTGATCGTTATCGTGTGAATCTTGAAATTTCAATTATCACAGATGATAGAAGTAGATTTTCGTAGAAGTAGAACGTTGAAACGGATAATCATTCTATTCTGTTTCCTAATTTTTTAATTGCTTCAACGATCTTGCTTTGCTCTGTAGATTAAAACTACGTTCTTGAAATTAACACTACCCTTTTATTATAAAGGGTTTGTTCCGAAAAACAGTCGAAATACAAAGAAATTCAATTTAGCGTCGTTCCATGTTTCCGGACACCGGTAATAAAATGTACAATTATCTTATAAAAATTTGTTCCTCTGTAGAACATCGTTTTAAATCTGCTTTAACGTTTGCATTTTTAATTACAACTCTGAAATTATTTTAAAAACTTTTATATTTCATAAAAACTGAATAAGAAAAGACTAAACTTTCGTCCCAAAATTTTGTCGCTCCGTTGAACTGCTCTTTACGATTACGCTCTCCCTAATCCTCATTTTTCCACAATTACGCACTTCTTCCTCGTTATTTCCATATCTCGTATTTCCCATTTAAATGATAAACAGCCTTAGCTACCGAAAACAGCGGTTTTAAACGAACGCGCATAAATAACGCAATGGTTTCTGCGATTCCGGTGAGCGAGAATACGAGAAGAGAGGGAAAAACCACGAATCGCTATGTACGTGTACGAGACATCAGAGCAACTCCAAACACGCGGTTTCGTTCGCTTGTACTTTCGTAAATGTGCCTGCCAGAATTTCTGTCGCGTTTCTTCGAATCCATGCACAGTGCAGAGATTGTTGTTGCGGCGTTTCACGTCAAGGATGCTCGCAGTTCGGAGCTTAGATGGAAGGAAACAGAAAGTCACGAAAAGCTTTGTTTGCTTTTATCTGAACTTTGCGAAACGAGAAAATCAATTGCAAGTTGCAAATAGCAAAAGTATCTAAAGTCGCGGAGAAAAATAAATCGGCATTATATATCCGTATAGTGCGTAGTTTATTTATTAAATAATTGAAATTAACATCTACATTTTTGTTGAAATAAACCGTATTTGAAGAATTTCATTGATATCCATTTCCACTGGCTGATCTATCACTTATTTTTCCTTCCAACTGTGAATTTCAACACAATCTGTTTCAACAATAGAGAATTCTAGAAATTGCAGTTATGTTTCAAATTCTTGATAGTTCAGGGTATTGAAACATAAAATGTTTCGATAAATATATCGTAAAGTATTGCGCCGAAAGAAAACAGATTAATAATTCTTCGTGGTAATATTGCTGAATTAATTATTGAGATAGAGTGATTGGATCCGTTAAAGTATAATTTTTATATTTAGCCACCCGTGCACGTTGCGATTCATGTTAGGATATAAACGGATGCTCGTTTAGGTACAACTACGGCTTCATTTATCATTCTCTTTTCTCGTTCACTTACATTCATTCGATTAACTATAGCTCCCTGCAGTAAAGGAAAACGATTATAACTTGAGGAAGGAAGGTCTCTTTACGCGTAACTGCCTCTATTCGCTACTCATCCATTTTTTAGTTATATCTGTCGTAATAAGATCGTAATTTATGTCGAACTTAATGAAACTTGGATAAATTGAAAAAAAACTAATAAAAAAAATATATGCCATAAATAAAAGCAATCAGGACCGAATAAACACGATAATCAAAATTTATACGACTAATTTTTAAACCAAAGTGTAATTCAATGAATGTTCTTCGTTTGCACAAAAAAATGCAGAAATAATATTTGTATTTCTTTTTCCCCGATATTGTTATTTTCGAGATAAATTATATCGTAACCTGTGATAAATGCCCGATAAATATATTATGCTTCCATGATCCTTTTCGCAATATTTGTTACAATATAGAGAACTCGATTCACGACTACGGCTGAATCTTATTCAACTAGAAAGAATTCTATGTATGAAGCTAGTATCAAACCGCGTGTCTTAATGTCTTCATTAAGAACAAGTTCTGCCATCTCTCTGTGATAGAGCGCTCAAGCTAAATGCAATTGGCCAGTCGAGGTCAGTAGTAGCTGAGACTTTCGTGAATATCTAACACAGGATATAGATTGTTAACCATGGCTCTCACGATAATCTCATAGAGCAAAATAAAATTTCGTCAGCTCTCTGGCTTCCGTGGCAATAATATCGATTGCCGAGAGTAAGTTATTACCACGGAATTAAGACAAAACTAAAAGGGTACAAAAGGTATAAAGGACAACAAAATTTGATCGTCTTAGGAGCGAGCAAAATATTTTTCTTTCACATCCAGAGTCGTATATTACAGGAGAGGAAAAAATTTAGGTTTCGAATATTTAAACTACACTGTACTATCGTTCGAGATTTCTCAGATTAAACAAAAGATTTGTCTACTGAATTTATCTTGGCATACAGAAATAAATTCAATGTTTGAACTACATCGAGTTTGCTGCAACAGCACAAAATAAACATTTACCCAATCCCGGTTATTAGTAACCTACAGCGATATCATTCCTCAAGCTTACCAACCACAAAATTATTTCCTGCTCCGGGAAAAGAACACCGGTATAAAAGATAAGTAGCGAATTTTTATCTTTCTCAACGAGCGAACCGCTTGGGAAAAAGCAATTAACCTCTCATCCTATTTCCTCTTGATATCTTCGTCAACGCTCTAAATTATGGTCGACCATTCCTCAAAACAGCCTTCTCATTGATCTCCTTCTTTACCCGTGCTATTTAAAATCGACCCACGTCGATAGTTAAAAATGGCAGATCTCGAATATTTGTCTCACGTTCCCCGAGAAATTCTTCGCGTTTCCTGCGTTTTGACACGATCGCTCTTCGCCAAAGTCCCCATACTCATATTTATATCGATTCACCGGCACGAAATAGCATAGAGCCTGAGTAATCTTTCACGTTAAAGTTGAGTTCGTTTAAAGCTTAGATCACGGACGAGCTGAGATCGTTTAAATATCGAATATACGTCAAACTGAATTTTGAAATATATTTCTGAAATCTAGTCCAATGAAAAATCCACTTGATCAAATTCGTTACATTCGTTTCCACAAAATTCTTACAAAGCTTCGCGTTATTCAAACTCTATGGATTTAAGTTTTCCAGGGTGAATTTAAAAGTATGGATCTTGTTATCTCAATGGTCGATCACGCTATTATTATATATCACGCTGGTTCCGATCGATCATCTCATTCAGAGATACCACCATGGCTACTAAGCCCACGGAAAATGCAAGGAAGATCCCCATGATTGCAGGCTTAAGTTACAATCGCAAGTAGTATTACGTTCTAGGCTTCGTCGTTTCGTTGCCTTGACCGCTAATGGAATTGATTTTCCCATTTCCACCTAAAAATTAGTGCCAGCGAAACGATTGCATTAAATCCACGCGTATCAAAGTGTTTCTATGCTTTTAAAAACTCTACTTCTCTAAATTAATAAAATGTTATCTTGTTTTGTTCTTACAATTAATTGAGATCTATTTTTCTGCAGAAATGTACGAAAGCTGTTACAAAGTTCTATCAATCTTGATACGTTGTTTCGTTATGATTCTTGTGATAGAATTATCTAATTCTATGGAGAGAAGAATTTCAATGGAATTTCAAAGTAAATCGAAGAGTAGGATGATATTTCCGGGATTCCTAGAGTTCCCTTTGTCAGCATTTTCCACGCGTCTTGCGTGTAATTAAATTATTTGAACGTGCCTGTGATATTGACCGAGCTGCGCGAAGTTGGTACCCTCAAATGCGAACTTTTATTAAAACCAACTTGCATTCGGTTGTCCACGATTTCACCACATTTGTCCGATCAAAATTTTCGTTTATCCACTCTTCAAAGAAGGAAGGTACCAGAGCTTTTTAAATTTTCATTTGGTGGTAACTTTTTTTCGAATGGTGAGGAAACGAAAATTTTGATCGGACAAATGTGGTCAAATCGTGGACGACCGAACGCAGTTTGGTTTTTGTAAAAATTCGCAAGTGGGGGGCGACGGGGTCAGCTTCATCCAGCTCGTGCACCGCGCATCGAAAACGCTGACAAACGCGGCAAATTATCGATCGATCATGACAGTGGCTGGACGAGAATCAAGCACGCGGGAACCCGGTCGTTTGATGCGGAAATATGCCAATATTAAACATCGCCACAATTATCGTATATCTAGTGGGGTATTTTTAATTCGTTTTGAAGCAGTGCGCGGGCGAAGGGAAAGCCTTATCGCAACAATTGCCGATACACGTCCGCCATTTCTGTCAAGTTCATGATTTAACGAGTAACCGTGCTATAGATTTCTATCGAAACGACGATTCTTTAAATCATATTTAAACTCCATAATTTTCCAACAGTTCCGATGCTTCGATTACTTCGATAAATCATATTCTTCCTACATCGATATTGTGTTAACCGTGTCTATAGTGCCTGTTTTGTTCGTTAATAACGATCGGTTTAACATACAAAGCGATGAACAAACATTGTTTATTATGTTTGCCGTGTTTTAACAAATATTGATCTTTATGGATAGACGAACATTTGCAGACCATCGACCACGCATTCATTCACCATTAAACTCGTTAATAATTATGCAAACTCATTATCTCTAATGATCAATGCTTATCCAATATGTTACAGCCTGATGGCTTTAATACAGGATAATAACTTGATGATCTTAAATACTATAGGAGTTGTTTATGACGTGGCAGAACTGTTCGAAAATAACTTGGATATTATTAAGTGAAGCTATACGATAATACGTATTAAATTTCCACTTGATAAAAAAATTAGAAAATTTGAATTATGGGAATTAGAATACTATTTTATTATTTTCTATTCCGCGTTAAATATCTTTGAGTTACATACCGAAGATATTCTGTAGCGCAATCAGCACTTTGTTTATCACAAGCTACCGGCAACTAAATCACAATATCCTGCGTAATAGAATTTCCGACATTCCAACGAAAGCAAACGTAATAATCGCGCACATATCACTACGATTATTCTACCGACGCGGCTCATTTCGTTGAATCCGTTGTGAAATCACCACGTTCAGTCGCTTTTAAACCAACATAAAGAATCGAACAGTTACAAAGAAAACAACACGATTTTATTTAATCTGCGAGTTTCAATTTCCTTTACCTAGCAAATAAAAATCTTACTTTCCAAAACTATAATACTGCTATGAAACATGCTTGAGACGCGTCATTTATCATATCATTCTAATAAGGTTACCGGCTAACTAACAAGTGTAGCCAACCTAATATATGTACATGTGTCTCAAGCTTGGATTGCCAACTTAACACGATCATGATGCGACAGAATGTCGAAGTTCGATTGGTAGAATCGATCGAAAGAAACAATCGATCTTTATCGAACTCTAGAATATCGGTTTAATAACGAAAACGATTGCAAACATATTCGTAACGTTGTGTATGGTGATAAGTGGACGTGCTGGAACGATCAGCATAATTAAGTAAGTAATTAATCGTTGAAATATAATTCATAATAATACGTGATACATAAAGATACGACGACTAGGTTGCGGATTTTTATGTTAATTATCGGTAAAGTACGAAAAAATTAAGTGATAATATCGTATATATATTCGTGATAATATTTGATGGATAGAATCTCCGCTTAGATTCCTTTTTCTAATCGTTTCCATAAAAGTATCAGTTTGCGTGGATATCCATAGTTTAATAATTACTAAAGAAGTACAGATACTCTAGCATATTTCGCTTACTTTTCAAAATGCATGTGATTGACTTGAACTATGTAAAAAATGGGTACGTAACTTGCATAATAAGAGAAATTAAATTTAAAAAATTTTGCAAAATCAAAATGGCGCATTGGGAGTGCAGTGTTCTATCGAAAGTGTAATACTTAAAAAAGGACCTGATCTTAGATTAAAACCATCTATAACACACGGAGCGACGCGGCGGTGGTACTTTTAACTCGGTTTCGTCGAACTTTCCGCAAAGATTTTATTTACGGAATTAAACAGCCGTATCGTTACTTGTATGGAAGTTGCGCGTATCGCGAGAGATTCGGAAACAGGAACAAAATTTCATTCCGGCTCAACTAATTCGGCCATGTAAATACAATATTGGCTGGTCGCCTCGATCCGCAGGGATTCCATCGAACCGCTACGCCAATCGACCTATTTTCTGTTTCCTGTCTTCGGCCGATCCTTTTCGCCGATAATGTTGCATCGCTATCGAAGCTACGTATCGGTTTACTTCAATGTTCGTGGAAAATGACAGGTTTCCCTTTTTACATTGTCTGCCAGTTAATTAGTTCCTACTTGCTTGTTACGAAAAGAATAAATTGACGATTTTTAAAATTAAGGCAGGTAATTGGCAATGGAGTTATCGATGTTCTATATCGATATTGTATATTTTACAGGCCATACAACGGACGAGAGCGAAATACGGTTCTTCTGTATTCAGTATTCACAGGCAGAGTATGTTTCGAAGCAAAGTTGATTGTTATTGATTACAGAAATCACATGGTCGAAGTAGCCTGTTATTTACCATATAGAAACTGATTTATTTATTTATCGAAATATAAACGATCGATACAATACGCGCTTTGAATTCTGATAAATTATTTATTACATTTTCGCAGTTTTTTAGCAGTCAGTTTAGTAAAATAACTTGTTTGAGTCAAGACTTTTGTATCCGTTGTATCTATCTATTTTAATTTTCTTCTACGGTTATTACATTCGTGAAAGCCTCGCCCGCCCATTTAAGCTCTCTAAAAATTGTTCTCTTCGTTGTATAGTACAGCTTTGCTACAAGCTACATCGTATATACCGTATATTACATTTAAAACATATCACTTTACAGCAGTTACGTAACTATGAATTTTGCGAATTGCAAAAATTCAGTATTTCGAAGTCGAAGTGCAATTTCACCAACTCGCAATCTGTTTTCTCTATCGTTAGAGGAGTTTTAGCAACTTCGATTCGCTTATAATTTCGATTGTTCTTTAATTATCTATAATAATGTTCAAATAATTCGATTGTATCATTAAACGCGCAATTATTGACATGAAAAATAGAAGAGTGTGATTTATATCGTATATCGTTGGTTTGCTAAAAGAGTGACATAACTAACAAAAGTAAAAATATTTTCATTCAAATAAGGAACTTTCAAATAGAAAATTATTAATCACTTAATCATTTAACAATGATATTTAAAACACCGATAAACAAAGTACATTGTGCATAGATACTTATGTACGTAAGCATATTAATAATTATATTTTATCATGTTACCATCATGATGAATCTCCATGGCATAGAAGATGAGAATGCACTAGTAGAACAACGAGAAATGATATTTCTTTTTCAAGATTCACGAATTTCGCGACATTTAATACAACACGTAATTAAGCAACGAGAGACATCTTATAACATGAGAAACGTCGCGATAATACGTAAGACACGAGCCGTATCGTAAAACTAATGTTGAGCGCGCGATACCGCGGCAGTGACTGAGAATGTAACGACCTTTCCTTGACGTTTCATAGCGTCTTTGTTTATAGCCCCCGTTTTTGTATCGCGTTGAACCCCTGCTCGTTCAAGCCGTGGTGGAGAGCCGAGCCAAGTCGTGATAAATATTTATACATTTTATGACAAGCTTCTACTTCAGAATATATCATTCACGAACATGTTTATTACCAATTATTGTATATACCATATATATGTATATACCAATTATTTCGACCAACTTTTAGTATTCTAAGATATTACCACATATTTAAAAAATTACTATAGAAATATCTTTACTTTATTTACGTTCTTAATCTAAATTTATACATACGATCTTTCGACAATTTTTAAAATTACATTGCACAATATATACCTAATACGCTATTATCATGTATCATAAAGATAATACAATTGTAAGGATCGTATTAGAAAAAGAAGTCGGAAGAAGAAGACAGATGAAGGTAGAAATATTTTGCTGGATGAAAATTATAGGTGAAAAAGGAGTACATTTTTTCTATTTGTGTACGTATTTATGTATGTACGATATTTTCCTTTTCAACTTCAAGATTGAACACTATATAGCGTGCACGTTAGCGGTCAATTAGGAAAATGTGCCGAGTTCCTAAGGATTTTGTAGCAATTGTGGCATTAGTGTCATCCAACTGGTGCGGGGCAACGCCGTATTTATCAGATTTTCCCTGCAAATGGACCAATTACACTTGTTGTCACGATCGGAATTTGATTCGGATAAACTCGCGCGGTACGCGCACCTGTTTCAATTTGATAGTTAACCCCGTTCGTCGGCGCAACTAATTTAAGCATGTAAATAGGATATTGGTCTGCGTATCGAACCCACAGGGATGCGATAAACTTACCGAACAACACGATCCATTCCTAACCTCTGACTTCCTTCGTTGAATCTTCAATTACGTGGATTATTCTAGTTGAGCGGTCTCGGTGAAACTGGCGTTAAGGCGAGACCATCGAGCATCCTCGATATTGTGTTCGAGTTTATGCCTGAACTTAATATTAGTCATAGGAAGTATAGAATGTGAAAAGCTGAGCTACGTAGCAGATCATGATGAAGTTTTGTGCACGATGAATTGACCACGATGAAGTGCAAAAAATTAGAAATTTAAACTGGATAGTGTGAGTAGTATGAATAGAAGTAAAAGAATAGTACGCGATAACAAAGAATAAAGCTTGACGAAGTACAGGTAGAGGAAGATGGAAGGCGATAATCCTAGATAAAACAGAATAATGATAGGATAGAAGTCGAGATTAAGCAAAGTGTCAAGAGATGAGACGACTCGCGAAACGAATTGTCTTGATTGCAAATGTAAAACTTGCAGACGCTTTGAATGAGTAGCGATCTTTTTAAAATGAAAAGAAAGTAGATGATATATAGTTTGATGTATTAATATTTCAACTCTTTGCACTCTACACATTTTTTGAGAAATTTCCAAATTCTATAGGACATATCCTATAAATCTTGCATTCGATGCAGTATCTTTATTTATAAAAATCAATCAAAATTCTCGTATAATCATAGAACAGATAATCCCATTTCACGATTAGTTTTTCCACGGGAACGAGAAAAGGCGAAGAGAAAAATTCTAGTGTGAGGCAACTTGGGAAAGAAAATAGAGAACAGTGGAAAGAGAAAGTAGAGCCGGCTGAGTCGAACACTTCTTCCCGCTTGGAGTTACAAAGGTCTCGCGAGTCGGCCGCAGCATTCAAAGGAAGCACATAAATCCAAAGACACAAATGACTCGTTCTAAAGTGATTTTATTCTCCCCGTTCGACGCGTCTCCTATTCTTCCTTCGAGCCAATCGTGTGACGAGCCAAGAACGAAATCCTCCTACGAATTCTTTCTTGTGCTACGAGCGACACTTTTATTTCTTTTTCGCCCATTTCCCGTCCCGCGAAACGAAACAAAGCTAGAGAGATGTTCCTGCTGCTCGATTTTCCAACGCGTAAACATGCGAATGCGCACCTTCGCTGTAGTTGCTGTTTCGTGATGTATTTCAAGATTAAGAATTTTCACCTTGATACAAGGGCGCAAAGCTGTGAAAAGCTGGAGGAAAAGAAGGGAAAACCGAACAGAAGGTTGCCTCGAAGGATAGGCTAGAAGGAATGAATGTAAGCGTTGCAGGGGTTTAAAGGGCCAACTAAGTGGGGGAACGCAACGAAAGAACTTCGAGAGGGACTTATCTTTCTCGGTGTTTGAACTCTTGCAGGCCAAGTAGCTTGAGAGATTTAAAGATTCCTCGCAAGTGAAAGATTCGCAGAAATATGGGAAAAATTTGAAACTTGCCGTATTGATAGTGTAAATCTGGTGTTTTTAACTGGAATATTTAGCGTTCGAGTTCTTTTCTGTTTAAACGATAAGGCTTGAAAACGTTACTGTCCGATAGTTTAATATCTGTTCTGAATCTGTTAACGAGAAGGAGACAAAAACTATGACAAAGTTGAACTCTATTGTACAGTATATATAGTATATTCTAGAGAGATTCTACAACAATTAATAATTTCTAAATATCCATCAACATAAATTATTCCATTCTTACGTTTCCGTTAAATCACCTTCTAAAGACTTTCTCTCTCTGTGTCTCTCGGTAATCTCACTTAAATACCAACGTACCGATCTCTATCGATCAGTACAACACAGATTTCTTCATTTTTCATTCAGTTGGGCACAATAAGTTTGTTCTCAGCGAGGCGGAAGAAGTAAAGTACGAAACACGGTCGTGCACAAAAGAGAGTAATAGCTTACACGAACTCGAAGTTCCCCCCTATCGCGGAGGATTATTCTAAAGGAGCTTTCAGCTTTATTAATGCTGGTACTAATTTTCACCGACTCCGCTCTGTCTCTTTTACAGCCATCTGTCACCCTTCAACAGCCTCTGACACACTCGACAGCCCGCTGTCTTACATTGCGAGAGCAAACTGTTCACTCTCTTTTTGACGGTATTCGCCTCGCTTCTCTTGCTTTCTGATTTCAATTGGACCGGCTCGCGTATGAAATGTTTTCGTTTGTCGTGTCAAGCTTTGCCGATCTTCGTGTTTCATCGCGTGATGTGTGTCGACGAGTTACGAACGTGAGAATATTCGCAAGCATACGCGCACAATTTAATACAAATTTGTTATTCGTACGAATTAATTTAATAGGAATTTATTATTTGTATAAATCAATTTAATAGAAATGTATTATTTGTATAAATCAATTTAATAGAAATTTATTATTTCTACGAATCAATTTAACAGAAGCTTGTTGTTTGCAAAAAATTAATACAAATTTATTATTTGTCAATGCGAGGATGTTTGCAAGCACATGCGAAAAATTTAATACAACTTTATTATTAATAACTCATTTCCTCTGAAATAAAAAATTATATTATTATTATATTATTACTGTATTACATGAGATTGAAATAAGTGTGTAGGAATAACGCATTTAGCGTTCCCAGATAAATTTATTGTTCCTAGACAAAGCTTTCCTAGATAAATTTTTGAAAACAATTTTGTAGCCTATACGAAGAAGTGGCAATGATTGTTTTATACTTACCTAAAGGGTTAAAAGGTAATTGCTCGGTTTCATTTTACCAAATACTTTTTATATGCTGTAAAATAGTACTTCCATTAAACACATTTATTCGGCTGATTCATCGCGACGGGTAATAGTAGTACTAACGCTCTAAGTCCAGTTCCATCGTTTCCAGTTAGCATTTAAGAGGAAGTTAAGATGCAATTTGCGGTGAAATGAGAAACGCCGATTTCACGTCGCTTCGTTTAATTCCCTTTTAAATTTTATGCCTCCCCGTTGAATCCTTTCTTCGTTTAAAAAGCACGTTGATTTCGGTAACGTAAAATCATGCGTATTACCCGAACTGGTTAATAAAAGATGGAAGAGCACATGCTACGTAAATGCAAAGGAACTTGCACTTTAACGTATCGAGAGCCGGGATATCGTTAGAATAAAAGTCACCGAATGTTTTTCTTGATATTTTGATCATCGTTTCTTTTTATCGAAAGCATAAATAACGTGGCGATAAAATAAAAACGAGGAACATAGAAGAAGTTGAGAGAGATTTGACGAGAGAATCGTTGACTCGAAAATTTTCATCAGTCCGCGTCTTTTGTGCGGAATTCGGCTGAACAATGCTGTAAGATTAAAATCTATCGGCATCGAAATGTAATGAAATTTTAATTTTAATCAGTTACCTATCTTTTTGTAAAATATTATCATTGCTGTCGTGAAATTTTATAGCGACTAATATTGATTTTTATGCACAACGTATAATTACGAGTTTGTTACGTTGTCAAGTGAAATGTCTGAAAAATCTTTTCATATTTCGTTCTGAAACGTCGAACGAAGGAGAAAGGGCAATACTAAAGTACAAGGAGTTTCTCGGAGCATTTTACGTTAGTACTATTTCTGCAGTGGCCATAATGGTTATAGCCAAATATTTATCCATGGAACTTTTCAGTAGTATAGCCTTTTATGTCTCTGGAAGTATCTTTGATGAAAGTTTTCCTTGTAGAAGTAAATATTTGTTCAATTTACAATATCAAGCTTAGGCACTCCTAGAATCGTTTGCAAAACAAATTAGTGTATTATAAATTCATAAAACGTTATTTTGCTACTTACCACGGACAAATTAGACTTTGAATTTGAAAGTTTCAAATAGAAATTCAGTTCTTAGATTAAGGACTCAACTAGTAACTTTCTAAAGGTTATGTAAAATTCAAAAGAATATTCACAAGGAGTATGCATCGCCTTTCTTAAGCTTTCATCCCTCTTTTTCAGCTCCTCTCTTGAAAACATCTCGAGAAGAAGAAGAAACTTTTCCTATTGTGCTAGCCGTAAGCAGAAAGAAGTATCCGTCTGGATTAAATATTTTAAACTTGGTCGCTCCTGAACTTCAGAGATTCTCGAGCCAAATCAACGTGACGAGCAGTTGATGGTTCGTACAACATACATATATTAAATCGGTGAAACTTTGTTTCAATATTTTTTACGTAATAGACTGCAAAACGTATTTCTGATCTTATCTTAAACACAAATCTTCGTTAACAACACGTTGAAATGAATACACCGATTCACAAGATTTTATAACATTTTATAAACGTATAATATGTGTTATAATACGTTTAAATATACGTTTTTAATAATAATAATTTGAAATTTCATTGACACTCTAATAAAACCAGATTATGATTACGATTATTATCAGTAAAGTTTGAGATAGATCTAAAAATGTACACGCATAATACAAAAATTATTGGCTTCAAATTGGGCCAATTTAATCATGACAGTTACAGTGTAAATGAAATTTCAAGACGTTTTATGCGGTACATGCAATATACGGTGACGAACAAAAGTATCGGCACAGCTTGATTTTAATTAGAGCATAGCTGCAAATAAATCGAACAGAGAACTCAATATTCGATTATTCGTTTACATATAACGACATTAATTTGTTTCTTATTCGGTCTCTTATTTCTAAAAGAAAGTATCAACGAGTATAAAACGAGTCGTAGGATCCAAGAAACGACTGTTGTAGAACGAAAAATAATAGTATATTTGCTTAAAGAAAGATATTCGTGTTCCATTGTTGGGGATTTAATGGAAAGAAGTCGCGTCGCCATTAGAAGCGTAATCGAACGATTTTCTAACACAGAAACTGTAGTAAATGCTCGGCGATCGGGTCACCCAGAAATGTTGAACGAGCGACGAAAGAGTAAAATCATTAATATTGCGAAAAATGATCCCACTGTCTCTTCTTCGGAGGTCGCAACAATTAACGAAGATTTTTATAAGGATGTCCATCCCGTAACTATTCACCGAGTACCGTTGGAAAATACCGGTATTAAAGTTGCGAAACGGAAGCCAATAATAACTAAAACACAACATAGAAGTGTTTTATGATACAATCGTGAATCACTATACATTACGCTTTACACGCAGAACGTTAATCGCTATCGTATGATGAAAACCATGACAATGTAATCAGCGTGTGTCTCTAAAAAACTGTTGAGAGTATCAAGGTAGTAGTTGCACAGAGCGAACAAGAGTAACTCTTGACCTTGCGTTATCTTGCTGCGCACAGTAGTATAGTCTGCGTTCGGTCAGTCGGACGTTACCGCACCGCAACATACAAGTCCAGGTATTTGCCTCGGACCAGAACATGTTTCGTCTTTCTTACGAATGTTCCTACAACCTGTCATGGTCACGCGAAGCAACACCGCGAAATTGAACCTGCCTTCACGAGCAACATAATCGCGGCTACGGATGCCGTTTTCTGGATATCGTGATGAAACTCGATCGAAAAGCACTCGAGCGTGGATACTGATCGTGACGCAGGATAGAAAGTGTTAGCGAAAATGTTGGAAGGAGGAAAGATATCGTTGCCGAGGGAAAGGAAGGAATCGACCATAAACGTAGCAGACGCAAAAAGCACTGCCTCTACTCTCTGAGTACGCCATTTATGTCCAAGTATGCGCGCATCCGTGGCCGATATTACCAGCGGTCACATCGCGATCGATGCTTCAAAAAAACTCTATTTTCACGCGCGCCACTTTAACGTTTTATTTATTTTATGCACGAAATGACGAATCGAGGAGTGAAACTCTTTGAGAAATCGAGGCTTAGTGTTTATCGGAAATTATGATTTATGTGGCGAAACGTGGCTTTTGTTAGTGGCTTCAAACGTAGAAAATCGTTATTTTGTCTTAATGTTGGAAATATTTAAATAATTATCAAACTAAATCCTGTTTTCAACGCAACTTGTTTCTGCCTCTGCTCGGCATTTATCTATTGTATTATTTGGATATACCGGCTTAATAGCACCGCGACAATTTCCGTTTATCACCACCGTATGTAACTACACCAGGGTTCCGTAAACAGAGTGTGGGAAACTCCTTAAACTCCGGAGCTTATCTCGCGTTGTTTCAGAGATAGGCGAGATTCCGGTAGAAGCAAATAAGTTTTAGGCGTGTTACGCTGATTCGGAACGCGCGGCCGAAAAAGGAGTAACGCGCGCGTTCACTTTCGAGAGGTTTCGAAAGTGTCTACCTTTTATTAACTGGTGGTAACTGGCGGTTTATGCGCGTCGTTAAAACGTAATGTTGCACGCTGGTCGAGCTTCGTAACGCACAGTAACGTGCATGTAGGTACGTTTGAGCACGGTATCCCGATCGCAATTTCTCCCCTTTTCTGCTTAACCGAGGTTGCATCGAGGAATTTCTTCGACCGTTTTTACAACTTTCATACCTTTTCAAGGGACGAAGTAGAAGGGATCGAGTACTTGCGTTTCAATCAGCCATTTGCAATCTGCGCGAAACACTTACAAATATCGAGAGAACGAAGGCGTTCCGATCGTGCAAAATGTCACAAAATTTGCCAGTTGAAATTTGTCAAATGCAAGTGTAAATAAAAACGTTTTTCTATGGCTCGGAAATTAAAATCAACGAATCGCCATGTGGCAGGAATTTTAACAGCGATTCGTTCCAGTCGAGCTGAATTTTCTCAATTACGTAAATTGAACGAAATAAATTTCTTGCGTGTACGAATTATATTTAATCTCTGTATAAAAATGTGCGTGTTCGGTATCGTGTTAAGTACGCTATGTATTATCATTGATACGAACGCGTTGCTGCAAATTGCGCGCGATATAAATCGCACAGCGGAGCTAATGGTTTTAGCCCGAATAAACGTTTGTGGAAAAGAGCTTAACAGAGGATCGAAGGACACAAATTATAAAAATCAAAATGAATCGTTTCGACGAATCTATCATTTCGATATAAATGTCACTACTTAGGTATCGCTTATCCTGAAAGAAACGGGTGTTACGATAAAACGTTATTAAGACATTAAACTACGCTATTATATACGATCGATCTGTCGTCATGAAGGCAGAAACAAGAATTTAGGAAGCTCTGTGTCATAATCACGTAAAAACGTTCGTGTGGAACGTTCGTGAGAAGTAAATGACTAATTTGTTATAGGTTAATTTTCCGTGAAATATGGTTTTATTAAATTAAAAGCGAAAGATTCGTAAAATAAATTATTTCTTTTCATTCGTGGTCATGCGATTTTATTTGCGATTGTTTGAATCAATTTGCATTGTTAAATTCTACTTTACACACCATTGTCGTTATGAAAAAGAATTCCAACGTTTCGTTTAGTACTCTTCTCATCGATATTTCACTAATTCCATATACATATAAAAGTCATCGACAGCTCCAACGAGTACAAAACTAAACCGTTACTTTTAGTTCAAATTTCATTTCAATAAATATAAAATATTTCGGCATTTTGCGTTTGATACAAAAGATTTTGCATTTACAGATCTAGCAAGTATCTGAACAATATCCCTTAATTCCGATAGAATTAAAAAATGTGCGAATTCCCTGAAATCCTCACACATCGATACTAGCGGTTCTACAAACTTATGGGAACAAATTGCATTGATTCTGTCATCGAATGGCATGTCGTTTGAAGTGGTTATCCATGATATCCAAATCTGCGTATTCGATTCCATTCTCGTCGAAAGCACAAAGATTAGAGGCATTTCAACCGTGCAGCTGGCTGGCCGCGAGGAAACTTTGTATTTTCCAGTTCCCTGCGATATCCATAGTTCTACGATGCATCGGATCTAATACGCGAATACGTGGCTATTGCGAAAGAATCGTATTTCGGTCGTCGAACGAACTATGAAATTTATATTTCATCGTCGCCTATAGAAGAAAAGTTGAACCGACGAACGCGACACTTTTCGTTGGTTAGAGAGTTTTTCATTAACTTTTCTTCTCGTCATCCCTTATTTTGAGCAAATTTTATGCTCTTCCAAATTTGAGGTTTATAAAATTTGAAGTTCCTAGAAACGCATTAAAAGTGGGGAATATATTCTGTAAACTGATGGAAATAGAGAACTTACGGAGTGAAAAAGACTGATAATATTCCGTGCAAACGGAATTTCCACAAAGGTAACGAATGTTGAGCATAACTATCCTTTTCAAATATATCTTTAACGTTCGTACGTATATGTTGTTGACAAGCGAATTAATGTAAAGTGTTTTCATTTTATTAGCGGACTTATATTCCAAGCACGTTGTTCCAAGCAAGTTCGTCATAAAGAAATTGAAAATATCGAAGTAATTTAGATTTTTGAAGTTTTTTGAAGATACCACTTTCATTCCCGGATAGTCATTTATCTCGGTCGATGTCCATTAAATCTTTTGCCACTTAACGTCTGTTAGACGATTAACGCATTATGGCTCGTCCTAGTTTTAGGTTAATTAAAATTTGCTAGATCGATATCGTTGCGAAGCTTAGAATCTCCAGTGTCTATTACTTTTATTACTACTTACCAATTTGTGTACTTCGTAATAGAGCGAATAGAGAAGGCGATTCGGTACAGTTACTCCGATTCTTCTTATATTAATTTAATATCGTCAAATGTGGTCTTATTTCTCACCTTCTCCATTCTCATGGATTCAAGGGTTAATATGTGAACGGTGTTCGACAGTTTCGCGTAAAACACCCGAACGTAAAGAGGACAATTTTCCTAGCTATGGCTGGAAACTGAGGGTAACAAGTTCCCATATAGGGCATTAAGAAGTTTATTGCATAAGACAGGGTACAGGCAATATCGAACGTTGCTGGAGGCAGGCTCGATCACAAACAGACTATCCGAGAGAGTTGCCACGCCGGTTCAGATGTGGCTGGTTTTATAGCCCGATAACGGCTTCAGGTAAGAGCACTGTGTGGATCTCCTTGTCGCTACTTGTATGCATACGAGCAGCCACCACGTACCTATGTTTTATGGTGCATAGAGAGAAGAGGTTCGATATAAGAAGGAGCGGAGGTTCGAGACTTTTGAGAGATCCTGCACCATCTTTCTTTTCATTCTTCGTCTCTCTCTCTCTCTCTCTCTCTCTCTTTCCTCTCCTTTCTACGGGAATTTTCTATAGCAACGATGACGCGTGAATTTGCAAGATGGATTCTACGTCGTCTCACGGAAAACTATTAAAGGAGGTTCACGCGAGAGACGTCGTCCCGGCAAACGCAATGGAAATTCGATAATTCGAAGGATTTCAAATTGAGATGCTCATGAATGGTATGTATACCGCATAACAGAGCAGCAAGAACGAAACACGCGGCGAATCCGTGAAACAAAGCCGCGCGAACGAATTAATTCGTCCCGATGATCGATTCTCGTCGAGGGAAGACGCCAAGTAACGGGATCGCGTTTCTCGCCGAAACTTTAATTGCTTGCTCTTCTGTTTCACCGGAATTAGCATATCGCGGAAAAGTATAGAGCGCGGTGGATCGTTTGGCGGTGTAACGGCAATCGCCGGAGGGATGTCGCGCGTGACGAAGAAATTGCTATGGCGGCAAAAACTTGCGCGGTCGACGATTCTCCGTCTTCGATTAACCAGCGAGAGACATTCATATCGATTGTAAAATTAATTACCGTCGGCGAAGTTTAGTTTTATGACGACGTGGCTGGAAAGAAGCGGCCCTACTTCGCGGACTAAATCTCGCTTAGATATTACGTTCGGTCTATTTATCAAGCAAATGCAAAAACACGTTGTCCCCGTTCTTCTCGCCAATCTTGCTCTCCTGCTGCGTATAATCGTTCCAGGATCGTTAAGTTGTACCTTATGGACGAACGAAGAGTTTAAAGAACTTTGATGTCTACTTTTTGTTCTTGGAAATTGTTACGCGACCTTTGTTTTATTTTAGTCAAATCTATATAACAACTACCAACGATTAACAAGTTTAGATAGAAGCGTTTTCTGTTCTAACGCGATATAGATAGATTTCTTTCGCAATTGCTGCTTAAAAAATCGATCTTATTTTCAAAACAACAAACTCGTAAATCTACGCGATGATAGTCGAAAGATGACACAGGAAACAAGCTTCCCGCACAGTGCACGTTGGTAATTTCGCGATGGTCGATCGCGTGCAATCGATCGAGGCGTCGAACGAAGGTTTATTGAAATACCATCACGAATCGAGCAGAGAAGAAGCTCGCGGCTGGAATTCCAATTTCGACCCTTACAGATGACATCGTCCCTCTTAACGATTACGACTACGCCTAATTACGTCGCCGTCAGCACATTCCACGATCCTCTTGCGGCTCGAAATCAAGCACCGGCGATTGGCCCGTGCTAGTTGCGCGAGAAGGGAATACGATCTGGTAATTGCATTTTCCCTGTTTTTTCTGCAGTAGTGAAATCTAAGTCTCTCTGGACTTTTCGTTTCACGCAACCAACATCCGAACATCTAACTGGATAAATGTAGAAAATTTTACGATACAAACTTTCTCAATTATACGAAACTTCTCTGACGAAACGATTTAATTTTCGAGTAAATGGCCCTTTATAGATTTTATGGAACTCCGAAAGAGGAAATATCGAATGGAGAAACGAACTGAAAAATCGATCAGCTTCTTCCTATCGATGAAATTCGATAGTCGATAAACGATCGTGGCTTTCAAAGGACGTAGAATTTATTCAAATACGATGTTCTCCTCAGTCTATGAAATAAAAATAAAAAGGTTTCAATCCATAATCTGTTTATGGCTCGAACTGTTTGCAATTCGTTGTAACCACTGTGACGTTCGATAAAGGAACATTTGCTAGAAGAGAAAATTACAATAAAAAATCTCCATAAACGTGGTTAAAAGATAATTGTAAACAGAATGTGATATCTACAGAGGAATACGAGACCATGACATTGTGAACTGGACGTTTTTATAACACTGATTATATCGTATATCGATAGAATATACCTTAAAGTTTTTTTATTGCGTAACATAAATTATAAAATTCGAATGTCGACAGTGATATCGCGTCAAAAATTGGTTCATCGAAGCGACCGTGCTTTAAAACTAATGAAACAAAACGAGACGAAACGAAACTAGACGAAAACTAATTAAGGTTAGGCAACAAGAGCTCCATTACGTCAAGGTACAAGGTACATAGACATCATCATACACTTGGATTTTCGATAACATCTTCCCTGCATCTCCAGATACTTGCATCTGAGTGGATACCTGTGTTTAGCTATCTATTCTGTTCGTTTTATTTCGGTTACATTGATCCGTCTATTCTACGCTAAATCGGCTTGCATCGATCGTTAATGCATATTACACATATATGTCTATTTGAAGAAGGAATTTTTAACTTGTACCAATTTATATGTAAATAGCAATTTTAGATAGCCGGGGGACTGTATGTTTCGTAACAGTTTCAACGTAAATAAATTTAAGATTAAAAATTATAGAAATTTCTGCGATATGAGACCAAGTGGCCAACATTACGACAATGTCTAGAGAAGAAAGTTACCCGATGTTATGGTATAAAGATGATACGACCTCATTTACCGACAAATTCCAGAATTTCAAACAAAATATCTGTTACGCCATGCGGCTTGCCATAGATCATATTCTTAACCGTCGGTCGCGGCACTACAATGTCGCGGGCGGATCGTCGCGGCTGCCCGACAAACAAACATTGTAGTGGCAAGCGCATAGTTTATTAAGCAGGGCGACCTCCAGAAACTTCGATTCGTGGCCGTTATTTTATCCGGCGTAAAAGAATGTGGCGTGATCCGAACGTAGTGGGGGTCGCCTTCCAGAAAAAACGGAAAAAATCGAAAGGCGGGCAGAACGTTTCGAGAAGCCAAACTGTCAATACATATCTTATATCGCGCATTACGTAGTTACATTTCTTTTGTTGTTCCATTTATATCCTTCTAATTAATAAGTTGTTGAAATAAACGTTAATTTATTAGTGTTAACACAGTGCTATATTCATTAAACCACCTCTGTTGTCCTAAACGAAACAGGGGAACGACTATTTCGCGGCGTCGATTAACATAATCGTAGCGAGAATTTACAACTCTCGTTGACGTGCTATCTCGCGATCACGTCTCTCCGCGAACGGTCGTAACATTTTGGTCCTTCGAGCCGGATCACGTGCCAGTGAAGAGTGCACTTACCAGTGACCACACAGTGCCACGTGACTTTATCAAAACCAGCAGCGGGAGCGGGAGCAACCACTACAGCGAAACCAGTGACGTCAGGCGCGTCACCTTCGAAGAAGCACATCCCATTGGCAAGGGAACGCAACCACGCAGCCTTCCGCCGCAGCTGGACAGTCATCAACGCAACGAATTTCACAACTTAACAATACAACCGAACGAGTGGCCGTCGGGAAGGAACAAGGCGTTCCTCACCAAACATACACGCGACCTCACGCCGCACGACAGTAAGGTAAGCTCGTTCCTTATTTCGACCATCTCCTATCCTCGGCAACGATGACGAGCGAAGACCAACTCATCTCCCTGCGTCGGAGACGAGGCTATTGTGGCGGCCGATTCACATACTTATCGACCCGACTGGATGAGTACGAGCAATCCGGGAGTCAGCAAAACTCCTTATTAACGAATTACGAGAAACAACTGACCGAAGTTGCGAGTCAATTCGAAGCGATCCAACTCGAATTAGAAGTATTGGACGAGGAGGAACAAGTGCGCGGCTTCGAAATAAGGGATCAGTACGTCGCGGTAGATACAAGGCTACAAAATCTTCTGAGGAACGCGCAAACAGCTTCGCCGTCGACATCCATAAACCCTCCAACCTGTGCATCATCCGCAAGTTTAAATCCGATATCCATTAAATTACCAGATCTTCGGCTCCCTACTTTTGACGGAAGCTTAGAAAAATGGAACACTTTTTATGACACCTTTTCCTCCACAATCGATAAAAATCCTAGTCTCACTGACATACAGAAATTCCATTACCTGCAGTCCGCCCTGCAAGGAGAAGCAGCCGATTGTTTAAACGCGTTACCCCTTAGCAATGTAAATTACAGTCAGGCTATAGCCGTTCTCAAGGAGAGTTTCGAATGTCCACGATACACAGCTTTCAGTCACTGCATGGCAATAATTGATTATCCAAAGATAACGAAGGAATCTCCAACGGAATTAAGGCGCTTAGTCCACACATTCAAACAACACATATATGCATTGAACAAATTAGGAGACTCCTACCCCGATACCAGTGCTGTGCTCACCAGCCTCATCCTCTCTAAAATACCACTGAGTATCCAAAAGCAATGGGAAATGACGCTGCCCAATAACGAGGTGCCTCCGTACATTCACTTACTAAACTTCCTAGAGAGATTAGCACGAAGCTCCAGACCGATCACCACGGTCAGACAAACAAGAGAATCACCGGAACAAACTACTCCGGTCCGTCAACGCGCATCACGAGGGCATGCACTTACGGCGACACAGGTTAATCCAACATGCCCCACCTGTCAAGGACCACACCCCATTTGGAAATGTGACACCTTCAAAACCAAATCCCTTCGCGAACGTATTCGGGAGGTCAAAAGAGCATCACTATGCGTCAACTGCCTCGGGAAAGGGCACACAACGCGGCATTGTTTCGCAGGATCATGTCGCGTATGCGGAGAACGACATCATACAATGCTGCACAGGACAAAACGCCATTCAGGGTCTCGTTCCAGCACGTCCAGCCCGAAATCTTCCCCATCAAATAGCCGATCCACAACACCTTCTTTGCCACCCTACGTATCACCCACTCGTTGCAAAAGGCACACAACAGACCACAGATCGGAAACACCACGAACAGCCGCGTCTCCAAGTCCACCGCCCATTGACAAACGAACACACAACCAATGACGCCGACGATCGACGACTCCGTTGATGACCGAACATATCAGACCAATAGCATCCGAATTACGGTTCAATGATCTAGTCCTCACAGCGCAGATTAACATTTTGAATGATAAACATCAACCAATCCGTTGTCGAGCGTTGCTCGACACCGGATCCAGTATGAATTTCATTACCGAGGAATTAGCAAAATCGCTAAAGATAAGGCAAAACAAATGTTCGGTCCCGATCGGAGCTCTAGATACCTTGACAACGACTTCTAAGCGACACATCACGGCCACGATCACTTCCACTGACGGTACATACACGCGGACATTAACGTTCCTTATCATTCCAACCATATCAACCTCAATTCCCAGCGAACCCATCGATCGTTCGACACTTGAGATACCAAAAAATCTCAAATTGGCCGATCCACGATTTCATTTACCAGCTCCGATAGATGTACTACTAAGCTCAGGTTCAACACTCGCGTCGATGTGTGTGGGACAAGTCAACCTCACGCAGCCAGACGAGCCTGGACTGCGTCTGCAAAAGACGCGATTCGGATGGGTAATCGGGGGGAGCCCAACTTCCCAAACCGCGACAAACATATTTCACACATCCACGACGACTTTACAAGCAGATCTCGCGCGGTTTTGGGAAATCGATGAAGGACCCTCAATTAAACATATCTCAGAGGCAGATCGACGATGCGAAGAACACTTCCAAATCCACACCCGACGCACCAGCGAAGGACGATACATCGTCGCTCTACCTTTCAACGATCAGCTTCAGTCACTCGGATCCTCTAAAACGCTGGCGAGTAAACGACTCGCCTCACTCAATCGCCGATTCCAGCACGACAAACGCTTCGAATCAGAATATCGAACGGTAATACAGGAATACCTGGCATTGGGACACATGACGAAGGTCAATGACAACCACTCCGACGATAACGGATACTATTTACCCCATCATGGCGTGACCAAAGCATCGAGTCAAACCACCAAACTCCGTGTAGTTTTCGACGGATCGGCACCAAGCACTACCGGAACCTCCTTAAACGATACACTTCACACAGGACCCAAGTTACAGGAAGATCTATTTTGTATATTAATTAGATTCCGCGCTCATCAATACGTACTCACTGGCGACATCGAGAAGATGTATCGGCAATTCCTCGTACGACCAGAGGATCGGAAATATCAAAGGATATTGTGGCGCAGCGCGAGTGGAGAAACAGAAACATATGAGCTTAACACTGTAACGTTCGGTTTATCCGCAGCCCCGTATCTAGCTATTCGGTGCCTCAAGCAACTGGCAGAGGACGAAGGACATCGATTTCCACGTGCAGCACAGGTACTGCAGCGGGATTTCTACGTCGACGACGCTCTCACCGGAGCTGAAACGAAGGACGAAGCCCTCACGCTCAGAACAGAACTCACCAAGTTACTTCAGCTGGCCGGCTTAAACATACGAAAATGGGCGTCAAACGATAATGACTTGTTACACGGACTTTCCTTAGAAGAAACAAATCACCAACATTTTTTGGGCGACTCGCAAACCTTGAAGACGCTGGGGGTGTTTTGGAATTCATTCGACGATTCTATTCTTTACTCGGTCGAAGTCAAACCCACGCCCTCGCGAGTCACGAAACGAATCATCAGCTCGGAGATTGCAAAAATTTACGATCCGCTCGGTCTGCTCGCACCGGTGATTGTTCGGGCCAAGATGCTACTTCAACGAATATGGTCGTCGAAAATCGATTGGGATGAATCACTTCCGATCGAGTTACATACAGAGTGGGAAAGGTACTATGCCCAATTACCCTTATTAAACAACGTCAGGTTCCCACGCAAAGCAATAATCGAGTCCGCTATGGAAATTGAACTGCATGGTTTCTGCGATGCCAGCGAAAAGGCTTACGGAGCCTGTGTTTATCTCCGAACCCTTACCATCAACGGCCGTGCTTGGACCCAACTTTTAACCGCAAAATCGAAAGTCGCCCCACTCAAGTGCCAGACCATTCCTCGGCTCGAGCTGAGCGGAGCACTCCTTCTTACGTCCCTGATGTCAACAGTACAACAAGCCCTATCACAAAAAATTACTCGAACTATCTATTGGACCGATTCCACTATCGTCCTCCATTGGCTCAATACATCACCTCACATCCTTAAAACATTCGTCGCTAACAGAGTCTCCGAAATTCAAACAAAAACCAGCATCCGCGATTGGCGCCACGTTCCTACCGACGACAATCCCGCGGACTTAATATCACGCGGCCAAACACCCGAAGAGTTCCTGCGCCCAACCATCTGGCAGCACGGTCCTGCATGGCTCTACCAGTCGGAAGGCTATTGGCCGACATGGGCTCTAACACCGCAAATTGAAGTACCGGAGCAGAAAGGGGCGATTTGTCTGTCCGCAAACCCCGCCGATTACAGTTTGTTGGAAAGGTATTCATCCTGGCCCAAGTTGATACGAATCATAGCTCGTTGCCTCCGTTGGAGACAGGAAAGGAACCGAGCGGCACCCCTAACCGTTACCGAGTTACGCATAACGCACAATAAACTGATAAAATTGTTGCAAAACATCCATTTCTCCGAGGAAATTCGTACACTCCAAAAAGATCGGAACGCGGCGATAAAGGGTAAGCTCACGCGACTCAATCCGTTCATAGACAAGGAAGGAATATTGCGAGTCGGGGGTCGACTCGGTCATTCGTCGATGACCTTCGCCCAGAAACATCCCATAGTATTACCCAAGTCATCCGTTACAACACGCATCATAGAACACGAGCACAAGATCCACATGCATTCCGGAACGCAGGCTACGTTATACGCAGTAAGACAAAGATACTGGCCCGTCGACGGTCGAAGTCAAGTATGGCGGGCGATCAAAGGCTGCGTCCGCTGCTGCCGCGCTCAACCACCGCCGGTAGAATACGTGATGGGTAATCTGCCGGAGGCGCGAGTAACGGAATCTCGCCCATTCACAAACGTCGGCGTCGATTACTGCGGGCCGTTCCACATCAAGGAAAAACGAGATCGTAACCGTCGTCAGATAAAGGTATACGTAGCCATTTTCGTATGCCTAGCAATTAAAGCGGTACACATCGAGCTCGTTGACGATCTCACTAGCGAAGCCTTCATCGCCGCTCTTCGCAGATTTATCGCTCGACGAGGGTATTGCTCCACCATCCATTCTGATAACGGCACCAACTTCAGAGGAGCAAGCAACGAATTACGAGAGCTTCACGATCTATTACAATCGGACGATCACAAGGAAAAAGTAACCGCATTTTTAGCCGACAAACAAATCGAATGGCGCTTCAT